>NC_090934.1:1100305502-1100967169 GCF_040938575.1 Ambystoma mexicanum | reverse complement strand
TGACGGCGGACGCTCTGAGCAGGCAGAGCACAATCTCTCACGAGTGGGAGTTGGCTCAGGAGATTCTCCTGGAGATCTTCGCCCTTTGGGGGACCCCTCAAGTGTATCTCTTCGCCTCCAGTGTCAACCGGAAGTGCGAAAGGTTTTGCTCGCGGGAATTTCCTCCAAAAGGAGCCTTAGGAGACGCGTTCGTGGTGGAGTGGTCATTCCCGCTGCTGTACGCGTTTCCTCCAGTCCCCGTCATCCCGCAAGTGCTGCAGAGGTTACGGTAGTTCGGTTCCCGGATGATCCTCATTGCTCCGGCGTGGGCTCGGAGGACGTGGTACCCGGACCTTCTCGACTTGTCCATCTGCCCTCCGCGTCGTCTTCCCTACCGAGACGATCTGCTCTCACGGGAGGGGGGTCAGGTTCTCCATCCAGAGGTCAGATCCCTCAACCTTCACGCTTGGCTTCTGAAAGGTTGAGGTATAGGGATTGGGACCTCCCTGAAGACGTGATGGAGGTGTTGCTTTCGGCCCGAAGGCCAGCAACAAAGTCTCTGTACCGTTGGCGTAAGTTCTGCGACTGGTGCAGAGTTCAGAATGTGGATCCTTTTGCATGTGACATCCCCATGGTTCTGTCCTTTTTACTTTCTTTGGCCCACAGGGGCTTGCAAGTGGGTACCATTAAAGGTTACGTGGCGGCGCTGTCCATCTTTAAGCGCTCGTCTCAAGAGTGTTCTTACTTTAAAATCCCTTTAATTTCACAGTTTCTGAAAGGGCTCACTAATGTGTTCCCTCCGTCACCTTTCCTGGTGCCCGGTTGGGATTTAAACCTTGTTCTTAAGTTTCTTATGGGTGCTCCGTTTGAGCCTTTACATTCTTGCCCTTTGAGGCTGTTAACTCTGAAAACTGTGTTTTTAGTTGCGGTTACTTCCGCTCGCAGAGTGAGTGAGTTACAGGCACTTTCAGTTAAGCCACCCTTCACTGTATTTCACAAGGACAGGGTTGTCCTTAGAGTTTGTCCTTCTTTTCTTCCGAAGGTAGTGACGGAATTTCATTGGCCCAGAAGGTTGTTCTTCCGGCATTCTATCCTCCTCCGCATCCTGGTAAGGAAGAGGAGAGGCTCCATAGGCTTGATCCTAGGAGAGCTTTAAGCTTTTATGTTTCACGCATGTCCCGGGTCAGAGTGGACGATCAACTCTTTATTGGTTACGCTGGAAAGCGTTTGGGGCAAGCTGTGACGAAACAGACTTTGTCTCGCTGGATTATTTTGGCCATCTCGGAGTGCTACCGCTTGGCGGGTAAGGACCCACCGGCTGGCTTGCGGGCCCATTCTACCAGGGGTATGGCTGCGTCTACTGCCCTGCAGAGGGGTGTTCCTATTCGCAACATCTGTGATGCAGCCATCTGGGCTTCAGTACATACATTTGTACTTCGCTATTCCCCCGATTCCATCCGAGCACAGGATCTGGCCTTTGGCAAGGCGGTCCTTTGCTCTGCTATTTGATTGGCTATTCTAAATTTTGATTCTAAATTCTTTCCCTCCTCCTTGCTATGGTACTGCTTTGGGAGTCTGTCATAGATATGGAATACGTCGGAGGACCCAATCCCCTCGAAGAACAAGTTACTTTCTTACCTGGTAACGTTCTTTCGATGGGATGGTCCGACGACGTATTCCATATCGCTCCCGCCCTGCCTTCCCCGCTGCAGAATTTCTTTTGCGATTGCAGCTTACGTTCCGCAAGGCTTTGTGTCTGACTGGCAGTTGACTAGTGTCACACGTTCTGGGGGAATAAACTACAACTGAGGCTACGGGCGTCGTGCGTCCTACTTATTACATCGGATGACGTCGGACGTCGGAGGAGGCCCTCGACGACGGCGCATCGACGTCATCGACGCAGGACGCCGACGCCGAAAAAAGTTTCCGAAGCAGCACAGCTGGGGTGATTACATGTCATAGATATGGAATACGTCGTCGGACCATCCCATCGAAAGAACGTTACCAGGTAAGAAAGTAACTTGTTCTTTGAGGGATTTCACAGAGGTCTTACCTTCACATAATCTACAACATGTCACTTCTTTGCCTACCTTTCTGAGACCTAGTAGCTCCCTAGTCGGGAACAGATTCTATCTCAACCTCAAAAATGTATCCTTATAGTGGCAATTTAGGAATAGACGTAGATATTTAGGGAGGGTGTTGAGGCGTCTAGCCTCTTGTAGAGGATTCCCATATGAGTTGAATACCTGTCTTTCTTCTGGAGTAGTTATCCAATCCTGTATATACCGTTTCTTTTTATTCTGTCCGGATTGTTTACCAGAGAACTATCTGATTCGTCCAAATATATGAGAATGGCTTTACAGATAGTGCTCCACTCCTGTAACATAGCTTCTTTGTGCTCTTCGCAGGCTTTTTTAGCGTCCTGAATCCTCCCTTTGGGCAATCTTGAATACATTTTCTGTATAGTGCTAAAGGTTTCAAGGTCACAATAGCTTTGATTGAAGTAAGACCCATTTCCATTTGTACTGCCTGAATCAGAGTACTTTTTGACAGTCTTAACAGTCTTTTCCAGAAAATACCTTCAAGTATTTGCCAGTTTTTTCTTTGAATGTAAACGAAGTTTCATCCCCATAAAGTCAGGAAGGCACCACCTTTATCCTGTAGAATGAGACAAATGGGATCAAGGAAAAGCCACCAAATCGCTTTAGGAAAGTTGGTCGCTTTCAGTCTCAAGACTTCAACTATGGGTGTATCTATTTTGCTGGTGTTCAAGCATACTCCCAAACAAGTGAATCTTTTAACCTGTAATATTTTCTCTCCTGCTAGGTGCCAATGCTAGGTTTTCCTCGAAGGTCCACCTGGGGGTTCCCCAAAGGCCATTATCCTAGATTTCTGTGGAGTAACTGACAGACCATTATTTTGAACATATTTATGTAGGGCCTCTAGTTGTCTTTGGAGGCCAATCAGCGTTTGATCATCCATCAATACCACATAGTCTGCATACAGGAGTCTGTTGATGGGAATACCTGCTATGTTTGGTGGGAAGCATTGAACCATTCGAAAATCCTCTTTGATGTCTGAAATGAACAAATAGTTCCGGGGCCAAAGGACACCCTTATTTGAGGCCTTTGTTGGTAAATATTTTAGGCGTTAAAAGACCTGACCTGTCCAACCTGACTGTAATGCTGGTTTCTGAGTACAGTTCCTTTATTATCTCCAAAACATCCCTTGGAGACCTCATGCTTCAAGCTTGGCCCATAGTTTCGGACGTTGGACCGTATTGAAGGCCTGTGAAAGGTCTATGAAGGTTATTTACAACCTTTTGGTTTTTGTCTCTCTCCACTTGTGCCTTCAATATGTTGATAATGAAAATGTTCAGGTTTGTGCCACAAAGCCCTTTTCCCACTCATCTCTATGCCCCGTTGCAGAGGACCAAGTTGTTAAAGCCTTCAGTGTGAAATGTGCAAATATTTTTCCCCCCTCATCCAGCAGCATAATTGTGCGGTAATTAGAAGGCTCGGTCTTTATTCCGTTCTTGTAAATTGGGATTGTGACT
Source organism: Ambystoma mexicanum (assembly GCF_040938575.1). Taxonomy (NCBI): domain Eukaryota; kingdom Metazoa; phylum Chordata; class Amphibia; order Caudata; family Ambystomatidae; genus Ambystoma; species Ambystoma mexicanum. The sequence continues at coordinate 1,100,963,634 of NC_090934.1, read as the reverse complement.
GCTGTTTTCCAAGACAGTGGTATCTTTTGGGACTTTACTATATAGTCATACATGGCGAGGAGAAGGGCTGCCCATTTAGATGGGTCTTGCTTAAGCAACTCGTTCGACATCCCATCCGGGCCCGGAACTCTTGAATTGCTTATTTTCAATATGATTTCCTTTAAGGAGGTTAGGTGGATATCGGGAACCTTCCAAACTTGGTTCTGCCTATGTGGATTAGCTTGCTCGACTTGCTCAACATGGAGGAATTTTGAGAAGTATTCTATCCAGCTGGCAGCTTCAATCGGTCACCGGAGCATCTTGCGAGGTGTCTATACTATTTATACTATTTATTAAAGTCCAGATTTCAGACCTATTCTTAGTACTGATTCTTTGCAGCGTCACCTCCACCTCGTGCTGCAACATTATTTGCTCATGTGCTCTGGTCCAGTTTCGATACTTCAGTTTCAGACTACGAATTGTAATCTCTGTCTGAGATGACTACATCTTTCTCAATTTTCGAATTTGTTGGAACAAAGTTTTCTGTTTTTCCAGCTGGGTTTTATCAAAGTTGTGCCGGTGTCTAATCATTGGTCTCTTGCTGCATCCCTTTCTGGACTCAAAAAGAGTTTGAGTAATAGTAAATAGTCAAGGTTTGTTTATTACAGGGTTCAAAAACATTTGTTTTTTTTTATTTGGTTAGTTGTTAAAAACAACTTTTCAAATATTTAACATTTACATATATAAAAAAACGAAATAACATATACATAATTAAAATATACAGTATACAATGTACAATGTCTCAACAAATTACCACATATGCAAAAATGAACGCAGCAACAAATAAAGGGAAAATTGAAAACTACTATGAAGGAGATGTACGTTATAAGCCCTAAAGATCACATAAAAACATCAATAATTGGTAACCTCTTTGCCATTTGGTTGCTTTACTTTTCATGAATTTATGTGGATTCAAAATCAGGGACAGTTGCTTCAAGAAAATGCACAATAGCAGCCTTTACGGCCAATCTTGGGCTTGTAAAAATCAATCTCCAAATTACCATCTCATCCAGGTCGGAATATAAAGCGAAGACATTTTGAAATAATTTCATGCGAAGCAAACTTAAACCAGGGCATACAACTATCAGATGTTGAAGAGATTCTTTATGTTGCCTGTTTAAACAATATCGACAAAAATGTTGCTTTGGCATGATTACATTTCTCTTCTGCAGAACCTCTCGGGTGTGCCATAAGTTAAAACTAAACCACATATTTGCTGTTGAATGTGCGGCGATGGACATTTCATTAAATATTCAGCCATCACTGTGTCTTTTCATCCCAAATGCTGAGGCATCAAAATCCTTATATGTTTGACAAGCAGCCAGATTTACTATCCAGTCATATTCAAAGATCTTTTTTTTTGTGCTAGTTCTGGATTGGACACCAACATCTCAATACTTATGGCAGCATCGGCCATAGCACTAAATAAGAATGAGCACCACTTACTAGGGAACCCAGTTGGCGTTGACAACAGATACTGTGCTACTGTACTTACTACATTAGGCCCAAGAGACACTTCCGCAATAAAGCACACATTTTCCACAAAGCCTGCAAATGCAGGGATAATGAGCCCAACTCAAAACGTACCATGGGCAGCAGGGTGCAGTTAGGTAGTTATAGCACTTGCCTCCAAAATTTAGACTGTATTTTGTTCCAGTATTCTCACTTTCGTGGACTTCCGGCCTCAATTCCATATAGGAGTATTGGCACTACCTTCATTTGAAAGAAAGATAGTATGTGCTTAAACGAAAATTTGCCGAATCTAAAGGCAAGAATCTTGGCCTGTGAAGTGAGAGCTTGTAGTTTAGACTTCAGTTCCCAGTTCTGGACTTTTGGAGTGATGGAATTTGTGAAGATGAAACCTAAGTATTTGTATTGTTCCATCACTCCAAGTACCTTGTCCTGAAGTGTCCAGGATAACTCTTTCCTGCGCTTGAGAGTTTTGTTGCACAGTACAATTTATGATTTAGTTGCATTTATTCTCAAGTTATTGACTACAGTATGTTGCTCCAGCTTATTGAACATTTGTTGTAGGCCATATGGCGTTTGGGACAGCAGAACTAAATCATCTGCATAAAGTAGATACTTGATTTTGTTATTTTCCAACTTTGGGGGGTCACAGCAGATGTTAGTGAAGATCCCTCCCATATCAAATATGAAGAAGTTAAAAAAGCTTGAGGCCAGCGTGCACCCGTTTGAATCCTCTTAGTAGCAATAGGTGCAGAAAGTATCCCCTCAAAAGTTAGGCACACCTGCATTGTTGTCTCCGAATGCAATAGCATCAGTAAAGTTAGTAGTGAGTTTGGACAATTGTGCTTTTTGAGTTTCTTATACATTAATGCTCGATCGATGGAATGGAACACGCCCCGAAAATCAATGAACGCTAGGTAAAGCGGAAGTCCGCAGGTAGCGTATTGCATTTTAATCAAATTTAAACATCGTATATTTGGTATTGTTCCTAACCCAAATACAAAGCCGGATTGATGACAATATCTTAGTTGTTCTTGCATAGTCCATAGATTGAATTCCTTTAACAGCAATCTACCAAAGATTTTTCCTGGTACATCCAGAAGGGAGATCGGTCGATAGCTACTAGGAGCTTGCCGATCACCCTTCTTAAATATTGGTACCGTAATGGAATGTGTCCATGTTTTTGGTAATGCTTGTACTAAATTGATTGCTGAGAATATGCTAAATTCTCCAGCATGGGGTCTGGCATGGATGAATATTCCCCGTCGTCAGGCTGGGAATCCTCGGTAAAGAAAAAACCAGTATCAGTTTCGTTTCTGATCTGACTTTCGTAGTAATAACCAATCACTGGTCTCTGCGTCATACTGACCACAGCCAATGACTGCCCTCTACCTAAGCCCCACCTCTGGCAGCCATCTTCAGATTTTTACCGCACGTTCATGTGTTGGGATCCTCGTGCTATTGCTCTCGAGCGTTAGTGCTATTTTTTTTCACGTTTTTTCTCAAAAACTTCGTTTTTTTGGTCAAAAGAGCCTCAAGCTCCACCGACTCTCTATCCGATCAACGGAGACCCGTGTCGGATTCGTCTGCGCCCCTCAAGGGTGAAGATTCGTCGAGCTATGCTTTTGGAGGACTCCAGAAGTTTCTCAGGCCCGGTCATGGCCCAGGAGAAGGGAAGCTCGACGCCCGGAAAGCTGTTCAGGGTCTGCCCTGGATGCCAGCTGCAGAACGTCTTCAAGGAGGACAAACACTCTTTTTGTCTCTACTGCCTACATGAGGACAAGACGCACGTGGAGAAGGACTGTTCGTTTTGCGGCAACATGTCGGAGCGGACCATGAAGGACCGCCATCAACGTCTCGCCAACTGGCTAGAAGGGAAGAGCCCGTCCGGCGAGAAGAAGAAGAAGTAATCTGAGCGGTCTTCTAAGACCTTTGAGGACGCCCCGGCGACGGGGGTCCAACATAAGGCCAAGCACCGCGAGTCCGCTGGCACCGGGAGCGCCGAACGGTCGGGCTCTACGGGCGCCAGCCAGGGCGCACCCTCCCCGGCACCATCAACCACGAGCCAACGCTCTGGGTCGGGTAAGAGGAAGGCCGAGCACCCGGCGAAGCTCCTGGAGAGGCCCCGGTCGAGCTCGAAGGCCCCATCGGAGGGGGAGCGAGGCGGTGTCCCCCCCCTCAAGGATAAGGCGGTGAGCGCACCTAAGGTGGTGAAGGCCTTAATCCATCCGGCCAAGCCCTCTATCGAAACTGTCGCGGCGGCCCTGGCTCAGCCTGTGCAGGCTACACCAGTGGTGGCGACCTCGGGGCTCAGAGTCTCCCTGCCACCTCGGAGGGAGTCCTCTTTTGTGCCCATCGATAGAACCCCCGTGAAATCCCCCGAGGGGAAGAGAAAGGGGGGGCAGGGCGTTGTCATAGATTCGGCTTCAACCTCGGAGGAGGAACTGGTCGAGGTCTTAAGCCACGGCCTCGGCGTGGAAGAAGACCGGCCCGTCGGGATGGATCCCGACGCAGGTGACGACGAGGGTACCGACGGGGCCCCTGATCGCCCGTCGGATTCCCCTCTGCCAGCACTGCAAGACAACTCGGTGGCCATTTTGTTGGCTATACAGTCCTTATGCTCAGAGATAAGGACGAGACTACCGTTGCCGACGGAGGAACCTCTCCCGTCGGGGGACCCAGAACCGGGACCTTCTGGTGTTCCCCCTACTAAGAAAAGAAGGATCCACCCCCCACCTCCTTTTGAGCCGTCGCGCCCCGTCCAGCCCTCCTCCCTGTCCACCCGAGGGGATGATACGGGGACTGACACGGCAGCGACGGGTACGGACGACGAGGTATACGACGAGGATGTACCGTCGTCGCCTCCCACCAGGGCTTCTCCGCCCGACGAGATTGGATCGTTCCACTCCATGATCACCAGGGCATCCGAGCTTTTTCAACTCTGCCCTGAGGAGAAGAAGAAGGAAGGTTTCCTTTATCAGCGGCGCGAGGCCAAGAGGAAGACGGTCCTCTCAGTGCCTCTATTGGACGACATTTGGGATGAGGGCCTCACCCTCCTCAAGAACCCTTCCACGACGCCAGCTAGAAGAGACCGGTACGAGAAGAAGTACCGGGTCCCGGACACGGCCCCCCTGTGCCTCCGGGCGCAGCCTACCCCGGACTCCGTCGTCTCCGCGGCGGCCAGGAAGAAAGCGGGGGGGGTGCGGCCTCCACATCGACTTCCCCACCGGACGGTGAGGGAAAGAAATTGGACGCTATGGGACGCAGAGTCATCTCGTCGGCAGCGACGACGATTAAAGCGGCCAACGCCTTGGCTATCGTGGCCCGCTACGACAGGGAGCTCTGGTACAAACTGGCTCCCCTGCTGGACTTCATGTCGGACGACAAGAGGACAGAGGCCCTGGAGATCCTGCAGGAAGGTGAGGTGGCTTCGGACCACGCCATTACCGTTGCGACGGACATCGCCGACACTGGGTTCCGCCAGTTGGGCAACGGCGTTTGCCTTAGGCGGCGTGGATGGCTCAAGGCTACGGACTTCCGTCAAGACGTTCAGACCAGAGTCCTGGACATGCCCTTCGATGGGAACAACCTGTTTGGCAAAACAGTGGACGATTCCCTTCAGGCCATTAAAGCGGACACTGAGACGGCCCGGGCCCTGGGAGTTCTGCAACAACGACGGACGCCCTTTCGGAGCAGCGGAGGCAAGGGCGCCTCCAAAGGTTCCGGCGGCGGTTTCTCCACCTACCGTCAAGCGGCCCGCTCGTCGTCTCAGGAGGCCTACAGAGGACGAGGCAAGTCTGGCGGACCCCGCCGTCGTCGCCAAGGAGGTCAAGGCGGCAAAACCTCATCCAAGCAGGATTGAACCGGCCGTGTGGTCGGGCCCCCACCGAAGCACCCCGGTGGGAGGCCGGCTGGCGAGCTTCGTCAGCGTGTGGGAGTCCATCTCCACCGACCGTTGGGTGCTGGACGCCTTGGCCCGGGGCCACGCGCTCGAGTTCCAGAGAAGGTGCCCGCGCGTCCCCCCCGTGGCCAGGAAAGAACTTCACGTCCCTCAACTTCTCCTGGAGGTAAAAGCGATGCTCAGGAAGGGCGCCATCGAACTCGTCCCAAAGAGGCTTCGGGGCTCCGGAGTCTACTCGAGATACTTCCTCGTGAAGAAGAAGACGGGGGGATGGCGCCCCATCCTGGACCTGCGACGTCTGAACAAGTTCATCAGGGCGCAGAAGTTCCGGATGGTCACCCTCCAGCACGTCCTGGGTCAGCTGGAGGAAGGAGACTTCCTGTCGTCGTTGGATTTGGAGGATGCCTACTTTCATATTCCCATCCTAAAGGGGCACCGAAAATTCCTCAGGTTTGTGGTCCAAGGGCGTCATTACCAGTTCAAAGCCCTCCCCTTCGGACTACGGTCGGCACCAAGGGTATTCACCAAGTGCCTCGCACCGGTGGCGGCGCAGCTGCGCCGCGAGGGGGTGGGTCCACGTCTACCCCTACCTGGACGACTGGCTCATCCGAGCCAAGACGAGGGAGCTCGCCGAGGTTCACACGGCAAGGACGGTCCAACTTCTCACGGACCTGGGATTCTCCGTGAACTACGCCAAATCCCACCTGGTACCCGCGCAAGACGCTCTGTTTCTGGGAGCGAGGCTCAACACAGTGTCCCTTCTGGCCTCCCCGTCGGAGGAGAGGACCAGGACCATCCTGGGCAAGGTGCAGCGGATGTTGGTGGCCGACGCGGCCAAGGTGAGGTCCATCAAGTCCCTCCTCGGAATGATGTCTTCCTGCATCTACCTCATTCCCATGTGCAGGCTCCGGATGCGCCCGTTGCAGGAGTTCCTGGACGCGCGCTGGATCCAAACGACGGGCAGCTTCGAGGAAAGGATCACACTCAACGAGAGTTTCCGACGAGCGATCCGGTGGTGGGGCACCCGCGCGCATCTGACAGCGGGCTTGGACTTCCAGACCCCAGCCCACCAGGAGACAGTGACCACGGATGCCTCCCTGGAAGGGTGGGGAGCGCACACCGAAAATCTGCACGCAAGAGGCCTTTGGCTCCCGACGGAGAAATCCCTACATATCAACGTCCTGGAGCTCCGTGCAGTGTTTTGGGCCCTCGGGTCCTTCCTTCCGTCCCTCAAGGGCAAGGTGGTGAGGATCTTCACCGACCACACCACCACCATGTTTTACATCAGGAAACAGGGCGGAACCAGGTCCCCAGCACTGTCCAAGGAGGCGCAGGACCTGTGGCATTGGGCCATCGCCCAAAGGATATTTCTGGTGCCGTTTCATCTGGCAGGGATAAAAAACACCATCGCCGACTCACTCGGCAGGGAGCTGCGCTCGTGCCACGAGTGGGAGCTACGGCAGGATCTAGTGGATCGCCTCTTCCGACGGTGGGGCACACCCCAGATCAACCTGTTCGCGACGGCGACGAACTCCAAGTGCCGGAGGTTCGCCAGCAGGTTTCCCCAGGCGAGGAGCATGGGCGATGCTTTCTCGTTCCCCTGGGAGGGCCTGTTCCTCTACGCGTTCCCTCCTTTGCCACTGCTAATCCGGCTCGTCAACCAGCTCAAGAGGTCACGGTGCAGGATGATCCTCGTCGCACCTGCGTGGCCGAGGCAGATATGGTTCCCGGACCTTCTGGACTTGTCGGCGTCCCCGCCAATCAAGCTGCCGGTGGACGCGGATCTACTCTCCAGAGAAGGAGGCGCCATCCTCCACCACGACCCGAAATCGCTGAACCTGCAGGCCTGGCTCCTGCAGCGCTAGAGTTTGGAGGATACGACATACCGGCCGACTGCAGAGAGGTTCTTGCAAAGGCCAGGGCGTCCTCGACTCTTAAATGCTACGGACACAAATGGAAGAGGTTCTCTGTCTGGTGCCACGCACAGAAGATTAACCCTCTACGGATTACGGCCCCCCAAGTACTGCCGTACCTGCTGACGCTGGCCAAAGCTGGACTGGCACACGCGTCCATCAAGATTCATCTTGCTGCGATCTCCCGATACACCAGAACCACGGGGCGGACGTCCTTGTGGTCTCATCGTCTGGTGAAAGAGTTCATGAAGGGACTGTTCAGATCGTTCCCGCCGGTGAAGGCTCCGGCCCCGGCGTGGGAGCTCAACGTGGTGCTGACCAAGCTCATGGGACCTCCGTTCGAGCCTCTGCACTCAGCTCCGTTGAAATTTCTGTCGTGGAAAACAGCGTTTCTTGTGGCCATCACCTCCGCACGACGAGTGAGAGAGATCCAGGCCCTTTCCTGCAAGGCCGCGAACTTGACTTTTCACGACACGAGGGTAGTGCTCAGGACGCACCTCTCCTTCATGCCCAAGGTACCGTCGGACTTCCATCTTAACGAACCCTTGGTGTTGCCTGTGTTCTTCCCGTCGCCTTCGTCGCCGGCTGAGAGGACTTTGCACTCGCTGGATGTGGCTAGAGCGCTGAAGTTCTACGTGGACCGCACGAAGTGTTTTCGGAAGACGTCACAACTCTTTGTGAACTTTGTGGACCTGTCAATCAGGGGAAGGCTCTCTCGAAGGCTTCCATTTCCAGATGGCTCTCCGGCTGTATCATGTACTGTCATCGGTTGGCAAACCGACCGCTGCTTGGCCGTCCGAGAGCCCATTCCACCAGAGCGATCGCAGCTACCACGGCGTTCCTATCTGGTGTGCCCCTGCTGGACATATGCAGGGCTGCTACGTGGAGGTCGACGCACACCTTCACGAAATTCTACTGCGTCGACCGGGATTCCAGGGAGGAGTCCAGGGTCGGCCAAGCAGTGCTGCGCAACCTGTTCACCTGAGGTGAGCCTGGTGAGGAGGTAAGATGCTTAATGTTGAGTTTGATGTGATGCTTAATATTGAGCCTTTGCCACCTCCCGTGGTTGTGCATGTGTGTACTGCTATGTATTCTTTATTCATGAGCATGTGAATCTATGCCAGACCCCATGCTGGAGAAGGAACAAGTTACTTACCTGTAACTGTTGTTCTCCAGCATGGGTCTGGCATGGATTCACATGCGAACCCTCCCACCTACCCCTCTGCGGCTCTTCACTTGGTCATACTGCCACTTCACGTGCTTCCAAATCTGAAGATGGCTGCCAGAGGTGGGGCTTAGGTAGAGGGCAGTCATTGGCTGTGGTCAGTATGACGCAGAGACCAGTGATTGGTTATTACTACGAAAGTCAGATCAGAAACGAAACTGATACTGGTTTTTTCTTTACCGAGGATTCCCAGCCTGACGACGGGGAATATTCATGAGCATGTGAATCCATGCCAGACCCATGCTGGAGAACAACAGTTACAGGTAAGTAACTTGTTCCTAATATAGATGCCCACAATTGGGGGTGCGATTTTAAAGTGTAATTTGAGAGACCATCTGGTCCAGCAGCTTTGGAATTGGATGCTATTTTGATTAGTGATAGTACATCTTCATAATCAAAATCAAGGTGAAAGTGACCATCCAATTCCAAAATGTCAAAACTTTTGGAACCTTGGGGAACTGAGTATAAGTCTGAAAAGTACTTTCTCCAAGATTGTTCAGTAACCGCATTAGATTGTGAAGCGATTTGCGAGGACCCAGTGGCATGATTGATAATAATCCACATTTTGGCAGTGTTCTTTGTTGCCAGAGTACTCAACATAACAGCACCATCATTTTGATACAACTGTGAACAATGACTTTTTACCCAGTTTGCATACTTTGTTTTGATTTTTCTCACGTAAAACCCTGATATCAGGAGGATGCCTAGAAGCTTGCCTCAATTCAGCACGATGTATGGCTTTCCTTGTTTTCTTCACCTGATAAAACCATGCCGATGTTTAGCTTTACTTTGCATATTTGATCTTGGGTTCTGAAACAGTTGCATTGTGTTGCCATACTGAATACCCATGTTACTCACATCAGAAGGATTTTGATTAATAGCGTTTGCCAGATATTGATTGAAGTGTTGTAACGCATCCTTCGACCATCAGAGTCTTTTGAGCCCCGCATTAACAAGTAAACACCCTCCTCGATGTACATTCTCACCAACTTTTAAAGTCTCTAAGCCACCATTTCATTGCCAAAATATTGTGATCACTTTGGTTGATGTCAGCGATCACAAAACTATTGACCAAAGGCAGCAAGGCGTGACTCACATAAATGTAATCGATGATTGATTCCCTTTGACAGTTATGCCAAGTTGCCCTCTTTGAACGAACCGTTTAGCATATATAAATTACGAGATTTAATAAACATGTTCCATCTATATGCTCTTCCCCCAGTGAGTACATTATTTTTGTTCAGGTTATTGATATTCAAATCTCCAGCTAAAATTTGATGAGCGACTGTATTGTGTAGGGCATCTATGTCAAGTAGGTTTGTTAGATCCTCAAAAAACACCTTGTCCACTATAGCCACTGAATTCCAATATATGTTAACTACAGCATACCCAGTTCCCTCAGCCATTACCTTTACCAAAAGCATATGATTATTTGGGCAGGCTCAAAATTCGGATGACATTCCCTTTCTGATTTTTATTACAGTTAATAGGCCAGAGGATGGTCTGCCGGTCGATGACTTATAGGCAGGATTGAGATGAACATCAAATCCATTCCACACCGGAGGATGTATGAGCCAGGTCTCTTGCAATAAAATTAAGTCAAACGTTCCACTCTGATTTGGGTCATTGTTGAGGAGGTGAGTAAAACCTCTGGTGTTCCAGCTCAACAAATAGATCAGCTCCTGCTTGTGCAGATGATCTAGTTAAAGTTGTTCCTGGAAGCATTTGCACTGGCATTTGCTGAAATTTGACTTGGCCACAATTCCTTCCCGCTTAAAGGTTCCCCCTATTTGTTTAGATGGATATACTTGGGAACTATCAGCCATTCGAACTGGTATATGTGACTCTGCTATGAGATCAAAACCCAGATCGTGCAGATGGGCTTTTGTTGACCAAATATGATTTTGTACCACCCGGGAGTTCAGCCACAATCTCACAATATTAAGATTATCGTCCCTCATGAACTCCACATACTCAATGTCAGCAGAGTTGATGTCCTCCAGTTGGACAACTTCAGAGAAAAGGGCCATAACAGATCTTCTGTTAAGGTCATATTGCCTGCAAGGTACTGGTCTACAGGCCAAAATTAGGGAATAAGGTGCCAGTCTTTTTTTTCCTTCTGGCTTTGGCATAGCAGCCCTGGGCATCTGGTTGTCATTGTCGTTCTCTCTTAATAAATCAGTTTTTGTTTTCGTCTGTATTTTTCTTAGAGCAGTCTCTACTAAACCCATCATTTCAGATGCCATGTCCGAGCCTTGCCATTGAGAATCTCGAGATTCTGTTTTCTTATGCAAGCCTTCCATTAGCTCTCTACCACGTCCTACTGGCAAGGAAGTAGGTATAAATGGGGATGGAACTTGGGGGGTATTCCTTTGTGTCCCACCCAATCTATTTTGGGGAGACCCCATATTTTTTGCACAATTTTATGTAGCTCCAACCTGACATCCTGTGCCAGAGATCTACTGGCTGTGGATGGGAGTGCTGAAGGCTCATCACCCAGACTTAGTGGTAGTTGCAAACGATGGCCAGACATGTAGGCATCAACTGCCGTTCTTATTTCATGTCTATGTGCTCAAGGGCTTCCTGATTGCTCGTGGTTGTCACAGTGAATCTAGATGTATTGACGGACCCTGTTGGACCCTCACCACTTAATTTTTGTTGGTTTAGAGCATTGTGTTGGTTCATTTCCTTTACCAGTGCAGCTAAAGGGGCATACTCTGGTCCGGGGAGGGGAATTGCATTCAATAGTTTTAGCATGCATCTGTTGTTTATATATTTTTTGTGATGCCGCTAACATGCTTTTTTTAGGAAGCGTAAGTGCCTTGAAAAATTGCCTGGAACTCGAGTTAGCCACTATTTTAGATGCCCTCTGATTTTTGGATAATCTGCCACTGGGAATATTTTTATTTGATTTTGCACTACCAGGGGTAAATATAGTGTACACTTTTTTTTTTTTGTCGATGTAAGAGCAGCCAAACGAGTTTCTGTGATGTTCAAAGGTTCAATGTGCGCCGAAGTTCCAACACTTGGGGAGGTTTCAACAATAATCCCATCAATGTGGGGAATACTAGAGTCTACTTTCTGCATTATTACAGACGTTTGAACAGCAACTGACAACGTGGATGTCCTTAACTCTCGCCATACAAGGCGTATGTAATTTGGCACAAATCGCCAACCCAATGGTATCTTGCCACATATGCATGCGATCTAACAGATCAGCCTGTTTTGCTAATTTAATGTCGAGTGTCTCAAATACTTTCCCTAGTGTTTGAATGGCAAAATTCATAGCTTGCAATGTCGCATCAAGTAACCGCTCATTTTGCGAGCCTGATTGTACTGGACTCCTTTTGCTTAACGGAGATATAGGTCTCCTTGGAATAGGGTGCATAAAAGATACACTTATGGCAGAACTGGTGTAATTGACTTCAGGTGTTTCAAAGGGAACAGCCGACACCGACAAATTGTCAGGTAGAGTGTGCCCTGAGAAACCAGACCCTTCGTCATCAAGATCAATAACCGGTACATCATGTATAGACTTTTCTGCCAATTTCTTTATTGTATTTACTTTGGCGGTTGGAGGCAAAGCTTTTAACATAATACTTTCCCTTAATGAAGAATGTTTAGGTACCATTTTAACATCATTGGAGGCATCAGACTCACCCATATTTCCCATAACAAATGCGAGAGAAGTGGACAACTTACTAATCTCCACCCGTTCTGAGAGCTCACATTTAGAGTCCATGGGAGCCTTTTTTTCCAATGGTTTTGCAGAGGTGGTCTTAGAAGGGACCAACGCCACTTTTGAAAGTTCAGTGTTTTTCACTGTTTTGGTGGTTTCCGGGAGCCTCCCCGTATTATCTTTACAAAAGGCGGGAATGTCTGAATTCCTTAAGACTTTGGCGGCTGGTTTCAGTGGTCTCCGCGTGCAGCCAGAGTTGAAGACAAGGGACTGGCTGGGCATGTTCGCCCAGTAGACGCTGACATACCTCCCCCGCGAACCAAACGGGGGCTTGCAAGTGGCTAGAGGAGCGCAATTGCATAACACACCCAAAAGCACGAGACAGAGGCACCCGAAGCACCTCAATGCCGCGCCACTGCGACGCAGTAGCGAAGAGGCAAAGCGGTACTTCAGGTACTTCGCCTGGTGCGCGCGGGCTGTTGAATTTAACAGCTTGTTGGCCAAGGGTGCAGGGCCTCAGCAATTAAAGCTGTATAATGGCTATTTACACACGTTGAATAACAATGAATGTTGCACAAGTCCAAAGCGTCCCAGAGCAGCGTGAGAGGCAAAGAGGTACTTCAGGTTCAAAAACACTGTGTATCCCTTCAAGAGCGGTTGATCCCACATCCAAGTCTCTTGGAGACAAATTACATTGTACGACTTTGTACAAAGCTCCCCTTTGACAAATAACTTTGACAAACAAATGGGCGAATCACCTTGTGTTCCTACTTACAAGGGTGAGCTCCCCCTCCTCCCTCCATGTCTGGCTTTATGGTTACCCGATTTTATCCACCAACATACCCATCAATCATTTCCAGTGTTCCTCCATTCCATCATCAGTAACCAGCTGCTTCATCTGCCCCTGAAGCAGGGTCCTCTTTGGATTGGAGTTTGGGGTTGACACTGAGCCTCGGTTGGTTGGTGGTCTTCCATCCGCAGTGATGATCCCCTCCGACCTATTCCCTCTGTTTTCCTGTTCACTTTCCACTCTTTCCATAGCCTCCAACCTTCTCTCTTCTTTTTCTATTATGTCGAAGCCCGAAGGTCTCAGTCATGAGGCTTCTTCCATTAACAGTTGTTTTGTCAGGGGAGTAGCTGAGTAGGAGTAGAGAACCACCCTGTCCGTCCTCTTTTCACCAGGGAATTAAATTGTCAGATCGTCTGACGTTGGCAATCTCAGACTGGGCACAGGATGTAATAATCTGATCACATTAACTCTAATCATGATGAAGCCATCCTTAAAGGGAAAGATCTTGTTCAGGACTAGGCCGTCATGGTTCCAACTTTTTCTCACTCTCCATTTGTTTATTCAGTTCTTTCTTTCTTGGGCTTTGCTTTTCACCTGTATGGTCTTTACTGGTCTTAATTCTTTGATTATTTCCAGTGGAGACAGGCGGAAAGGCTGCTCCATCCTTAATGTCCTTAATGTACCATCCTTTCCTTTCTCCCTTATCTACAACATATCTCATCTGCGCCTCTCGTGCAGGCTTGTTCATCTCAGTTTCTACAGACAGGTTTTGTCTTTTCCCCCTAGAACCCTTATGACTTAGATACCCCTTCACTTCTTCTTGGCTGTCTTCATCTGATCTTGTCTCACTCGATTTTATGTGGCCTTCTTTGGCTTCCCTCGAGTTCTTTAAAGAGGACTCTGCAAGCAGCCCTCTTAGCTGCAGGGCCTTGGGGCCTTTTGGAACTTTGCCCCATATCGGTTGCTGATCCTCGAACATTTCCTCCTCGTTGTCATTATTGGCTAGCCCCATTACAGATTTGTCGGGGTCTCGACTTTCACTCTCCTTGTCCGCTTCCACCTCTGAAACTGTATATGTAGACAAGTTCAACAGGTTTATCGTCGTGTTACCAACCTCTAGGTCCCCATTTGCCGCCCCTTCTCTCTCATCAGATACTCGTGAAGATTCTGGGCTTTTTGTCTTCCTCTTTAGTACCTGATTGCCAACTTGTCTTAATTCGGTAGGGAGAGTTATGTTTTGAATAAAGGGCCTGCTGCAATTTGATTTGTTACTTTTGGTCACTGGCTGGTTTTTCAGTTTCTTACGTTGATTTCCGTGAGCACCTAGCCCTCTTTGTAAATGAGTTTTTATTTAGCCTCGCTGGCACTTGCAATGTCAGTTTCCCTAACTCTGCATTTGGTTACGTGAACATTTTGCAAATTTTCGGTGGCTTGATATTTGAATTCTCTGTTGGCGCTGTTTTGCTTTTTTCCAAGGTCTTCTTTCCCTGAGGTTGTTCCTTAATTGCTCCCATTTTTGCCACTACGACCTTAGGTTCCTTTGATGCATCTGGGGTTTCATCCACACCTATCAGATATTTAGGCAGCATATTTGTCTTGTCTGTTATTTTATTGCTGTGGATATTGGTTGTCTTTGGTGGTTCAGTATTTAGGTTGGGGGATTTTATTTCCATAAAGTGTGTAGACTCATACGCGTTTGATGCTCTCCTCTGTTCTTTTTTCCTTGATTATAAGTTCTAAGATGTTATGTGCGGTACGAGTCCCTGCACGTTTCACAGTATGGGTGAGTTTTTGCATATTTCATTGTTTTCTGTTTCGATGGGCAGTCTGTGTCTTATCTTTACGAGCGGTAACAGTTTTGTTCATGTGACACCCGCTTGGGTAGCATTTCATTAGTGTCATAGTCAGCTTGATGTGTGCCATTCATTTGGCTATATATGAGACGACCCAAACCGGGCGAGGTCCACGGCTCCGCCACCCAGTCGATCAGTTAGGGCTTGAATCTTTTACCATTTTGGTACAATTTAGCAGTATCTGCCACATTCACGCGGCTCATTCATGTAATTGCCTTCCAGTGTTATTCAGGGTGCTTTACACGTATGGTCTTTACATGCTTCTCTTAGTTGTTTTATTCCTTTCTTGGTTTTAGACACTAATTTGTCGCTATCATGGAGCACACGTTGGACACTTATTGACTGAGTGTCAAGTTCCTGTCATCCGGCTCCTTATCGGCAGTTCATTTACAAGCTTCGCATTGGCTGGACCTAATTTCAGGTTTGCCTTTTGTTCGTCCTGCTGCAGGATGCCGATTTGCATCTAGTGCCAGTTTTAACATGGTTTACAATTATGGTCTTTCTCATCCATCTAGGCCCCTTGCACCTAACAGGCTCGCCTTGTAGGTATAACGCTGGTCAGTTTTTGGTACATGTACCACACCTGGGATCTAGTGGCCCACACATACAAGGTCAGTCTTCGGCTTTCGAGCGGCTTTCCGGATGGCACTTCTGAGCATGGCGGCACTTGCACTGGTTAATGTATGATTCAGTCCCCCAATGGCGTTGTCTGCTTCCCACCACCAAGGACGGTTCTCTTTCTGTAGGTCTCACTAACCTTTTGCTCTGGATAAACTCTTGAGGGTTAGGTACGTCTTTATATTTACTAATAGACGTCCGCAATTTTTAATTCTTGGTCTTTTGCAATATAATGTAACTGTGCAGGCAGTATGTGGTGAAGGCACTAATGTTGTTACATTCAGCATCATGACAGGTCATTGCATTACATTCATGTAGTCATGTCCCTGTTTTGCAGTATGTTCATATCTTCCTCCTGATGAAAACGTTGACAAAATCAGCACTTCACGTTGAAACCGGTCGAGAAAATCTAAAAGGGATGTGATCTTTCTAATTTCTGTTGCTTTGATCCACCTTTGCGATAGATTATTTGTAATAATTTCTATTGCCGTCTGTCAATATATAAAACAATAAGACTGTTTGTAGGGACAATTTATACTTCCCTCTTCTTAATGTTTTTGGTATGTTTTTTTAGCAATTGATGTATGTATGACTGACACTGTGTGTAGATTAATGATTGAATGTTGCACGTTGAGTGAAAAATGTTGTGGTATGACTTTTTTTGCTATTTTAGGTACATGCTATGTTATAGAATGATTGTGTACAGTGATATGTGATTAATTGACACTTTATTTAAATTTTGTATCATGCTAAATACATTTTGATACGTCATTTATTAAATGAATATGTCCTCTGGACATTTTTTTCAGTATCTCGTGCTACAGTAATACTCTGGTCCAGAGTGTAGGGTCTCCCTGCGTCTTTCAGGTTTCCATGTAGCAGTTTGGAGACCTTTGCTGTGCTATTGTCCATATTTTTCTGTATACCTGTAACAAACCCCTCCACAAACGCCATCTTCGAATGTGGCATCGCTAACATTGTTGTTTGATCTTTCATTTGCTCTGCCATGTTTTCGTACAATTTTATAAATGGTGCCATGGTCGCCGTTAGGGTTGAGGTCATCCAGAAGTCCTTTTCTCTAGGGTTTTCGCTAGACTGAGTTGGTGGATCTTCCTTTGTGAGTTCTAGGTCTGTTTGCGTGGTGATTAAAATACCACGCGATCCCCTTAACAATCCCACCTGGTTATTCTGTCGGGTATCTTCATAGAGATGTGTATTTCCGGGGTTGGTGCTCTTACTAGTCTCCTCCATCTGGGCCAACCTTTTTTGAGAGCATGAACTTCCACCTATGTCTTGCTGATTTGTATTTTTTAAGAAAGGTGAGTACTTCGGGTGAGCTCCTACCGAGCAGTCCTTCTCCCTCTCTTCCCTCTGAACCTGTGCATTTAGCGGAGCCTGAGTTTCTCCAAATATATAAGGGTTTGATATAGCCGGAGCATGTAGCTGTTTGTATACTCTTCCTTGGCCCTGCGTTCTTACTGTACCCAAACACCCACTTTCCATCTCCATGGGCGTTTTCAAAAGGAGGAGGTCTGATATTTCAGCCTGGGTGTGGTTCTTTGCTTGAGGTTGATCCAGAGCTGTACTTTGCGCCCTACAAGCAGCTAGTGCAGCCTCTGCTGTATCCCGATATAAAAAGCGTCTTGCCAAGAAGTAGTCTGCTGGGACGACTCCTTTTTCCTTCCAAATGTTCTTTTCTGACCGTTTGGCTGAACTTTGCCTTGAAGCGGGAATGCCGTATTTCCCTCTAGCATTCCGCCCTAAAGACCACGGGCCAAATGCTTTATTCACCATCTTGCCCCTTCCATTAGCCTCGAATGTTTCACATCCGGCTAAATTTACAAGTGCCGGAGTACAGATGCTACTTTTGTTGTTCCAAAGTCCTGATCTCGGCGATACTGCAGGTGGCCTTACCCACTTGCATTGTCAATTCGGTCGTCTGACCGAGCTATAAGGGGCTGTTTACATAATGGTGTTAGTGTCGGCATGTCTTGGAGATTATTCACACTTCCACCAGCACTATCCCTGGCGTCACTCTCCCTACCAATCTGTATGATTTGTGGCTGTGGTTCCAGGTCACGTCCTTCCCCACTCGCTTCTGATACCCCTCTTAATGCCTTGGGGATGAACGCTCCTTCATCCTCACCCAAAATCACTTCTCAATGTTCAGGTTGCTGGCCGTGATCTTGTTCGTAGGTTGTGGAGACTTGGGGGGGCAAGGGGCTCTTTTGGTCTCTGCCAATGTTCTGTCTAATATCATAGCTGTACTCGCTTAAATTGCTACGTTGATATTGAATGGACATTGTTTAGACTCTTGATTGTCCTGCAGCAGGAAATCCATTTCCCCTGTCCCTTCCGTTGCTTCACTCACCGGGTTAGCGTTCCTCGGCGCCCTGGCGTCCGTCAACTCGTTCTCTGCCGTTCTGGGGCTGTGTATTTTTTGGCTGCTACACGCTTGTTGTTCTCTCCCAAGTATATCATATGATCCGGTCTCTGGCCATCCCAGGTATACTTCCCTTCCCCATAGGGAGGTCACTCACAGGGTGCACAGTGAATGCAGGTTGAATCACGCCATGTCTGCTCGTAGCCTTTTTTATCTTCGCCACCCTTTGTGCTTCTCGGGCAGCGGCCCTTGTCCATGGTGTTCCCGGACATGCCTGGACTTCCCAGACTGCAACGCTGCTGCAACTACGCAGCTGCTCCACGGCCCGGCCAGTGTTTTGAATGGGTCCACCCCCTCACAGAATAGAGGCAGTAGAAAGACTTTGCCAACTGTCAACAATCAGGGAAGCAGAGAGTTCTGCCCAGACTGCAACTCTGCCGCAACTCCACGCTTTCTTTTATTTGCCTAGATATACAGCAGTGAGTAAGACTGCCCCCACTCACTTGAGCCTCATGTTACCTCTTATGTCTGCCAATCCCTAGAGGATGTCAAGGCTTCTCAACCAAGATGACTATCAATAGGTAGAACAAGAGACAGCCAGCATTTGATTTTAATCAAAAATTGTGTAAGGAGCCGATATTAAAACAGTTTAAATACGCTTCTTTACCTCTTGCTGCAAGCGCATCATGACAATTGAGCACACATTCTCTGATATATGTGTTTGCAAGGCCAAAGCTTAGACTACACCCCCACAAAATATGCAGTTTGAAAGGGTGCTGCAAGTGCTGAAAGAAATGTCATCAGCCCCCAAGATTTCGACCATGGCTTTTAGCAGAAGCCTTTTATACGTGTTCTTATTGCTGTGAGTCCCACCTTTAAATGTGCATATTATGTTTGTTTGCCGCCATCCTTGTGGTCAGTTTAAGTTATCGCTCCATATCCGTTGGTGCCTGCTAGGCTGTTACCATCCTGGCAGTTCAACAGATGTTTCGTTGTAATCTCTGATGTTGAAATTCTATCGGGACAAACTTGGAGCCCGGTGCACTTAGGGCTGCTACCAATTGTCTCAGACCTTTTTGTTAGCGCTTCCACTTATAGTATTATAATGGTTCTCCGTGGTAGCCTGGGGGAGGAGGGTTTCGCGGACAAACAAGGACACAACATAGCTACTGATTCCTTTGTCTTACTGCAGGATAGGAGGGTTGCTCAAGTGACGTAGGTCCCTTTGGCCAAGTGACTTCTTTTGAAACTGTTTCTTCTGTTTGATTTGGGAGTTTCTTACTGAAGTCCTGATTCCAAAACAGAGAGACAGTAGTAGCACCTGGGGCCAGAGTCGAAGTTTGGCAGGCTTTGTCCACCATTCTACGTGGTACCTTTTGAGAATTTAAATGGCAACCACAAAACCTACTGGAGCTTTTCATCACCCATTACATGATTTCGAGGCACTTATCCAGACAAACGAGATCTTTATTCCTTGCAGTCGACTGCGTATTAATCGCCTCAATCACCTTTTTAAAGTTTTTAGGCAAATCCGCATATACGGTGATGGCACGCCCCTGCACGCTCACACCAGGATAAAATACAGCCCGCTAGGGAAAAAGGCCCAAGACACACTTTCAAGGATAACAAGTATTTATTTCTACAAAATAGGAATGCATTAGCAAGAGAACTCTGCTTGCGCCGAACGTTCTGAGCTAAGCATCTGTGACACATTATAAACACAAACAATGTCACTGATGATGTAATGATATATGGTACAATTCTACAATAGAGATTGGAGGAGCCCTATACATGTAGGGCCTGCTCCATATGGGATGCCAGGCCATTGGTCGGTCTTCATCTGTCCATTTCCATCTCCGTCCACGTGGGCACTGTTGGGCTCGTCATCCGCAGTGACGCTGACCTAACAATACAATGTTATTCTATTGTTGTAACAACGCACCTGGCAGATAGAGGGATGGGCTCTGGAGGGGGGGAGCCGAGGTCACACTAACTCACATGCTTCACTCCCTCCCAGACAGATTAGCAACTCCCAAGGTCCTCTACCTCCTCCATTTTAGGCTATAATTCTGATGCTACCCTGCACCACGCTGCACAAATCACATGTCCTGTTTCTGAAGGCGCGATAGCTTTCTGTTCTTAGTGATCGATTGAGGGGTGTAAAAGTTTTACGGTTGGTGGTCTGGATGGTGTTGTGGCATTCGGGGCGTCATGGTATGAAAGCATGGCAGAGCTGTATTTTTCAAGTTTTGTTTGTCCGGGGAAGGGGGCCTTGCTATCTGTTTTGTGGGATGGTACTGCCAAGAGGCGCTCTGCTCCCTTCTCATGAGCTTGCAGGGTGCATTCTTCCCAGGGCACGAGGGCCTGTAACTTTCTGAACAATGGAGGATGTGAATCTCTGAAACCTGGCAAGGGTGGGGGGTGGTGTTCACACTCATGCAAGGTGTCTAATATTAACGCACAAAATGCTGTTCACCGTGTTTGGGCCTAAATTCTAAGATGGCTGCCGCTTGCCAGGATGGCATTCACACCCGCATCTACCATGTATCTTGCAGTGCATGCACTAAAGTGATCGCTCACACTCTTCTAGGTGCACCCCCCTGCTCCCTGCATGTGCTCTCTTAGCCTTTTCTCATTCGGTGTCACCTAGGGTGGGAAGACCCGCTCTCCTTCCGAACAACGGATAGCGGTGCAGCTCGGGGGTCCGGCAGCCCGTTTTGGATACTTGAAACCATTTAAATGGAGGAATACTTGGGCATGGCTGTTGATGTAACTACTAAATAGCTGTACCAGATGTACACACATTGTGCCCAAGCAAGACTATATGGGATTATCGGCTGTAGCTCTGTGAAGTTCACTCTTAAATCACAATGAGTATTTCTTATGTCCCAGGGAACATGCTACGCACTCATATTAATGGATCTGTGTTTACCAAATGGAGTCATGAATTGGGAGCTGTGTTGGCTCAACACATGAACACCAGTACTTACATTTTTTTAACACCTTGCTAGTGCAGCAGAACAATTGCAGAATGATGGACCTTGTTTGCATCCAAAAATTCCCACCAAGTACTATTGGGGTTCTGCAAGTATTTTTTAATGCCTACATTGTATTGTTTTATAGCATTTGCACTTTCATTTTATTTACTACTTGTCTGGATAATTCTAACTTGTATCAACAGTGTAACTACCACAAAATATTTGAATTTAGACAGGATTGAACAAGATGAGAGGCAACTGCAGAAGAGCTTCAAGGTGAAAGTCGAGGAGGAAAGGAGAGTTGTTAGGCAGGATTGTATGCAGTACACTTTGGGGACACCACACACAATTAAGAATACAAGTGACAGTACAAATTCACCTTTGGTACAAGCCCGTACTACACAGTTAAAGTGGTAGCGATGGCTGAGCAGCCAGACTTATCTCAAAAGTAAGTGAGCAGTATCAGATAGTTACACAAAAGACAGCAATTATTATAATTCAGGCAAACACTGACTCAAGGTTTTCAAGTAAAAGAATATTCATTTATTTCACTCTTCAGTTGTATAACATGACACTATTATAAGCAGACTAAAAATCACACTCTTAATACACCACACCACGTCCCTTAAATACCAGACAAGTGAAGCTTGCAAAACGGCACTGCAGCAATTTAAAAGGGAGGGAAAGACCATAGAAATTCAAACCAACAGGTAAGTACTCGGGGCAATTGAACAAGAGGAACTACAGTGATAGAATCAGGTAGAAAAGGCTTAGGGCCAAAGTCAATGGGTCAAAAGTATTTTGCTCAAGATCACACAGTTCAGGGTAGTTTGCGGTAAAGTTTGTGGCACGGATTCCGGACGAGGTTGGTTGAAAGAAAAGTTAGTTCAAAGAGAAGAGAAGGACAAGCCCTCGGATTGGAGAAAGATTTCAAACACTTTCACCGTGGCTGAATGAAACGAACAACCGGATTTGCACAGTACCTTAAAACAGAGAGGAAGCTGTAGCTGAGGCGGACGTTCCTGGTAGTTCATCAGGCTCACGGTTCCTGAAGCTACTGTCGCACTGACAAGAAGAAGGAAGACTGGAGGGTCCTGCACTACCCAGGGAAGAAACCAGCAGCAGAGCAAAGCAACAAATAAAAGGTGCGCTCCTTAAAACCTAAGCAGGGTCCGACCTTCCTGGCTATCCGGCCCACTGTAGCTCTGTACAGCTAATTCGACCAGAGGAGGGGTCCTGGCTTGCAGTTTGGGCGAACTGGTTGGTCCCACCAGCTCAAGGGAAGAAGTTTCCTGTAGGATCTTCTGTCGTCGGATTCTGAAGATTCGGACCTGCAGCAGGGCTTCACCGAGCCGTTCAGTCGTTGTAGGGGTCCTCTTCCATCAGCTCCTCGTTGGTTCTTTCATTCCAGTGGCGACTCTGCCTTTGCAGTCCCAGAGACCTGCTTTTTATGCAGTTTTCCCGCATTCATACAGCCTGGCTGTCAATCATACAGCAGGGTGGCTGTCCTAGCAAGGACAGTCCCCTCAGCCAATCAAACAGGAGTGCGACCTGGGTTAACAAGGAAACCCATGGCAGGGGTCCAAAGATCCCTCTCTCACATCCTGCCTACCTAGACTTTCAGGCGCCTTAAGGAGGGCTTCTGTGCAAAAGCCAGCGAAAAGACGGCGAACAAAGGAATCATCCCCGGTTTGGCACGCAGAGTAAAACACGAGAAAGACTTTAACAAAAAGAAATGGCGAATAAACCCAGCCAGAGCCAAATTAAAAATGTATTTGGTCAAGCAGGGTTATGTCCGAGGCTAATATAATAGCCTAAAACAATACCATGGTTAAACAAGATAACTGCGGTAGAAACGTTAGGGTAGGTAACACTGCCACCAGCCAAGTCTTGATGTAAAGGGAGCGAAACAATGCTCCAAGAGACATAGACAAAAAGGGATAAGAATTAACCCTTGCCAATACTCCATGTAAGATGGGGTGTACTGGGTCTGTGGTTTAAAGTGACTGAAATAAAGTTAATGGCAACTTTACCTTTTCTGGGAGACAGTAGTCCGCCCCAGAAAATGGAGTCAGGGTGAAGTCTCAAAGACAACCCAGTGTCACTGCACTGAAGGTACTGTGTAACACACATTAAACAAATGAGGCCATGGAGTAGGTGATGCTCCAGTGACCAAGAACACACAAAAAGTGAAAATATGCACAGCAAAACACATGTAAGAGTGAGAAAAAGGTTCACACTCTTACCAGGTGAAAAAAATAAACCCTAGAAATCCAGCAAATGTTGCGCTCACATGGCACCCACAGGGGAGTCAGTCAGACCCGGACACCTGCGGTCTCCACCACCGTGATGCGTAGTGCAGAGATGACTGACTGGACTGGCCCTCCTAATCCTGTCTGCTTGACCCGTAGAAGTATTCTCCTGCAAGTGGAGAAATGGATTTAGCCACCCGTGGATTCAAGTTATGGCACCCCCCACAGTCTTCCCCACTAATCACCTCCGAAGTGCCCTTTCAGCAATCTCACCTTATACTCTTGAAAGATGAGCTCTCCATCCAGCATTGATTGCAGGGGCGCATTGATGCCAGTTACTTCACTGGTTTGAAGGCATGGGAGAGTTCCGGAGAGTATTGACTCTGAGGTTCCTGGCGAGGACCAGTAAGTATCAAGTTCATAGAGTTCAATATGTCCGATGGTCACTCTTGTTCCCCCCTTCCTTCCTTGTCTTGCAGCTGAGTTTGTGAGAAGATGCTCTTGTGGTAGATGGTGGCGCTCAGGTAAGAGTCTGTATTACCTGACGCTGTCCGGTAAATGTTGCACGTGTTTAACGTGTTTTCTCTCTTTGCAGGCGCGGCACATGAAGATGTGGAGAGTTATAGAATAATGCCTCCAGTGGTAAATCAGGTAAGTCTATGGTGATAAGAGTTATATTTGTTGGTTTTCTCGGCTCGCCTTTTTGTTTTCTTTTGTCCCCCAGGTGCCGGAGTTGGGCGAAGAAATGATGGAGGCAGCGCCGAATCGAAAGATGCTGCGAGGACTGGTGAGTATGGCGCGGCGCTGCAGCTGGAGATGCAACGCATACTGAAATTATGTTCTTTCCAGGTCCGGAGGCGAGATGGATCCGGAATCAGGTGAGGAATTCGAAAATAGTTAGTTTTCTAACCTTGTCCTTTTCTTTCCTCTTGTTTTAGGAGCTCCAGATTCGAGGTGGGCGTGGCGGAAGACTGAATGCTGACTGCAGGCACGGTGAGCGTTACGCTGCTGGATGCAGAATATGGCGAAGCGTGTGCTGCTGTTGGGCCGTGGTTTAAATAGCCTCCAAAGTAGTTCCAGGTAAGAAGTTCCCCAGAACCACGCCCGAGTAAAAAATAGTCCCTGTAATAAAATAGTCCCATCCAGGCCTCACGTTGGCTTGGACTCACTTGCAGCATGGTCTGCATCAGGTAAGTAAAGTCTATGAGCCTGGCGCCTATATAGGCGCCAGGACTGATTTCTATGATGAGCCTGGTGCCTAAGGCGCCAAGACTGAACCCAAACAGCCCCCAGCCGTGGCTGTTGGGGTTTTAATAAGTATCTGGATGCCTACTTCCGGAGCTGATGGGCTTGGTCCTGATGCCGGGGGTAGGCATCATGACAGCAAAGCTGCTGAGGGACTCATTAGGTAAGGGAAATCGGCCATTTATGAGACTTCTCCATAACACTCGCCGCCCCCAGACTAAGGGACAGGAGGAGTGAATCCACTACCCGATGAATCTCTACCTCTAGTCGGTTAAAAACATCCTAGTGAGACCATCAGCATTTTGGTGGTGACATCCTGCTCTGTGCTCAATGGTGAAATCAAACCCTTGCAGGCAAATTGACCATCTTAGAAGTTTTGGGTTCTCCCCTTTCATTTGCATTAACCATCTCAAGGGTTGGTGGTCTGTCTGAATCACAAAGGTAGATCCATACAAGTATGGTCTAAACCTCTTCAGAGCCCACACAATTGCAAAACATTCACGCTCTATGGTTGCCCACCTTGTTTCTGGTTCCTTCAGTTTCCTACTGATGAAGCAAATGGGGTGCTTCCTACCTTTCTCATCCAGTTGACTAAGGACTGCACCTATACCTATATTGTAGGCATCTATCTGCACAATGAAGGGTTGGTGATAATCAGGAGCTCTTAGGACTGGAGCTTGCCAAAGGGCTTTCTTCAGGTTTTCAAACGCTTGATTGCACTCCTCATTCCATATAACCTTTTTAGGGAATTTTGGGGAGGAGATCACATTCAAGACAGAAGCTATGGACCCATAGTTCTCTATGAAATTCCTGTAGTACCCTGTGAGACCTAGGAAAGCTCTCACTTGGGTTTGAATAGTAGGGGTGGCCCAGTTTTTCACAGCTTGTACTTTGCTGGGCAATGGCCTCATCTCACCTCTTCCTACCTCATGACCAAGGTAGACCACTTTACTCGAACAATTTGACATTTGCTTGCCTTTATGGTCAGATGGGCCTGCTCCAGAGCCTGCAAAACATATCCCAGGTGATCAATATATTCTTTCCATGTAGGGTTTGTTAAGCAGAATCCTGTGTAGTGCCCTTAGGGACAACTAAACACAATTAAGACTACAAGTGGTAATACAAGTTCACCTTTGGTACAAGCCTGTACTACACTGTTAAAGTGGTAGCACTAGCGGAGCAGCCAGACTTATCTCAAGAGTAAAAGAGCAGTAGTAGAGATTACACAAAGGACCACAATTTATGTGACTCATGCAAACACTGACTCGAGGTTTCAGGTAGAAAAATATAAGTACAATTTATTCTAAACCATCGGTTATCAAACACTTCACTTCTATAAATTCTAAACCACACATAAAATACACTACACACAACCAATTCCACTTGTTCCAGTAAATTCAAGGTAAGTACATTAGGATTTGACAGACCGGTGTTGCGATACTAACGCGTACCCGCGGATAGAAATGCTCACGAAGTTAAAGCACACTTTGTACTTAAGAATTTCAAACAAGGGAAAAGTGAATAAAAATCAAAGGCAATACTTTTCCAAGGCAAGGAGACTTGAGGACTTGTTCAAAGATACAGATTAAAGTCAATAGGCCTGCGCAAGTGTCAATGGAGCAGATGCTCGGTTGCCGAGGATCACACGTTGAACAGTTCGAGATTCGAGATGCCAAGAGTTTGTAAAGATTGTCAAACGGAAGGAAAAGTTATAAGAGGGAGGGAAGAAAGAACAAATCTTCGTGGAGGACAAGGGTTCACCCCGATTCTGGCTGGTCAGGCGGAAAGACCGACCAAATGTGCACAGTACCTTATTCCGTTGGTTAAAAGCTGGTGCCACGGCAGTTGTTCCTGGTAGTTCCTGCAGACTTGCGGTCCCTGCGGCTTCAGTCGTGGGGACAAGAAGGATGACATCTGGAGCGATCTGCACTACCCAGGGATGAGGCCAGCAGCAGCGAAAAGAACAACGATGAATAGAAGGTGCGCTCCTTTAAATCAGGAGAGGGCTCTTCTGATGGCTATCTGGAACACTAAAGCACAGCAGTGATTTTAACCCAGGGGAGGATTCTCTGACTGAAGAAAAGACGTGCCGGTTGATCACAACTGGCTCAAGGGATGAAGACTCCGGACTGGATCTTCTCTTAGTTGTTGAAGGGTAGATAGCTCAGGACTGCAACTGAGCTTCACCGGGACTCAGGGTTGCAGCAGCCGACTTCTTCTCTGCTTCTCTTCGGTTCCTTGCAGTTCCAATGGCGACTCTGACTTCTAGCCCAAGAGTCCTGCCTTTTATGCCAAAATCCCCCATTCACATAGCCTGGCTGTCAATCACTCAGCAGGGGGGTTGTCCAGCCCTGACAACCACCTCAGCCAATCAACACAAAGTGCGACTCGGGTCTCCAAGGAGACCCTGTGCATGGGGTGACTACACCCCTCCCTCACATTCAGCCCACCTAGACACCCAGACGCCAAAGGAGGGCTTCTGGTCAGAAGCCCGCCAAAGGTCGGCGAACAAAGGAGGCAAACCTGGTTTGCCACGCAAAGAAAGACCCAAGAAGGATGTTAACAAAAAGAAATGGCGATTAAACCCAACCGGAGCCGAAATAAAAAGTATTTGGGCTAGCGGGTTTAAAGTTTGAGGCTACTAAAATAGCCTTATACAATACCACATTATGTAATATAATCGTGGTAGGAAAATTAGGGTAGATACCACTGCCACCGGCCAAGTCTTAATGTTAAGGGAGCGAAACAATGCTCCAAGAGGTACAGATAAAAAGGGCTAAGGATTAACCCTTTCCAATACTCCATGTAAGATGGGGTATACTGCATCTGTGGTTAAATGACTATGCAAAGTTAATGGCAAAGTTACCCTTTTCTGGGGGACAGTAGTCAGCCCCAGAAATGGAGTTGGTGGGGAAGTCTAAAAGACAACCCTGTGTCACTGCACTGAAGGTGCTGTGTAACACACAAAAGAGTGGGGCTACTGAAGTGTTTACTCCAGAGTGAACAATCACAAAAACAGATGAAATACACATGGCAAAACACATGTAAGAGTGTGGGAAAAGCTCACACTCTTACCCAGTGGAAAAAATAAACTCCAGAAATCCAGCAAAGCTGCTGGGGGACTCACTAGGTAAGGGAAATTAGCCATAGAATGAGAATTCTCCCTAACGGGGCTGAGCACTGCAATGTCATCCAAGTATGCCATGCAGAAGTCCTCCATCCCATTCAGAACTTGATTAACCATCCATTGAAATATAGCAGGTGCAGGTGCAGGTGCAGGTGCTTCCTTTCATCCAAAAGGCATAACCTTAAACTGGTAGAGGCCTGCTGGGGTGGAGAATGCAGTGTTCTCCTTGGCATGGCCTGTCAGTGCTATTTGCCAATAGCCTGAGGTTAGATCAAATGTACTGAGGTACTTGGCTGAACCAAGTCTATCCACCAGTTCATCTGTCCTTGGCAAAGGATGGGCATCAGTCTTAGTGACTGCATTTAGAGCTCAATAGTCCACACAGAATTTCAACTCCTTGGATCCTGCCTTTGGTACTAGAACAACTGGACTAGACCATGGACTTGCAGATTGCTCTATAACCCCGGGATCAAGCATCTTGTTGACCTCTCCTTTGATGTGGGATCTCACTTGTTTTGACATTCTGTAACCTCTGCATTTTACAGGAAACAGTCACCAGTGAGAATATCATGCTGGCCCCCAAGGGGTCAGCCTGGTGATAGTGAAAACAGGGAGGCAAACTGATTCAACAGAATTTTGTCTCATTCTGAGGAAATTTGAACGCAGCTCTCTGTCAGGGAATTTCCTTAGGTAACTTGAAGGGATCCCCAGTTCTTTTTCCCCCCTCAAAAAGGAACATCGGATTGGATCTGCTCTTACTTTTTCTATTGTTTCGATCCAATCCAAAAGTTCTAATTTTATTTTTATTTTGAGAGGGTTTAGAACCAGAGTTTCCTCATTCAGATCTATACTTGTGAGGGCCTTTGTTACCCTTTCCCCTAATGCAATAAGAAGAGATGATTTGCCCTGAAGCCTCTGATGTTTTAGATCTCCATAGAGTGTAGAATCTTTGCTCGTTAAGATTTCTCGAAATAGAGAAATAAGTTTCCATTCTGCCATGCACTTCGACGACTTGAGGCCTAGCTCGAATCTTAAGCTTTTTGTGGAAGCACAACACGGTAGGCCCAAAACTCTTTTTCATAATCGACCCTCAAAGCTTTCCCAATTTACAGACCAGAGCACTGGTTTGGCTTCCAGGCCATAAAGTAACACCGGAATCACTTTTGCGAGGTAGTATTTCACTAATGGAACGATTGAAAATGTACAAAATGTGTAGTTTAGTTTGATCATTTGTGATATAGCTTGCGTTACTTTGGCCGTTATCTCCGATTCTACCTTAAATTGAGCTGAATGGGCATGAATGTTATATCCCAGGTATTTTATAGTTTCTACAACTCTTATGCTTTCACCCCCCAAATTCCAGTTTTTGTATTTGGTTTTTGACAGAGGATGCTTGAAGATCAGGATGTTTGACTTTGCAGGGTTAATTGTTAGTTTGTTTATTCTAACATACACATTCAATTTCTCAAGTAGATGTTGTAGTCCGATCGGGGTTCTGTCAAGAAGTACTATGTTGTCTGCATAGGCCAGTCAACAGATCTTCCTACCATTTATGGTTGGACTGGCCATTGCAGCTGACTCTAAGAAGGGTCCCATATCTGCCTTAAACAGATTGAAAAAGAGAGGCGCTCCTAGGCACCCTTGTCTGACCCCCTGTTTACCTCGATTTGTTTCAAAAGAAACCTGAATGCATCCAGCCGGACTCTTAAGTTTGTTTCCCTGTGCAGTTCCACTAAGATGGATAATAGTGTTTCCGGCATTCTCCACTTTCGTAGTTTCTCCCAAAGAAGAACTCGTTCCACTTGATCAAACGCCTTCGAAAGGTCAATTCATGCTCCATACAAGGGTTGCATTTTTTCCCCCGCTTTTCGGTCATTCAGTATGTTTAGGATCAGGCCATTAATAGATGTCGAATGGCCTCTCCGAAAACCCGTTTGAAAGCCTGATAGAATATCAGAATCTTCTACCCATTTCGAAA
This sequence comes from Ambystoma mexicanum, assembly GCF_040938575.1. NCBI lineage: Eukaryota > Metazoa > Chordata > Amphibia > Caudata > Ambystomatidae > Ambystoma > Ambystoma mexicanum. The sequence continues at coordinate 1,100,934,183 of NC_090934.1, read as the reverse complement.
TGTGACTTAGTAGTACTTTCATAAATATTTTGCTTTCAATATCCAGCAACGCTATTGGTCTATAATTCGCCGCTGAACAGTGATCCCCATTTTTAAAGAACAGTATTACCGGAGCCGTTTTCCACGATGGTGTGAATGTCCGTTTGTTGAGGATTTCCTCGAAGGGAGCGGATAGTAGTTTTGTCCATAGTGCCGGTTTACTCTTAAGTGCCTGATAGGTCAAACCATTCATTCCCGAGGCTTTTGATGTAGAGGAGTTAATTATGATTTCATATATTTCCTCTTCCTTAAACTTGAGTTGCCAAGGGGTGTCTGGTTTAATCATAAAGTTGCGGTACAATCGCTCTTGTAGGTCTCTGTCAGATATTTAACCCACCCATCTTCAGACACTAGATTACACAGGGAGTTTCCTACTTGCCCCTCAAATTGGCTCATAGCTTCCCAGAAATGTTTGCTGTTGTTTGCATCCGAATTTCCTTCTGTGAGGTAGACCATGATTTGTAATTTATATTTTCTTTTTTATTTTTAGTTTCAGTTGCTCAGCCGGATATCCTGCTTTCTTAATGTCTCGCAGGGCTTTCCTGTACTCTTTTTCTCCTTTGCGTTGGTTCATCAAAGGCGTGGAGATGTTTTTGTTTGACTCTCCCCGCCAAATCTACAGGAGCTTGGGTAGCCCAAAGAAAGTTAGTAAACCTGTATGGGTCACATTGCTTTTTCCAAATGTGTTCCAGGATCTCCTTTAGATGTGTGTTAAGTTTGGCTCCCCCATCCATCTTTGTATTTCACAACTCTGATTTTCCCTTTTTTCCCTTCCAAGTTCTGAGTTTCTCTTTCCATTTTTGTTCCTAGAATACCTTGGAAGGAGAGCTGAAGCCTGCTGTGATCACTACCTCCTTCTTGCTTTAGAATAAGGACGGAAGGTGAAGCGTGCAGATCTTTTGAAGCAAAAAGGAATTCCAAAGCGGAGGATGATTTCCCTCTATGCCATGTTATATATGGTCCTTGATCTCCCTCTTGTATGCTGTTGACCATTTGAAGATCCCATTGTTCCATAAAGTCCTGCCACATTCTTCCCCTACTTGTTTTCTTGGTGTTCAGATGACATGCCTCTCCTTTTTGTGGATATACGCAATTCGAGTTAAAATCTCCTGCCACTATGATGTTACTGGAGGCTGAGTTCACTTTTACTGTTTCCAATAGTAAACCCAGATCTTCTAGAAAAGTGTCGAGTTTTGAGTTAGCAGGGTTCCAGTATATGTTTATGAAAATCCAAGTTGACGGTTTTTCTTGTAAGCTTATTTCTGCTCTACATGCATGTATACCTAGGGGATTTTTCCAAATTTCTACTACGTTTTTGAGGGTTTGATTTTTAAGTGCTGTAAGCAAACCTCCTGATGGTCGACCTAATGATTTTTGTAAAGCTGGTAAACAAAAAACTGTGTACCCTTCGATATTTAAAGGGTTCACCAGCCAGGTTTCTTGTAGTAACACGACATCTCCCTGATTAAATAAATGTGCCCGTGTTTCTTTTGCTCTTATAGAGCTGGAGCCTCGCGTGTTCAAGCTAAAAACATTTAGGTCGCTTCTTCTAAAGTTGCTGCTTCCCTAATCCTAACTTCTGCAATACTTGCGTAAGTATTTCTGGGAGAATTGTGAGGGTGCTTTCTTTTGTGTTTGAATCTTTCTCTATGCTTCCTTTTTTCATCAGAAGTGGTTCAATTGAAATTTCCTTTCCCTTGCTCTTTGGGGATGAGATGCTCTGATGATTGATGGTAATGCTCCTTTCTGTGTCATTACATAAAACCTCCAGCCCGTAGGATTCTAACTCTATGGATTCTTGTAGTATAACATTTTTTGCATTCACAGAGAATAATATCAGTTCTACCATGAAAGGATCATTGGACATTGGGAATTTGACGCTCTCTATATCTTCAGATTTAAAGCAGTGAAGATTTCCCACTTTTTTTAGTATGCCCAATATTACTACACGACTCAATGATTTATGGTGCTTTAGGTTGGAATGTAGTCTTAGCCAAACTCTTTGAGTAGTGCTATTTTTTGGATTGTTTTTTTGCTGATGTTCCATGGGTTTAGGCGGTGTCTGCATTGCAGATTGGACATCATCTTGGAGTCCTGGACTATTTAGTTTTATTGATTTCCCTTCTCCATTTTGAATTGTACATTAATTTACTGCCAGTGGTTTTTTTTCCAACGAGGTTATGGTGGAGTTTACGCTTAAGAGCGATGTATTAGAATTCCTCCCGATCTTATGTTTCTTAAATTCGAAGATCAGAGCAATTTTTATATTATCACATTGAGCTGTGACAATGTTGTTTGCATTCTTTTTCTTCTTTTCCGATTGAAGATCTTTTTTTAAAAAGATCGGGGCCCATTTTAGTGCTTTTATTGTATGATCCTTTTGAGGGGCACCATCTAATTCGTTCCTGGCCTGTGGTTTCCCCATTTTAGATTGACTTTTCAAAGCGCTTTCTGCCGTTGTTATTTTTGGACTATTACTCCCCTCAATCTCCTTCTCGGTTTGTAGTCCAATACTTGCTTTTATTATAATTACAGCAGTTTCTTCTGTTTTGTTGCTAATACCTGCTTTGGTTTTTTCAGGATTTTTCTTCGTTGACTTCTGATTTCTCTTTTCTTGGACAGTATTGTTTTTTTCTGTGAGATTGTTTGGATCTTTGAAAGTACTTGCTATGCTGTCCTGTTTCTCACTACTGCCAGAAGTCTTAGAGTTTATCTGAGAGTTTGTTTTTTCTTTTGTGTTTTTGTTTTTTTGTCTTTCCGACCTTTCTTTCGGTTTTTCTTTGTTTTAGGCTGTACTGATTTTGAGCTCTCTCTTCGTGTGAGACGTTTCCTCATTTTCCTCCTGCCTCTTGAGGTCTGGTCGCAGGGATGTTGCCAGTCTGCGTTTTTCTCCATTTGGTTCCCTTTTCCATTTTCTGGTTGTAGTTTTTGAGTATCCTCTTCGAATTCCATTTCCTCTTCTACTATGTTAGCAAGCCTTCGGAATTCTTCCAGTATCGAGTCTGTAAGTGGTGTATCGTTTAAGGAGTATCTTGAATTTTTTTCTACGGTTTTCTCTGCTTGATTTGTATTCAGGTTTCCTTTCAATACAGATAGAACCTCTTCCAGTAGTTTTTGTTTTTCAATCTCGTTTTTTTCCTTCAGTGCTTGCTGAATGGAGGATATATCCAGCCCTTGCTTTACCATTTCCAGGTTTAGATCCTGGAGAGGGAGGTTCAGGTTTGTATTAGTTGCAGTCACCAGACCTACCAAAGATGAGTCACAGAGTGCTATTTCTTTGGCCATCTCTAAGAGTGTTCCATTTTGTGATTGTACCTCCATTTTTAACATTTCAAAAACTGAGACCAGTGAGTTGAGCACAACATTTAAAGCTTTCAACATATCTGTGTTTGGATCTGTTTTTATTTGATTATCTTCAGGGTGAGTTTGATCTCTTTGTTCATTTAAAGTCTGTTCTGTACACTTAGGTGATTGTGTGTTTTGCAATGTTGATGCAGCCACCTTGTCCCCATCATTTGGTGTAATGGTTTCTTTCCCCATAGTTACTGGTGATATGAGAATTTCCATGCTAGAGGATGGTGTTTGGGGTTGCCTCTGGTTTTCCCAGAGGATAAGTGATTCTCGTTCTACATCACTATGACTTTTGTGTCTTTTTCTCCCAAAGTGATTTTCTATTTTTTGTTGAATTCTTTCGTTGTTGTGGTAGTATACTCTAAACCCCGCTTCCAGTTGTTTATTATTGCAGCGCTTGATCTTCTTCTTGGGACTGCCCACCAAATTAACTGGTAGATCTTCTGCATGTATTTGTGCTTGGACTTGCTGAGGAGTGTTTAGGTTTGGGATCACCTGAATGTGTGGTACCGTGGCAATATCTTCATTACTTCCACTTAGATATGACCCATCCCCTTCTCCCCATGTCTTTTGTACTGCAGAGTTTCATTGCTGTTTTTGGAACGTGAGCACTATTCCAAGCACTATTATCTTTCCTTCTTTTTTCCCTCTCTTTTCTTTCTTTCTTTCTTCTCCCTTTTCGTCCTTAACAGTTTTGACAATCCGTCTTTGTACCCTGCGTTAATCCACAGTCTGGTTTTTGGGCATTAACTAAAACTTCTGCGCCGCTAGCCCGCCACAACAGATTACTACAGTCTACTCCAGGCGTACGGGATCACAGGAGTTTCACACCAGCAGTCTCCCGCTCGTACAAGGTGTTTGTTGGAGTATTGACAAGCAAGCGGCTTGCACTGTACACAAAGAACAGTCCTTACGTTTCCTTTGATAGACGGCCCACTCACGTTTAGATACTTTTACAGTGTTGTCACTTTGGTTATGTGGATACTGTGCCCCAGTCACACCAGAGTAAACAGTTCCCTTCAGTATGAACACCCTTTCCACACAGCAATCGTTTTTTTGTTATTTTGTTTTTGTGGGCTTACCGTCTCATCTTATCACAATGCTGCTGTTTCTCTGGTCCATTTCTCTTCCAGATCCAGATCCAGGGCCAGCGCCCAGCAAAGCAGCAAACAGTGAAACAGTGTTTGCAGTCGAATTTCGCCCTTGACTATCTCGGGCTTAACGCTGCAAGGGCGAACACTTCCTCCTTTTGCTCTCCGCTTCCTGTGGGCGGAGCCTCCTGGTTCAAAGCACTTAAAGGACCAGTGCTTACTCTCTCACGGCGATGCTCTCGGTGATGATGCTCTGATCACTCGAACTCTACTTATCGTCTGCTCGCCATCTTTCACAGTACAAGTGGCGACGAGGATGGGATGTGACCACGGAGTCGATCCGAGCCCTCCCGAGTACTGCTGACCAGCTGACGAGTCTCGTCGCATCCAGCCGATGCTTACCACAGCTTATCTTTATAATACGCTTTAGTATTATCTGGGATGGAATTATAGACCTCTAAATTCTGTTGTTCCCACAAGCCCAGGGACGCTAAAGAAACACTAGCTGAGACTCTCATGGGTTCATCAGCCAGTAGGTGAATGTTTTCACTTGCCATAGGTACTTCTTCCTCTGGGGAGAAGGGTAAGGAGACAGTGTGGACCCCTGAAGGTTTACTCTTGCATCTGGGATCCCCTTTCACATGGTCAGTTGACCCACAAACATGACATTTCCCAAATGTTTTGATGAATGGGGTTTGTTCTGACCTCCATCTGGTATGGGTCCAGATGGTGCACTAGCCTGATTTGGTTTCCCTTGTGGTTTACCCTTATGTTGTTGTTTGTGGCCCTCTTTTGGATTGGAGGTATTAGAATTCTCCTTATCTTTCTTTTGCTGTTCCCCTCATCCTTTTTCTGAGTAGCCACAGAATCCTTGCAAGTAGCCCTGTTGGCAACCCACAAGTCAGCAGCCTGAGCTAGCTTCTTTGGATCTATCTCCTTAGAATCAGCCAAGTGCTGTCTGAGCTCAGGAGAGCAGACATCAAAAATAGACTCCAACATAACAAGATTACTCATTCCTTCATAAGTGTTTACTCTGTAACCCTTAATCCAACCATCTACGTTTTTCAAACATTCACATACCCAGGTAGCCTAAGGGGTACCATCATGCTTTTTGAGGGTCCTAAACCTTTTAAGGTACTGGGAAGGGGTTTTCCCAAATCTAGCAATTAAAGCTAGCTTCACACACTCGTAATCCATCCTATCCACCTCCCCCAACTCCATCACAACATCAGATGCAACAGTGGGTAGCCTAGAGAAGAGCCAGGGAAGCAATTGATTCCATGTAAGACCTTGAATACCATGGTTATATTCAAACATTGCCAACCAGTTAGAATATCAAGCTGAATCTCGCACATACCCACAATTTCTTTAGGCATATGGGGTCTCTTAGGACTGGAAGACCTAGAAGACTCTGGGAGAGAAGCATTTTCAAGAGACAATCTTTTCATTTCAGTTCATGATTCAACTCCATTTCTCTGAGCTCAAGTTCTTGGTGTTTTTGTTCAGTTTGAGTATTTAAACGTTTGAATTCCAGTTCAAGCCTCATTTTCTCTAGAGCAATGAATTCAGGACTGAGTGTAGGACAAGTGGGGGTCCCAGTGGACAAGGGTTGAGATTGCTGAGCAGGCAAGGGGGCAGAGAGGCTTACATTCAGAGACACATCTACCTCTTCCAACTCATCATTGACAGACATATTATCATCCTCAATACTTTCTACATTTGCTAGAGAATCAGGCATTTCAGACCCACTCCCCAGACTTTGGTTCTTTAACAACTTTTCAACTAATTCAATCTTTTTGCCTTTGGCAGAGAGTTTCCTTTCTTTACACGTTTCTTAAATAATCTGCAGTGTAACTCAGGAGGGTACCTGACTGTGGCTTTCCATTTCAGACATGATTAATATTGCTTTTTAGTGAAGTTAGCCTTGTGGTTAGTTGATCCAAGGTAATAGTAGCACTCTAAGTGTAATTACTATACTTTTATCCTCGCCGCTGTACACCAGTGTTCGGCAGAATTATATGCAGTACCCTTTGGGAACACCACATACACTACAAGTGACAGTACAAATTCACCTTTGGTACAAGTCCATACTACACAGTTAAAGTGGTAGCGATGGCTGAGCAGCCAGACTTATCTCAAGAGTAAGTGAGCAGTATCAGATAGTTACACAAAGACAGCAATGACTATGATTCAGGCAAACACTGACTCAAGGTTTTCAAGTAAAAGAATATACATTTATTTCACTCTTCAGTTGTATAATATTACACTATTATAAGCAGTCTACAAATCACACTCTTAATACACCACACCACATCCCTTAAATTCCAGACAAGTTAAGCTCACAAAATGAAGTGTGAGCAAAATGGCACTCCAGCAATTTAAAAGGGAGGGAAAGACAATATTAATAGAAATTAAATCAAACCAACAGGTAAGTACTCAGGGCAATTGAACAAGAGGAACTACAGTGATAGAATCAGGTAGAAAAGGCTTGGCGCCAAAGTCAATGGGTCAAATGTCTTTTGCTCAAGATCGCACAGTTCAGGGTAGTTCACAGTAAAGTTTGTGTCACAGACTCCGGACGAGGTTGGTTGATAGAAAAGTTAATTCAAAGAGAAGAGAAGGACAAGCCCTCGGATTGGAGAAAGATTTCAAGCACTTTCATCGCGGCTGAACGAAACGAACTGGATTTGCACAGTACCTTAAAACGGAGAGGAAGCTGTAGCTGAGGCGGACGTTCCTGGTAGTTCCTTCAGGCTCACGGTTCCTGAAGCGACTGTCGGACTGACAAGTAGTAGGAAGACTGGAGGGTCCTGCACTACCCAGGGAAGAAACCAGCAGCAGAGCAAAGCAACATATAAAAGGTGCGCTCCTTAAAACCCAAGCAGGGTCTAACCTTCCTGGCTATCCGGCCCACTGTAGCTCTGTACAGCGAATTCAACCAGAGGAGGTGTCCTGGCTTGCAGTTTGGGCAAACTGGTTGGTCCCACCAGCTCAAGGGAAGAAGTTTCCTGGAGGATCTTCTCTGTCGTCGGTTTCTGAATATTCGGACCTGCAGCAGGGCTTCACCAGGCGGTTTAGTCGTTGTAGGGGTCCTCTTCCATCAGCTTCTCGTTGGTTCTTTCGTTCCAGTGGCGACTCTGCCTTTCCAGTCCTAGAGACCTGATTTTTATGCAATTTTCCCCCATTCATACAGCCTGGCTGTCCATCACCCAGCAGGGCGGCTGTCCTGGCAACGACAGTTCCCTCGGCCAATCAAACAGTAGTGCGACTTGGGTTACCAAGGGAACCCATGTCAGGGGTCTGAGGATCCCTCCCTCAAATCCTGCCTACCTAGATTTCCAGGCGCCTTAAATAGGGCTTCTGTGCAGAAGCCGGCGAAAAGACGGCACGAGAAAGACTTTAACAAAAAGAAATTACGAACAAACCCAGCCGGAGTCAAAATAAAATGTATTTGGTCAAGCGGGTTTATCTTCGAGACTAATATAATAGCCTAAAACAATACCATGGTTAAATTAGATAACCGCGGTAGAAAAGTTAGGGTAGTTACCACTGCCACCATCCAAGTCTTGATGTAAAGGGAGCGAAACAATGCTCCAAGAGACATAGACAAAAAGGGATAAGAATTAACCCTTTCCAATACTCCATGTAAGATGGGGTGTACTGGGTCTGTGGTTTAAAGTGACTAAAATAAAGTTAATTGCAACTTTACCTTTTCTGGGGGACAGTAGTCCGCCCCAGAAAATTGAGTCAGGGGGAAGTCTCAAAGACAACCCTGTGTCACTGCACTGAAGGTGCTGTGTAACACACATGAAAAATATGAGACCATGGAGTAGGTGAGGCTCCAGTGCCCAAGAACACACAAAAAGTGAAAATACACACAGCAAAACACATGTAAGAGTGGGAAAAAAATGCACACTCTTACCAGGTGAAAATAAATAAACCCTAGAAATCCAGCAAAGCTGATGAGGGACTCATTAGGTAAGGGAAATCAGCCATTTATCAGAATTCTCCCTAACAAGAGTGCAGAGGAACTTGAAAGTGGAGAACATAGAGTATGAGGACTGACAGATGTGGTTGGAGATACAGATCAAGGAGGAAGAGGGGAGAGCACTGAAGAGGTTGAAAGAGGTGAACAACAAAAAAGAAGCAGGGACAAGAAGGAAGAGGGCAAAGAGCAGAGGGGTTTTTGCTAATTGTGTACCCAGGAAGTCGGCGAGAGAGATCAAACAACTGGAGGGAAGTCAGTAACAGTAAGTGGAAGTGCGCTGGGAGGAAGTGACATTAACAGTGAGACAGTACAACAATGTACATCTGACAGTTGTCTGTAGATAGTGGGAGGAGGAACAGGGAGGCGGTCAAGCATCAGCAAGTTCTACTGTCAAAGCCCTAAGGCGATGAATCGTAGAGGAGGAAAACAAAACTGGGCTGGGTGGCCAGAGGACCAGATCCTTGAGGCAGGGAAGTGAGCAGAGACCCCCCCCCCCCCAGGCACCTAGGGAACCCTACCTGGATATCTCACATATGGAAGACACTGTGAGTATTGCTGCAACAGACTAGACCTGGGGTGCACAACATATGGCCCGCGGGCCATATGCGGCCCGCCCTATTGTGCTTTGCGGCCCCCCAGTGGGTAGAACTTTCCTAATGAAGTGCGGCCCACTTCAAGCCACGTAAAAAAACAAAGCGGGCCGCACTTCATTACGAAAGTCTTTCTTGACTGAGAAGCGTCCCTAGAGGGCTCTAATTGCCCCCCTAATTGATGGCCGCCTCCCCCTCCTCCCCCCCCCACTTAAATCTCCCTCTCCGGCAAATAATTCTTTCCAGGAGCATCAAAGGTGTTCCTTTGTCCAGCTGCCATTTGCGCGCATTAGCAGGCTTATTTGCACAGCCTGTGTTTTTTCTTCTGCCCAGAAAGGAATAACGCTGGAAGCAATGGGCCATGAATATCACTTGCAGTGGAGGCCATCAGTGATAAAAGCAGGCTAATTCCATGGTGGACACACTATTGTTTTCCAACTGTGCAGCTTACACTTGTTTAGAACAAAAACACATTTTTCAAACTTAAGCATGCTTCTTGAACTTTCATTAGTTTTCTTTGAAATCAGTTTCATTTTTTGGCGACTGCCACAGAAATACCCTGTGATTTTTGTGTCGCTTCGTTTGTGTTTTTTCACAAGTTCTATTTCTAAAGCTGTCATATGCTTGTCAAACTGATTAATCACAAATAAATGCTTCTATTGCGCTTACATGGGTGCCAACTTTTGATTTTCACTATGTGGGCAAAATTCCCTACCCTCACCCTGAATATAAGCAAACTGCCAGCCCAACACATCCCGTGGTCAAACACATTTTATAGCACTTGGTTTTATAAGGAATTACAAAAAGTTCAAGATTTGCAGCCAGCCAGGGACTGCCTGTATTTTTGTTTTTGTTTGCATGTTGAGATGCTGGGTGGGGGGGGGGGGGATGTGTTGGTTTTGCCTACATGTATGTCACTTTGTGTATGTTGAGATGCAGGGGTGGGGGCTTGTGTCGGGTCTGTGTCGGGTATATTTGTTTTTGTGTGTATGTTGAGATGTTTGGTTGCAGGGTGGGGGCCATGGGGCTTAGTGTTTGGTTGCAGGGTGGGTGCCATGGGGCATAGTGTTTGGTTGAGGGGTGGGTTTCTTGGGGCATAGTGTTTGCTTGAGGGGTGGGTGTCATGGGCATAGTGTTTGGTTGGGGAATGGGGGCCATGGGGCATAGTGTTTGGTTGAGGGCTGGGGGCCATGGGGCTTAGTGTTTGGTTGCGGGGTGGGGGTCATGGGGCATAGTGTTTGCTTGATGGTTGGGGGCCATGGGGCATAGTGTTTGGTTGAGGGGTAGACCATGGGGCTTAGTGTTTGGTTGAGGGCTGGGTGTCTTGGGGTATAGTGTTTGCTTGAGGGGTGGGTGTCTTGGGGTATAGTGTTTGGTTGGGAAGTGGGGGCCATGTGTCATAGTGTTTTCTTGAGGGGTGGAGTCCATGGGGCATAGTGTTTGGTTGAGGTGTGGGTGCCATGGGGCATAGGGTTTGGTTGTGGGCCATGGGGCATAGTGTTTGGTTGGGGGGTGGGAGCCATGGGCATAGTGTCGCACTCCAAGAGTGAACCCACAAATAAAGCAAAAAAAAGGCACAGTTAGGAGATGTACCTCCTTTGCTTTTTGTGGAAACCCAACCCAACTCAACGAAGGCCATACTTCTCCTGGGCAACCCTAACAGCAAAGTATAGCAGTCCAAAATAACGGAATGTCCAATCAAGGGTCAATAAAATATATATAATTTAATTAAACAGATGATATGCAATAACTAAATAGAAATAAATGATAACAATGGAAAATGTGTAGTACAAAATGTAAGTTTGAAATACAAATAAACACGGTTACAGCTTAAAAACATATTCTTTTTCCATGTGTTTAATGAAAAGGGGGGTTGAAAAGGCCTCCTGCGACGCCATGCCCTGCCCCACCTATCGCCCCACCCACATTTACTTTTCGGCCCACTAGAGGCATCATGTAAGGTACTTTCGGCCCTCTGTCAAAATCAGTTGTGCACCCCTGGACTAGACGTTCAACAACAACTCCTACAGATGCTGAGAAGCGCAGCCTGACCTGTGGCAACCCAGGAAAGACCTACCAACCATCTGTAGAATGCCCATTTGAGCTACTTTGGATCTAAAGACCTGAGCAAGTGTCACAACTGAGTCCCGTGGAGAGACTTTTAGGAATCTGTTTAAAGCAAGAATTGTATGTCCAATTTTGGCTTCCCTAGCGTTGCCCACATATTACACATTCACCTGTTTGCATCTCACTTGTGAGTTGCATCCTCTGTAGAGGTCACTTGACTTCTTGCTATTATTTTCATTTTTAGTTACAGCTGTAGAGCCTATGATAGTTTATCCACATCCTGACAAAGAAGTAAGAACTTGTGAATAATAGCTTTCTCTGTCATATGCTCTGTTGATGTCTCAAGTAAATACTTCTATATATTCGTGAAATTGTTTGGTCCTATTTCACAGTCATTTATAACCATATATATTCATCCTTATTGAAACTAAACTCTTAAACATCTTTTTACATTCAGGTTATAACGTGTGTGTGGTGCGAAAAAAAAGGATTATTGGCAACTGGTGGGAATGATGGCACCATCAGAGTGTGGAGTGTTACAAAGAATCAATATACTTTGCAACAGACATGTGTCTTCAACAAGTAAGCTTTTTAATTGGATGTCAAAGATGTTCATTTATAGCATTCAGCTGTTTTATTTGTATGATGTGTTGCTTATATGTTACAGACAGTGGGTGCCTGATTTTGTATTAGGGGGTTAAAGATCAAACAAAAGGAAGAGCATTGCAGGAAAGAATACATTAGTCTGAATTTAGTGAAGAATACAGCAAATCACTCATGCAGCCAAAGAGATTCTGGAGCATCTCTATTCCTTTTGGGGGGCGTTATGTTGTTTTCCATGTTGTTATTTCTCTGGCATGGATTCACATGCTCATGAATATTCCCCGTCCTCAGGCCGGGAATCCTCGGTATAGAAAAAAATCAGTATCAGTTTTGTTTCTGATCTGTCTTTCTTAGTAGTAACCAATCACTGGTCTCTGGGTCATACTGCCCCCAGCCAATGACTGCCCTCTCCCTAAGCCCCGCCCCTGGCATCCATCCTCAGATTTTTACCGGACGTTCAAGTGTTGGGAGTCCTCGTGCTGTAGCTCTCGAGCTTTTGCTGAGTTTTCGCGCTTTTTCAGGAGATTTTTCTCATTTTTCGGTTAAATAGAGCCTCAAGCTCCACCGTTTCTACATCCGATCAACGGGGATCCGTTTCGGAGTTTTCTACGCCCCTCAAGGGTGAAGTTTTCATCGAGTTACGCTTTTGGAGGATTCCAGAAGTTCCGAGGCCTACCCCGGACATGGCCCAGGAGAAAGGAAGCTTGACGCCCGGGAAGCTGTTCAGGACCTGCCCTGGATGCCAGCTTCAGAATGTTCTCAAGGAGGACGAGCATTCGTTATGTCTCTACTGTCTCCATGAGGACAAGACGCAAACGGAGAAGGACTGTGCGTTTTGTGGGAACATGTCGGAGCGGACCATGAAGGATCGCCACCTCCGTCTCGCCAACTGGCTGGAAGGGAAGAACCCATCAGGCGAGAAGAAGAAAAAGAAGTCTGAGCGGTCTTCTAAGTCCTGTGAGGGCGCCCCGGCGACGGGGGCCCAACAAAAGGCTAAGCACCGCGAGTCCGCGGCACCGGGAGCGATGAACGGTCGGGCTCCTTGGCTGCCAGGCAGGGCGCATCCTCCCCGGCGCCATCAACCACGAGCCAACGCTCTGGCTCGGGTAAGAGGAAGTCCGAGAACCCGGCGAAGCTTCTGGAGAGGCACCGGTCGATCTCGAAGATTCCGGCAGAGGGGGAGCGAGTATCGGACCCTCCCCCCAAGGTGAAGGCCCCAGGCGTCCAGAAGGTGACGATGGCCTTAATTCACCCTGCTAAGACCTCGATTGAGGATGTCGCCGCAGCCCTGGCTCAGCCTGTGGAGGCTACACCAGTGGAGGCGCCCTCAGGACCCAGAGTCTCCCTGCCACCGCGGAGGGAGTCGTCTTTCAGGCCCATTGAGAAGACCCCCACGTAGTCCTCGTTGGGAAAGTTGGGGGAGGGTCTGGTGGCCATCATGGATACGGACACGACCTCTGAAGAAGAGCTCATCGAAGTTGTGGAAGAGGCCCAGCCCATCGGGAGGGATCCCGATGAGGGCGACGACGAGAGCGACGGTGTCGCCGACAAGGCTCCTCAAGAGCCCCCGCGCCCATCGTTTCTGGCACTGCAGGACACTTCCACCGCCATTTTGTCACCGATTCAGTCCTTATGCTCGGAGATAAGGACAAGGTTGCCCCTTCCCCCGACGGAGGTACCTGAGCCAGACTCGACGGGGGAACCGGAGCCAGGACCTTCGGAAAGCCCACCGCATAAGAGGAGGACGCCGCATCCTACGCCACCTCTCCCACCTCTGCGGCCTACTCTGCCTTCCCCCCGGTCTACTACCCACGGAGATGATACAGGCACGGACACGGCTACGACAGATACAGATGACGACGCATGCAACGACGGGACGTGTCCCCCGTCGCCCCCTGCTCGGGCGTCCCCGCCCGACGAGATTGGATCCTTTAATGCCATGATTTCCAGGGCATCCGAGCTTTTCCAGCTCTGCCCAGAAGAGAAGAAGAAAGAAGGGTTCCTTTACCAACGGCGCAAGGCTAAAGGGAAGACAGTCCTCGCCGTACCGCTTCTTGATGACATCTGGGATGAGGGGCTCGCCCTCCTCAAGAACCCTGCCACGGCTCCGGCAAAGAGGGATCGGTACGAGAAGAAGTACCGGGTCCCCGATGCTGCCCCCTTGTGCCTTCGGGCATAACCTACCCCGGATTCGGCCGTCTCGGCGGCGGCAAAGAAGAAAGCTGGGGGGAGGGGGGGCATCGGCCTCGATATCAACTTCCCCCGCCGGACGGCGAGGGCAGGAAGTTGGACACGATGGGACGACGGATCATCTCATCCGCAGTGACGACTATTAAGGCGGCCAACACCCTGGCTATCATAGCCCGCTACGACAGTGAGTTGTGGTTCAAAATCGCCCCTCTGTTAGACTTCCTTCCGGACGCCAAAAGGGCTGAGGCCCTTGAAATCCTACAGGAGGGTGAGATTGCTTCGGACCACGCCATCACGGTGGCAACGGACATCGCCGACACCGGTTTCCGTCAGTTAGGCAACAGCGTTTGCTTGAGACGACGAGGATGGCTGAAGGCCACGGATTTCCGCCAGGATGTACAAACCAAGGTTTTAGACATGCCCTTCGACGGGAACAACCTGTTTGGGAAGGCGGTTGATGAGTCCCTTCAGGCCATCAAGACAGAGACTGCCCGGGCACTGGGAGTGCTCCAACAACGACGGCCGTCCTTTCGGAGCTCCGGAGGCAGACAAGGTGCCTCCAAGGGAGCCGACAGTGGCTCCTCCACGTACCGCCAAGCGGCAAGATCTTCGTCCCAGGAAGCCTACAGGGGATGCGGCAAGTCAGGTTGTGCCGTCGTCGTCAGCAGGGAGGTCAAGGAAGCAAGGCGGCCTCCAAACAAGATTGAACCGACCGTGGGGTTGGGCCCCCGCCGAAGCACCCCGGTGGGAGGCCGGCTGGCGAGGTTCGTCAGCGTGTGGGAGTCCATCTCCATCCGACCGTTGGGTGCTGGACGCCCTGGCCCAAGGGCACGCCCTCGAGTTTCAGAAGAAGTGCCCTCGCGTTCCACCCGTGGCCAGGAAGGAAAATCACGTCCCTCAACTACTGTTGGAAGTAAGGGCGATGCTCAAGAAGGGTGCCATCGAGCTCGTCCCAAAGAGGCTTTGGGGCTCTGGAGTTTACTCAAGGTACTTCCTCGTAAAAAAGAAGACAGGAGGATGGTGCCCCATCCTGGACCTACGACGACTGAACAAGTACATCAAGGCGCAGAAGTTCTGTATGGTCACCCTCCAGCACGTGCTGGGACAGCTGGAGGAGCGCGATTTCCTGTCGTCGTTGGACTTGGAGGATGCGTACTTCCACATCCCCATTCTAAAAAGACCGAAGGTTCCTCAGGTTCGTGGTCCAAGGGCGGCACTACCAGTTCAAGGCCCACCCGTTCGGATTGAAGTCGGCACCCAGGGTGTTCACCAAGTGCCTTGCACCGTTGGCGGCACGGCTGCGCCTACAGCGGATCCATGTCTACCCTTACCTGGACGACTGGCTCATCCGGGCAAGGACGAGGGAGCTCGCCGTGGAGCACACTGCGAAGACCGTCCAGCTGCTCACGGACCTGGGATTCTCCATCAACTTTCCAAAATCCCACCTGGTTCCGTCGAAAGTCGCCCTGTTTCTGGGAGCCAAGCTCGACACAGTGGCGCAGCTGGCCTCGCCGTCGGAGGAAAGGACCAGGACCATTCTGGGCAAGGTGCCGGTCTACTATCCAAGGAAGCCCAGGATCTGTGGCATTGGGCCGTCGCCCAATGGATGTTTCTGGTGCCTCTTCATCTGGCAGGAATAAAAAACACGATCACCGACTCACTCAGCAGGGAGCTGCGCTCGTGCCACGAGTGGGAACTACGCCAGGATCAAGTGGATCGACTCTTCCGACGATGGGGCGAACCCCAAATCGATCTCTTTGCGACGGCGACGAATTCCAAGTGCTGGAGGTTCGCCAGCAAGTTCCCCCAGCCGTGGAGCATGGGCGATGCTTTCTCGTTCCCCTGGGACGGCCTATTTCTTTATGCATTCCCTCCGCTGCCATTTCTTCCCCGACTCATCAACCAGCTCAAGAGGTCCCGGTGCAGGATGATCCTCGTTGCACCGGCGTGGCCAATACAGATCTGGTTCCCGGAACTTCTGGACTTGTCAATGTCCACACCAGTCAAGCTGCCGACGGACGCAGACCTTCTCTCCAGAGAAGGAGGCGCCATTCTTCACCACAACCCGGAGTCGCTGAACTTGCAGGCCTGGCTCCTGCAGCACTAGAGTTTGGAGGGTACGACATCCCGGCCGACTGCAGAGAGGTTCTTGCAAAAGCCAGGGCGTCCTCAACTCTCAAGTGCTACGGACATAAATGGAAGAGGTTCTCTGTCTGGTGCCGTGCACAGAAGATTAACCCTCTGCGGATTACGGCCCCTCAAGTACTGCCGTACATACTGTCGCTGGCCAAAGCTGGACTGGCTCACGCCTCCATCAAAATACATCTGGCTGCAATCTCCCGATATACCAGGACTACGGGACGGGAGTCCTTGTGGTCTCATCGCCTGGTGAAAGAATTCATGAAGGGACTATTCCGATCATTCCCGCCGGTGAAGGCTCCTGCCCCGGCGTGGGAGCTCATTCGGCGCCTCTGAAGTTTCTGTCATGGAAGACACCTTTCCTCGTGGGCATCACCTCCGCACAATGAGTGGGAGAGATCCAGGCCCTATCTTGCAAGCCTCCATACTTGACTTTTCATGACACGAGGGTGGTGCTGAGGACGCACCCCTCCTTTATGCCCAAGGTGCCGTCGGACTTCCACCTCAACGAGCCCTTGGTGTTGCCAGTTTTCTTCCCGTCGCCTCTGTCGCCGGCCGAGAGGACTTTGCACTCGCTGGATGTAGCTAGAGCGCTGAAGTTCTACGTGGACCGCACAAAGAGTTTTCGGAAGACGTCACAGCTGTTTGTGAACTTTGGGACTGTGAATCAAGGGAAGGCTCTCTCGAAGACTTCCATTTCCAGATGGCTCTCCGGCTGCATCATTTACTGTCATCGGTTGGCAAACCGACCGCTGCCTGGCCGTCCGAGAGCCCATTCGACCAGAGCGATCGCTGCTACCACGGCGTTCCTGTCTGGTGTGCCCCTGCTAGACATCTGCAGGGCTGTGATGTGGAGGTCGACGCTCACCTTCACAAGATTCTACTGCGTCGATCGGGACTCCAGGGAGGAGTCCAGTGTCGGCCAAGCAGTGCTGCGCAACCTGTTCGCCTAAGGTGAGCCTGGTGAGGAGGTAAGAGATGCTTAATGTTGAGTTGTTGTATTGCTTAATGTTGAGCCTGTTGCCACCTCCCGTGGTTGTGCATGTGTGTACTGCTATGTATTCTCTTATTCATGAGCATGTGAATCCATGCAAGACCCATGCTGGAGAACAACAGTTACAGGTAAGTAACCTGTTCCTTATGGTGGATTGGGTGCTCTCTGGGTATCAGAATCTGATGGGCAATGTTTGAGAACAATAAGAAATCTTGCATTGTAGAATCTTTACTCAAGGTTTGATGTAATTAAAGCTCAACATTTTGTAATATGCTTTACACAGAAGGCATTGTTTACCAAGCAAAGTGTTTTAAAATCAGCTAGTTTTTAAGATCAAGCTATGTTTGTGCCCTCAAAGCAGAATTATTTTGATCTTACCAGTATCACGATATGGCTCTCGGAGACTGACACTCATGTTTCTTAAACATTTTGGTTTGTATTCTTTGCAAAGCCCATTGCAATAGTTAAAACCAGGATCAGATGCATTTAAAAATCACCAATGTTTAAACAACGCTGTGGATAGATAATAGTTCAAGCACTGATTTTAAGGTTCAGCATGACTGCAGCAACTTTACTTGTTTGTTGCTCGATTGACAGATTCTTAAGGTTTCTCACCTTGAAACTACAGTGCTTAGGGAGACGTCCATCGACATTGAAGTATGGTTTAGTGAAGACCAGTTAAATATCTAGTTCGTTCTGTTGAGTCCTAGTTAATTTCTGCTCATTCTTGTGTTATTAACATGGAGGCAAGCGTTGTGCTTTCATGTAGCTGGTTGTACATCCCCATGTCATTTCAAAATATCTTCATATGGTGCTCAAATGTACAGATCCAACAAATGTGCCTTGATCTGAAAGAACATAGATGATTTCTCAGAGCACTTGGAAGCACAAAATGTTGTGATTTGGACAGATTTGGTGATTATTTACATAAGCTTCGTTGGTAGCGAGAGACAGTATAATATAGCTGGAGTTAATTGTGTGACAGAGTGAACAGCCTTTTTCTCACATGTAGACTTTGCAATGTTAGGAGGATTTCTCCAGCATTGGATCTTTCATAGATCTGCATGTTGTGAATATTCCTGTGGGTGTCCAGTCAAAGGGTCCAATTCAAAAGTGTTGAGTACAATACATTCGACTCAAAAGGACGGAAAAAAAATGATCAAATGCCTTTTTTTAAATGTATTTTTTTTGTTGGCCTTGGTATAGGTTACATTTGTGATTTTTGCCCAAAAAAAGCGCATTCAATTATTTATTTTTCTGTCCTTTTGATTCGAAACAATTGCATTTTGAAACTTTGTATTCGATCCTTTCACCCTTAACCATTCCCGTGATCGGGCTGGGAATCCTCAGTAACATAGGACTCTTAAACTGAAGACATTCGTTCACTTTTGTGTTCTAGTACAGTCATTTTGGGTCATACTGCCCACAGCCAGTAGGAACACCTCCATTAACTCCTCCCCTATCTGCCATCCTCAGATTCTTTACTGCATGTTACTGTAAGGAGTCTTCAAATATTATCTCCAACTAGTTAAAAAAAAAGATTGACTTTTAAATCATTTTTGACAAATAATTTAATCTTTTTGACATTTTATCGACGATCGGAGCTGATGGCGACGTTGCTGGGTTCGAAGACTGTTCCCGCCGCCGGTAATCTTTGATGAATTATCATCTGCTTCGTTGGGCCTACCTCATGGCAGAGTCCATGAGGAAGCCTATTCAACTCCTGTGCCTGCTGCAGATTGAAAAATGTCTAGTCAAAGACCTACACGACGACTGCCTCTACTGCCTTCACCTTCACCATGTCATTCAGGACTGCGAAATCTGCCCGTCGTTATTCAACAAGATCCTAATGGATCGCCACAGTCGTCTCGTTGCGTGGCTCGATGACGCCAGTGGGGCCTCTGACTCTGCTACTGTACAGAGCCATGCCTCGGTACGGCAGGGTAGGACGACCCATCAAACCACCTCTAGCAAGAGGTCTAGATTGCATTAAGTCCATGCCACCAGCAAGAAGAAGCACAAGGAAGCTTCTGACGGTGACCCGAGATTTTCGCACAAAGACTGGTCTTCATCTAAGGTCGGTGCCCTTGCGATTGTCTACAGAAAAGAGCAGCCAGGGCCTTTTTCATCGCCCCAGAAAAGTGACCCCGTCAACCAAATCCACGTCAAAGTCTGCAAGCCACTCTTCGTCGTCGGCTGCAAAAGCTACCCAGTGAACGTAGTCTTCGAAATCAGCACCAAGTAAGTCCTCGTCGACGCCCAGGCCTCCCCCCAGGTCATGTGCGCCAAAACCATTGGCACCGTCCACCAGCACCCCGCCAATGAGACCGTTGACGACTACGACAAGCAGACAAGCTACTCCTTCGAGGAAGACCTCAACAACGACCACCACATTGACGACTGATTCCCTCAATAACGGCCCTGTCGACCAGAAAAATTGTGGTTTCTGACATGATTACCACCACTGTTATAGTGATGAACGCCTCTGGCATCCCCACAAGCACGGTGTCGGCACTGGCAGCATGACCACGAGCATAACCCGAAACCTTGGAGTGGTCGTACCACCAGAAAGGACCATTGTAGTAGAGCCAAGTCTCTCTTCCTCTGAGGGTGTAGAGGAACGGGGTGAAGAGGCCGTTATGGCACTTCCATCTTCCCCATCACACAGGACACCACCTCCTAGAGGGCAGCATAGTTCTCCACGGGGTAAAGCAAGCCTAATCCGACTGCCAGTACTATCACCTCTGCACAAATCCGATAGGGGGGACGACCTACAGCCAGCTCCACCATTGCCTCCCCAGAGGGGCATGTCACTGGACATTTTATCCAGATTAACCACGCTCTTGGCAACTTAGTAACAAAGGCTCCCTGCACCGGCTCCTATCCTGGTACTGCCTCAATGGCGTCCCGCAGAAGTCCCTGGACCATCCAGAGAGGATATTCCACGCCCCCCCCTAGGATGGTTGAACACCAGTCAAGGCCCCAGCAGCTGTCGGATAGAGGGACAGGCACAGATCTTGAACACCTGGAGGACTGGCGTCCACACATTCGTACCCCACTGCCGAATTTGAAGACGTCATCACGGCTGATGGGGAACCAGATGATATTCTGGTCAGAGATTTGCCCCCTGATGAGGTTGGGGCTTTCGACACGCTTGTGGCCGGGCAGCCAAGATGTTCGGCTTTACCCCAGAGGAGCAGAGCAAGGACAATGTACTGTACCAATGCAGAGAACGGCGCAGAAAATCATTGATGTCTGTTCTGCTGTTGAAGGATGCCCTAGTCACCCTGGGAATCCTTGGTCAAAGAAAAAACCGTTTCATTTTAGGTTCAAAATGTATTTCTCCTCATCACTGTCCTTTGGGTCATACTGCCCCGTCCAATGACAATCCTCTCCCTATGCTCCACCCCCGGTGGCCATCTTCATATTTCTACTGCACGCTTCAGTCTTGGGAGTACTTAGTGCTCTTCAAGCTATTTTATCATATTTCAGGTTTTCAGCAAATTTTAGTAAAGTTTTTGACTGATTTTTCTATAATCGTTCGACCGGAGGTCGACAACTGGCAATTGGGACCTGCTGTCGGCGAAGATCACACTACATCGCAGATCTTTCATCGAGTTTAGAGAATGCCCGGGCTTGGGCCTACTTCGCGCCTTTTCAGCAAGTCTGAGGAGAAGCGATGCCTCTTCAAACTTTGCGCGAAATGTGGATTGAGGAACATGTACGTCGAAGATCGGCACCCGTAAATGTCTGTATTGCCTGCATCTGGACCATGAGGATGGGAGGGATGCGAGGTCTGCCATGGATTTTCATAAAAGACAAAGAAGGATCGCTACAGCAAGCTGGCAACGTGGCTTAAATCGACAAGGCCTCTGACTGCTTCCGGGCATGGTCATGTTTCCCCCAGGACTGGCCAATGGCACCATCAAGCTCCCTCAGAAAAGAGGTTGAGAACCTGTTAGGCAGATTCCTGTGCAGTGCCCTTAGGGACCACTACACACAATTAAGACTACAGGTGGCAATACAAGTTTTACCTTTGGTACAAGCCTGTACTACTATGTTAAAGTGGTAGCAGTAGCGGAGCAGCCAGGCTTATCTCAAGAGTATATGAGCAGTAGCAGAGATTACACAACAGGACCACAATTACTGTGACTCAAGCAAATACTGACTCAAGGTTTCAGATAAAAAATGTAAGTACATGTATTTTTAAACTGTTTGTTATAAACACAACACTTCTATTAATTCAAAACTATACGTAAAATACACTACAACCAACCAATTCACTTTGTACGGTATAACTCAAGGTAAGTACCCTATGTTTTAATGGACCGGCGTTGTGAAAAAAAAGACGTTACCGGGAATACATATGCGATCACATTTTGACAGTAATGACAGTTCGGTCTTAGTAAATAAACGCGTATCTGCGGCAAGAAATGTTACCAGGGCAAAACACACTTAGCACCTGAGATACCCAGAGAGAGTTGGGGGCAAAAATCATAGGCAATACTTTTGTCAAGGCAGACAGAATCAGAGAACACTCATGGACAGAAATTCAAGAGTCAATAGGCCGGAGCCAGTGTCAAGTGGAACCGGGTTCCTGTTGTCGAGGTACACACAGTCAGACAGTTCACGATTCAACGTATTTATTTATTTGGATTTGTAGAGCGCGCATCTGCCCAGGGGCTTCGTGGCGCTGAAAGCAGTCTTACTTGTTACATGCATAAACAGTGAATATACAGATACAAAGCAGAGCATAGATGCATATTTTCATACATTTGAGGTTATTTAAAAACAGTGGTGAAAATACATTAGGACAGGTAAGGAAGGGTTATTTAAACAACGTGGTTTTGAGTAGTCTACGGAAGGCATGGTATGATTTTTCGTTCCTAAAGGGGATGGGGAGTGTGTTCCAGTTTTTGGGTGCTAGGTGTTGAAAGCTGGACCCTCCGGCTTTACTTCTTTTGAATGTGGGAACATAGGTCTGGTTAGTCAGGTGTGACCTGGTGGGTCTAGTGGAGGTATTGAGGGTGATTCTTTCAGAAAGATAGGATGGGGCATTGGCAGAGAGGCATCTGTGGGTGATGGCCATGGATTTGAATAGTATGCGCTCTTTAATAGGTAACCAGTGGGCTTCTTTTCTGGCTTGGGAGATGTGCTCCCTTTTTGGTATGCCTAGGGCTGCTCTTAGAGCATTGTTTTGAGTGACTTGCATTTTTTTAACGTTTTGTGCAGACGTGCCCAGGAAGAGGGCATTGCAGTAGTCCAGTTTGGAACCTACTGTGGCTCTGGCTACATTCAGGCAGTTTTTTGAGGATCAGAAGGGTTTAACAGCGTTAATTATCTTAGTGGTAAGTGCAGCAGAAGAGGCTACGACATTGACTTGCCGTGTCATAGAGAGAGTGGAGTCAAGATATACTCCTAGCGTTTTTACTGCAGTGGAGACTGTGATGGTGGAGTTGTCAACGTTAAAGGATCTGTATTGCGGCTCGAGTTTGTTTAGTGTTTCTTTGGTGCCAACTAGTAGGATCTTTGTTTTGTCCCTGTTTAGGCAAAGGCCGTTGGCTGCCATCCAGGTTTGAATGGCTGTGTATATCTTGGTTAATGCAATTAACGTAGCCAGGAGTACTTAGATATTGTCAATGGAGGAAGCAAAAGTTATAAGAAGGGAAGATAAGGACAAGCCTTGTAGGAGGAGAAAAAGGGATTCACCCGAATTCCTCACGCAGAACACAGTACCTTTTTCAAATGAAGAAGCTGGTGCCACGGCAGTTGTTCCTGGTAGGTTCCTGGAGCTTCAGCAAGCAGGACGACCTCTGGAGGGGTCTGCACCACACAGGGCTGAAGCCGGCAGCAGCGACGGTGAATAAAAGGTGCGTTCCTTAAAAACAGGAGAGGCTCTTCAGATGGCTAGCCGGACCACTACAGCAGTGTGCAGCGATTTCGACCAAAAAGAGGATCCTCTGGCTGTAGAAGATGAGCTGGTTATCCCCACCAGGCTCAAGGGAAGAAGACTATGGCCTGGATCTTCTCTGGAGGTTGAAGGATAGATAGCTCAGGACTGCAGCAGGGCTTCACCAGGACGGGATAGTTGCAGCAGCCGACTTCTTCTCCACTTCTCTTCGGTTCCTTGTAGTTCCAGTGGTGACTCTGACTTCTAGCCCAAGAGTCCTGCCTTTTATCCGAAAATCCCTCATTCACACAGCCTGGCTGTCAATCACGCAGCAGGGGGGTTGTCCAGCCCGGACAACCACCTCAGCCAATCATGGCAAAGTGCGACTTGGGTTTCCTAGGATACCCTGTGCAGGGGGTGACTACACTAAAAGAGCGAAACAATGCTCTAGGAGGTACAGATAAAAAAGGGCTAATGATTAACCCTTTCCAGTACTCCATGCAAGATGGGGTGTACTGGACCTGTGGTTAAATGACTAAGTAAAGTTAATGGCAACTTTACCCTTTTCTGGGGGACAGTAGTCAGCCTCAGAAATGGAGTCGGTGGGAAGTCTGAAAGACAACCCTGTGTTACTGCACTGAAGGTGCTGTGCAACACACAAAAGAAGGGGCTACTGAAGTGGTGTATTCCAGAGCCCACAATCACAAAACCAGATGAAATACACATGGTAAAACATGGGTAAGAGTGGGGGAAAAGCTCACACTCTTACCAAGTGGAAAAAAATTACTCCAGAAATCCAGCAAAGCTGCTGGGGGACTCGCTAGGTAGGTGACATTAGCCATTGAATGAGAATTCTCCCTAACAGAACCTTTTAGGAAGTCCGCCCTTGGAGGTCCAAAAGAAGGCAAGGCTGCATGTCGTTGATCCCACTGGGTTCGCTGCTGCTCCAGGTCCCAGCTCGGGACGGACACAGTCGCCATCACCAACCACTTCTACGGCAAGCCTACCAGTGAGGGGCGCTCCATCTAAGAGAAAGTCCTAGACTCCTTCAAATCTCTGCTTACCATCAGCAGACAAGCCGACGAAGGAGAGATCGAAAGGTGGCTCTTCACTAACCCCCTCGGCAACACCATCAGCACCTCAACTGGCCAAAACAACTTTGTTATCAACGGTCACGACCACGTCGACGAAGGCCCCTGCTACCTTCCCGTCGATTAACTCTACATCTTCCTCAAAAGGGGGGCTGGCCACGAAAGTGGTGTCTACAGTCACAGTGACAGCTGCCCTGCGGTTGTCCCTTCTGCCACGGCTCCGGCACAGACCCCTGCAATGGGCCCAGCAGCTGCTCCTTCCCAGAGGTCTCCAGAGAGGGGAAAGGGTGAAACTCCTATGGGCCCTAAGAAGTGTATGGACCCAAGGGCTGCCACAGTGAGACCGGTACAGATTCATAAGAGCTCCGATGAGGGTGACGACAATCTGCCTGAAGACTATTATTCGGACCACGAAGGGGGTCAGGGGTGCTGTGTCTGTAAGTGGGTCACCACTAGGCGAGCATGATCCTCCACCTCACCAGAAGAGGTGCACCGTTCCGGAGCCTCTACCGCTTATTCCTTCCATAACTCAGCCCAGGGATTTCTTTGGACATTCTGGCCACGCTGCACACGCTTGTATCAGAAATTCAACACAGACTGCCACCCACGCCTGGTCCTACTCCATCAAGAAGTCTCCCCAAGATTGCTTTCCGGAAGACCTATGCGGCGCAAGCCCAGGTCCAAGGATCCCTCTGGTCCAAGCCGTCAACATACACCATCGCCTGCACCGCTGATGTTGACTGTGACTGAGGGTACACAGGCACAGACACCAACGAAGCCCGGTGACTTCGTACCAGCTGTCAGGGATCCAGTGGGCGCGGATGAACCTCACAGGGCCTCTCCGCCGGATGAGGTTGGCTCCTTCCACGCGATGATGTCCAGGGCCTCGGAACTTTTCGAACTGGTGTCTTAGGAGACGCAACAGGAAGGATTCCTTTACCAACCTCCTGAGTCCAGACAGAAGACCATTATAGCGTTCCCTTGCTGGGCGATAGCAGGGATGAGGGCCTGGCGCTAATGATGAATCTGAGCACCGCTCCACCCAAGTGGGACAGGCTCGAGAAGAAATAGAGTTCTGGACTTTGCCCCCAAGTGCCTGAGGTCCTATCCTCCACCTGATTCTGTGGTCTCAGCCGCGGCCAGGAAATACTCTGCAAACCTGTCATCCTCGTCCATGGTGCCTCCGGACCATGAGGGGAAGAAGATGCTTGTTATGGGGAAAAGGATCATCTATACACCTCTAATGCCTGGGCCTTTTTGTCCTGCTTTGATCGAGAACTATGGTATAAACTGGGCCCTATTTTGGGCTTCTTACCTGATGACAAGAAGGTAGAAACTCTGGCACTGTTCCAGGACGGGGAAGTGGCCTCGTACCGTGCCACCACAGTAGTACGAGGCCACCGGGTTCCGTCAAATGGGCAACAGAGGGTATCTTTGTCATTAGGGATGGCTGAAAGCCACCAACTTCAAAGCGGACGTTCAGTCCAAAGTGTTGGACATGCAATTTGATGCAGAGAACCTATTTGGCAAGACTGTAGGCGAGTGCCTGCAAATTATTAAGACAGACACGGAGGCTGAGGACCATGCAGCAACGTCGGTCGTTGTCCTTTGGTTCCTCGAGGAAATCCCGGCTGGTCCTCCAAGGGATATACCAGCCCTTATCAGCAGCCTTCCCGCTCCACGACTCAAGGCCTACAGAGGTCGCTCACAGGAGCAGAGGACGGCGTCAGCACCGACCGCAGGGCAGAGCTCCAACCCCTGAGCCGACCATGGACTCGGGCCCATACTTGTTCACCCCAGTGAGAGGCTGACTGGCAAGGTTCATCAGCACATGGAATACCATCACCAATGACAGATGGGTGCTGGATGCTCTCGAACAAGGACACAACTTGAGTTCCAACGAGGTGTCCATGTATTCTCTGGTGGCTCGACAAGAACAGCATGTGGCACTATTGAAGAAGGGGTCAATAGAGCCCCTCCCACAGCGCCTCCGGGGCTTCGGAGTGTACTCCAGATACTTGCTGTTCCGAAAGAAGTGAGATGGGTGGAGGCTGATCCTGGACCTAAGACACCTCAACAAGTGCTTGAAGTCTCAGAAATTCAGGATGGTCCCGTTGCAGCACGTGCTCGGCCAACTGGAGGAAGGTAACTTCCTAGGGTCTCTGAATCTGGAGGACGTCCCCATCCACCGGAAGCACTGCAAGTTCCTGCGGGTCGTGGTCCAGGGGTGACACTATCAGTTCAAGGCGTTCTCCTTCTGCCTGAAATCAGCCCCAAGGGTCTTTACAAAGTGCTTGGCTCCGGTGGCAGTGCATCGTGTCTGAGGGGTAGACATGCAAGGGAGGATCACCTGGGTAGGCGAGCCCAGGCTTATGCTCGGGGAAATGCCCCAGGTGAGACGCAGTACTGCATAGCAGAAGACGGAGCGGAGGACGAAGTCCCTGGGATTTTCTTTGGGTATTCTACATCTACCTCTTTTCCACCCAAGAAGATCCCATGATTAAACCCAACCTGGACGATTAGCTGATCAGGGCACGTTCTCCCGCATAGGTTCTCGAACATCTCTGCATCACCTGCCACTTCCTACACAGGCTGGGCTTCTCCCTCAATTACAAGAAGTCCCATATGATACCATTCCAAAGACTCCAGTTCATCTGAGTGGTCTTGGATACATCCTCTGGGAAATCCTCACCCCCTGAAGTGAGATCTCAACACATTCAGCAGATGGTGGTAGAGTTCCAGAATGCCCAACGTCTTCCGGTCTTCGATTGTTGAGGTTGCTCGGCCTTATGGCATACTGCATTTTTCTGGTGCCAGTGGCCAGATTGAGAATGAGTTCCCTACAATGAGCCCTCAGGGCCCAGTGTTCTCAATTTTCAGGGAACGTGTCGGATCTTCTGCAAGTTCCGAGCAGAGTTGCTCAGGACCTAATGTGGTAGACTTGCAAAAACAACATTCTCAAGGGACAATCTTTTTGACAACCATGGCCGGAGATAATTGTAGTGACAGACGCCTCACTCACAGGATGGGGAGCCCACACCAACGGACTGACAATCAGCGGTTGGTGGTCTCCATCGGAGTCCAAACTTAATATCAACCTTTTGGAGCTGAGGGCAATCAGACTAGCGCTGAAGGCCTTTCTGCCTTCTGTACGGGGAAAGAATGTCCTGATAATGACGGACAACACAGTGGCCATGTACTACCTCAACAAGAGAAGAGGCATAGGGTCACTACCACTGTGCAGAGAGGCAATGCAGCTCTGGTTCTGGGCAATTCAGGAGGGAATCTCTGTCGGCAGTTCATCTATCCGGAGAGCAGAACACGGCGGCGGATACTCTGAGCAGGCAGAGCACAGTCTCCCATGAATGGGAGCCAGCTCAGGAAGTCCTTCAGGAGATCTTCACCCTTTGGGAAACCACTCAAGTGGATCTGTTTGCGACCGCTACCAACCGGAAGTGCAATCAGTACTGCTCAAGGGAATTTCCCCCTAGAGGAGCTCTAGGGAACCCGTTTGTGGTGAACTGGGAATTTCCACTTCTGTATGCATTTCCTCCATTCCCTGTGATTCCTCATGTAATCAGGAATTTGAGAAAGTTCGGGAAGACCATGATCCTAATTGCCCTGGATTGGGCCAGGAGAACGTGGTACCCGGACCTTCTAGACATGTCCATCTGCCCTCCAATACGTTGTCCAAAAAGAGAGGATCTTCTCTCGCAAGAGGAAGGTCGGGTTCTCCATCCAGAGGTCCAGACACTCAGCCTTCACGCATGGTTTCTGAGAGGCTGAGATATAAGGGATGGGACGTTCCGGGCAACGTAATGGAGATCTTGCTTTCTGCCAGGAGGCCAGCAACCAAATCCTTATACCAGTGTCCTTGAAATAAGTTCAGTAACTGGTGCAAGGACAAGGATGTGGACCCTTTTCAATGCGGCACTCCTATGATGCTTTATTGTTTGCTGCATCTGGGCAATCTGGGGCTCTGGATTGGAACAATAAAAGCATATCTGTTGGCACTTTCCATCTTTAAGCGCTCCTCTGAAGAGGTTTCTTATTTCAAAATACTGTTAATTGTCCAATTTCTGAAGGGACTCGCTAACCCTCCAGAACCTTTTCATGTCCCTGCTTGGGATTTAAATCTCGTTTTGAAATTTCTAACATGTATACCCTTTGAGCCTTTACATTCCTGCCCATTGAGGCTATTAAGACTGAAAACTGCTCTGCATGTAGCACTAACATCTGCCCGCAGGGTAAGTGCGTTGCAGGCTCTTTCATTGTTAGGCAGAATCCTGTAAAGTGGGGGGACCACTGCAAAAAAATTAAGACTACAGCAGTAAGCAGTAAACCCAATTGGTAGCAGTCTGTACCACCAGATTTACCTGGTAGCTGTGGCTGAGCAGTCAGACTTCTCTCAAGAAGAGTAAGGCAGTATATAGAGTATACACAATAGGGCTAAAAACACAGTGGAGCAAGCAAACACTGACCAGAGCTTTGTATCAAAAGTATATAATTATTTATTTAACACACACTTTAGAAAACACACTAGCATTATAAGTCAAAGCAAGTCCAAAACGCAATCAGAAAAGTATTTACACCTCCCCTAGCAATTACTAGACAAGTCTAAGTTAAAACACCACTTTTTGTCAAAACAGAGGTGAGAGCGTAACTTAGATGGCACTGCAATAATTAAGTTAAAGGGAGAGGAAAAGGCAGGTCATAAAAATAAAACAGTTCCCAACACTTTTCTAAGTCCAAAGCAAGTCAGTGAAGGCAGTATACACTGTAGAGCCAAAGTTCATAGGCCAAGCCCACTTTAAATGGAGCAAAGCGAAATGTGCCCAGGATCACACGATTAAAATGCACTAAAAGTCTTTGCAGAGTGTTCAAAGGAGGATGGGGTGATTCGAGAAGTAAAGTTAGAAAGTCTGGAGCCAACCCAGTTGGAAAGCCAAGGATTTAAGGGTCACCTTTAGCAATCCGAAGAAAGGGAGGCCAGATGGAACACAGTAACTTAAAGAGAGAGGAAGCTCCAGCGGTGGCAGTTGTTCCTGACAGTGGTTGCAGTTCGTCGTTTCGACCAGGGGAAGAGAGGGTCTCGTCGAGGAGGAAACTTGGAGTTGTTGCACTGCACAGGGATGAAACCAGCCGCGGAGTTCGTCGGTTAAAAGGTGCGTTCCTTTTATTCGCGGTCAAAGTGGTGAAGCTTGGCTATCCGGCCGCCAGGGTGCTTGACACGGGCGATTCGACCAAGAGACGTCTTTGGAAGGCGAAAGGGGCGAACTGGTTGGTCCCACCAGCTCAGAGGAAGAAGACTTGTCCAGCAGAAGATCTTTTCTTGTCGTTGGGAAAGTGGCGAGTTTGTTGCAGCAGGGCTCCACCGGTGGTGTCGTCGTTGCTGATGGCTCAGCTTCTTCCCTCTTCGGATTCTTAGGTCGTGTGGCGACTTCTGAAGTTCCAGTCCCAAAAGCCCTGCTTTTATGCAGAAAAACCCCCATTCAACAGCCTAGCTGTCACTCAAACATGCTAAGTGGTGAGAATAGAGTGTGACTTGAGTTGCTAAGGCAACGCAGTCCAGGGTGCCAATTCCCCTCCCCACACATCCTGTGGAACCCAGCCAGAGTGGCACCATTTGGGGGGCTTCTGTGGAGATGCCCGCCAAAAAGTGGAACGAAGGGCTCGACCTTGGTCAGAGTTACAGAGACGGACACAAACGCCATTTTGGAAAAGAGTTCTGGCAAAAAGACCCAACCGTGGATTTAATATTAAATAAATAAACCGCGGTATCTTTAACATTGCACCAAAAAGTGGTGCGTTTAAAATCAATGGGAAAATCCCATACGAAATATTCCGTTGGAATATTTTGCGTGGTAACCACTGCCACCAGCCAGAAACTCGACAAGGGGGGGACTGGACAGTGCCCCCTCGAAAACAGACCCAGGGGCAATATAATTAACCCCTTCCAGTACTTCCACAATATGATGGTTTGTACTGGTTCTGTTCACAATTTAGGACTAGTAAAGCCAATGGTGACTTTACATTCCCTGGGAGACAGTAGTCAGTCCCAGGGTATGGAGTCTATGTTTGGGGGTCACTATGACACCCCTGTGTTACTGCACTGAGGGTGCTGTGTAACACATACACAAAAAATAGATGATACCCTATGGAGTAAAGGACCCCATAGCCCACAAGCACACAAATAGTCAGAGACGTACCTCAAATCATGCCTAAGAATGGGAGTAAAAGAGTCTCACTCTTAGCAAGAGAAAAAAACAAACCCCAAAAATCCAGCAAAGCTGCTGGGGGTCTCACTAGGTTTGGGAAATTAGCCTTATAAGAGAATTCTCCCTAACAAGTTCTTCGAACGATCGCCTACAGAGGACTTGAAGATCTTTGTCAAGTACAAGTTAAGGCCCAAGGTTGGGCCACTTTTTTCATCCACGCCTACCAAGCCCCGTCCTAAGGTGCAGGGTAGGCATCAAGCTCCACCGCCAAGACAGGAGGAGGCCGGGTCCAGCGCAACAAGCACCACAACACAGGCACGTAGCATGCAGCAGAACAAAATGGCCGCTGTGTCAGACATAATGGCCGCTCATCCGACGCCACCCCCTTTAGGGCAGCAAGTGGGAGAACGAGTTTCCAGGTGGGACTGGTCTTCGCCAGGTACATGGCCTACAGCATATCCTTCAGTGTCCACGGGCTACCGCCTACCGATTCCTCCCTCCCTCCCTCTCTCCTCTGCTCCACTCCCACAGATTGGGACAGCAACTCTGTTGGCAGATTTCGATTGCTCATAGAGGGCCAGGCAGGGGAAGAAGTCCCAGCCTCTCAGCGGGGTATGGGCTTCTACTCCAGGATTTTTGCCATGCAGAAGAAGAACCAGGCTGGCCGGAGAGTTGTGCTGGACCGTTCCACCTTGAACCTTTCCCTCCCTCTTCAGAAGTTCAGACAGAGACTGGATGTGCTTCCTGGATCAGAAGGACGCATACCTAAACGTCCCGATTTGGCAGCCTCATCGGTCCTTTCTGAGGTTCAAGATCATGAGTTTTCATTTCCAATACAAGGTTCTACCCTTTGGCTTCAATAAAGCCCCCACAATCTTTACCAGACTAATGAATGCGGTGGCAGCCCTTCTCAGGACCCAGGGTTACCATGTCTACCCATACCTAGACGACTGGCTCGTCAGGGCAAGATCACTGGAGGCGGTCCATCACCCCTCCTCCGCCCTCAGGAATATGCTACACGAATTGGGATTCACCATCCATCTCAAGAAGTCACAGCTGGAGCCTACACAGAACCCAACGTTCCTGGCCTCATCTGGGATACGAGCTCCTAGAGTTGTTCCCCTTAGAGGACAAGATCACAGCCATCAGGAGGGCCAGAGGTCATTTTCTCACCATAGCGGTAACCTCAACATGGTGGTACCAACACCTCTTGGGTATCTTGGCGGCATTTCTACTGGCAGTGCCATACACAAGGCTCAAAATGAGACGTTTGCAACTGCATTTCGCAGCCTCATGGAGTCGGGACCAGGGTTCTCAGGCGGAAATCGGCAGCATTCCTCTTTTTCTCTACCAGAACCTTGCAGAACAACATGCACTTGAGGGCAATTCACCTCCCGGATGAGTCCAACCTGGAGGCGGACAGGCTGAGCAGACTGGGTGCGGACAACTACGAATGGCAGTTGAACAAACAAGTCCTTCAGGGGATCATCAACAAATGGGGTCATCCTCAGGTGGATCTCTTTGCCACCTGATCCAACAGGAGGTACCTCCAGTTTGCGTCCTGGCAGGGACAGGGCTCAGGCTCTCTGGGCGATGGGATGCAGATACAGTGGGATAACATGAACGCGTATGCCTTCGCTCCCACTCCCCTGGTCCACATGGTAATTTGCAAGATCAGGGAGGCACGGCTCCTCTGTGTCATCCTGATAGCTCTGTGGTGGCCCACGAGGCCATGGTTTGCGGAACTATTCAGCCTGTTGGAATAGGCCCTGTGCACCTTCCGCTGGGTCCAGCTCACCTACTCTCACAGTAGGGAGGCACGGACATTGACCTATACTCAGGAGACCCCCCGGACGGCCCATATAGCCGAGGTTTACTCCGAGAGTACTTTAAGACGCGATAGCTGCACCTTGAGATGGATGGGGGGTGCAGATGTATTACTCCATCACCAATCAATAAGGACAACTCAATGGTTTGGCAAAGGGAGTCAGTTTAATGACAAGTACAAAAACGGGGAGTCATGGCAATCAGCAGTGATGCCATAGTCCGTCTCGCTTCAACTCCAACGAACTTCATACAAGTAGTAACATTTATACTCAAAACTTGCCATAAGTGACGTGTAACACTCAAAAGTTAATAAGCATTTCTATTGGTTCGGAAAAGGTAGCTTTAATATAGGTGCTATATCTGTATATGGTAACGGAGTGAGGGGATTGGGTAAATACTGTCAGTTGGGCGTCTAAGCCCTTCCTTCAAAATTACTAGTGTAGACGTCACTAAAAGTACGACGTCCCAATGGTTCTACTAACTATAGGACCCTAGATTATTTGGTCCATTGTGATTGGGTTGGCACCAACCCCATGCATACATTTCCACTTTACTTAGCAGCACGCAGAATGGTCAGCCAGGTGCGCAGGGTGCCCGTCAGCAACCCGGCCTTCCTTCAATTAAGGTAACAATCAATCTTCACTTCAACAACAATGTGTCAATTATGTTACTGAGGTTGGCCTCGAAACTGCATCTTCTGCCTGGGAAGGTTCCGCTATCTTCTCATGGGCGGATGCCACGCGTAGGTGTGAACTCGTGCTTCTCCTTGCTCGGATGTTCATGTGATGCGGACACCGTGAATTTTCCTAGGTTCTCTCAATTCGTGCATTTAATTCTCATTTGGCTTGCCACCTACCTACGCTTCCTTATCTTGACCTTTCAGAGACAGGATATTCTGTTCTTAAGTTTCAATTAGATGTAGCTACTGTTCGTTCCTTCTATTGGGATGTCTTTGGCTCCCTTGGCATGAGTTTCGATTCAGCTGCTTCTTCTCATTTTGCTAGAATATGAATCTTGTCTTGTTTGGCCTCTAGTAATCGGAGTTGATTCTGCTTTTCTTGTAAAGTGGAATCGCACTTATAATAATGTGCTTCGTTTTGAGGTAGATTATGTACAATGGCACTTGCCACGCTATTCTTCTACTTAGCATAGCAAGCCGCACTGTTTTCTTAGCTTTCTTGGGGTTTCAAGCATATGTACAGGCGTTAGCTGGTTGAATATCTTCATCCTGCCTACAGCTTAACTCTTATGCTTTGATAGTTTTCTATCACTTTAAGTTCACAATCTCTTTTCTCCTGGTGTTTCGTCTCCTTGTGTCATTCTTGGCATGTACTTTGGGTGACATGCTCGCTTCTCGGCGCACTTCGCCCACTCGGGGGTCCAGGTGGACACCTGCCGTACATACCTCGCAGCCATCGCGGCTTACAGGAACTCAGAGGATGGGATCTTCTCCTCCAATCCTATTGTCAAGAAACATTTGACGGGGCTCGCAAGGCTCTACCCGCCCATCAAGAGGCTGCACCCTGTATGGGACCTTAACCTAGTCTTGGGCACCCTGGCGCACAAACCGTTTGAGCCAATGGTGTCCGCGGACATCAGGATCGTTACCATCTAGACAGCCTTACTGGTCGGCTTCACCTCGGCTCGTAGAGTCAGCAAATCCAGGTGCTGGTCTCCTCAGAACCATATACTACCGTTCACAGGGACAAAGTAGTCCTGCAGACACACCCAGCATTTCTGGCCAAGGTGCCGTCTGCTTTTCACTTGTACGAGGAAATAGTCCTTCCTACGTTTTTTTCTGATCCTAAGGACGAAGCACAGAGAGTGCTGCACTGCCTGGATGTCGGGCGTGCCCTGAGGTTCTACTTGGATAGGACCAAGGGCTTCTGCAAATTGGATGCCCTGTTGGTCACCTTTGGAGGCTCAAGACCAGGCTATCGGGCCTCCAAGGCCTCCAAATCCCGCTGGATGGTCACGGCCATCAAAGAAGAATACGAGGGCCAGCACAAGCCGCTTCCGGCCAACATGCATGCCTGCGCAGTCAGGGCCAAGGCAACAGCCATCGCATTCCAGCGCCATGTCCCTTGGCAAGTCATAAGCAGGGCGTGCACTTGGGCCATTTCCTCGCCTTTCTGCAAGCAATACTGTTTGGATGCCGGCTCTAGATCTGACACGGCTTTCGGAGGTTCTCAGGAACCTATTTGCTTAAGGAGGGTCTCCTCTCCATCCTGGTGGTACATTCAGTTGTAATTGCCCATGCAGTATGGAGGAAAGGGGACGGGATGTAAGAAGAGTAATTATAAGTTACTCACTGTAGTGACTAACATACTCTTAGTCCCCTTTCCTCCATACATCCTTCCAACCTCCCTCCTTATAATACTTGTGTCATTAGTCAATGTTAAATTAATTGTTGATGCGTCAATGGGGACTTTGGTGTGGCGCCGGAGGACAGAGTTAGGGCAGTGCATGCTCCCTGGGCCGCATCCCTTCGCGCCTCTAAATTTAAAGGGGAAGAATGTTTTTTCTGGTGATAAAGGTTCTGTCTGCCGTCCCTTGGAAGGGACGCCCATGCAGTATGGAGGAAAGGGAACTAAGGACTAAGAGTATGTTAGTCACTGTGGTGAGTAATTTATAATTTCTTCATGTGGATTCAAGATTTGATTTTTTACAAAGTGTGTGGCTTACCATTGCTGGGTTGGCATTTTGAGCATCTTGATCAGTTAAAGATACAAATAATTACATTTTGTTTAATCTATCCCTTCAGACACATTACTCTTCGTATTTTAGGATTTTCATCATACCGTGTTTTGCAAGTTCGAACATCCACCTCAGAGGAAGACTTGAGGCCTGCCAGTGCAGTAGCAGGTTTTGTGACGGGTCACCAGAGAGAGTTAGATCTTGGTGCTTGTGGCAGGAAAACCCTCTTTCCTTGACCACCAAACACATTTTATTTTTAGTCAGCAAAGTTGTTGTTGGCCTACACCCACAACCTCTACCAATACATTTGTATTACACCATTGTAAATGATCGACACTTAATGTTATCAGAGTTTCCCACACAATTTGATCACTAAAACAACAAGCCCACTTGCAATATAGTATCATGTTTCTGTTTAGCATTTTTGTATCTTTGTTCTCTTGCGGGTATAATATATTAGCATTACAATTGCATAAACCATCAGTAAGCAATTCTCAATGAAAGCAAACGTGTGCTTGAATGTAATCCTTGCATCCTTCTATTCTGTTCCCGACCATGACTCTAATGCCTACAGCCAATCATCAATGTACATAGCCATCTAAAATAAAACATAGTAAAGCTTTAAATATATACTTGCATTAGCGCTTTGAAGAGAGACGAACCAGTATTTTTGTGATGCCAACTTATTCTAGCCAGAAGTGGTACAAGGAGACACGCAGGTTTTGAAATGCTCTCTGTCCAAACATGTACCACATTTGACTCTGTATGTCCCAAACACTACCAGAGACCGTGTAATAAAGTCCCCATACTGACTGTTAACTTCTAGAAGGGTGACCAAAGGGACCCGGATCCTCCCCAAGTACCTAAATCGACACAATAGAAACCTCTTTGACTGTTAATCGATTACCTTGACAGCCGATGGAAACTTTTACTTATCCAGCACACTGCAGCATGCCGAAGATGAAGACATTTCAAGCACATTACCCCCATCCTCAAGGAGCTGCATTGGCTACCTCTTCTAGCACACATCAAGACAGCCTGTATGTCCTACAAATCAGTCACAACCAAAATGTCCCCTATCCATCCAAACCCCACTGCCACCTTGGCACCATTACTTGTAATACTCTGGTGCGTCTGGTATATACAACGCTCCGTGGCTTTCCAGGTAGGTTTGTGCTTTGTAAATCTGATATGTACTTTGTCATAAAGGATTCAATCCCACTTGCAGTGGTCAACAAACATCATGGTAAACGCAATGAAATCCTCTCCAGATCGTATGCTACTCATTCTACGCTCAAGGAAGTCATCATGGTGAGGGGCTCAATTAAGATTGCACTGGTAGACAAACTCTAGATTAGACCCAATAGAAAACCTCTTGCATGCTTGCGCTGCGAGGTATAACAGCATACAGACTGCGGGAGATACAAAATTGGTTTTCGCTGCCTTACCAGCACACAAGCTTCTACGAAAGCAGCTTTGGGTTCCATGAAGTCAGCAGGCTAGAGGGTAGGGTTGGAGACAAACCCATGTTGGTGCATTCACACTACCAAAGGCCCCATTGATTTACAAAATGGTGGATAAACTCTTTGAACTTTCTGTGCTGCAGCTTGGTAGAAATGCATTT
The DNA here is from genome assembly GCF_040938575.1 of Ambystoma mexicanum. NCBI lineage: Eukaryota > Metazoa > Chordata > Amphibia > Caudata > Ambystomatidae > Ambystoma > Ambystoma mexicanum. Next base: position 1,100,897,784 of record NC_090934.1, on the reverse strand, counting down.
CTCTCGCTCTCTCTCCAAGCTCCGATGGTCTCAAGACTACCACCATGACTAGTGCTATAGCCCCCCTGCTGCAGGCCATTCAAAATACTATTACTTCTCAATTGTTATACCACCCAGAAGGCTCCTTGCGATAATATCATGTTGTCATTCCGCAATACACAAAGTAATGTGCAACATCCACATCCATATGATCATACATGTAAACTATTGAAAAGGGAGAAGAACAGGGCATTGAGACATTTAAAGAGAGGCAACTTGGGCAGCGAAGTTAGTAAGACAAGGAGGAATGGTATACTATTAGCCTACAAACATAAATTGAGATCTGCTCGTATATCAAATTATAACAATGCTAATTGTACATTAATTCGTGCCATTTTAGCTCATGACACACGAGTAATTTGGCGCACACTGAAAGCTGATAATAGACGCGTGGCAACGTTTTCGTTAAATTGTATTCCTGAGCACACTTGGCAAGCCTTCATAAAGGCAAAATACCAACTACCTTGCAAATTTCGCTTTGTCCCTGATGTCTCTCTCGAATATTCTAATATCCCAAGGTTGAACTGGGATTGTAACGATATTATATGGACGATTTCCAGATTGACCTATTCAAAAGCTGCAGGTCCTGATGGCCTTCCCCCCTGTCTTTATAAGGCAGATCCCGTGTTGTGGGCTGACATCATAAAACTTAAGTTTGACTCTATTATTAAATCTGGGGAAGTTCCACCCTCTTGGCTTACTGCCAATATAGTACCAATTTTTAAAAAGGGTGATCCATCTCTCCCAGAAAATTATCGTCCGATATCGTTAATTGATTCTGAGGCTAAGATCTTTTCTATCCTTCTATTAAATGAATTGGAGAAAGTTATCACGGCGAATGATATGTATTCGAAATATCAAACTGGATTCAGGAAGTCTATGAGTACAACCCTAAATGCTTTTATCATGTTGCATGTTATCGCTGGAGTAAAAGAAAGGAACTCTAATCCTGTATATATAGCAATGATTGACATGAGTTCTGCTTTTGACACGGTGGTCCGTAACTTATTGTGGAAGAAAATGTTGAAGTTAGGGATCCCAGCTGTTTTGATGTATTGGACTATTAAGTTGCACACTAACACTTCGTATAGAATAAGAATTTCCCCAGAAGGTGGGACCACAGCCCCGATACGTACAACAATAGGTGTAAAACAGGGCTGTAATCTCGCGGCTACCTTATTTAATTTATACCTATCCGATCTCGGTGAAAATTGGGAAAAGGGAGACTTATTTTCTGTTAAAGTGGGGAGTATTCATTTGAAATGGATTGCATTTGCTGATGATATTATTTTGTTTGACCCTACTCCAGTAGGGCTCCAAACCAAACTCTCATTATTTGAGAATTTTGCAAAAGCACATAATTTGACACCTAACCCTGTAAAAACTGCCATTATGACGTTTGGCGTGAAATCAAAAAACGCGAATTTCAGATGGCAAATATTGAATACACAAATTTGCCAAGTGAACAATGCTATCTATCTAGGGTATTACATATCAGCATTTAACTCGATTAACGCATGGTCAAATATTATTAGGAACAAAACTCGACCACTGTTGTCTCAAATGAAAAGGATTTATAGCCAATACTGCAAATTCTCTTTAATCCCGCTAATAGACTTTATGATATTGAAAGTCGAAAGTGTCATATTGTACACATTAGATATCTGTCTGTGTGACATGACTAGCGTGCTTGACAGTATACAGGGTTCTCTTTTAAAATCTGCAATGTTTCTCCCGATGTCAACTCCTAATGCTATTATTCGACACGAACTGGGTCTGGTTTCATTATCAACTCGCTGGAAATGGAGACAATTGTCCAATTACGTTAAAATTCATTATCCTCCCATTAACTCACTGTATACCGATTTAAATAAAATGTTGGGTATGCAAAATCCAAAATCCCTTTTTAATTATCAATTGAAAATGCAACAAATTTTAGGTAATATAAACACAACCGTGGAGGACATGCAATATCGTCCCGGTTATGTTAAGAAAAAACTTTTTGAAATGGATTGGTGTATTACTATTGATTTAATTAAAAACTATGTGTTATATAAGGAATACAGTATGCATGTAAAACAGCGCATTCCACGTTATGACCATGTTTCGTTATTCCCTTGCGAAAATATCCGAAAAGTATATATTCGCTTTAGATTGAATCTATTCCATACACGGGAACGGACTAAAAACTGGGATATGAATAAATTAAATGATCGCGTGGGATGTCGATTTGTTGAATGTAATGAATCGTACGAAACATTGAAACATCTTATACTGTACTGTCCGCATTTTAAGAATATAAGGACACTCAAATTGAGGAAATTTGCGGAAAATGAATTTGAGGACTGTCTTGAAGTTTTATGGACCAGAATGATGCAGGGATGTCACAAACCCTTAATATACGAATTGGCAAGTTTTTGTAAATACATCGAGAATGAATTAGAGCTATTTTTGTAATTGTAAAACGATCATTTGTAATATTTTTAAATTTTGTAAAGGTTCTGCATGAATTGTTGTGTATTATGAACCAAATGCAAATAAAAAAAAAAAAAAAAAAATATCATGTTGTCTTCTTTTTCTTAGGGACTGTGCTTGCTTTGTTATCCTCCGACAACTGTCTCTGTAAAATCTCAACTCTCTGGAACGTTGTGGTAACTCCCTCAAAGTGTTCCTCTTATTAAAGCGTAATGCTGGATTTAATCGCCACAATAAGCTCTCGGATTGATGCTTTTTTCTCCCATTAGCCTTGTGTTTTGGGATTGGTCTTTTATTTTCCCTGCACTCCATTCCTGGTCTTCTCCACCTTTGGAGTAGATATGATATCATAGATGGCAAATTATTCTCCTGCTCTCCTCCAGGTGTGGCATGCTGACTGTGGATGTACTGTATCTCTTGCAATTCCCTTCTTATAATGAGGTACTATATGTATCTGCTTCCTGGTAGTATTATTTTTTATTATTGGGGACACTTCTCTGCCTGCCATATAACACATCCCCTGGTGGTCTACAACAGGAGGGTTTCCTGAACGGTTAGTTGCTGGGCTCACTGTGAATCAGGATATGGGATGCTGCATGAACTCTGGGGATACGCCATATACCAACTTCAGGGGTTACTTCAAGTAGTGGGTGACTCACATTGGCCCCCAGATACCCTCATTGCCTTTCCATGACCCCTAATAGATGGCTATGTCAAAGAACTAAAGCAAAATAAAAGGAGTGACAGAACTAAGTTGGGATCTAGGCTTACATCACAGAACTAAACCGGTAAGTTGCTCAGTAAGTTGAGTGCTTGGTTAAGATGCCTATGTACATCCTTCTTTCACTGGTTTGAATCCCAACAGAGTTTATAAAAGCAAGTACCAGTAAATTGAGTCATCACATCTTACAGCTCTTGGAAGTTGGAGGATTTGTATACTTGGCACTATATACATTGCAATATTAACATTACTGATAAAAAGATGTTGCAATGTGAACAAATATAAACATCTACTCTTTTTTCATTGCAGGGAAGGCATCTCAGAGGAAGGAATGAGTAATTTGGGATCTCCGAATGACCCAAGCTTATCTCCTGTATGTTGGAGTGTCAGTGGAAAGTATTTGGCCGGAGCTTGTGAGAAGATGGTTAATATCTGGCAAGTCAATGGTATGATTTAATTTTCAACTTCTAAGGTTTTTGTAGCCGCCTTCTAACATTTCTCAAACTATGTAATTTTGTACCCACGATGTGACGAACACTTTACTATTAATTATCTTGTTCTTTGAATCATCTACATGGCTAACAGTTTAATACCTACCCTATTCAGACATAGCTTTTAAGTATCCCCAAACAGCTTGTGTATGTGTGTTGTATCTTGGACCTCCATCGATTTTTAATACATTCCTCCCAAATTAATCCTTCTATAAATGGTTGCTCTGCTACACATTCTCTGAGACCTCAATGGGGACTTGCATGTCTGCTCCCTGGTTCAAACGTCTGTAAATAAACTGTCTGGAGAGGAATACCAGCTTCTGTGCCTTGAAAGCCTTTCTTCTCTCCCAGGATGAGACAAAAGATCTCCATATTTAAAGCCAGTACTTCTTTAATGTTTTATATCCGCAAGGCAGGGAGGCTCAGTTGCAGAATCTATGTAACTTGTAGTAACTGGCAAGTGGATATATGTACCTTTTGATCTTAAACATCATATGGTACTTTAGTTAGCTCATCTGGTGAATGCTGGAAGCTCAAGCAAAATAATCGGAGCAGGTTGAGAGCCAGCAACAAGAAAACAATATATCTGTATATGAGAATGATGCCTTGGCTCTGTCACTGGCTACAGAAGGGAGTGCCCCTGCTGGCGTTGGCTAGGACCATTGTAAACCAATGAACAACATATATATGCCAATAGCAGAGGGCGTAATTTTGTCATTTGTTCTTATTTTCTCAAGACCTCATATAGAGTGCTATAATGGAGATGCTGAGATCCTTGTTGAGTGGTGTACCAGCAGGCACTTTTTCATTGTTTAAATAAACATTTCTTAGTTGCTTGAAACAAAAAAGATAATAACACTAAGAATCAAATCTTATATAAAAAAAAGGCAATTTACTATAAACCTATATATACAGTTTTCTTACCAGTTCCATGTATTTAAACTGAAATTGTGCTCTCAGCCGTAAGTGAGAATACAAGATTGAGGTGTAAAAGAAAAATAGTTAGAATGAGAATAAAGCTACTATTTCCCCATGTGACTTGCAATTCATGCAATTCAATAAAACAAACTACAATGTTCTCCACGGTTTAAATGTGATGTGGTCCATGTGGAATGTAACATTGTCTGCGTCTTCATAGAAATCTTATGTACATAAATCATATATTCAATTAAAAAAGGGACTTGTATGTCCAATGCTATTGCTCATTCACTATTTCCATGAGTCCTGAAGTGCAGTTCTTGATAGAAGACCTGTGTTCATCAGTGCGTTCACTATTTTCTTAATTTTAATACTCAAAAACTGAAGGAATATGTGTAGACAAACCTTCCCCAGTGTTTCGGCAGCCCTGCAATACAGGAACATGCTTCTAGTAGCGACTACTTCCAGATTCAACGGTTATCAATGGCTGCTGGAAATATTCTTAACTGCAGTGGTTAAACAATCATGGTTTCAAACTCATTTTCAATGGTGGCTGGATGAACTAAATCCTTCCCCAATGTTGAACAGGACCTGGAGTGTGTGAAGAAGTGCAATGCTAAAGTTGCATTCAGCAAACGGCAATAAACTGCTTTTCTCTCGACTGGAGGGATATATGTAATAACCTTTCCTCGTGATTGCGGAAGGCGTGGGTTGCTTCTTGGGTACACAGTTCACCAGTGGCAATGGGTAGAATAGATTAATAGTTTTGAAGGCTTGGATCAGTCAACGTGGTCGCACTACTTGAGCAGCCCATGTAGTATTTATGTGGGTTTAAGTGAAAGGTAAATGGTTTTACCTGTTGCCAGCTGCATTTTCTGTGGACTTGCAGCATTTGTTCCGGCAAAACTTTGCTTTCCTGCCTGCAGTTGTATTGTAACCATGGAAACCACTACGTTTGGGTGTGCGTAAAACATCCGGCGTACAACCACTAGACCAACACCATTAGTGTGTGTTGGCCCCTTCCTGCAAAGTGTTCGTCAAGCTCACGATTGGTTGAATCATTCCAAGCTGGTCCACAAGCGCCTCACTGTCAGTGTGAGCACCTCTCAACGCAACCTCCAACCACCCCAGACCACTTCACCAGGCACGGAACGTGTGCATTGCTAAACAATTGAGAACTTGCATGTCTGCTACCTTGTTAACGCATCTGTAAATAAACTATCTGGAGAGGAATGCCAGCTTCTGTGCCTTGAAAGCCTTTCTTCTCTTCTGGAAGAGAAAAATGATCTCCTTATTTAAAGCCATTACTACTTTGTTTTACATTCGCACGTAAGGTAGGCTCACTTGTGGAATCTATGTAACTGGCAACTGGATATATCTTAAACATCATATGGTACTTTAATTAGTCCATCTGGTGAATGCTGCAAGCTCAAGCCAAATAATCGAAGCAGGTTGAGAGCCAGCAACAAGAAAACAATGTATCTGTATATGTGCATGATGCCTTGGTTCTGTCACTGAGCACTTGACTATCTAATCAATGTCTTAACCACTTCTGAGGTAATCGCCATCTACATCCTACATGAGGCTGCTCTTCCAAGGACGTGGATGCCTAAGCTCTCACATCATTCACTTTCGGAATAGCTGCTGCACTTTCAAAAGTAATAGGTAAATTGCTCCATAGATCCTGCCTTCCCTTAATAAAGCACTCAGTTGGGCTCTAATATCTTTTGTAGTTGCTATGAGCTTATATAATATCGGAGGATGAATGAGTTTCCTTTCAGAACACTTAACAGTAATTTTAATGGGCTCTGGAATATGTTAGCCTCTGTCCACCTCGCTTAAGACTACAAATGGGATTACTTTATTGTTGACTCACAAGCCCATAACTGCCAGTGCCAAACTGGTTTCATGGAAGATTCAATTTTAGCTGCTATTCCCTATGCTGGGGGATTGTGAATTCCAGAGTTTTCCTTTATGATCCATTGTTCTTATTTGGTTTATTTAAAAATGTATAGCAGCGCTCCAAACCCTCAGGCATCTAGGCGCTAGTTACAGTAGGTACAAGGTAACTTTCTACAAATTGCAGGGCCACGCAAAAAGGTTACAACATGCAGGTGGTTCTTGGAAGTAAGATCTGTTAGAGCATGCCACAAGGTACGCCTGTTACCACAGGTGTAAGGAAACGTAAAAAAATGCAGTCAAGGTAGGTCCACAGTCTGGCAGTGCCATGGTACAGGGAATACATCAGGAGTGCATATACACAGAGGACACAATCGGGGTAGGTGCACAGTCTGGCAAAGCCACACCTCATGATAGGGGGGCTACATCAGGAGTGCAGATGCACAAGGGACACAATCGGGGTAGGTGCATAGTCTGGCAAAGTCATGCCTCATGGTATAGGGTGCTACTTCAGAAGTACATGCGAGCATAAGGAATATTACGGCCGGTGCACAATCTGGCAGAGCCACGTCTCGTGGTACGGGGCCCGCGGCCGAAATAGAGATACACATAAGGGGCTATAATGGATATGCAAGTAGGCCATACAATCAATGGCTGCAAGTGTACATGTTGCAGGGTTGTATGCTGTAGAACGGAAATCGTTCCAAGTTATTCAGGAACACAGATCGGTTCATGAGAAAAGTGTCTCTAGGAGAGAGGATCTGTCATACCCTATGTAGTGGGTCCAGCGAGGTGGCGAGACGGAACTCACAGCAGGCTCATATGAGAGTGGTAATATAGGTTGCAGGGCTGGGAAAGCCGACCACAGGGGCTGGGGGCTATGTCGGCACTGCTAGCTGAAGGATCGTAAGTAAAAGGTATTGAGTTGTGGCGCCATGTATTTGCATGACAAACATTTAGAGGGATTATCATGAGGCTACTCACTGTGGTCATAGGAACAAGTTGAATGCTGCTGCAATGAGTATTGATTAATTTCAATACCAATAATTTGTTAATAAATCAGCATTGCAGAGAGAACTGTACATAACTTGAGTGTAGACCTCTTAATTTGTACTTCGATCGCTTGAAAGACATCTGATCTTCAGAAAGGCTTTTTATGTTCTAATATGTGGTCACTCCTCTGGCAATCAAGAATCCATGGTCTTCATTGCTTGTTGAGTGATGCTTCAGCACTGAGACAAAGAAGAGGAGCAAGGAGTCAATATGATACCAAATGTAATGTGCAGTCTAGTTGTCAAGATCCTAGTCAGCTGTGCGGGACATTTAAATCTGAAAATCACCTGCAGCTGACAGAATGGAGAAGGATGAGGAAACCGGCTGCAGAGTGCGAGGTGCAGGAAGTGAGCCCAGAGGCAACCTCAAGGAGAAGTGCCGTGGGGAACTCTGCCAAAAAGAGAAAGCTTGCCCAGTGAAAACGCCTTGCAGCAGCCGCACAATGAACCACCGGTGAGTCAACCTATATACGTAGGGGGCCACTGGATGAGTGAACACGTTAGAGTATTTGGGAAGCATTTTCAAATACATATCAAATAGAACTGAAAAGAGAAGGCAAGTATGGTACAATTCTCCTGATATGAGATGTCAGTTGGGTGAAACCTGGAACAAACATTGCCATGAAATGTTGAAAGAAAGATTGACGGACAGCTTGAAAATAAAACTCATATATGGGGTATTAGTATGGGGGGAAATTGGCACAAATAATAACTGAAGTCAACAAAGTTGCGCTAGTGAAGAAATACAATTGTGTAATGCCTAAAAGGAATGTGAATGTTGCAGAGAGACCTGATAAGAGCATCAGGTAGTGAACCTTTTTGGAAAGAGATACCTGGCAGGAGAGTACACACAGGGATCTGTGTGAGCCAAAAAGGGGATATTGCTGGCTAGAGAGTAAACCAGGTTATCAAGAGTTTTCAGTTGAAAAGTTTCCTGGTAAAAGAGTATACCAGGAAACTCACTTTGAACTGGTGTGTTGAAGAGAAATGTTGTCATATTTTCAATTGGTATCCAGACATTGCATCGAATACATGGTATCGAATGCAAAAGCATTGAAAAAAATGCATTGAAAAAAATGCATTCTTTTTGTAGGTAAAGTTTTTTTTTTTTACTATAATGGGTATTCAACGTGTCGTACTACATGACTCACCAGTGGGGTTGGGGGAGCCGTGCCCCGTTCCGGGGGCGGAGGGTGTTCTCCGTGTGTTAGGTCGGTCGGAGCCTGCAGCGGCCCCGGCCAGTGCTGGAACTGAGGCGGAGCAGTGGGAGGCAAGGCCGCTGCCGGCAGACTCGGCAGCTCCCGTCGTTGACGGTGGGCGGAGCCTGTCAAAGGAAGCAGAAGCGATGGGAGGATGCGCCGCGATTGTTGGAGACGCGGAGGCAGAGCAACGCCTGTTGGCAGAGGCTCGCCTTGCCAGCTGCGTTGCTGCGGCAGCCTCAGAGAGTCAGAATGTAGAACTCGTTGCTAGCAGCACTGCCGGCTCTGATGTCGTGCTTGAGGCATGTGCTTCTCAGGATACAAGTGATATTGTAAACCTGTCCCTAACCACAAGGGCAATCGTCTATGAGATTACGCCCCCTGCTTTACCATCAATACTAACCCCTCAGGTCTTGCTACCAGCAGCTCGTACTTGTGCTGCAATGTGTGTTTCACAATTAGGCTGTGCCCCAAGGGGCAGTGATGTGGGCCCCCCCACCGCTGACCAGAGAAACCCTTCAGAGGTGGTCTCCACGGAGTTACAAAACCTGAGTAATTTAAATAAATCCTACTCAATTAAACAGTCTGTGACATCCACCCCAGTGCAGGACACGATGACTAAAGTTCTTCAGAAAAGGAATTGCGCCAATATCACAAATGTAAACCGTGATATATGGGGATTCGGCAACTACAAAAGACCCAAACCGGTGGTTGCTGGATCCTTGGACGAGTCATCATCGTCACACCAGAGCAACATAGTAAACTCTCAGAAAAGACTGCCCTTACACAGTATTGCAGCGTTTACACCCAGGCTGTGCCCTCAAACTCAAGAAATCACTTCTACAATTAGTGAAGACTCGGAAAATGACTCAACCGCAAGAGATTCGTCATTTATCGAACGCCCTTTTCCTAAAATACGGCGAGAAACAGCGCGGTATAGACGAGTACCGCGTGCCTCTCAGGGGAAAGGAAGAGAGGGACGTGCAGCCCCTTGTGTGCATGTACCAGCAAATGAACTCTTAATAGCCTTAACATCTGCAATGGCCATTTCCTTAACGCCCTTCACCAAGCTGTATGAATCTCTAAACGAAAATGTGAAAGACATTACAGCTTTACTGGCCATGATGAACTCAAAAGTGTTGCATTTAGAATTATCTCACACTGACCAAAAGGCTAAACAAGAGGAGCTAAATCACAATATAATGGCAGGATTGAATTCTTTAAACGATGTGAAACAGAATGACACGATCGACAATAAACTGTTTGCAGAGGTTGCGAAGGAAGCTTTGTCCCTCTTTCAAAAATCTCGGATCACACAAAGAGGAGAAGATCTGGGTTGTGTCAGCGACATGACTGAGGCATTAAGGCCAGAGTTTCAATGCCCTGGAAAAGCCGTATCTAATGCTGAGAAGCAGACCAGGAATTCGACACGACCGCTCCGGCCATTGCAATCTCAGAACCTAAGTGTCAGACCACTGGAAAGTCTCACAATTGAAGGGAATGTACCGGGGTCCCCTGTGCACAACGTTTTATCACCATTGGATGCATCTGTGGTAGAGATTCCCATAAAAAACGGCGTGCCGGAGAGTGGAAATGTGGGGCTTCCTAATGCTCTAGACATGTCGTTTAACACGGCCTTCCACCAAGCCAAAAACGCTGCAAACCCTGCCTTACTAGACTCTCAAAAGGCATCTGGCTCAATGCCTCTTGCAAACGAAGTAGTACAGGTGATTGAGCTGATTGAACGCCCCGCGGCTATTGAGACCTCCGCCGGGCTTTTCCCCATTTTCGAATATCAAGATTCTGAAACTCAGACCAAAGTCAATACGGTTGCAAAAAAAATTCCACCTTGCACAGAGAAAAAGCTAAAGAATCTACCTGCTCGGAAAAAAAAAATCAACAAAAGGGTGCACGAAAATTTTTACGGAATCTGAACATGTTCCAACTGGTTGACAAAGCAAGTCTTAAACTAGCGGACACTATCAATGATAAGGCAGCAGTCCAACCAAAAACAGTGGAAAATAAAACGTCCGCAGTTGAAATTCTGCCAGGCGAGGAAGACCTGGCAATTCAGAAAGAATTAAAGGACCTATCTGTTTATGAGGAGACAGAACCAGAGTGCGTTGCTACTACGAAAGCACCGCTCGGTGAACAAGGTACACAAAAAAATTCCCAAATGATACTCGCCCCGAAACTCAGCATTGACCCGAATATTCGGGAAAAAGAAATAGTATCTCCCAAAAGAGTCACGACGGAAGTGAGCCAGAGCTCCTGGTCGACATCAATACGAGGTAATGCCCAGAGGCGTTGTGAGCTGGTGTCTCCGGCTAGAGAAGGTGAGGAGAGAGATTTTGAACCTAGGAGCCCGGAGTTCATAACACTTCAAGCGAAATGGGAAAGACACAGACTGCTTAATCAGAAGAAGTTGGATCTCAGTGAAGTCGGCCAACAAGCAGTGAACGGAGTAAAACTCACACAAAAAAACGAAGGGCCGGTGATGTCTGCACCGTTCGCCATACAAGCCTCACCACAGAAAGTCGACCACTATCAAGATGCATCGTCTAAAAGAAGCAATCATAAGACTGAGAACCGACAGGAAAAAAACGGATCGGATGCAACGCCTATCTTGATCAAAATTATGTTGGAGAGGTTGGCAGGTGGCGAGAAATTTATCTTGAACAGATCTAATGTGTTAAGATTACTTCACCATATACCTCGGCTTAGATCACTGGATTCAAAAGATCTGCAAATAGTTGAATTCCCGGACGAGCGGTGTACAGACAAGGTGATCTTGCATATAAACTCCAATATAATCGCGAATGTAATACTAGAGGCCGATGAAGATTTGTTATCGATGGACTTTGACACTTACAAATTAGCGGAGCCAGAAAGATGCAGTAAAAAACCGCTGAAGACTGATAGAATATGCGGCTCACGACACACGCTAAAGGAAACGCCGCGGTTTCGAGAGGCTTCTCATAGCTCTAAAGCTCTTGTTCAGCTTCAACAGACCAAGCAGGGATCAGGAGGGTCACACTTTAACAGGCAACACTCTGCTCCCACTTCCCAAAACACTGTAGCCAGGGAGCAGGCCGAGGCAGACAGATCAAGCCCGATGGCGAAAATCAAAATAACGATAATCAATGGAGAGCCAGCGGGTATCACGGTGGACTCATCACCAATTAACGGAAAAGAAAAAGTTGTAACGCAAGAATGGAACTGGCTAGCTTCAACTCTAAATAATAAAAATCACAGCTAATGTTCAAAGCCTAGTTCGGACCAGGAGTGTTTGCTTGCGTCATGGAACACGTGCGGTTTTCTCCATCTGTTCAATAACGCTTGGTTCCAAGACTTGCACCTGATATGCTTGCAAGAAACCTGGCTTCACGACCTGCCCGTGACATCTGAATTTGAGGGTGCTTTGAATCCAGCAACAAAAGCTGACAAGGGGCGGCCGGTAGCAGGGCTGTTAACATTGATCAAACGGTGTTCAGGTTACCGCTTGATAAACTCTAAAAATTATACGCCCTACATTCAAGTCTGCGAAATAAGAAAGCTTATAGAGAAACCGTTGACTTATGTCATCCACATAATTAATGTGTACTGGAATCATCAATCAACCGGGTCTTATCCCTTCATAGATCAAGTTTCCTCCATAATTGACAATCTGCTCCAATCATCAAGTGGATCTGGCTTGATACTCTGTGGCGACTTAAATATTGATCTCTTTAAACCCCAGAGTGCCGTCAAAGGCCACCTTGCTCAAACTTGGTCAGCAGAAATGAATGCAAGAGGCCTGTCCATGTTAAATGGCTGTACCCTAGGAGACATTCCACCGAAGCCCACGTGGCAGCGTGAAAGCTCCAGTTCGACTGTTGACTACATCTTTATCTCTGACACATTGCATGCGAGAATAAAATCTTTGAATATTCGTGCAATGCCAAATAGTGACCACGAAATGCTGGTAGCACAATTTCACTACACAAAAGGATTCCTAAGCAAAAAATGGGGATCGAAAATTTCAGCAGAATCAAATCGTCTGCGAATAAGATTGGAAGAACACGAAGTGGTCAACATATGCTCCCAATTCAAGTTGATACCGTCAGAGATCGAATATGCACCAATATTGGCGCAATTTAAAAGCAAAAATAACGGAATGAAAAATTGGTCATTCCGGAAAAAACATTGTTTTGATCTAATGGTGATGCAACGCAAAAGATCCATGCGAGCTGAAATCAGGAAAAATAATCAAGGTCCAGAAGACGAAATAACGCAAAGAAACAAAGTAACTAAACAGCGATATAAAAACTGGATCAAAAGCCATCAATTTGTATTACACCAGAATGACGCAGAGGCCATGTTAAAGATCTTATCAGATAAGAACAGCGGAGAGTTCTGGCGAACAATCAATGAGATGGAAACCCCACAAGAGGCCCTGCTTAGATGCCAGGTGACGGAAGCTGAATGGGTCCAGCATTTCACAGAACTATATCACAAAACCCTGGATCCACATATGCACACAATAACTGAATCCGACTGGAATTTACACTTTTCAAGAGCTGAAATTCGAGAGGCAATAATGAGGACGAAGAACTCAAGGGCCCCGGGCCCGGATGGTCTATCAAACTTCATGATCAAACAATTTCCTGACCTGTGGGCTGACTTGTGCTTCGACCTTTTTGCAAGAATAAACTCGCAGAAACAAGTGCCAACCTCATGGAAGTCAGGGATAATAGTGCCAATATTTAAGAAAGGGAACAGAGCGTCACCAAAAAACTATCGACCAGTGGCACTGCTTGACGTTCTAGGTAAGCTCTATGCATCATTGCTGCAAAACAAACTGAATAAGTGGGCCCAATCTGCCAAAAAAGTGGACGAAAGACAAGCAGGCTTTGTGAAAATGGTGGGGTGCTCACTGAACCTGCTAATCTTAAATCTGCTGAAGATGGAAGCCATACGAAAGTCTATGCAGCTTTTGTTGACTTTTCCATGGCATTTGACATGATTGATCGGGAAGTGCTGTGGCATAAACTGGAAATCTGGGGTTGCCCGGAAGACCTACTCGCGGCAATAAAAGAGTTACACACAGACACATCAATCTCAATTCGGCTTGATCATGCGGGCACCCTGTCTGTCAAAATCAGGACTCTCAAAGGAGTGAAGCAAGGTTGCCCGCTGGCAGCTGCAATTTTCAGCCTTTTCATCTTCGATATCGGAGAAGCAATTCAATCCGTGAGGGCTTTCCCTCCGAAGCTCAACACATCGCCGATAAGCTGGTTGATGTATGCCGATGATCTGGTAATTGTAGATCAAACTCCGATCGGCCTCCAACGTAAACTGGACGCGGTCCAAAAATACGTAAACATGAACAGCTTGACGATCAACCCAGCAAAGACCGAAATTTTGGTGTTTGAAAACCTAAGAATGTGTCAAAAACAAATGCGTTCAAAACAAGTGTGGTCACTAAATCATGTTGATCTCCGGAAGTCAAACTCCGTAAAATATCTAGGCATGATTTTGAACTCGAGTATCTGTGATGAGCCGTGGGTGACTGAGTCCAAGAGGAAATGCGGCCAGCTGGCATGTCAGGCCCTTGTAATCCATAAAAAATAGGGGCGCTTTTCAATACGACCACTGAGAAATTTTTATGAGCAAAAAGTGGTCCCGATTCTGAAAATGCCTTTGGATGCCCACCGACACATTGGGCTTCATTGGAGCACATGTTTTGGTCCAAGGCGTTAAGCCTTCCGATAGGAATCTCTTCTGCATGCATATGGAAGGTATGCACTCGCGCTGGTATCGCTGCATGCCAGGATTTGCTGGAACCAATTAGCGTTGTTCCGGAAATCTAAAGCTGAAGAGGGAATCCTCCAATTCAAGATCTTTCATCATGCGGGAGACAACGGCCCAGACATTTTGTCTCAATGGGTGAAACGAGGAGACGATCTACTAACAATCCACAACATCAGTCTACAAACCCTCCACTCAAACTCGACAGCAGCGAAAGTGAAGATATGGCGCGCCGATTGGATCAACACAGGTAGCGAGCGCCTGCTCGCTAGCGCCATGAAAGATGCCCCCACGGAAGCCAGAAGCTACAATGTATTGCAACCATACATGAATCGCTTCCCAAATTCAAAAGCATGCAGGCTATTCATGTTATTCAGGTTGAATGCATACAAAACGAAAGACCGCATCATGCTTCTAGCAGGAGTTACCGACCCAAACTTTACCTGCCGCTTCTGTTGCAAGGAGGTGGAATCCCTTAAACATCTTGTGTCATTCTGCCCCTCTCTAAAAAATGAAAGGTCCATTCACTTGGGTCAGTGGTATGGAAACCATCAATCAGTGAGTACAGAGGAGTGGTGGCAGAATCTGTGGAACGGGATGGATCGGAAACTAACTATGCCCCTGACCTCATTTTTAGCAGTAATCGTGGAGATGATAAACAAAACTGATCCATAGTCATTGATCAAAAAGTAAACATGGGCCGACTGCATAGTGGCAAAATCACTTTGGGGAGTGGTCCCCTGTTAACATTGGAAGGTGCAGAAGGGAAGAAGGCA
Source organism: Ambystoma mexicanum (assembly GCF_040938575.1). Taxonomy (NCBI): domain Eukaryota; kingdom Metazoa; phylum Chordata; class Amphibia; order Caudata; family Ambystomatidae; genus Ambystoma; species Ambystoma mexicanum. Next base: position 1,100,882,424 of record NC_090934.1, on the reverse strand, counting down.
TCAGGGGCATTATTAAGATGTAAATGTTAAATGTTGTTTTGTTGTGTAATATTTTAAAGGTTTGAGTTGAAACCAATAAAATAAAAATTATAAATAATGGGTTTTAAGGGGTAAAAAATGGGGGTTGGGCCCCCCCATTTACAAAAATCATTTTTTCAATGCAATTTTTTTAAATGGTTTTGCATTCGATGCAATCACTAGGAACCTTTCAATTGAAAATGTTGTTGCATTGCCTTTAAGAGACTAGTCTTGGAACATAATATTTTGAACAATTTTCCTGAAATAATGCAGTGGAAGGGAACCAACCTCTGGACATAAGGATTGTTTTGGTTGATGTTATATGTTTTTGCACATTGTTATTGAATAGGAATTTGAAACATTTACCTTGCACCTTTTTATTGTGTATGTCGGTGTGAGGGTCACATTTAGTTTGGACAAAAGATCAGCCTGTATTAGTTTTATAAGAAGGCACTTTTGATGTAGGATAGGGAAAGTTAGGCCTTTATCCAAATCCATTTCTGTTAGTAAAATGGCTAAGGTTGAGAATATGACCACTTTGTGTCCGCCTCTCATTACACACCTCTCGCAATACATTCCATGACACCCCATGGTATACACTCTACAGTTACAGAGTTAAAATTGCCTATATATTTAAAGGTAGAAGTTAAGTGGGTATGTAGGCGGTGGTAAATTCTCAAGGGTGTCTATCACCGGAATAGCAGAACATCCCCTGTAGCAGAGCTTTCCATGCTTCTAATTTCGTTGTAGGTTCTCCGAGCCCCCTTTGCATCGCCCTATACCATTCCACTGTTTCAGCCATGGACCATTCTTCATGTCAACCCATCACAATCTATAAAGAGGACCAGTATCAGACTTCCATGACATGGCAATCCTCCTTTTGGCTCGTGTACAAGCTAGTTCCATAAGCTTTACCTTATGTCTAACCATATCGGGGCAGGGGTACATGCCAAGTAAGCATTCAGCAGTTGTCCAACAGTATCTATTTACACCAATATCTTCCAGTGACTGTTTAATCTGCTGCCACAAGGTATGGACTATAATGCAGTGCCAAAATAGGTGCAGGAAATCTGCTGGTACAGTTTTGCACCATGGGCGGTATGGAGATGCCTGTGTATTAAATTGTGCAAGTCTTTGTGGATTGTATGTGTTCTATACAAAACATTCAATTGCAGCAAGCGAAAGCATGCATTTCTAGAAATCCTTTTTATGAACATCAGTGCACTGCCCCATTGTTCATCATCGAACACACAGCCAAAATCTCTTTCCCATGCTACTTTAACCCGCAAGATTCTTACTAATTGCACAAGATATATCAGACTTTGATATATCCGAGACACATGTTTCCATCCACTTTACAAATCATACAATAGGGACAATGTGTCATCACAAATGGACTCCTCGGGCCACACAGGCCATATCCTCTGTGTAAGCTTGGTGAGCCTCACATTCGGCTCAGTTGGATTTATATGACTCTATGAAATATGCCAATTTCGGAGCACTGCATTTACTGGTAAAGAACTTAATTTTCTTCAGCATTCACATTGCCTATTTGAACAGAATGGCAAGCAACATGTACTCAGAAGGCTTGCAAAGAAGTTGTCATTATTTAAATAATGCCACCACCAGCCTTTCTTTCTTGTGTTTCATTAGCACCATTGCACAATCAATAATCTTTGCAGAAAATTTGAAAGGACTTCCAGGTTGCTGCTTCGCTGATTTCTTGCATCAAGGCATTCGACAAGACAGCAGTTCTCCAGCATGGGGTCTGGCATGGATTCACATGCTCATGAATAAAGAATATTCCCCGTCGTCAGGCTGGGAATCCTCGGTAAAGAAAAAACCAGTATCAGTTTCGTTTCTGATCTGTCTTTCGTAGTAATAACCAATCACTGGTCTCTGCGTCATACTGACCACAGCCAATGACTGCCCTCTACCTAAGCACCGCCTCTGGCAGCCATCTTCTGATTTTTACCGCACGTTCATGTGTTGGGATCCTCGTGCTATTGCTCTCGAGCGTTAGTGCTATTTTTCGCGCTTTTTCACAAAAAACTTCGATTCTTTCGGTCAAAAGAGCCTCAAGCTCCACCGATCCTACATCCGATCAACGGGGACCCGTGTCGGATTCGTCTGTGCCCCTCAAGGGTGAAGATTTCGTCGAGCTACACTTCGGAGGACTCCAGAAGCTTCTCAGGCCCGGTCTCGGAGATGGCCCAGGAGAAGGGAAGCTCGACGCCCGGAAAGCTGTTCAGGGTCTGCCCTGGATGCCAGCTGCAGAACGTCTTTAAGGAGGACGAACACTCTTTCTGCCTTTACTGCCTTCATGAGGACAAGACGCACGTGGAAAAGGACTGTGCGTTTTGCGGCAACATGTCGGAACGGACCATGAAGGACCGCCATCAACGTCTCGCCAACTGGCTGGAGGGTAAGAGCCCGTCTGGCGAGAAGAAGAAGAAATCCGAGCGGTCTTCTAAGACCTTTGAGGGCGCCCCGGCGACGGGGGCCCAACATAAGGCTAAGCACCGCGAGTCCGCTGGCACCGGGAGCGCCGAACGGTCGGGCTCTACGGGCGCCAGGCAGGGCGCACCCTCCCCGGCACCATCAACCACGAGCCAACGCTCTGGGTCGGGTAAGAGGAAGGCCGAGCACCCGGCGAAGCTCCTGGAGAGGCCCCGGTCGAGCTCTAAGGCAGAGGAGGAGCGTGGCAGTGCCCCCTCCCTCAAGGATAAGGCGGTGAGCGCACCTAAGGTGGTGAAGGCCTTGATCCATCCGACCAAGCCCTCTATCGAAACGGTCGCGGCGGCCCTGGCTCAGCCTGTGGAGGCTGCACCAGTGGTGGCGACCTCGGGGCCCAGAATCTCCCTGCCTCCTCGGAGGGAGTCTTCTTTTGTGCCCATCGATAGGACCCCCGTGAAACCCTCCGTGGGGAAGAAGAAGGGGGGGCAGGGCGTCGTCGTAGATTCGGCCTCAACCTCAGAAGAGGAGCTGATCGAGGTCTTAAGCCACGGCCTAGGCGTGGAAGAAGGCCAGCCCGTCGGAATGGACCCCGACGCAGGTGACGACGACGACATCGTCGAGGATACCGACGGGGCCCCTGCTCGCCCGTCGGACTCCCCTCTGCCAGCGCCGCAAGACAACTCGGCGGCCATTTTGTTGGCCATACAGTCCTTATGCTCCGAGATAAGGACGAGGCTACCGTTACCGACGGAGGAACCTCCCCCGTCGGGGGATCCAGAACCGGGACCTTCTGGTTTCCCCCTACCAAGAAAAGAAGGATCCATCCACCACCTCCTTTTCAACCGTCGCGCCCCGTCCAGCCCTCCTCCCCGTCCACCCGAGGGGATGATACGGGGACTGACACGGCAGCGACGGGTACGGACGACGAGGCATACGACGAGGATTTTCCGTCGTCGCCTCCCGCCAGGGCTTTTCCGCCCGACGAGATCGGATCTTTCCACTCCATGATCTCCAGGGCTTCCGAGCTTTTCCAACTCTGCCCTGAGGAGAAGAAAAAGGAAGGCTTCCTTTATAGCGGCGCGAGGCCAAGAGGAAGACGGTCCTCGCAGTGCCTCTGTTGGACGACATTTGGGATGAGGGCCTTTCCCTCCTCAAGAACCCTTCCACGACGCCAGCTAGAAGAGACCGGTACGAGAAAAAGTACCGGGTCCCGGACACGGCCCCCCTGTGCCTCCGGGCGCAGCCTACCCCGGATTCCGTCGTCTCCGCGGCAGCCAGGAAGAAAGCGGGGGGGGGGTGCGGCCTCCACATCGACTTCCCCGCCGGACGGCGAGGGAAGGAAATTGGATGCTATGGGACGTAGAGTCATCTCGTCGGCAGCGACGACGATTAAAGCGGCCAACGCCTTGGCTATCGTGGCTCGCTACGACAGGGAGCTCTGGTACAAGATAGCTCCCCTGCTGGATTTTCTGCCGGACGACAAGAGGGCGGAGGCCCTGGAGATCCTGCAGGAAGGTGAGGTGGCCTCGGACCACGCCATCACCGTGGCGACGGACATCGCCGACACTGGGTTCCGCCAGCTGGGCAACGGCGTTTGCCTTCGACGTCGTGGATGGCTCAAAGCTACGGACTTCCGGCAGGACGTCCAGACCAGAGTCCTGGACATGCCCTTCGACGGGAACAATCTGTTTGGGAAGACAGTGGACGATTCCCTTCAGGCCATCAAGGCGGATACTGAGACGGCCCGGGCCCTTGGAGTTCTGCAGCAACGACGGACGCCCTTTCGGAGCAGCGGAGGCAAGGGCGCCTCCAAAGGTTCCGGCGGCGGTTTCGCTTCCTACCGTCAAGCGGCCCGCTCGTCGTCGCAAGAGGCCTACAGAGGACGAGGCAAGTCTAGCGGACCCCGCCGTCGTCGCCAAGGAGGTCAAGGCGGCAAGGCCGCGTCCAAGCAGGATTGAACCGGCCGTGGGGTCGGGCCCCCACCGAAGCACCCCGGTGGGAGGCCGGCTGGCGGGCTTCGTCAGCGTGTGGGAGTCCATCTCCACCGACCGTTGGGTGCTGGACGCCCTGGCCCGGGGCCACGCGCTCGAGTTTCAAAGAAGGTGCCCGCGCGTCCCCCCCGTGGCCAGGAAAGAACTTCACGCCCCTCAACTTCTCCTGGAGGTAAAGGCGATGCTCAAGAAGGGCGCCATCGAACTCGTCCCAAAGGGGCTTCGGGGCTCCGGAGTCTACTCGAGATTCTTCCTCGTGAAGAAGAAGACGGGAGGATGGCGCCCCATCCTAGACCTGCGACGTCTGAACAAGTTCATCAAGGCGCAGAAGTTCCGGATGGTCACCCTCCAGCACGTCCTGGGTCAGCTGGAGGAAGGAGACTTCCTATCGTCGTTGGATTTGGAGGATGCCTACTTCCACATTCCCATCCTAAAGGGGAACCGGAAATTCCTCAGGTTCGTGGTCCAAGGGCGTCATTACCAGTTCAAAGCCCTTCCCTTCGGACTACGGTCGGCACCCAGGGTATTCACCAAGTGCCTCGCACCGGTGGCGGCGCAGCTGCGCCGCGAGGGGATTCACGTCTACCCCTACCTGGACGACTGGCTCATCCGCGCCAAGACGAGGGAGCTCGCCGTGGTCCACACGGCAAGGACCGTCCAACTCCTCACGGACCTGGGATTCTCCGTGAACTACGCCAAATCCCACCTGGTGCCCGCGCAAGTCGCACTGTTTCTGGGAGCGAGGCTCGACACAGTGTCCCTTCTGGCCTCCCCGTCGGAGGAGAGGACCAGGACCATCTTGGGCAAGGTGCAACGGATGTTGGTGGCCGACGCGGCCAAAGTGAGGTCCATCAAGTCCCTCCTCGGGATGATGTCTTCCTGCATCTACCTCATTCCCATGTGCAGGCTCCGGATGCGCCCGTTGCAAGAATTCCTGGATGCGCGCTGGATCCAGACGACGGGCAGCTTCGAGGAAAGGATCAAGCTCGACGAGAGCTTCCGACGAGCGATACGGTGGTGGGGCACCCGCGCGCATCTGACGGCGGCAATGGACTTCCAGGCCCCAGCCCACCAGGAGACTGTGACCACGGATGCCTCCCTGGAAGGGTGGGGAGCGCACACCGAAAATCTGCACGCAAGGGGACTCTGGCTCCCGACGGAGAAGTCCCTGCATATCAACGTCCTGGAGCTCCGTGCAGTGTTTTGGGCCCTCAGGTCCTTCCTTCCGTCCCTCAAGGGCAAGGTGGTGAGGATCTTCACCGACAACACCACCACCATGTTTTACATCAGGAAACAGGGCGGAACCAGGTCCCCAGCGCTGTCCAAGGAGGCGCAGGACCTGTGGCATTGGGCCGTCGCCCAAGGGATTTTTCTGGTGCCGTTTCATCTGGCAGGGATAAAAAACACCATCGCCGACTCACTCAGCAGGGAGCTGCGCTCGTGCCACGAGTGGGAACTACGGCAGGATCTGGTGGATCGCCTCTTCCGACGGTGGGGCACACCCCAGATCGACCTGTTCGCGACGGCGACGAACACCAAGTGCCGGAGGTTCGCCAGCAGGTTTCCCCAGACGAGGAGCATGGGCGATGCTTTCTCGTTCCCCTGGGAGGGCCTGTTCCTCTACGCGTTCCCTCCTTTGCCTCTGCTAATCCGGCTCATCAACCAGCTCAAGAGGTCACGGTGCAGGATGATCCTCGTCGCACCTGCGTGGCCGAGGCAGATATGGTTCCCGGACTTGCTGGACTTGTCAGCGTCCCCGCCGATCAAGCTGCCGGCGGACGCGGATCTACTCTCCAGGGAAGGAGGCGCCATCCTCCACCACGACCCGAAGTCGCTGAACTTGCAGGCCTGGCTCCTGCAGCGCTAGAGTTTGGAGGATACGACATACCGGCCGATTGCAGAGAGGTTCTTGCAAAGGCCAGGGCGTCCTCGACTCTTAAATGCTACGGACACAAATGGAAGAGGTTCTCTGTCTGGTGCCGCGCACAGAAGATTAACTCTCTACGGATTACGGCTCCCCAAGTACTGCCGTACCTGCTGAAGCTGGCCAAAGCTGGTCTGGCACACGCGTCCATCAAGATTCATCTTGCTGCGATCTCCCGATACACCAGAACCACGGGGCGGACGTCCTTGTGGTCTCATCGTCTGGTGAAAGAGTTCATGAAGGGACTGTTCAGATCGTTCCCGCCGGTGAAGGCTCCGGCCCCGGCGTGGGAGCTCAACGTGGTGCTGACCAAGCTCATGGGACCTCCGTTCGAGCCTCTGCACTCGGCCCCGTTGAAGTTTCTATCGTGGAAAACAGCTTTTCTTGTGGCCATCACCTCCGCACGACGAGTGGGAGAGATCCAGGCCCTTTCCTGCAAGGCCCCGTACTTGACTTTCCACGACACGAGGGTAGTGCTCAGGACGCACCCCTCCTTCATGCCCAAGGTACCGTCGGACTTCCATCTCAACGAACCCTTGGTGTTACCTGTGTTCTTCCCGTCGCCTTCGTCGCCGGCTGAGAGGACTTTGCACTCGCTGGATGTAGCTAGAGCGCTGAAGTTCTACGTGGACCGCACAAAGGGTTTTCGGAAGACGTCACAACTCTTTGTGAACTTTGGACCTGTCAATCAGGGGAAGGCTCTCTCGAAGGCTTCCATCTCCAGATGGCTCTCCGGCTGTATCATGTGCTGTCACCGGTTGGCAAACCGACCGCTGCCTGGCCGGCCGAGAGCCCATTCCACCAGAGCGATCGCAGCTACCACGGCGTTCCTATCTGGTGTGCCCCTGCTGGACATATGCAGGGCTGCTACGTGGAGGTCGACGCACACCTTCACGAAATTCTACTGCGTCGACCGGGATTCCAGGGACGAGTCCAGGGTCGGCCAAGCAGTGCTGCGCAACCTGTTCGCCTGAGGTGAGCCTGGTGAGGAGGTAAGATGCTTAATGTTGAGTTGATGTGATGCTTAATGTTGAGCCTTTGCCACCTCCCGTGGTTGTGCATGTGTGTACTGCTATGTATTCTTTATTCATGAGCATGTGAATCCATGCCAGACCCCATGCTGGAGAAGGAACAAGTTACTTACCTGTAACTGTTGTTCTCCAGCATGGGTCTGGCATGGATTCACATGCGAACCCTCCCGCCTACCCCTCTGCGGCTCTTCACTTGGTCATACTGCCACTTCACGTGCTTCCAAATCTGAAGATGGCTGCCAGAGGCGGTGCTTAGGTAGAGGGCAGTCATTGGCTGTGGTCAGTATGACGCAGAGACCAGTGATTGGTTATTACTACGAAAGACAGATCAGAAACGAAACTGATACTGGTTTTTTCTTTACCGAGGATTCCCAGCCTGACGACGGGGAATATTCTTTATTCATGAGCATGTGAATCCATGCCAGACCCATGCTGGAGAACAACAGTTACAGGTAAGTAACTTGTTCCTTGTGGTCGCTTTTCACCTTGTGGAATGCTCCATTACATGGCTGGGTAATTATCTTTCCCATAATAGATTTTTATGCAGTCCAACCATCCATGATCTGCCAACCACAATTTTCCTCATGATCCTCCCCATCGCTCTCTCTCCTTTGAAACAAACCGATATAAAGCTGTAGCCTGACAATCTAATACTAGAAAATCTGCTGACTGCATCCCACATCTACTACAACTGAAGGAGCAGTCCAAACAAACTCTATGTACTTGGCCGGTGACAAATAGCTTCTGTGCAGCACTTTGGATTTTACTAGTTTATATCGGGTGTCAGTGGACAGCATTTTAAACATTTTAACATGCTTGTATGGTTTTCCCATTCAGCCTCTGAAATGTACCCACCCATAGCCAGCTCCCCACTTCATTTTGATTTCTGCAGTGTCATACAACATCCGGGAGGACAAGGTCTGGTCAATGCCTGTGATCTTTCTCCGGCATCCCACCATGTCACACATGCACTTCGCTGGCACCCATTCCACTGGTTCCACCAGCAGATCCGGCCACCATTACTTACCTGCAGCCTGCTACCTCAGTGACCTCTGCGCTCCCCCTATTTTCCTCACTTTCGGATTATCACATAGCTTACCCACGAGGGGCAGAAGGCATCCAAGTGCAGCCTCTTGTGTGTTCTTAGTTTGATTTCAGACACTGTCCATATAGGCATCGGAATGCCCAGGCTTTGAACAGGCATCATTGAACCACCCTCTCAGAAGCAGCTTGGGTGCTGTGATAAATCCTGCAAAATCATCAATGAAAACCCGTTAGTGGTGGTCTCCCATATGGACAGGGTAAGGCAGCCACTACCTGATCCTAACCATGGGGACGGTATCATGAGGGAGGACCATACGGAAGGCGACATATATCGGAGGGAAGTGGTAACTCCATTGATAGAGACACACTATTCTTCCACTCTCCCTGAAACCCAAATTGTTAAAACACTGATGCTTATTGTAAAGTGGAGCCAAGTGTTATGATCACTAATTAACATATTTTTCACATAACATCTCCTGGTTCTGACAATCTCTATTCCAACAAGTGTTGAAAACAATATTGCCTTGAGAAGTCTAGAACTTATGTGGACTCCAATTCCCATAACAACTGGGGTACTCAGACGAAGAAGAACAAGGCGTCAATGGGGAGGACATTTGCCGTTAAGCGCTAATTGCAGTCTAGTTGTCCAAAATTAAATCAGCTGCGTGGGACATTTAAACCTGAAGGTTACCTGCAGCTGGAGGATCGAGAGAGGAGAGAGGCTGCAGAGTACACAGAGCGGGAAGCAAGGCTGGTAGCAAAGGCAGTTCAAAGGAGCAGAGCCACAGGGAGAGTGGTGGACGTCTGCCTGCATCAGGTTGGCAGCGTTCAAGACCAGAGAAGAGAAACTCTGGTAAAGAAAAGTTGCATGAGGCACAGCGTGGTCAGGGGAGACCAGGCTCTGCAAAGCTGTGCAGATTCTGGCGGCGAAGGAAACAAACACTGGCACAGGAACCAAACAAACCTCTGTTCAGACGGGTAAGACTTCCCAGAGAGAGAGACTCGCCGCAAGAGCACAGTATACTGGTGAGTCGGCCTGACAGTGAAAGGGACCCAGGGACGTGCAAAAATGTTAGAGTATTTGAAGGATATCTTTAAATATCAACCAAATAGAGTTAAAAAGAGACAGCAAACATGGTACAATTCTCCTGACATCAGTTGGGGGGGAAAACTAGGACCACCATTGCCATAAGCCAAAAGATATTGTGAGAGAAATAAGGAGGCACCAGTTCTGCAGTACTCCTGACATGAGATGTCAGGTGAGGGAAATCTGGAATAAGCATTGCCAAGAGAGATTGAAAGAAAGGTTGACAGACAGAGCTTGAACAAACCCTCATATATGGAATGTCTGAATGGGGGAAATTGGTACAATTAGCCACTGAAGTCAACAAGTTGTGTTATTGAAGAAGTACGATTGTGTGCTACCTTAAGTGGAAGGAAGATTGCAGAAAGACATGATCAGAGTATCAGGTAATTAACCTTTTTGAAAAGAGCTTCCTGGCAGGAGAGTATACCAGGAGATGTATATGAGTCAACAAGGAGATATTCCTGGGAGGAGAGTAAACCAGGATATCAGAGGATTGAGTTGAGAAATTCCTGACAAGGGAGTATACCAGGAAATGAGCAATTGTGTGAAAGAGAAACCTTATCATTATGAACTGTGTTGTGTGAAAGAGACATTTGGGTTTGCCTTCCTGAGAAAAGACTTCTGTGAAAAAGATTTGTGTTTTGCTATTCTGACAACAGTATTCTAAGGATGAGACATTTTGCTTTGCTAATCTAAGGAAGACACTTTGTGAAAGAGACATTTGTTTTCATTTGGACACAACATTATTAGAACAAAATATTTCGACCAGGCTTCCAGTATTGGTTCAGGGGAAGAGAGCCAACTCCTGAATGCAAGGATTGCTTTATTGGAATTACCTATTTGAACTTTCACACTCTGTTTTAGTTAAGTTGAAACCAGATACATTTACCTTGCACATTTTTGTGTATGTTTTGTAGTGTGAGAAACCTGAAGGTGTCTCACCCGCTAGTCCCCGGGGATCTGGCATCCATGTGGCCAGGACACGGTCATTACTTTTGGATCCAGTTCCTGGGGGCCAGACCAGTGTGGGAAGATCACCTGGATGAGGGGTCTTCGGGGAGTGGAAGTGGGGCACCGTATATTGAGACAAAGCATCCCCTTCCCTGTAACACAGTTTCCCCATTCTACCAGGTAGAATACCTATGAACTCACCCCCCCTCTTTCCCGACACAAACAGTTTCTCACAGACCGTTCAACATGAGCGACAATGGACTAACACCAGAGGCGTATACCGGACATCGCCCAATACAATGCTCAGGCAAGGTCCGGCAATTACTGATCATTACACACACCTGACTTCCATCACACTTCCCCACACGATAAAAGGCAGAGCACAATAGCACACTCTGAGCGAGGAAACGCACACAAGGAAACATTGTATGAAGAAATCCAAAGAGGACAGTGTGTGAAACGCATGTGATAAGTGAGGGGAAATAATTGGAAACCAAAGGAGTGAATGAACTGTGGGAGGCCAAATAAGATATTGTATACAGAGTGGTCCGGTGCCACGTGGGTGCTCATTCGAAGGTCTCTGTTGGTATCCAACTGAATGGCAACTGTATTGTGAAAGTGGGAAGTTTGTATCAAAGTGGTACTGCACCGGGTCAAGCTAATTCCTTCGAAAGTCTTCGATAAACAACAGTGAGCTACAATTGGTCCGAGCCTGGCTGAGGGAGACTAATTGGAAAAGGGAAAGGACCTGAGCCAGGCTGAGGGGGATCCAGGGTGAACCCTGAGTCACCCGAGAAAACAAACTTTCTCGGAACTTTGTAAAAAGTGCGATAGTAGGCCGGAAGAGGGGGATCTGCAGTAACGATCGTAAAATAACAGGGATCTAAGCCTGGCTGCGGGGGGATCCAGGGTAAAGCACCCGAGTTGAATATTTGTAAGAAGAAAAGGACTGTGTATCTTATCTTTTGTACATCAGGCCCTCTAAATCAAGAGACTTTGATGAGAAACGAGACTTAGGCACAGAATGCCCTAATGCTGGAAATAGAACTGTATCCTTGTGTCGAAGAAGCCAGAGTGTGTGCTTTGCTCGAGTGAACCGCCTTGCCCTGTGCTTAAAACGTATGTAAGGGAGGCTAGCGGGCCGAACATTCTGACCTATCATTTTGTGGATACCACTTTCTTTTCATGAACATTACCCCACACTATTTGGAAATTAGCGGTAAGGATTGGCAATTATTTGTATAGGCCCTTTTATTTTGACAAGACTCCACTAGGACTGCATTATTGTTATTTGATGGTCGTAGTTTGCTCCCATCTGTAGATTTAGGTTTAGATAGACGTTTATCACACCTTTTTGAAAGTTCAATGAACACCCTTGAACGGTGGTCACTTGTCTGTTTTACTGTTGATGCGATGCCTTCCTTACAGTAGGTAGGCACATTCTCATTAGGATAGGGACAGATAGGCCTTTATCCCACCCTTTTTGATTTAATAAACATGGCAAATGTTGTGAACTCTACAACTTTGTGTCTGTCTCTCATTTTTGACCCCTCACAGTACCCACCCCTGCACAATGTCTATATCCAAAGAGTACGTGTCTCCCAGCATCCATTCAATCCTATTCGGCATTTGTGCAGTGACATATAATGGTCCTTGAAGTTCATGGACACCAATCCCTTCCCCTCCTCTCATATGTCACCGTGATGGGGGCCAAAATGATTTGCACAGTGTTTGTTCCCAGCCCAGGGAAGACATGAAAGCACCTTATTTATATAGCGCCTATACACAATGTGTTTCAAAGCAAGGGAGGGAACAAGGGAAAATACAACAACATTCTTACAAGCCATGAACAGTAAGGATGTGAAATAAACTATCGTACCCGGCCTGACGACATTTCAGATAGTGCAAGAGCTAAGACATAGATAACGAAGGAAGGAAGGGGGAGAGTGGGAAGGAAATGGAAACAGACATGCGACTACCGTACTAGGCCTGACGACATTTCTGGTTGAGCTGGAGAAAAACAAAAGGTGAGGGAGAGCGGTGCAGAAAGGGAGGGGAGGAGCAAAACAAGCAACTATCGTACTAGGCTGACGACATTTCAGATAGTGCTGAAGGGGCCGGGGGGGATACAAGTAAGGAGAGGGGGGAGGAAACAGACAAGGTTGCTATCATACTAGGTCCAGGGACAATTCTGATGGAGTAAGTGCATAGAAGAAAGTAAGGGAAGGAGATAGGGAGAGGAGAAGAGAACAGAGAGAGTAAGCAGTCAAAAAGAGCAGAGATTCAAGGGGAGCGCAAATGCAATTGCAGAAGTCAGTAGTAACACATAATGTTGCAAGCCAGGATACAAGATGAAGATGGGAACAGCATGATTCAGGGCCACCATGAGTCCAAGATGCAAAGGAAGTCAGCATGAGAGTTGAGAAAGGGTGACGTACTGTGAATCACTGAAGTTCATAAAAGTCAAATCCAGCATTGGCCACAAGATGGGCCAAGACAATGATGGTGAAACCAGAATGTATCAGGACAGACTCATGCAGAAGTAGGCTGGACGGAGGAACATCACAGGGGGAGCAGAGGGGGTGGCGATGGCCTGTGGGGACAGAGGGATTAAACACATGTTGGTGCATGCTTGCCTGCTGTCTGAGCAGGGGGTCGGGCCCTGGGTCCTCCTGGTCCCAACAGGTCCAAACAGGAATTGCCCTTTCCTTCGTCAGCCCTTCGCTTCGGACGCCCGGGAGAGCGACACCCTTGATCTAAGAGTTAAGAGCAGGAAGGACGAGGCAGGGCTAAGAAGGTGGGCGGGGCTTAGGCCAGCTGACCTAGATCCACTTGCAACTGCTCCCCATCTGCAAAGGAAAAGAGGCTGGCCATTCGTCTGAGCAATTAAGTTAGCATATGCCATCTGAATTTCATATCACTCCCCAGCTTCTTGCTAGTATGCTGTGAATTAATGGCTAGCTGCAACACCTGAAGGGTCATAAGCCCTTTCAGTGCTAATCACTCCCAGTCAGCCAACATGGGCAGTTGTGCTGAAACTAGATAGTCTTCTATTTGTTCATCATCAAGTGGGAAATCTTGGAAGTAAAATTCATAAAACTTGTAAAAAACCTCTTATACTAGCTGATATTACATTATTCTTCATCCTTTCCCATGAATTGCATGATTCACGTCTCCTCTGCCGGACCCCTCTAGGTGTCGCATGCCTGACATGACATCAGGGCCAACATATATAGAGGCGCTGCATCCATTGACCTTAGTTCATTTTTCGCATGCACTGTGCTAGTTTTAGGTACACTGCTTGTTTGAAGTTTGTTGCTTCTCATTTTTGTCAACGATATGCCGAATCTGATGAAGTCTTGGAAGCTCAAACTCTGCATAGACTACAGGCGTCATATGCCTCTGTGAGGGTTGCTTCGGGAACATGAGGCAAAGCTGTTCACTTTGCTCTGCAGGGGAAGAATAATAAGTGGACCCTGTTCGAGCTCGCCTGGTGAGGACTGCTGCACTGGAGAAAGGAAGCACTGCTATAAGTCCTGGTCTCCAGGCCCGTCTTCCAAGGACCAATTTTCTTCCTCATCGTAGGATTCGCCTGAGGATCAAGCTCCACAGGCAAGTTTCCCCACCCAATACTCTACAGCAGAGGAATGGAAAGCCTTCAGGTTTTAGATGCTTGGCATCTTTGCCAAGGCACCCCTAGTTGCCATCGGCATCGGCCCCCCCAGCGCCATCTGAATGCACTGTGCATGGATGAGCCGGCAGAGACAAATATATGTCTCTAGGCTGGGCACCTTCGGACCCGATTGCACGTACAACAGACAAGATCCTGGCTGCTCCTTTCTGTCTTCAGACTTTGGTCCTCCGGCCTCTCCACTTCCTCCACTGCGCCACTGATGACGCTGGAGCTCCCTGAGTGTATGATCTGCTCACTACGGGTACATTAATGTCTCGCCTAGAAGACATAGATGAGGAAGGGGACCCCATTCCTTTTAGTATGCAACCCCTTTAACCTAAGGAAGTTGAGTACTTCCCAGAGGAGTTCTACGATGAACAAGGGGACTTGGTGGATCAGACAGCCGACTTGTAGGATGCAAGTGGCCTCGACACCTCACCAGATTTGGACATCCTCCCAGTCTCCCTTCTCCTACCCTGTGAAAACCTGTGTCATCTTTTCAGTTTCTTATTTGAAAATTGGTAAATACCTTAGGGTTGAAGAGGTAGGACCAAAGTTTATGAGCTGTCGGTGTGGACCGCACACCCTCTAGCCCACGAAGGGTCAATCTTTTTGTTTGTTCTTTTCCAAATTCTCCAAATCAAGTAAATTAAGACAATTTAACTAGAGCACTTTGTTATGCAAGTATATGTTCTTTTTATTTTGCTTAGTAACATCAAAACGCTATCTATAAATATAGAGGCCCAAAAGGAACATGTCTATGGCCTATGCATTTCGTTCTTCTGTCCTTCTTCGGGGCCACACGTTCTGATCTTTTTATCCGAAACGATCACAGTCCTTGTCTGCTTGTTTAGACACAAGCTGTCTATACACACACATTTTACAACAAATATGTGCGCATCATCACCACTATGGCCCCATCGTATGCCAATAGTGTTATACATCATTTTTTACATCAACACATCTTAGGAAGTACCAGGTGGAAAGACGAGATTACGATCTGGATAAGATTTATAGACATCTTTGGTGTCTGGCATGGGAGTAAAACCTCACTTTATCAATTTCTTGAAGAGCTCAATCGGATTGATCAAAGAATTCAATTTACTGCAGAGATGGGCGAAACTGATAGACACCATCTGGATGTCAAAGTTAATTTTACAAACCTACAGATAACCACCTCACTGTACACTAAGCCTACGGACAGAAATAACCACTTACACCGTATGAGCTTTCACCCAGCGAACACTTTTCGCAATTTATCATATGGGAAAATTATGAGGTTAAAACGGATCATCAGTGAGCCAGTAGAATGCGAACAAGAACGTGGCAAACTGAGGAACAAAATGAAAGACAGAGGTTATCCAGAGACCTTCAATCAGCTACTGAAAAAAAGGGCACACGTGCACGCGATGAGCTTTTACAGACCACACCGAAAAAGACAGCACCAACAATAGTTTACATCTCTCGTTACTCGACCCAGAGCGCACAGATCAAGAAATCTATTAACAAGCATTGGAACATCTTGACGAGCGACAGCCGCACTAAAGATCCGTTTGCAATAACACCAACGTTTGCGTATCAACGCAGTAGCAATTTGAGAGACTTACTAGTGAACACGAGAGCAATCAACAATAAAGCAACAACAAAGGTCAACAAACAAGGAACCTTCCCATGTTTAAACTGCAGCAGCTGCAATTACATAATCAAAGGCAACACAGTGTTGCATCCACAGACAAGAGAAAAAATCAGACTTAGAAATTCTGCAACATGCAATTCTGAAAATACTATATATTGCATAAGGTGCCCCTGCTGCTTCTACTACGTAGGAGAGACGGGACGGAAAGTAAGAACTCGCATGAACGTACATAAATCATGCATACGCAACAACAACCCTATGTCATCCGTCGTCAGACATTTCAATACAGAACATCATAACGTTGCACAGTTGAGATCCAGGTCCTGGAAGTTATTGAAAAGAAGGAACAACATTGAGATATGAAAAGATTCAGACAACGAAGAGACGGCTTCTGGATAGATCGACTTGGGACAATGTTGCCCAATGGGTTTAACGAAGAATGGAATTAAACTGTTTATTGTAATCGGGGGCAGGTATCAGTAAGCATTTTGCATCAGTCTCAAAGATAAGATGCAACTAAACATGTTGTTGGAGGATACAAGAGAGGGGATGAGACAGCCCTGCGCTCGAAAAGAACGTAGAGTTGAAGAGACTGTTTGACACAACCATATTGTTGAATGTAAATAACAAACCTAGCTTATGGATTGAATAATCATGGCATTTGTATTAGAACTGTAATATTGACTGTAATATTGACTGAGATAAAGAGACACTTGTAACGTGGTTACAAAAAACTGCAACACGCTGGAAGGTTTCAGTAATAATTTTGTTTATGCGCATATTATTATGGCACATTATGCAATTAAGGCATGTATAAATGATGACTCCATTGTAAATGGGTCCATAACATGCAGAAAGCATGTTGGGAGATAAATATTGGTCACATGTACACACAACAAGGTGATAGGATACACAAGCATCATGTTTTTATTTTCAAATGGCTCTAATATAAAAGCAGAGCAGATTTGAAATGACCACATAAAACATAGTACCGCAAACACGCAATGCTAATAATATTGATCCACAGGCATACATTATAGATATGCAATGCTACGGTTGTGTTACGGTCAAGAGGCATTCCAGAGCTTTAATTTATAATTTTCATCTTTACACTTGGCATTGCAGGTGGGTGCAGGCTGGCCTTGACCCTCCTGGGCCTCAGAATCCACCATTTGCCTTCCGGCATTGAGCCCCAGACCCCTGATTGCACCCTCGCTTCCCCGACCCAGTTCCTCTCTCCACGGCCTTCCTCCCGCCTCCCATCACGCCTCCCTGCCCTGATTGGCTACTTTACCCAGCTTCTCTGGGCCTGAATTTCGGCACTGCTCCCTGCTCGGCACCTTCACGGTGCGCATTGCAGGTGAGTGCAGGCTGGCCTTGACCCTCCTGGGCCTCAGAATCCACCATTTGCTTTTCAGAATTGAGCCCCAGACCCCGGGTTGCACGCCCGCTTCCCTGACCCATTTCCTCTCTCCCCGGCCTTCCTCCTGCCTCCCATCCCGCCTCCCTGCCCCGATTGGCTACTTTTCCCAGCTTCCCTGGGCCTGAATTTCAGCACTGCTCCCCGCTCCCACCCCACACCCTCTTCCTGCTTCCCTTCCCTCCCGCCTCCCCCCCACCCCTGATTAGTCCTGCCAACCTGCTACCCAAGCCATTACTAGACCTCCCAGGGCAGCCCTCTGCCCGTGCAGCCCTCAGAGGAACGGCCCAAGACACAGGGCGACTCCTACTGAGGCGGCTCCAGATCATATCTGCAGGTATCTGCAGGAGAAGCAAGAAGCCAGTAGCCTGCCGTCAACCAGCACCATCAAAATCGCAAGTGGTGCAAGGGGGGGTGGGGGGGGACTGAAGCAATCGCTTCATGCCAGAAAGCCCTACCACTCTTATCCAAAAGTATTACTGTTGTATGTCCTAATTGCGCCTCTGTGTTAAAGTTGACCTTAGAAAATATGCCCTAATAACGTCACTCTTAGCTTGAATTGTGAATAATAGCATGCATCACACTTAGATGGAATTGCGAAAAATAGCATGTGCAACACCAAGGTGGAACTGTGAATGATAGCATGCGTCTCTTCTAGATAGAATTATGACTGGTAGCATATCCCTCACGTAGGTGCACTGTGAATGATAGCATGTCCCACTCCCAGTTGGAATTGCAAATGTTAGCATGTGCCACACGGACGGAATAGCGAATGTTAGCATAGGCCTCTTCTAGATAGAATTATGACTGGTAGCATATCACTCACGTAGGTCCATTGTGAATCATAGCATGTCCCACTCTTAGTTGAAATTGTGAAAGATAGCACGTACCACACTTAGATGGAATTATGAATGTTAGCCTGTGCCACACTCATGCGGAATTGTGAAAAACAGCATGCACCACATTTAGACAGAATGGTGATAGCATGTACCACATTTAGACACAACTGTGATAAATAGCATGTGCCCTAATAGCGTCACTGTGTTAAAGTTGAATCTAGAAAGTGTGCCCTAATGGCATCACTGTGTTAATGTTGAATTTTGAGGGTATTCCCAACATCACTGAGTGTGCCGTAATAGCATTACCGTGATAAAGTTTAACTTGGAAAGTGTGCCTTAATAGCGTCACTGTGTTAAATCTGAACTTAGAAAGCGTGCCCCAATAGCGTCACTGTGCTAATATTGAATCTAGACGTATTCCCAACATCATTGAGTGTGCCCCAATAGCATCACTATGTTAAAGTTGAACTTAGAAATTTGCACTTATAGCGTCACTGTATTAGAGTTGAATTAAGATGGTATTCCCAACATCATTGAGTGTGCCTGGTCGCAAACACGTTACTGATTACCACAATATCACACTACTACGCTTACTCTCTCCTATACACCACCATTCAACTAGAACACAGCAGTACTATGACGCATTCGGTAAAGCTGTTCTCATACTAACATGGCTCATCAAACTACCCATCATCCTAATAAAACACAGCTAGCTAGCATACAGCGACAGGGTAGGCGTCTCCTCAGGCCTAACGCAGCCAGAACTCAGTCTGGATGTCCACCCTCCAGACTGAACACATTCAGCTGATCTCCTCAGCACCACACCTACCGCTAAGAAGCAGCTATCATGCAACAACCACACCAGCTGCACACATACCTGGTGCGCCCACGCACTTTACGACTCTCTCAACTGACTTGAACTGTGGTTCCCGATGGCGTTCAACCTACCAGCACCTTGAGATCATACCAATGATACATAAGGCGCTTGACAAATGCAAAATAACATAACGCAAGTATATTTTTGTGTTGAGTAATAATATTTATAATTAGAGAATGTGTCTCAACAAACAGAATAACCTACTTAATCTGAGTGAGTATATTCAAAATCTGAGTCATTAGTAATATTCAAAATGGCCGCCGCATTAGCACGGCAAAGTCAACTTGCAAAAAGAATAGCGTTGTCATTTCCATGGCAACACAGGGTACTCAGCAATCAGAGACACGGTAGCTCGGGTTGACGTGCAGTATGCTGTAAACCGCTGCATATTAGGTAAGTGTTTGAGCTTAAATATCCTTGCAGGAACTATTGCTTACAATGAGCGTACATACAGATTTTGATTTGATATATTTCTTCTGTAGAACACGGAGCTCTACAGGGACGTGAGACAAACGCGCCTCTTTCGATCACAGGTTAGTAAGCCATGCATAACAGTACAACAAGGTTTCCTGGACCCACACGGTTCCCGGGCACTATCTACTAATACGTAAGGTTTTGTCACATAATGGCACACTCAAAAATTATCAAAAAAGGAATATAGAGTTGTACTTACATGCATTAAAAACGGCAGTAGTAATGTGCAAGCATCTAACTACACAAATGCACACCGCAGTATTAGTGTTTAACACAGGGTGATGCTAAGTAAACCCACAAACAGTTGCTACAGTGTTATCTTCACTGCGACTAGCCACAAAATAAGATTTATGGATAACAACAAGCTAACAGTGCAAATGCAGATATTTTTTATGTGGACTGTGTGAAAAATGTAAATAATATTGGATTTTTGTGTATTCTTTTCTCTATCTAGATGTAATTACATGTTGGTTTGTCTACTGTGGGTGCCCTGTTACCGTTTCAAATTCTACAATTGCATATTCACATTGGGGATGATGCGCACACATTTTTGTAAAATGTGTGTGTATAGACAGGTTGTGTCTAAACAAGCAGACGGGGACTGTGATTGTTTTGGATAAAAAGATCAGAACATGTGGCATGAAGGACAGAAGTCCGAAATGAATAGGCCATAGACCTGTTCCTTTTGTGCCTCTAAATTTGTACACCTAGTTTTGGTGTTACTAAGCAAAACAAAAATAACATATACTTGCATAACAAAGTGCTCTAGTTAAATTGTCTTAATTGACTTGATTTGGAGAATTTGGAAAAGAATAAATAAACAAAAAGATTGACCCTTCTTGGGCTAGAGGGTGTGCGGTCCACACCGACAGCTCATAAACCTTGGTCCTAACTCTTCATTTTACTATAAGTACCCAGCACGGTGGTACTGTATAGTGGACTGCATCCCAAAAGAAACAATTGGAATAAGATTTACGGAATCAAAATTTATAACGCAAGCAGTGCCTACTCGCCACCACAGACAATAGATACCTTAGGGTTGTCTGCTCCCTCCCATCCATGGGACAATATTAGCCAGCAGATATTCTGGCTGAGGCCCCAAAGAAAGAAACACAATTGCCTTTCAACCAGGCAGTAGAGGCATCGGTCCTGGAACTGTTATTTTTATTTTTTATTTTTTTTATTTTATTGAGCATTTGTAAGGCGCTTTATACAGCAGAATGGTTTCAAAACGCCACAAGGCTAAATGGGAACTGAGCAGGAGGAATAAAAACAATGACAAAACAGTAATATACAGTTGTGGTCCTACTAGGCCTTGTTGCATTCGGCCTTGCAAGTGCATTGCATGGAGCAGGGAACAGAGGAGTGGGCAAGTGCTGGAGGAGGTTCCGGCAGTGAAGTGCTAAGGGCAGCCGAGGAGAAGAGCCTCAGGCTAAGTGCTGGTACAGGCAACTCTCAAGGTGGGATGTGACGCCACCAAGCAGTGGCTTGCAGGGCAGTGCAATGGGGGGTAGGAAGGGTGCTGGTATTGACTGTGAGAAAGGGCCTGGGAGATTCAGGAGGATAAGGCCATTAGTCACAGCGGCAGTGGGGTGATTAGCATGGAACGGAAAGAGGTAGAGATTTAAGGAGGTCTGGCTCAAGTCTGAGAGGGGTAGGGAGGCTGTTTCAAAGGGAGGCACCAGCCGGGAGAGAGACTTGCCCCCCACTCTCTGCTCGGGGAAGCGTCTGACAGAATTGGAATTAGAGGAGCGTAGGGCTCCAGCTGGAGAATATTTAGTGAAGGAAAGTTGGAGACAGCGTGGTACAAGGCCCCAGAAGGCCTTATGGGTGATGCAGAGGGTCTTGAATTTGGATTAGAGTCCAGGAGAGCTTTTTACTTCCAGTCTTTGTGCGGTGGGAAGGATAAGTGATAGAATAGCAGTTAGAATAGATAGGAGAGATGGAGAGTGCCATGGGGGGTATAGAGGAAGAGGCGATGAGCAGGGCAGCTGCACAGTGCACAAGAATTCATCAAGTGTCCTAGCAGACGAGCAGGAACAGAGGAGGAGGTCTGCAAAGGAAGGCAAACAGTGCACAGAATAAAGAGCACACCAAGTTATGAATTTGACAAAAAGCAGTAGAAACAGCACAACATGGAGGATAAAGATAATATAAGGTGCTCTTGAAGAGGAATTATGGGTTTGGCACTAGCAGGCAGCAGAAAGCAAACTATATGTGAAATTTACGGTAGATACACAAATCCAGTGTGAAGAAGATAGGGTTTGCAGTCAGGCTGTAGGGCAAGGGAGGTAGGATTCAGCAGCCAACCAGTTAGAGGGTAGTGGTGCAGGAGCAGGTCATTTGGGTGCTTACCGGTAAGAAATAGCACATTTTTTATGGTTTTGAAATGCACGGACACAGTACGTTTGCAGGAGTGGCAGCATGGAGTCGGGCTCCCGCCAACACCGGACAGGGGCCTTAGTGGAGAGCCTTTGTTGGGGCTGGTTCAGCCTGCCAGCTCCCTGATTGGATTAAGGCTGATTAGGATGGCCAATCAAAGGCAAGGCTGGCTGGAGAGGCATTCTGGAGTAAGAAATGGTGACTGGGCTGCTCAGAAGAAAAGGAGCAAAATGTTGAAAAAGCAGCAAAAAGCCAAGCCGCAATTACATCCAGCTCCCACACAGCAATTTGGGTGTAACTGATGCCGAAATCTCATGTTGCGCACAGAGCTATGTAGTACCCTGATGAAGCCCTAGTGGGCATACTTGAGGACCCGTTGCTGCAAGGAAGATGGTCATGGCCTCGTGGTCACAGGGAGGCTGCAGTTTGCATCAGCTGTGTGGATGCCGGAGCATGAAGAAGTGACTGTCTAAACCGTCCTCAGTCATGACTGTTAACCCTGACCTGGCAGAAAAGCACAGACCAGCACCCTCAGACCCTCTGTTCCTATTTGCCCATGCATCACCAAACTGCTTGGTTGTGCACAATGCCCCGGCATGTCCGTAAACCACCTCTTTACCTTCTGACAGGGAGAAAAACTACTGGATGTAAGGGGCAGGATCATATTTGTCTCTGAAAGCTTGGGTCTGCGATGCGTCAACACCTCCTGTGCCCTCGCCATATCTTTTTTTCTGCTGTGGTCTGTCATATCGGAGGCAGTTGAACGAATCCCTGAGGGCGACACAATGGATGGATTTGAGGCTTCAGTCAATGACGGCAAGGTGACCTCATGCCAGATCCTTCAATCAGGCTTGGATACAGCGGCCTGTGTAGCCAGAACAATGGCTACCAGCATAGTTTTGAGGAGATGTACTCAAGGCTGAGGATGTCCGGTTTGTCCCAGGATGTCCAGGCAAAGCATCTGAACACTGCGCTTGACGGCAACAACCGGTTTGGTAAAAAGGCCAATGAATCCACTCAAAAATTCCAGGCCTCAAAGGCCATTGCAAAGTCGCTGGATGTCCAACAGCAGCAACCTGCATGCCCCTGCGCCCAGGGGCAGGGTTTTTTGCCCCTTCACCTTGTATGCCCACAGGGGGAGATGTCAAGGCCTCTCAGGAAAGCAGGTGCAGCACTGCCCCAACAGGGGTCGAGGTAGAGGTGCTCCGCAGGGGAGGTGTCAACCTCCACCCTGCACACTGCTGACCCAGATGTGAAGGCTCTGAGTCAGACCACCCGTCCCCTGTAGGGGGCAGATTATCCCAATTTGGCGAGGAGTGGATGATTACCACTTCCAACGCCTGGGCCTTACAGGTCATTTACAAGGGATACTGTCTCCCTTTTGCTCTTTGCCCTCTGGACCATTAACCGGATGGCCAGTTTTTGCCTCCAGACTCCTTTGTGTGGGAGGAGGTGCCTCAGGTTCTGTCAAAAGGGGCGATAGGCGTGGTACCTGGTTCGGAATGAGGCAAGGGCTGGTATTAAACTGTTATCTAGTTCCTGAGGAGGATAGGGGCCTTCATCCCACCCTACATCTGAGGCTTTTGAACTTATAATACAAGTTCAAAATGGTAACTCTAGCCCAGATCCTTCAGACCCTGGAGCTACAGGAATGGATGGTCTCCCTGAATCTCCAGGATGCATGCTTCAATGTACCCATCCACAAGAAGCACAGGAAGTACCTGAGAATCAAGATGGGAAATTGCCATTACCAATTCGACTTTTCTTCTGCACCCTGAGTCGTCACCAAGCTGCTGGCCGTGGTAGCGGCTCGCCTCAGACCTGTAGCCAACAGACTTGTATCTGACGAGAAGCATGTTGCACAGCTTAGGGTTTTCCCTGAACTTCAGGAAGTCTCAGGTTTTTCTGTTCCAGACCCTCCGATTCATCAGAGCGGTTTTGGACACTCGCCTGAGTCGGGCTTGCCACCCGAGGACAGAGTAGCGAACATCTACAAGATGGTTTGTGTCTAATCATAGGAAGTGCCAGTGGCTCATTTGCGCATGAGGTAATTTCAGTGGATGCTGATTTGCCAGTGGCTGGTTTCAAGGACGGACATGAGATATTTTTCCGGTTTCTGCAAAAGTGTCCAGAAACCTGGAGTGGTGACAACCTACTGTGATGGCCGTTGTTTCAACAAACCTGGCCCCAACTGACTATAATCACAGATGCATGCCTGCAAGGCTGTGGTGCTCAACTCCAAGACCTTAGGTTGAGTGACATTTGGTCCCCATCAGGGTGCCGGCAGCATATGAACTTGCTGCAGTTGATGTCAGTCAGGCTGGGCCTGGTCGCCTTCCTCCCCCTGTGCAAGGCAAGATTGTGTTGGTCCTAACAGACCAAGCACTACCTCAACAAACGGGTGGTGTGGGCTCCTTGCCTCTGTTCAGAGAAGAAATGCGGTTGTGGTTCTCTACTCTGGAGAACAATGTGTGTCTGGCGACAGCTCATCTGGCCAGCAAGGAGAATATGCTAGCTGATGCCTTGAGCAGACTGTCTCCAGCCTCCCACGAGTGGAAACTGTGTCAGGAAGTTCTGGAGGAGGTGTTCTCGTGCTGGTTAATTTCTCAAATGGATCTCTTCACTTCCAGTGTGAACAGGAAGTGCAAGTCGTTCATCTGCAGGGAATTTCTCCGACAGGGAGCTTTGGGGGACTCCTTGATAGTCGAGTGGGACTTCGCCCTGCTTTATACATTTCCGCCGATCCCGGTCATACTGCTGGCTCTCGGGAGGCTACACCTGTTTGGGTCCGCGATGATCTTGATAGCTCTGGATTTGGCTCAGAAAACATGGTACCCAGAGTTACTCGACATGGCCATCTGCCCTCCCTGGCACCTCCTGCAGAGTCCAGAGTTGTTCTCTCATTCAGAGTGGCGTGTCCTCCATTAACCAGGAGGCTGGGAAGATAGCTCAGGGGCAACACGTTTGTCTTGGAAGCAAGACCAGTTCAAATCCCGGTCTCACTCTCGGGTATTAAGCGCTTTATAAAAGAACAATTATAATTATAATTCACCACCAAATCCATTTCATGCGTGGAGGTGGCATAGGTATTCGGCTTGGTTTGGGTATAGGGATCTGGACCCTTTTACCTGCCCCACATCCTTTGTTCTAAATTTTCTGCTTTGTTGGCCCAGACAGGCCTGCAGATTGCCACTGTGAAGCAGTATCTTGCTGCCATTTCGGCTTTCAAGAAGACCCCTGATTTAGGGTTCTTTTTCCCACGATCCCTACAGTGATGCAATTCCTGAGGGGTCTTTGTTAGTTTACCCTGTGCCATTTTGTTGCTCTGCCGTGGGTTGTGAATTTACTGTTAACTTTTCTAATGGGCTCTCTGTTTGAGCCCCTTCATTCTTGTTCATTAAGATTGCTTACCCTTACGGAGATACTTGTAAGTCCTTTCCGCCATCCTTGTAGGCGTCCCCCAACATGGGGACAGAACCGGAACCTTTGGCAGCGAAAAATTTATTTTAGGGCGCGACCTCGGGCATGGGAATGCTCCGCAGAGGCCCCGCCCTCCAGCGCCTCCCCTCAGGCCCTTTTTCCACACAGTCGGGTTCGGGCCTGCCAACCAGCGCAGAGATTTCTTTAGATTTCCGCTTGCTCCCCGTTTTGTTTTTTCAATCTTATTCAACTTCCCTTCTGTGCCTCGCCTCGCCTCCCCCTGTGAATGTTGGCCTCATGCGACCACCCGTTCCTGGCCTCGGACCCCCACACACTCTGTCTTGAGTGTTTGGGGCCCGACCACCTCTGGAACGCATGTTCGGCCTGCAGCGCTCGCGGTCACAGTGCATTGACGAATCGGTTGTTGCAGTGGAGGGAGATCTTCCACACTTCTCCTCCACCTCACCTTAAGGACTTTGTCTCCAGGACCAATCATCAAGACAAAGTAGGCCCTCTGTTCAGCATGTCTCAACAGCGCAGCGACTCCTTCCCCAGGGTTCACATGGATCGGGGTTGCTCAGATTCTGGTTCGAGCAGGGCCGATGCCTTTAAGGCTACTGGCTCCCAAACCCATGGGCCCGGGGGATCTTCCGAGCGCTCCAGGGACAGACCTAAGGCCATCCTGGCTTCCGGCTCCCAAGCTGATCGGCTTAGGGGCCCCTACCAGGTGGGCCTCAGAAGGGCGATTAAGTTTGTCCTCTTCTTCGAACCCAGGGGGTAAGGGATCGTTGAGTGTCACCTCCAAGAGTCTGTCCTCTGCACGAACCGACACAGGTGTAGCGGGCGTCCCGCCTACCGGAGCTTTCTTCGAGGTCATGAGTAAAGGCGTTAAGACTACCGGTCGGCCGAGGGATCAGCACCTACAAGAGTGATCTTTCAATCAAAAAGTAAGTTTATTTGGATAAAATCCATAAACCACAACAAAGACAATGCAACAATACATAGACATAATGTGTAATCACAATAAAAACATTCAATAAATAACAACAACAGTATAAACATAACATTAAAATTGGCCTTCGACCGCAGGTTTTCTTCTATTCCATGCCTTTCTTAAAAATTCAAAGCACCCCCATGCGACAGCTATTGGTTCACCTCGTAGCAAAAAAATGAGTGCAGGTCAACATTGGTTAAAATTCGCTTCTCTTAGCAATGGGAGGTAATGGTCTTCTTTCTAATGTCTTCATTGACTGAGCAGAACAGGACAAAATGCAACAAGTCTTCTTATTCAGCACTGCAACCAGGACAGGCTGCAGACTGCTCATAGCCAGGCCAGTTCCTCATATTGTCTCTCAGCCACAAAAGATTAAAACGGTCTCTAGTCAGTGCCCAGCAGTCTGCAGTTTTGTTACTATGTAGAAGGTAACGCTGAATTACTTCTAATTGCCTAGGTAACAGGTGTTTTCTATTTGATTTGAGTAAAAACCCAGTCGATTCACGATTTGTCAAAATTATGAAGCGAAACTCCCGCTTATACTCATTGCACTCAGCTAGAGATAATAGTGTGTCTGGGCATTGCAAACTCTGGGCATTCAACTGTTCTAGACAATTTGAGATAAAATTCAGTCATGGTACTTTACGCCAGGAAGAGCCCAACAATAGGCCTTTAATAATATCGTGAGAGAGGCTGGCTCTTGAGTTTGACCATACTCCTAACCAGTGCAAAAGTGTTGCCATATACCAATCATTCCCTATATGAGTAATGTCCAATTCTATGTGTACATCATAATTCGGGGCAGAGCAGAGGAGGCCCAATCATTTTTCAAAAAGTTGTTCTTAATTACCTCTATGCATGTTACTTTTTCATTTGCCCACAATGCTGCCCCATAATTAGTTGCGGCTTTGACTTGTACTCTATACACCTCCATAATGAGGTTAAGTGGTTGGCCCTGACACATGTTCCTAAAGCGTGAAATACCCTGCAATGTCCGTTTCATTTTCATGCTCTGTTTCTGCACATGGCTGCCCCTGTCAATTTTAAGTAAAACATATACTCGGGTAATCAAATTTAGACACCCGCGGGATAATGGCACCATTTCTTGACATGTTGCGCATTTTTTATCTTTTTACCCCTCCTTTGGGTGCATGCCATCACTACTGATTTGCTGGTGTTAACTTCAGATCGGGTTAAAATTAGTATAAACATCTATTAGCTACTGCAGGGCTTTTGGGGTACGGGTTATTAAAACTGTATCATTGGTGTAAGCCAATACTGGGAGTGCTTTAGCACCCACCCTAGGATAATCTGCCTTCTACTCCACCAGAGCCCTATAATAGACCATTAATGTACAGAGCAAACAGTACTGGAGCTACAACGCAGACTTGGCGCACTCCCGAGGCTACCTCAAAGTAGCCCATGCATTGCCACTGCTCCCCAAATCAAACACAGGCTCTAGTGTCCTCATGGATGATTTGTCACACTTTTACCAACTTGGCCGGGCAGCCCACAGACCTGAACATCTGCCATAGCAGAGCCCTATCCACTCTATCAGATGCTGTGCTCAGGTCCATGAAGGCCAAATACATCGATTTGCCCTTTGCAAATACAGAGGACGCCCCAACCAAATATAAATTAAGAGCTTGGTCTTGTGTGCCCTGCCCTGGCCTAAAGCCATATTGAATTTACGAGAAGATTTGGCTATGCAGGATCCAATCCTCTAGGTGTTACAAGACAGCACGTCCAAAGACCTTGAAGGAGGTGTCCAACAATGAAATAGGCCTGTAGGCCAGCAGACTTCCCGGGTCACCTTTTTTAAACATGGGTTGTATAATTGCGCTTTTCCACGATTGTCGGTATCCTACTGTTTCCAAGTAGGAATTAAAACAAATTGTCAGAAGTGGAGCCCACAATTCCAATTCCCCCTTATATAGATCTGCAAGAACTGCATCTGGACCCAGGAGCAGGATTGTGCGTTTGCTGTTTGACTGCCGTTTCCACCTCCTTCAAATTCAGCCGTAATGTTGAAAACTGATCACCACCTTCGTACCTATATACCTGACCCTTGAACCCAGCTTCTGCTTTGGATGCAAGCTCCGACCTGTATCTTCCCTTGTCTGAGACCTCTCGTGGCTCTAGCCTCCGTGCCCTCACACCCTGGGCGTGGCGCAAGGCTTCAAAATGGCGGAGAGCCATGTGGCGGAACATGTCAGGCCGGTGGCCATCTTGGATCCAACTCGGGGCCCACCCGTACTTTTACCCATTGAATGGGCTTTGCAAGATGATCCCAGCCCCCTTCCCTCTGGAAGCGGCAGCGGATTGTACGATACAGGCATTTGGTCTCCTCAGGGGTACTACATCTACCCATCACAGCTTTACGGCTACACACCCCAGGCGCCTCCGTGTTTTGACCAGGAGCGGAGGCTCACTGCCTCAGATGGATGGGTCCCAAGGGACTTGGTGGCTTACGAGGACCGCTTCTTCGAGCGCTTCCTCTTCCTCATGTATTCCCCACAGATATAGTGAAGGATATAGGGAAATAGGTCATCCCGTAGGTGGCACCGCCCTGGCCCTCTCCTCTTGGGTACTCCTTCCGTTCCTCCAACACTGCCGGTTCCAGTGCCAGTCCCTCACCCAGTACAGGCTCTACCGGTTGTTCAGACCCCTTCCCCCACCTCCTCTACCACCAACTCCTCCCGCTCAGCAGCCGTTGGACCTGTCTTGGGTGGCGGACTTAAGGGGGGACCCTGCTGGCAGCTGTGTCCCAGGGTCCGGATTCCCCTTGGTCTATGATAAAGGGGGGGTCGGCGATGATGACGCCCAGGACGTTTAACCCTCGGCATCCGTTAAGGCCTTTCATGACTGCCTTCAGGACCTGGCAGAGTTCTTTGGGGTCTCGCTGCCTAAGGACGCCCCCCCCGGAGTCATGAGTGCTAGCTGAGGTCTTGGGTAAGTGTACCACGATCTAGTTTGGCATCCCTCTCCAGAAGGATGTCTGGCAGGTGGTGCGAAGGGTCTGGCAGAAGCCCAGGGTCAATGCCCAGATGAACAAGAAGTTGGACAGCAGGTTCAGGCTGACGGATGGGGAGCCAATCCCCCTGGCCTCATTCTTCAGTGGTGGCTGCAGCCTCCTTGTATTCTAAACCATCGTCTTTGTCGTCCCGGGGAGCCACCTCCAGTTGTCTTTCCAAGGAGGCCAAACTCCATGAGTCTTTGGGAACGTACTGTTATTCCATCTCAGGACTGCATCTGCGGCAAGCCAACGGAGACGCCCTCTTGGCTGCAGCTAACCAGAAGCTGTGGCGGGAGCTTGCAGAATGTCTGCCCGACCTCCCTTTGGGCAGGCAAGCCTCCTTTGAGGCCAGTCTGGCTGATGCCCGGGCCATCGCGCAGGACTTCATGAAGTCTTCAGACTCCCACATCGACACAGCCAGCAGAGGACTGTCAATTGGTGTTCAGATGAGAGGGACGGCGTGGATGCATGTCACTAAGTTTTCATCTGACGTACAGGAGCGAATCCTGGATCTGCCCTTCGAGGGCATGGACCTTTTTCATGGTGTCCAGTCATTCATTCGAAAACAAAAGGATCGAATGCAATACATTCGAGTCAAAAGGACTGTAAAAAAAAAGACTGCCTTTTTATTAATGTCTTTTTTTGTTTGGGTTTTGGTATAAGTAAAATTAATGGTTTTTGGCCTAAAAACACGTGTTTGGGGGGGGGGGTCTTTTTTTCCGGTCCTTTTGACTCGAATATATTGCATTTCGATTCTTTGTATTCGATCCTTTAACCCATAACCCTTTTTCATTCGTCAACGGGTGATCAGTTGACGAAGAAGAAAACCTCCACTCAAACCGCCACGTCCTTGGCCATCCTGAAAAATGCCAGGACAGAAATCCTTCCCTCAGGCTCGGGCAGGACTGAGTTTAAACCCAGCGCTTTCTCTGGCTTCAAGGGGTTCTGTGACAATGGTACACAGAGGCCTGACAGGTCGCCCAGCCACAACAGGAGGACACAGCAGAGGAGGTTGCACAGGTTTTTCTGCACCCCCTCCTCGGCCCCCAAGAAGCAGTGATGTCAAGGTCGGGGAACACAGCTCACCTGTCGGGGGCACGGTTAATGAGCTTCAGGCGCTGTCCTCGTGCGAGCCTGTCGCGTTTCAGAGACCTGCTTCTTGTGATGTCATCAGCAAGGCAGCTACTTGGCCCACTTTGTCAGCCTTACGTAAGCACTAATCACTGGACACCAGCTCCAGGCGCGATGCTGAGTTTGGTCAGGTGGTTCTGAAGAACCTTTAGCTAAGTCCTTGATATGAGGCAGGTTATCACAGGTCCACCTCTGTTTCTTGTTAGTTGGAATCACCCACAAGGATGGGGGAAGGGGACGGAACGTATGAGTAATTAAAGTTACTCACCGTAGTGACTAGAGTACTTATAGTCCCCTTTACTCCATACTTCACACCCACCTTCCCCCACTAGTATGCCAAGTGCTGATATGTATAAGAGTTGCCAGGTATCTAAGCGTCCGATGTGTTCGAAGGGGACTGAGGTGAGGCATCAGAGGGCGGGGCGTTCCCACGCCCAAGGGCTGCACCCCCACATGCTATACTAAATTTAAAGGGTACACTCAATTATTCACTGCCAAAGTTCCTGGTACTGTCCCAATGTTGGGGGACGCCCACAAGGATGGAGGAAAGGGAACTATGTACTATGAGTACTCTAATTTTTCCCGGTAGCCATCGCTTCTGCTAGACGTGTGAGTGAGCTCCAGGCGTTGTCAGGCAAACCCCTTTATTTGGTTTTCTCCAAAGAGAAAGTAACGTTGAGAATGAGACCTTCTTTCTGAAAGTGGTCTGACTTCCATCTCTCTGAAAATATCCATATGCCTGTCTTTTTTCCGCCACCTCATTCTTCTTAGGCAAAGGAGCGATTCCATTGGTTGGACCTGGTGCAGGCCCTCCGCTACTATGTCTCTCGGACAAGAGAGGCCAGCAAAGATTACTAGCTTTTCATTGGTTATACTACTGCCCGTGCTGGCAGAGCTGTGACTATAAACAGACCCTGTCAAGGTGGATCATTCTCTACATCTCAGAATGCTAGGACCTGTCTGCTAAGGAAGTGCCTGAGGGTCTCCGGGCACACTCTACCAGGGTACTGGCCTCCACCCCACCTTGGCTCTGCAACATGAGGTCTTTTTTTCTGGTGGCTTCGTGGACTTCTTTGCACACATTTGCTAAACATTACTTCTTGGATTCTCTGTCTGGTCAGGATGCTTGTTTTGGCAGAGGTCCTTCAGAACTTTCTGGTTTAGGTGGTGTCCTCACTATCCTCACTTCTCCAGATTCGATCAAAGATAAGGAATCAGTGGGTGGAAGGAATCCACTAGAAGAGCAAATTACTTAACCTCTCGGAAATGTTCTTTCTGATGGATCTTCCTCCCACGGATTCCTCATCTCCCTCCCCACCTAACCTTCTTGGCAGATAGTACACATTGGTTCTGCAGTCCTCAGTGGTAGAGTGCCAAGGAAAAAGGGTGAAACTAAGCTTACGTTGTGCAGTTCCTCTGTATATACTGGCCCAGATGTCAGGTTTGGGGCGGGATGCCTAAAGGCGTCGAGAGTAACTGCCCTTCGCCCCCTGGTGGCAGAAAAGTTTCTGAGGAGCAGGTGCACTGGGAGATATATATCAAAGATGAGGAATCTCTGGTAGGAGCATATATCAGAAAGAACATACAGAGAGGAAAGCAATTTGTTCTTCTCTGTGGTCATGGTGATGGGAGCAGTAAGTCCTGATCTGCCAAACCCAGGCCCCAGGCACCGTGTGATAGGGGGGGACCTGCCTTGGGATAACCCGTTGTAATAACCCTGCAATATATCACCAGGCACCAATGTCTCCCTAACAGCTCAGGATATTACTCCCCTTTCCTTCTCAGAGGGTGTCTGAAAGCAGATGCTATGTTTTTATGTTAAAGAGCAGCTATGCCCTTGCAGATGGTAAACAGCAGAGACTGCAGAACTGTCATTCCCAGTCCTAACTTCCCTCTTCCCTCCTGGTCCTCAAGCTGAACCCTCAGCATCCATGTGTAATAACTCTGCTCTTAAGAAGAAGTGTAAGTGTAAGTGTTAGGGGAAAGGATGGATCTGGCCTCATCCATAAGCACTCATTAGACCTACCCTGCCCACCCTCATGGAATACTGCTGCACCTTTTTCTTTCGTATGAATTACAATTTGCTATATGATTGAATCAGGGCATGTGTTGTCTGCCTTTTCTGATATAAAAGCAAGGGACATAGTTTGAATATTAGACAGGTGTAAAAAGCAAGCTGAACCATTATCCCATCAGAGCCTCCAATTCCTTTGTCCAGGAGCAACATAGATATATTACTTAATGCTGCAGCATAAAGAAGAACACATTACATATCTTTGGTAATGTTCTTTCTGATGTATGGCTCCTCACAGATTCCTCATTTTTGATAT
The DNA here is from genome assembly GCF_040938575.1 of Ambystoma mexicanum. Lineage (NCBI taxonomy): Eukaryota > Metazoa > Chordata > Amphibia > Caudata > Ambystomatidae > Ambystoma > Ambystoma mexicanum. Next base: position 1,100,849,729 of record NC_090934.1, on the reverse strand, counting down.
ATCCTTACAGTGGCAGCTGGTACGGGAATCTTTTTTTACCTGCTAGAAGCCAGGTGTGCTTTTTCACCATGCCTTTTTGACGGACCCCTGCTTGGCACCATGAGTGATGGCATCCATCTCGTATGTAGAGCTCACTGTGCCATTTGACCTCAGTTCCACCCCTTTCCCCATCTCAGCAGCTGAAGAAACAGGAAACAGAACATATGGTCTTCCTTCTTACAGCCAAAAGCTTTTATGGTGAGGATCGGAAGTGGCTGTTCCTAGTATTGCGTCCGATACAGTGTGGCTTGATGCTCTGATGTTTTGAGGTTCTTTCCTCTAGCTTTCTATAGTTTTACATGGTACAGACTGCTGATCGCAGCAAGACCACAGAGTAGAGCGCAGGACGCAGCGAGATCGGCGTGGCCAGGAGGTACTGTTACGTCCTATGGCTGATGTCCCACTGTGGAGGACCTCCTGCTCTGTTCTGCCTTGCAAGATGGATGCACAAGCACGAGTCCTTACCCAGTGAGTAAAATAACCGGGCGAGCTCGTGAAGGTTGAGGCTCCATCGGCTGAGTTGGTTACCAGAGGCCGGTGGTTTATACCTAGTTTATATCACCGAGGTTGGCTGCAGGAGTGTGCCCGTCTTATTATTGTTACCGGAGTGGAGTGACTGAACTTTGTGCTGGCTATTAGCAACTAGCACTAGTGGGATTCTTAGTCTGTGCCTTGCTGGAATGGTGAACTACTGCTGTAGCCCGAACTTATTTCGTTTTGCTTTATTACACACTCCCCATTTAAAAACTACAGGGCAGCGTGGAGCACTGCTGTTGGTGCTTCAGCAGGTGTGCAACATCTCTCCTGCGGGATGGGTGCCCCAGTCACTCATTTGTGGATGCCCATGTATGAATTGAGTCATCATGCTAAAATGTCTTTGGCACGCTTAGCGGCACTCCACCTGGCAATTGAGTTTCCCCCCCCCCCCCTCTCCAAGCGAATGTAGAGTCAGAGAGGATACTTTGGGTAGGGAGGCTCCTCAAGCATTACTGAACAAAAACAAAAAGGCAGTAAAGATGACCTCCTATTTTAAGGCTGTACAGAAAGATAATACGGCCACTAACCAGCTACATGCCACCCCTAGTAGTTCTAATCTTGCCATAATTTCCTCTCTGCCGATATTAGATTCAGAGTTGTGTATGCCGGGTGCCCCAATAGAAGCACAGGTGGAATGGGATGACTTTTTTATCTTACTCCTCCAATTTTCATTGAAGCTGCTAGTCAAGATTCGGACACATCTTGCGTATCTTCAAACTTGAGCAGGACCACCTCCGGTTCCGGAAGCAACTCAAGACCTTCCTTTTCACTTCCGATTTCTCTCTCCCCCTCTCCCTTGCTGATGTTCCTGACTGCTCCGCACAACGGTCATCTCGCCACCCACTAAGCTTCGGGTCCAGGCTCCTGCATGTGCAGTTGCTCTGCACTTACAGGCCTGTATCTGCAACCCTACTGTCCCCTGTTTTTCTGAATTTATGAGCCACTTACCGCAGCACTTATGAGATACCTGCACTTCCCCTTCCCTCCTCCCCCGGCACTTGAGCGATCTTGATGACACAAGACCTAGTAAGATCGTTGTTTTGTCCTCTCCTTGTCCTCCCTTGTCACGCCTAGAAACACTTGTGCGTTATAAATGACTTATCATATCATATATCTACCCATTGTCCTGTCCCTCCCAGTAGACCATCTATGTTGAGACCCTTGGACCATACAACTCCTGTTGGCGGGACCCAGTGTTACAGAAGATAAACCAGGTTTTATGTGCTTTGGTTTCCCTATACAAAAGTATTAAGGCTGAAACTAAACTCCACTCATTTCTCTTGGAACCTATATTTTAAACTGAATAACTTATGCATGCCCTCGAAACTGAAGGAATTTTTCCAATCCTCTCAGTCCTATTATATGAAGAAGGTGCAGTGTGGCACTGCCAAGGATTGTATACATTGTATAGATAGTTCATTTTGCTCAAGTCAGTAACGGGGCTCCCGTGGGGCAGGGGAGTGACTGGGATCTTGCATGGGCAGTCTGCCATGGTTACATTTATTGATACCGCTGGTGGGAGTTCCGGGAAGTCTTGTTGCTAATGTGTAGCTGCTGGAGGGTTGGGATGGTCCCCCTGCCAATTTGGTCATGTGTCTAAAGCAAGGGCTCCGGTTATACTGAAGAAGGTTTCTGTCTTGGGGATTGAGGGGAAACGAGTGTCCCGTGCAATCGGGAAATTAAGTTGGTGAAAAGGAGAATTTTTAAAAAGGGCCCACCAGTGCAAGAATAGAAATCCAAAAATAAACCCAAAAAGATCAATGGGAACTCATTGAGGAAGTTCCTTAGATCATTGAATACTTGTAACACCTTGAATTCTGACATACAGGAGGTGTCTGGCCCTAATGAATTGGGCCACAGTAAGGAGTGTAATGAATCCTGTGAAGTCCTCACTAATTCTCCGGATGTGACCTCCTCCCATGAGGCCAGGGGACGGCAGTAGTTGCCTGATCCTGACCCTGGGGGTGGTAATAGCTTGATGTGCCTTATATATGCGATGGACGACATTACTTCTGGCGCCAAGGAGGTGTCCGTCATGGAGGGTTGGCTCTGAGACCCACAGTGCACCCTGTTGGTGACAAGGTTTTGGATACCAGCTTCTGCTGCTAGGATGCCTCTAAGATGAGAAATCTCTGTGAGTCCCAATCCATTAGAAAGTATTTCTACATTTTGGGTCCCTGAAAGAAGAGTTAAATTGACCCCCTTCTGATATGTTACTTTAAGTATTTAAATGATACAGCACTTATCCACTGAAATGCCCAAAGCTCTAAATATGTTGAGAGCTGGAATTATTTCAAAAGTTGTACCTTTGAATATTTATATTTGTTGTACTTGTATACAACACTTACTAATTGTGTAAACAAATATATGGTTCTATTGCCCAAATCTTTGGTACTCATCGTATTGACCTCAGAAACATTAATGGGCAAAGGCAGCTCCTGCTGGGGTTCAAATATCTGGACGTCATGTCACAAGGGATTCCACAAGGAGTGCATTAACTCTATGAGCAATCATGTCAGCATATTAGATTCTAGTTAGTGCTGTTTAAGGAAGTATTCTATAATTTAAGTTCATTTCAAATACAGGTGTATTTTCCTTGCCACTTTTATGCAAGGTTTAGTTAGATTAATTGCATTTTAAGTACATAACAAAATGTTACCTTTTGGTGTGTTTTGCGATCATTCTCGACACAACACAAGTTTCCTTCATTAGTATTTAAAATATGTTAGTATTCTATATAGAGCAGAATCTTTCTATTGCAAGATAATATATAAATACTTTTCTAAATCTTTCTTTCTCTTGAAGGTTTGAAAGGGCTTTTAGATATTCAATCACACTGGGTATCAGCTTTATGTTGGCCAGAAGAAAGCCCTGCTGGAAGCTGTACTACTGACTCTGAAATGTTATTGGTTGGTCGCATTGATGGCTCCCTTGGCCTTATTGAAGTTGCAGATGCATCTACCATGCACAGACATGAACTGGAACATTGCTACAGGAAAGATGGTGAGCAGCTAGTGAAACTATTGGAACTAGAACTATGCAAAAAGATGTTGGTGTATAATGTCTATCTCTATGGCTATATTTTTGTGTGGCTTTATTGTTGTGCTAGTTTTGCCAGTTGTGCTGCTGTTTCGTTATCCTGCGAAGGAGAGATGTTTGTGTTAAAAAGCATGTGGGATAGGATTGAGACAAAATGTGACGGTATTTAAATGAAAATTAAACTTGTTTTCAATTCCTTTAATGTCTTAGTTAAATAGTTAATTGTAACTTGTTTATTCTGTCCAATTTGCTACCACAGTTTTGTAGGATGGTAAGTAATAGAGTTACTTCTATAAATGCTGTATTTGTCTTGGAGACGCTCATGCTGCACTCCTTATATAAAAGAAATTGACAGTTTTTTGTCCTCCTTGAAACTAGAATTGGAGGCACCTGGGTGCAATTCTATTTCTCGCACATCGTTGTTTGCGTTCTTGGTACTGTGATTGAACAACCCCTTAGCTGAGAGTTACAAATGCCATGTCAAAAAGAAGCCAAATAATGAATATGTGAGAATGCTAGTTTTTGATCCTGTGCACCTCCAGCCACATATGGCTTCAATTTCAACAGTCCTCTGCTTTTCGGGACTAGGTGCCTCTTGGCTGACCTTTGATTCCTATTGGAATTCCTGACCCTAATGATCAGCCTCCAGATTTGTCGTCTTTAGCTTTCGACTTCAAGTACATTTTTAGTTGGGCTGGGTTCTGGTTGTGTGTATCCTGTTCCTCCCAATATTACAAATCTGACCCCTACAGTGTGCACATTGTGTCATGGTCTGGATTACTGTTGTGCTGATTGCCCACAATATGGCCGATTTTTTAATAGGGTGATAAATGCTTTCCTTTTCAAATATCTGGCGTTCTGCCTGCAGGCACCCACTGCAGGATTCTAGGAAGATATGAAATAGAAAGGTAAAAACTACTCTAACACCTTCAGTTAGTGAAGTCATAGATAAGGCGCATAGATTCTGGGTCTGTATTCTGACAATATTGAGGCAGTACCACCTGAGGTGTCTCCAAGGTAACTAGCAATAGCTCTAACAATAACTCTGGTATCAAGGTTCAGCGAGGGACACCTGCTGTTCTGGAGCAAGATTTGGTTTAAAAAAAGACCAGGATTTGGTTTAAAAAAAGACCAGGCGGTTCTGTGAGGTTTTTTCCCTCTCTTGTTGGATCTCCCCTCCAACATCCAATGATACACAAGTAGTTGAATTCCTCTCAGTGACACTTTGGTTTCCAGAAGGGAATTCCCATACATCTTTGCACCACAACAACCCTACCTTCTTCATGGAGTACCTATATACGATACCATGTCTCACTACTCGCCCACATCCTCACTGGGTGCATTGTGGCAGAAGCCTCCTTATGTGCACAGTGGGCTTCATCTGATCCCACTTGGGCATCACTCGTTTTAAAGGAAGATAAGCTCTTGTAGGCGCACTTCCGAAGGGTTTTAAGCTAGTGCGACTCTCATTTTACATTGTGAACGCACACAGTTTTTGTGGCAACTAATCAGAGTTTATGGGGAAAAATTGCTGATTTCGAATGGATTGTCTTCCCACGTATTCCTCATCTTCGTTATATTCGCCAGATTGCTGCTTCATTTCAGAAATGTTTTCGCCAGAGGGCGCTGTGCTCGAGGCCGCGTAGCTTGGTCCCTCGAAGGCCGCTGTCGAGCGTCAACATCATCCTTCGAAGGTCTCGAGCCGCGCCCATTGGTTCAGTTCCGTTTTTCCGAGCTTCTGCTTCGTGTATCAAACCGGCTCGTCAGTTTTTCTCATCGAGAAATGTCTTCTTCCTCAACCCCGACTACACCCAAGACAGGTTTTAAAAAGTGTCTCAAATGCGGAAGAAAGGTGTCCATTACAGATCCTCACTGCAACTGTCTTTGGTGCCTTAGTCCTGATCACCGAATCGACGAGTGCGGGGCGTGAGGCGATGTCGAACAAGGCTCTTAAGGAACGCCAAGGTAAGCTAGCGGTTGGGGAAAAGTCTTTAAAGTCTGCTAAAAGACTCAAGAGAATCGAGCTCTAAATCTCGTGAGTCGAGGCGATCGAGGTAGAAAAGTCGCTCGAGGAAGAAGTCCTCTTCCTCGTCAAAAAAAAAATGAAAAAAGCGACGTTATAGATCTTCGTCCTGTTCTTCCTCGCCCGACAGAAGGTTAATTTCTTGTCTTTTGAAGCATGATTCCCCAAAGAAATGGGAGGCTTTTAAGGCTTCAATGCAAAAAAATGTTGAGAAGGCGGCCCGACCCCCTCAAAAAAGCTACGTGAAGAGCATGTCTCTGTCCACTCTAAAGGTGACAGAGGGAAATCCAAAACGTCTCACACTAAATCTGACAAAAAGTCGAGGGCCTCCTCGGACAATGATTTTCCAGCGCCACATGAGGCTGTACAGAAACCTTCGGTGCATAAATCGAGGTTGCCGGAGGACAAAATGGCGTCCTCATAGTTGAAGTCGGCTATCGACTCGACGCGTCCTTCGACGACACCGTGAAAGCCATATTTTTAAATCTATGTCTGCTATTTTTGAGGATCAAACCTCTGATGAGTAAATTACATCAGCTGGTGTTAGATTTGGGACAAGAGAAGTCCCTGAGGAACTGGTAGATCCTAATTCAAAAAGGTCAGATCTTTGACTGCCTACAATCGGCCAGTGGCCTAGATACCTCACCTGAGGTAGATTTTGAAAGGCCTGACCCCACAGACCATGCTAAACCAGGGTATAGAAACCTCAGGGGAAGAGGTATAGATTTTATGGGGTGGAAGTCAGTGTCCCCAACATATGACTTGGACGACTTAACAGACATTATTGATGAAGGACCTCAGAAAGACCTAGTCCTTCCCTTCCTCAAAGCTCTTCAAAAGAGAATTATGACGAATTGGGAGACACCTGAATCTCTATCAGCTGTGAATAAGAAATTTGTAGGAAAGTATAGACCTGCTCCCTCGGATCCAGACCATTTATCTAAGCATCCTTCGCCTGAAAGTTTGGTAATTCAAGCTGCGACTTCGAATAGACAGTCTGCTTATTCCTCTATGCCCCCTGACAGGGACGATAAAAAGATTGATGCCTGGGCGAGGATGGCTTTTACTTCTGGTAGTATGGCCCTTAAGTCTACTAATGTGACTTTTACATTAGCTAGGTTCACTTACACCCTGTGGAACTGTTTAGATGCAGCGGCTGATCACATCCCGGAAGGTGAGGAGCGGATGGTTTCCTGGTGATAGTAAAGGTTGGGAAGGAGGCTATGGAGGAGTGCCTCAAGTCACGACTGGATACTGCAGATAGTATAAGCAGATCTATGGCATCTAGCGCAGTCTTGCGTAGATTTGCATGGCTAGGAAAATCTGGTTTTGTATCTGATGTTCAATCAAGGTTACTTAATATGCCCTTTGACGGCTTGAGGTCGTTTGGCAGCAAGGCGGACGAGAGCTTGGAGAAGCTGCAGACCTCGAAAGCGGCAGCAAAATCACTCAGCGCTGCTATAAGGCAACCTCAACAGCACTCTTACGCAGGGTCATCTTCCTGAAAGAGTCGCCCTTTTTCTCTTCTATTCCTCTTTTGGAAAAGGGATAGGGCAGGCCAGTCAAAGGGGACAACAAAGAAAACCCTTTCATGTTGGAAAAGGGAGAGGTGCTAGATCAGCCACAGCAGCGGCTACTACCTCCTCAGCCACTGCAAAACCACTTTGAGTCCTAAACACACAAGACCCCGGTGGGAGGCAGAATCACTCAATATCTGGACGAATGGCGGGGCATTACGTCGGATGCCTGGGCACTAGAGATAGTGACCCATGGTTACTGTCTTCCTTTTCATCAAAGGCCCCAGGATCATCCACCGGGAGCCAACTCTGTAAAAATTCCAGACCCGCTCCTTGTGCAGGAGATTTTAACCCTGCTAGAGAAAGGTGCAATAGAACATGTACCTGTAGCAGAGAGGAACAAGGGTTGGTACTCCCCTTATTTTCTCATCCCCAAAAAGGACGGAGTATTGAGAGCCATCTTGGATTTGAGAAATTTGAACAAATTCCTCAGGAAGGACAAGTTCAAGATGGTGACACTTTCTCAGATCCTTCAGGCTCTTTAGCTTCAGGACTGTATGGTTTCATTGGACCTTCAGGATGCTTACTTTCATGTGCCAATCCATCTCAAGCACAGAAAATACCTGAGGTTCGCAATTGGTGGATCTCACTATCAGTTTCGAGTTCTGCCACTTGGGCTGACCGCCGCCCGAGGGTCTTCACCAAACTAATGGCGGTAGTGGCAGCGAGTCTTGGAAGGGAAGGGATTCACATTTACCCTTATCTGGACGATTGGCTAATCAAGGCAAGTTCACCCAAACTGGCCCAGGGACGTCTGGCCATGGCCTGTCACTTCCTTCACAAATTGGGCTTCTCGCTCAATTACAAGAAGTCACAAATTATTTCGAGCCAAAGACTCCAATTCATCGGAGCGGTCCTAGACACCACCTCAGGAAATGCCTCGCCTCCCAAGGAAAAAACTCACCACATTCTGCATATGGTAAAGTTTCAGAATGCCCAACATCTACCAGCGTTTGACTTCCTAAGGTTGCTAGGCCTCATGGCATTCTGCATTTTTCTGGTGCTGGAGGCTCGACTGAGGATGAGACCCCTTCAATAGGCCCGCGGGACTCAATGGTCCCAGTTTTCAGGGGAGATGTCAGATCTTCTACAAGTCCCGTCGAAAGTGGCTCAAGATCTCCTTTGGTGGGCTCACAAGGAAAATATCCTCAGAGGGGAACCTTTTTGGCAACCATGGACGGAGATAACTGTAGTGACGGACGCTTCACTCACAGGGTGGGGAGCACACACCAACGATCTGACAATCAGCGTTCGTTGGTCTCCATCGGAGTCCAAACTACACATCAACCTTTTGGAGCTGAGGGCAATCAGACTCGCACTGAAGGCCTTTCTGCCCTCTGTACAGGGAAAGAATGTCCTGATAATGACGGACAACACAGTGGCCATGTACTACCTCAACAAACGAGGAGGCGTAGGATCACTCCCACTGTGCAGAGAGACAATGCAGCTCTGTTTCTGGGCAATGCAAGAAGGAATCTCTCTGTCGGCAGTTCACCTAGCCGGAGAGCTGAACACGGCGGCAGACGCTCTGAGCAGGCAGGGCACAGTCTTCCACGAGTGGGAGCTAGCTCAGGAAGTCCTTCAAGAGATCTTCGCCCTTTGGGGAATCCCTCAAGTGGATCTGTTCGTGACCGGTGCCAACCGAAATTGCAAACTGTATTGCTCAAGGAAATTTCCCCCGAGAGGAGCTCTAGGAGACGCGTTCATGGTGGACCTGGATATTTCCACTCCTTTACGCGTTTCCTCCAGTCCCTGTGATTCCTCAAATAATCGGGACGTTGAGAAAGTTCAGGAAAACCATGATCCTCATTGCCCCGGATTTGTACCCAGACCTTCTGGACATGTCCATCTAACCTCCAATACATCTTTCACAAAGAGATGATCTTCTCTCGCAAGAGGAAGGTCGGGTTCTCCATCCAGAGGTCAAGACACTCAACCTTCATGCTGGGCTTCTGAGAGGTTGAGATATAAGGATCGGGACCTCCCGGATGACGTTATGGCTATTTTGCTCTCGGCCAGCAACAAAATCCTTATACCGGTGTCGTTGGAAGAAATTCAGTAACTGGTGCAGGGATAAGAATGTGGATCCTTTTCAATGTGCCACTTCCATGGTGCTTTCCTTTCTATTACATTTAGCCAACTCGGGGCTCCAAGTTGGAACTATTAAAGGATATTTGGCAGCGCTATCCATCTTCAAGCGCTCCTCAGAAGAAGTTTCATATTTCAAAATGCCTTTACTTATCCAATTTCTTAAAGGATTAACAAATGTGTTCCCTCCTACACCTTTCCAAGTTCCCATTTGGGATTTAAATTTTGTTTTAAAGTTTCTTGTGTGCCCCTTTTGAGCCTTTACATTCTTGTCCTTTAAGGCTCCTAACTTTAGAAACGGTTCTACTAGTGGCTCTAACTTCAGCCCGCAGGGTGAGTTAGTTGCATGCGCTCTCTTGCAAGCCTCCTCACATAGTTTTCCATAAAGATAAATTTGTTTCAAAGGTCAAGCCTTTTTTCCTACCTAAAATAGTTTCGGATTTCCATCTGTCACAGAAAATCACCTTACCATCTTTTTATCCTCCTCGGCACGCTAGTAAAGAGGAGGAAAGATTTCACAGACTAGACCCTAAAAGGGCTCTCAGTTTCTACATATCTAGACTGGAAAGATTTAGACAAACAGATCAGTTGTTTGTCAGGCATACTGGACACAAATTAGGCATTGGTGTGTCCAAACAAACTATATCCAGATGGATTATCCTAGCAATATCTGAATGTTACAAATTGGCTGGGAAGGAGCCTCCAGATGGTTTAAGGGCCCATTCAACCAGGGGCATAGCAACTTCCACGGCTCTTCAGAGGGGTGTCCCAGTGCAAGACATTTGTGCTGCGGCCACTTGGGTCATCAATGCACACTTTTGCAAAACATGTTTAGACACCACTTACCAAGGAGGCCTTTTCGCAAAGCCGTACTTCAATTTGTGCATAATTGAAGAACTATGGTACTCCCTCCTCCTCTAAATTACAACTGCTGAGGGAGTCTATCTAAGATGAGGAATACGTGGGAGGACACAATCCATTCGAAGAACAAGTTACTTAACAACTGTAACGTTCTTTCGACTGGATGTTCCTCCCACGTATTCCTCATCAACCCTCCCAACCTACCCCTCCGTACAGTTATTACGCTTGTTGCACTTGTACTTAAGAGCCTGAAATCTGCCGACACAGAATACAACTGATGCGACCATTAACATTGAAAAAACAGAACTGAACCAATGGGCGCGGTTGAGTCCTTTATACGACGGATGTCGTAGACGCTCGACGGCGGCCTTCGAGGGACCAAGCTACGCGGTTTAGAGCACAGTGCCCTCCGGCGAAATAAATTCCGAAAAGAAGCAGCAAGCTGGCGAATATATCTAAGATGAGGAATACGTGAGAGGAACAACCAGTCGAAAGAACGTTACAGTTAGTAAGTAACTTGTTCTTCTTTCCCAGGCCTTTCTCTGTATCACCTTGAAGGTTTTAAATCTAGTGTGGTGGAGGCAAAGCATTTGGCTCAAGATCAGTCAGAATCTTCCTTTCTTTATGTGGATACCACTGGATAAGGGAAACGTGAATGCAGACATTGACCATGCTACCTGCATGTACTATACTAGATTTACAGTTCATAGCCAGGGTTGTATTCTTGATTTCCCTTTCAACAGGATCGGTTCCATTCCTCCTGGATTAAGAGTTAAATAAAAAGAAAATTATCACCCAGACAGTTCTAGCAAATCCAAGCAAGTCATTTGCACACTGCCAAAGTTGACAGGATTCTATTTTTGCTGTCTTTAGGGTTTTCAAGGAGTGCGGGGCATGGCATCCTTATATATCAAATAGAGAATGCTGCCTCCATTGGCCCCCAATGAAAACCAAGCAAGCCTTACAGTAGTGCTAGCACTTTCTTCTTTCAACCTTTATCTCCTGCTTGAAAAGGTCAGGATTGGGGGTAAGTCTCCGCTCCACCTGTGCTTCTATTGGGACCCAGATTGCAGAATATTTTTGTGTGCAGGATTGGTTATGCTTGGTGGACATGAAAGATGCTTTCCTTAATATACCCATTTGGAAAACACTCTGCAGGTATCCAAGGTTCGAGGGGATTGGGTCCTCCGACGTATTCCATATCTATGACATGTAATCACCACAGCTGTGCTGCTTCGGAAACTTTTTTCTGCGTCCTGCGTCGATGACGTCGATGCGCCATCGTCGAGGGCCTCCTCCGACGTCATCCGATGTGATAAGTAGGACGCACGACGCCCGTAACCTCAGTTCCGTTTTTTCTGCGAACGTGTTGCTTCGTGAATCTCGGTTAACGCCTTGACTCTTTGGAGTTCTGTTCTTCTCGGTTCTTCGAACCTGTTCGTTTTGTGAAAATCCTTCGTGTGAAGATGTCTTCTACTTCGTCTTCAACCCCGCGTCCGGGTTTCAAGAAGTGTGGGGAGTGTGGGTCCAAGATGTCGGTGACGGACTCGCACGACGCCTGCCTCTGGTGCCTCGGGGAGGCCCACGACACGGATGACTGTATCGACTGTCAGTCGCTCACGTCCAAAGCCTTACGCGAACGTAAGAAGAAGTTGTCGGTAGGTCGGGTGTCCAAGCCCAGGAAGTCGAAGTCTGTGGGACTTTCGACGGATGATTCGAGGGGTGACTCTCCGCGTCATCATCGGAAGTCTCGTGGGTCTCCTTCTAGGAGTCGGTCTAGCCACTCCTCAGCCTCTTCGAGGCATTCTCGGAAGCGCCGACACCAGTCGTCTTCCAGATCCTCTTCGGAGGACTCTGCCCGGCACGTCGCTTACCCCACCAGCCGTGCGACGCCGGAGGAATGGGCTTCCTTCGGGAAGAAAATGCTGGCGATTCTTGAGTCGCAGGGTACTAAGCCGTCCGCGCCCCCGAGTGGGGTCGGTCGTGAGAGGTCGAGAGACACCGCTCGCAAGAGTGGTCGGCAGGAGTCACGGGAGAGGTCCCGTTCGGACAAGGAGACTCGTTCTCGATGTACCCGTTCCAGGTCCCGGTCCTCGACGTGTTCGAGACCGTGTGCACCTGTGAGGTCTTCGAGGAAGACATCGACGTCTGAGGCGTCGAGGGCATCGACAGGCTTTCTCAAGGCACCGGCTCCGAGGAAGTCGTTGAAGCCGTCGACACTCAGGTCGTCAAGGGACACGCTCGGGGCTCCGGCCTCGAGGGCTGTGTCGACGCCGCCGATGCTGGAGGCGCTGCATCTGACGCCGGCGCCGATTCGCTCGACGCCATCGACGCCTTTTGTGTCGGAGGTACCCCGTGGCACGGGAGAACCCCCTAGGAAGGCTCTGGTTAAGAGCAAGCACTCTCGGGTGCCTTATTTTCGCCACCTGGACTATATTTCAGAGGCGGATGAGGATTCTGATGGCCTGGTTCCTAGTCAGGTTCCAGATGAAATTGTCTCGGGCCATAGTCAGTTTGACGATTTGAGACAGTCACTGCATGATGCCAGTGGACTGGACACCTCTCCGGAGGTGGAGTTTTGTAGGCCTGAGCCTGGCTCTCATGCCGATTCCTCGTACCGGCGCCTTATGGCTAGGGTTTATGAGTACTTGGGATGGTCTGCTCCCCCAGGGGAGTTTGTGCAGGATGATCTGACGGACATCCTTGATGTTGGTCCCCCAACTGATCCGGTACTGCCGTTCCATATGGCTTTACAGAGAAGGATGGCGGCGGCTTGGACTGCTCCGGAGAGTCTCCCGGCGGTGGGCAGATCCTTGTCGTGAAAATACCGTCCAGCCAGTAGCGACCCCTGCTACTTGACCAGGCACCCCACTCCGGAGAGTTTGGTGGTGCAGGCGGCCACGGCCCCGGCAAAGCAGGCGTCGTACCCTACCATCCCTCCTGATAGGGACGACAAACGTTTTGATGGCTGGGCATTCTGATGGTATGGCGCTTCAGGCAGCCAACTCCATTTGTGCCTTGTCTCGTTTCACACACACTCTGTGGAACTGTGTTGCATTAGCGGTTGAACATATTCCCGAAGGGGACGAACGGGATGGTTTCCTTGCTATGGTCCAGGATGGTAAGGATGCCATGTGTGAGTCCGTTCAGTCGGGTTTGGACTTAGCTGAATGCGTCAGTAGGTCCATGGCGGCGAGCACCATGATACGCAGGTTTGCGTGGTTGCGGAAGTCGGGGTTTGCTCCTGATGTGCAGTCCCGGCTCCTCAACATGCCCTTTGACGGTGAACACCTTTTTGGCAGCAAGGCTGACGAGAGCCTTGAGAGGTTGCAGACCTCAAAAGCTGCAGCAAAGTCGTTGGGCGCTGCAGTTCGCCAACCTCTGCCTTTTCGTCCTAGGGGACAGCAGTGGAGGGGTGGTTCCTTTCGCTATTACTCCTTCAGTAAAGCGAGAGGAGCTGGCAGTCAAAGAGGCCAACGCAGGGGTACCAGAGGTGGACGACAGGGTACCCGTGGTGCCAATGCCGCTCGGGCAGTTGCCTCTTTGCCCTCAGGTAACACTGCAGCCGCTTCCATTCAGTCATGAAGCCATGTCCCATGGTTCGCCGGTTGGGGGAAGGCTGGCGCAGCATCTTGTAGAGTGGCAAGCCATTACTTCAGATGTGTGGGTTCTGGAGATCATAACCCACGGCTACTGTCTTCCCTTTCGGCACAGGCCTCGCGACAATCCACCGGGGAACCTCTCTTTGCAGAGTCCAGATCCGCTCCTTGCGCAGGAAATTCAAGCCCTGCTGGAGAAAGGCGCCATAGAACTGGTGCCTGTAGCGGAGAGGAACAAGGGATGGTATTCCCCTTATTTTTTGATTTCGAAGATCGACGGGGGATTGAGACCCATCATGGACTTGCGCGGTTTGAACAAACTCCTCAGGAAGGACAAGTTCAAGATGGTTACTCTCTCTCAAGTCCTCCAGGCCCTTCAGCTTCAGGACTGGTTGGTGTCACTCGACCTCAAGGATGCTTACTTCCATGTGCCGATCCATCCCAAGCACAAGAAGTACCTGAGGTTCGCGGTTGGCGAATCGCACTTTCAGTTTCGGGTCCTGCCGTTCGGATTGACCTCCGCCCCGAGGGTTTTCACCAAGCTCATGGTGGTGGTGGCAGCGCATCTCAGGCAAGGGGGGATTCACGTCTACCCCTACCTGGACGATTGGTTGATCAGGGGGAGCTCTCCCGAGCAAGTCCTGGATCATCTGTCCGTCACCTGCCACTCCCTTCACAGGCTGGGCTTCTCCCTCAATTTAAAGAAGTCCCATTTGACGCCAACACAGCGGCTCCAGTACATCGGAGCAGTGCTCGACACTTCCCTAGGGCAGTGTTTTCCTCCCCAGGTGAGGGCTCTTCACATTCAGCAGATGGTGCACAAGTTTCAGCATGCCCAGACGCTCCCAGCGTTCGAGTTCTTGAGGTTGCTCGGCCTCATGGCATCCTGCATTCTTCTGGTGCCAGAGGCTCGCCTGCGGATGAGATCTTTGCAGTGGGCGCTCAAGACGCAATGGTCGCAGTCCTCCGGCAGGATGTCGGACCCGGTTCAGGTGCCGCCCTCGGTCGCCCGGGACCTTCTGTGGTGGGCCGTCGAAGGCAACTTGATGAAGGGGGCTCCATTTTGGCTTCCCTGGCCGGAGGTGACGATCGTGACGGATGCATCCCTCATGGGTTGGGGAGCTCATGCCAACGTGCTGACAGTCAGCGGTCGTTGGTCTCCGTCGGAGTCCAGACTCCATATCAATCTGTTGGAGCTGAAGGCCGTCAGGCTTGCCCTGAAGGCTTTTCTGCCGACTCTGCGAGGAAAGAGTGTCCTGATCCTGACGGACAACACAGTGGCCATGCACTACCTCAACAAAAAGGGGGGGGGCGGGCAGGGTCACTTCCTCTGTGCAGGGAGGCGATGCAGCTCGAGTTTTGGGCCATCCAGCAGGAAGTTTCGATCTCGGCAGTTCATCTGGCCGGAGACGAAAACGTGACGGCGGACGCTCTGAGCAGGCAGTGCACGATCTCTCACGAGTGGGAGTTGGCTCAGGAGATTCTCCTGGAGATCTTCGCCCTTTGGGGGACCCCTCAAGTGGATTTCTTCGCCTCCAGTGTCAACCGGAAGTGCGAAAGGTTTTGCTCGCGGGAATTTCCTCCAAAAGGAGCCTTAGGACCCGTTTGTGGTGGAGTGGTCATTCCCGCTGCTGTACGCGTTTCCTCCAGTCCCCGTCATCCCGCAAGTGCTGCGGAGGTTACGGAAGTTCGGTTCCCGGATGATCCTCATTGCTCCGGCGTGGGCTCGGAGGACGTGGTACCCGGACCTTCTCGACTTGTCCATCTGCCCTCCGCGTCGTCTTCCCTACCGAGACGATCTGCTCTCACGGGAGAGGGGTCAGGTTCTCCATCCAGAGGTCAGATCCCTCAACCTTCACGCTTGGCTTCTGAAAGGTTGAGGTATAGGGATTGGGACCTCCCTGAAGATGTGATGGAGGTGTTGCTTTCGGCCCGAAGGCCAGCAACAAAGTCTCTGTACCGTTGCCGTTGGCGTAAGTTCTGCGACTGGTGCAGTTCAGAATGTGGATCCTTTTGCATGTGACATCCCCATGGTTCTGTCATTTTTACTTTCTTTGGTCCACAGGGGCTTGCAAGTGGGTACCATTATAGATTACCTGGCGGCGCTGTCCATCTTTAAGCGCTCGTCTGAAGAGTGTTCTTACTTTAAAATCCCTTTAATTTCACAGTTTCTGAAAGGGCTCACTAATGTGTTCCCTCCGTCACCTTTCCTGGTGCCCGGTTGGGATTTAAACCTTGTTCTTAAGTTTCTTATGGGTGCTCCGTTTGAGCCTTTACATTCTTGCCCTTTGAGGCTGTTAACTCTGAAAACTGTGTTTTTAGTTGCGGTTACTTCCGCTCGCAGAGTGAGTGAGTTACAGGCACTTTCAGTTAAGCCACCCTTCACTGTATTTCACAAGGACAGGGTTGTCCTTAGAGTTCGTCCTTCTTTTCTTCCGAAGGTAGTGACGGAATTTCATTTGGCCCAGAAGGTTGTTCTTCCGGCATTCTATCCTCCTCTGCATCCTGGTAAGGAAGAGGAGAGGCTCCATAGGCTTGATCCTAGGAGAGCTTTAAACTTTTTTGTTTCACGCATGTCCCTGGTCAGAGTGGACGATCAACTCTTTATTGGTTACGCTGGAAAGCGTTTGGGGCAAGCTGTGACGAAACAGACTTTGTCTCGCTGGTTTATTTTGGCCATCTCGGAGTGATACCGCTTGGCGGGTTAAGGACCCACCGGCTGGCTTGCGGGCCCATTCTACCAGGGGTATGGCTGCGTCTACTGCCCTGCAGAGGGGTGTTCCTATTCGCAACGTCTGTGATGCAGCCACCTGGGCTTCAGTACATACATTTGTACGTCACTATTCCCTCGATTCCATCCGAGCACAGGATCTGGCCTTTGGCAAGGCGGTCCTTTGCTCTGCTATTTGATTGGCTATTCTAAATTTTGATTCTAAATTCTTTCCCTCCTCCTTGCTCTGGTACTGCTTTGGGAGTCTGTCATAGAAATGGAATACGTCGGAGGACCCAATCCCCTCGAAGAACAAGTTACTTTCTTACCTGGTAACGTTCTTTCGATGGGATGGTCCGACGACGTATTCCATATCGCTCCCGCCCTGCCTTCCCCGCTGCAGAATTTCTTTTGCGATTGCAGCTTACGTTCCGCAAGGCTTTGTGTCTGACTGACAGTTGACTAGTGTCACACGTTCTGGGGGAAAAAACTACAACTGAGGCTACGGGCGTCGTGCGTCCTACTTATCACATCGGACGACGTCGGACGAGGCCCTCGACGACGGGGCATCGACGTCATCGACGCAGGACGCAGACGCAGAAAAAAGTTTCCGAAGCAGCACAGCTGTGGTGATTACATGTCATAGATATGGAATACGTCGTCGGACCATCCCATCGAAAGAGCGTTACCAGGTAAGAAAGTAACTTGTTCTTTTCATTGAAGCACCATTTCCATCATGAATGCCATATCAGGCTTGAATGTCTATTGTCTTCTGCAGACTCTCTTCGATTTGGGCTTCGCGGTCCATGTACCAAAGAAGAAATGTACAGTAACGTGGGTCCTCTTTCATTTGAGCTTTCAGAGTTTAACATTGTGTTTTTTCTTTTTTTCATATTCTATTATAGATATAGAGGCACTAGCTTGATCTTACAAATTGGCTATTTTACGTCCTCTGAGCACATTAGTGTGTTTGTGATTTTGCATTAAATCTTTTGGTGCTTGTGGCATTGGTGTTGGTGGTTCTTGCATGCATTTTTGGTGATGGTGTTTAAGCCAACACTCAGCAATGCCCCTAGGGGTAAACCGGTAAATCTAGGAAGCTGAGGTCTACAAAAAAACTCCTACTCTGGGGCAGTCCTCAGTTAAATGGGCACTAAGAAGTAAGATAGCAGCTCAAAATGATTGTGGCGGTCTGCAATGCCCGGCCCCTGTCTCAGGGGAATGTATGCTTGCAGCTGCAGAGCCTCCGCGTTCTCTATCTCAAGATGTCAGCCCCACGAATGTCCAGGTTTTCTCTATGCTGTATGCCCCTAAACGGACATCAGGTCTGAAGGGCTTTTTAAAAGCAAAAGATCTTCCAAGTAAAAACCCCTCAGTGGCAGCAAAAGTAGATGAGAATGAGCAAATGGTTGAGATGGATGCCTTTGTGCATGGCAATGTGGATGAAACTGTTGTCGGGACCGAATATTCAGCAGCGTTGGGTCCGAGTTTATGCCCCATGGCGGGAACAGCCACGGCTGCTGATATAGAGCTTAGATCAATATAGATAAGTGGCTCCTCTTGTCGATAGATGGCTGCAGCAGTATGTACAGAGCCATCCGATAGATCTCTGTTAGAAACATTGGAGCACTCTATTAACTAGATGGATGACGAAAGGGGTTTAGGTAGCAAAGATCTGCCATCACATAAAAAAAATAATACTGTACAGCCCTTGTCACACCCTATGCAAAGTGACTAGATACCATTATTTAATGTCTGAGCAAAGATGGAGACCACTAGCAATCATGCCCTCAAGGAAACTTGGAAGGAACAGTAGTGCTCTGTTAGGCCGAAACCTGTGCAGTTCCCTCTGGGACCACTGCAAAAGATTTAAGACTACAGGTGTTTGGCAGTAAACCCACTTGGTAACAGTCTGTACCACACAGATTCACTTGGTAGCTGTGGCTGAGCAGTCAGACTTCCCTCAAGAAGAGTTAGGCAGTATACAGAGTATTCACAATAGGTCAAAAGAACATAGTAGAACAAGCAAACACTGACCAGAGCTTGGTGTAAAAGATATATAATTATTTATTTAAAACCACATCTAGTAAAACACACAGGCACTAATATTAAGCAGTTCAAAAACACGGTCACTAAAAGATATACACTCCCTTAAAAGAATATTAGACAAGTCTTAAGTAAAGCCCCACTTATTTTCAGACAGCGGTGAGCGCTTAACATAGATGGCACTCTAATAATTCGGTTTAAAAGGGAGAGAAAGGCAGAGCATAAATTGAAACAGATCCCAACACTTTCAAAAGAACACAGCAAGAGAGGAAGGCAGAGTCAAACCGTGAAGTTAGAGTTCAGAAAGCCGGATCCACTTTAAGAGGATCAGAACGAAATGTGTCCAAGGTCACACGGTTGAAAAGTGCACAAAAGTCTCGAAAAGGTTCAGAAAGAGTTGGGCCAAAAAGAAAGGGACCAGTTAGATGGTCAAGGCGGCCAGCCCAGTCCAGAAGGTTTAAGGGATTATTACCTTGTAGCAATCTTTAGAAGGGGAGGCCTGGCGGACACGGTACCTTAAAGTGGTGAGAATACTCAAGCGGGGGCAGTTGTTCCTGGCAGCGGATGCAAGTCGGTGCTTCGTCCGGGGGAAGAGAGGATCTCGCCTGGGAGGAAGACAGGAGTCCGTTGCACTGCCAGGGAAGAAACCAGCCGCGGAGTTCTCAGGTCGAAAAGGAGCGGTCCTTTTATTCGCGGTCCAGTGGTAAGTGGCTATCCGGTTGCCGGGGTGCTTGGCACGGGCAATTCGACCACACGACGTCCTGGGATGCGAGGAAAAGAAGGTAAACTGGTTGTGCCCACCAGTCAGGGGAAGAAGACTCTCCAGCCGGGAGATCTTCTATGTCGTCGGGAAGTGGTGAGCCGGTTCCGCAGGGGTCCACCGGTGGTGTCGTCGTAGCAGGTCGGCTCAGCTTCTCCCTCGTCGGATTCTCCGGTCCTGTGGCGACTTCTGAAGTTCCAGTCCCAAAAGCCCTGCTTTTATGCAGCACACCCCCATTCACTCAGCCTAGCTGTCAATCAAACATGCTAAGTGGTGAGCCGGCCGGCTCACCACTTGGGCCAATCGCACAAGAGTGCGACTTGAGTTACCAAGGTAACTCAGTCCAGGGTGCCTAAATCCCCTCCCATACCTCCTGTGGTACCCAGAGTGGCACCACTTTTGGAGGCTTCTGTGGAGAAGCCCGCCAAAAAGTGGAACAAAGGGCTGGACTTGGGTTGGAGTCACAGAAGAGAACACAAACGCCATTTTAGAATCGAGTTCTGGCAAAAATACCAACCGGCGAATTAATATTAAATAAATAAACCGGCGGTATGTTCGAGGCTATGAGAATTAAATAATTAAAGTTAGTAGCCTCGAACAGTGGGAAAATCCTATAGGGATATATTCGCGGTTGAATATAAAAAGTAGTATCCACTGCCACCAGCCAAAACTCGATCAGGGGGGACGGAGACGTGCCCCCCCCCCCCCGACTAACAGACCCCGGGGCAATCGAATTGCCCCAACCAGTACGTCCACAATATGATGGTTTGTACTGGTTTCTGTTCATAATTTGGGACTAGTAAAGCCAATGGTGACTTTACATGCCCTGGGAGACAGTAGTCAGTCCCAGGGTATGGAGTCTATGGTGGGGTGTCGCTATGACACCCATGTGTCACTGCACGGAGGGTTCTGTTTAACACGCATAGTAAAAACACATGAGACCCTATGGAGTAATGGACCCAATAGCCCATAAAAGACATTAACATTCAAAGGAACACCATAAATCATGTCCAAGAGTGAGAGAAAAAAAGAGTCTCATTCTTGGCAGGAGAAAAAAACAAACTCCAGAAATCCAGCAAAGCTGCTGGGGGACTCAGTAGGTTAGGAAATTCAGCCTCAACAGAGAATTCTCCCTAACATGCTCTAACAAGTATGTGAACATTCCTGAGGAGTTTGCTGCATTAATAACACATTCAATAACTCAGTCAATAATCTGATTGTTTTCCCTTCTCTTAAGCTATGTAACTTTTAGCACAGTATGTTCTAGCCTTTTTCAATGTGCAGGGTCAGTATTATGTTACACTATTTCTGATTATGGTTTTGGCACAACTGGCTGTTACCGCAACTCTTGTGATGCTTTGTATTGGGAACAGTTTGAACTGTGCGACAATGTACCGTGCCTGACCTGGGAGAGTATGTGGGAGCAATATGGGTCTGGGCCCCATCACCCGCTATGTGTAATGGGGTTTGAGGGGGCTGTAAAGGGTAGTCTCAACTGGTAACTACATGTCACTTATGTGCAAGAGGTTACAAGGGGCTTGTTGTATGCAGGCCCGAGGTGACCCTTTAGGATGGAAACCAGATCAAAACTGCCATGCCATTAGCCCACAATACCAGATTGCGCAGACCCTGAAATATAATTATTATAATGTTCCATCAAAGTGTTCTTAATAAGACTCATCCGCAGGATCTCCAGAGCAGGCAGATTGTCAGAGAAGCAAGGAGCACAAGGCAAGCCAGGCCAAGCACAAGCATCACTGGCCCTGCTCATGAGCTTCTGGGTGAGTGTCACTGTGCATGCCACGAGTGAGGGAAACAAGGTAGCGGATCAGCCTCTTATAGGGTTGTTCTGCCTCTTGGGTAGGAGTAAGGGGGGCCATGGGTGGGGGACGGTCCCACTCTCTTAGTAATAATACTACCAAGCTGCTAACACTTTATTCTAGCCCAGCCCAGGGATGGAGAAAGAGCCCTATATAAATGGGGAAGTGCCCAGAGGTGGTGTGGGAGTTTGGAGTAGTGGAGCAGGCCAGCAGCAGATCGAAGAAGAGGTTTGATGTGTGCAAGTGTTTGGGAGACGAGTAGAATATTGAGGCGCAGCAGAGGTTGTTAGTACAGAAGAGGTTGGAGGTGGGAAAGAGCTGGAAAGAGGAAAGGAGGTTACAAGCGCAAGAGGAGGTGGGGAAACAGGAGAGGTTGGCAGTGCAAGAGGAAAGAAGATAACATGAGGGGAGGAGAGAGCTTGTGGAATGTTTGAAGGAGACCATGGAAGAGAAAGAACAAAGGGCTGATAGAAGCAAGAGGCCAAAGTCTTGGAAGTGAGAGAAGGATGCTATTAATGGATGATGAAAATAGTGTCAGTGGGGGCAGAAAACTGGTTGTGAGGGTCAAGTGGGAAGATAAATACATTCATGGCAAAATGTTGAAGGAGCTAGTCCCAAGACAGTAGCATAAACCCATGGGCATGAGTTTAGCATAGGTCCGGTGAGGGAAAAAAGCAAGAAAGGGGTTGGAAATTGTAGAATTATGTCCCTGGGGCACAGGATTGTTCAGGAAACCATTAGAAATGCCATAGTACCTCCCTGCTAGCGTCACCTCTCAGAGAAGTTGTGGAATCTTTTGAATAGAACCTCGAAACTACAAGGTGAAATGCTGAAATATGTTTACAACCCTATCCCAGCATTGGGCAATGGAGAGTTCATAAACCTGCCATTACATAATCGTTTCCAGGTCACTTTTTAGAGAAGATACTGAAAGTGGTGCCTGGGAGAGACCCTAAAAGACTATTTAAAGAAGAACATTACTTTGGAACCAGAGTGAGTTTACTTGTGCCATTTCTGACATTTAAGTTGCTGCCAAATGATGCACACACCCTAATGTAACGTTAGAAATCAAAACCTGCATTCTTTTATGGGACTATTGGCTTTGTGGCAAGAGCCACACAGTAATGAAGCAGTGGTCAAACAGACCTCACTCTGTGCCCTCATGAATGAAAAGACTTTTATTTTCCATCAGAATTTTCACTCAAGATTAATACATTCCACTGCGCTCTCTCATAAATTCCGATTTAATTTTCATTGTTTTGTGTTGCCGAACATAGTGTGCTATTTCAGTTTAAGCTCATGTTCCTGAATAGATGTTCAATTTTAATGTTTTTTTTTTCCTCTGACATAAGTTTCAACAAGTAGATTTCTATCATTTAATCTCTTCTTTACAGTGATAGTAATAACTCAGATGTTTGTCGTCAGTGACAGAAATAATTGTTAGAATTAGTGTTCTCACCTTTGTTCTTGCAAGAAAGCTCACAAGATGTTTGGTGACATCTGAAATTATGTATGTGCTATTTTGTTCTTTTAGTGGCGGTTACCTCCATTGCTTGGTTCAGTGAAGACATGCAGTTTGCAGTTGGTTACATGGATGGGAAGATGCTGATTGCAACAAGAGAACCCTTGGAAAAAGAAGGATTTGTATTAATTGACGCACATAAGGTAAAGCTTGTTTCTTTGGAATTGTCAGCAACATGTTCTAATTCGATACATTACTACTTTATGGCGTTTTCTATGGGAAAGAGCAATTTCCATGGATCGTGTCCCAAGCAGGTATGTTACATTCAGAAATCTGCAAAATAAAATTCTAGTAGCCAAGACACACATGGTACGCCCTCTGCATTTCCTGAAACCTCTAGGAGATCTTGAAGGTTTGGCAAGGTCAGGTACTCGGTGCTGTTTCTAAGACTAGTGTGACGAGTCAACACACAGATGTGTTAATAATTTAAATTAGCCTCATATACTCCTAGAATGCGTTATGTCTATATATTCTTAGCGAACAATGACAAAATGAATTGGCAATTTATTGCATTTAACAAAACAAATAACATTTGACACATTTATGCTACATTCTAAATAAAATACATAAATGCCACAAAAGCTCCAGAGGCTTTGCTGGTAGAGTTTTAACTTGATCCCCGAATGACAATACAATAATGGTGTTAGATTCACTATGTGCAAGGGGAACTCTACTGACGTTAATTTGAATGAAGACAATAAATGCGACACAATCATTGGATGCTTTATCTTAGTCTAATGTTTGAACAGAAAAGTGGACAATGGATTGATCTTTTCCTTATTTTATTGTTTTAGTCCTAAAGAATAGTTAGATTTAAGAGAAACTCCCCCCTACTGATGGGATTCCGTCCCCAAGAGACTGGGTCAGCATTGCACAGCAATAATTTTGTTAAAGTACAGGCAAAGTCAGTGCTTATGTTCCTCAAGGGCTGCCCCCTCATCCACCATTCTAGTTTTCCACGGCAGGCCTTTACTTCCTGAACCTTCAACTAAATCATGTGTACGTCAGCCTGCGCATATGTTAAACCCACTAATTCACACCCAGAATGATCAATCGGATTCCCCATAGTGTGCTATGCACCGCCTAAGGGCAGCGTGGAGGACCAACATGGGAGCAGTCATTTTTAGTCCAAAATTCAAAGGTCACATGGGTATGCCTGAGGTGTCCCACACATCTGCTAACAGGTAGTCCCTTGATGACCCCAAAGGTCCAAAGTGCAGAGAGCCTGGAACTGAATGTTCTCCCAGGAGTGATTTGATCCCTCCTGGTTTGCTGCTAAAACAAGAAACTGTTCACTTCTGCTTTAACAAAATGGCTTTTTGGAAAGATTCACAGGCTCAGGGGCCACCCCCCTAGTTACAGCTCTTGCTGACAAGGCTTCCATCCAGAACGCCTCATGTCTTTTTCGACCATGTACGTTCCAGAGGTCAGCTTGGACCAGTCACTTGACAAATTGCATTGAGAAATTTGATGGCAAAGGGAGATTTGAATTTCCATTCCCCTCATCCTTTCCAAGAACAAGGACTCACATACACCTAATACTCAAATGGAGGCTGGACTAGTGAGAATGAGATACATTTGCTCTTTAAAAAGCTAGTTTGTGCCTTAACCGGGGTGGTCTGTGCTGTTCCTCTGTTTTCCTTTTTTTGCCCACTAAGGTAGAGGTATGCCAGCTTTTAAGGCCGCTCCAGGATTCCTCTGCAAATACCACTGGCAACTGCCAACTCTAAACAGTCATATTTCTTGCAGCACTGAGTGCCCTGTGAATAGAATCAAAGGAAGAATTACAGAAGATACCTTGAAGACCAGACACCCTGCTATATTCGAGCTTCTCTGGTCACACTCCTAAAATACGCTTTTAGATTTACCTTCGAGCCTTGCTCTGGTCATTGCAGAGGTTTACATGTGCAGTTTAATAATTATATTTTTGTTGTATAGTGAAAATTAATATTTTTACAAATATACTTTTTGACTTCATGTGGAATACCAGCATTGGTTGAGTCGATAACATTTACACACACTGGAAAATCTGCTGAAGTGGGTTTAGGCTGTTTGCCAATCAGGAATCTATTTCTCGTTTAGAAACAGCACAATAGCTGGGTTTGTATAATCTTATTTTAAAAGTGAACGAAGAAGATCTGAGCCCCTATGCCCCCTCTGCCCTAGTTTAAAAATGTCACAGACGATAGTAGCTTCCCCAGCCAGCCTCCACAATAGATACACATCCCCCAGAAAAGGCACATGTATCACTAATGGGTGTCAAAGTAAAGTATTAAATGTGGTATTCTGGGTTTTCCAGAACTAAACTACAAAAAGGGTGACTTTTTGCATTGCTTGTGTCCGCTTCCTGGTTTTTCTACATTTAGCAGGGAATGGTTATCCTCCCTTTTCATACATTTTGGTTTGATAGGGACACCTAGGTTTGTTTGCAAGGCTTCTCTCCCATATTCTGTAATCTACAAGGAAATAACCTAACAATCAGAGTGCGTCTGATAATCTTAGTACATTAGTTAAGCACCTGCTATCCTCTGACGAGCTGACTCATTCATTTCCTCTCCTGAGCCACTGCCACCTTCTACCACTGGTTCTCTCCACAAATCAACATATACAACAGTGATATTATAACATGCTGGCGCTCCAGGCTGTCGGGCGGTTTTCAAACTGGCTCTAGATTTAACTCTTCCTGGGTGGAGGTTCTGTCAATATAAAGGCTTAGAGCAGTCGCAGCTCTCTGGATCGAGGTCAGAATCCCTTGTTTAAAGAGTGATGTTGCGGAAGGACAATTTTGATAGCTCGCCTTCTGCAAGAATGCAATTTTCATCTCCCCATCCCCTTCCTTCCTTCCCTCTTTTGGGGCCCTCCCCCAAACCCCTCCTCTTCCTCCTTCGTTTCCCCCTGCCCACATTTATCTTAGTCAAGCCACGCCTCTGCCCAGCATCTCGGAAGTCCGCCGGTGGAATTCAAGGTGCATTATTTTGCATCAGCCCTTTTCCCAGTGCTCTTCTGTTGATTGCACTTCCCTTGTGTGGCCCATAAACGGCAGATCAGCTCTCTTAAATCCTGGCAATTCAACTGTTCGCCTAATCCAGCTGCAATGTTGATTTCTCCTAATTGTGGTAATTCACCTTTTCACCTAATTGTGGTACCAGGAGGGAACAGACAATTGCCCTAAAGTAGTACCGGTTGCGTTTTCTCTGGCCAGGAGATTATGTATTATATCTGCAGATGTTAGATGGGACTGTGTAGCTACCTTGGGTCACCAAGGATAGCAGTGGCCAAAGCTTTTAGGGATACTTTTTTGGGTGTTATCAGGTGCAGCATAACATGGATATTGGCAAAGCCAATAAGCAGGATTGTCAGATTTGAGCTATTTACTTTGACTAAAACGGTTCTTTCCTTCCCAGATATACTGGTGGCCTCTCTGGTTTGCTTTGACGAATTCAAAAGCCTGGTTCTGGGGATATTGTGACGAATGTTGTGGGGTCATCACTGATCCCCACCCTAAGATCTCCTCTTTGGCCAGGGGAAGGCAGCCGCTACCTGACCCTGACCCCAGGGGTGCTATTAGAAGGGAGGATCACATGGAGGATATGGCTGTCAGGGAGATGTGGTCACCCTATCAGGAGAGACACAGTATTCTTCTGTTAATAATGAGGAAAACCCAATCATTCCTGAGTTCCTAATGGCATGTTTTCACTTCCTTGTTACTTCTCAAGTCCCTCCCGTTGTAAGACCGAAAGAACCCTTTTTTGTGAAACACTCTAGGCAGAATAACATTCAGACCTCAGGTACACATGACTCACATTTAACATACTTTGTCTCTGGTGGTTTTTTCCTAAGTAAGGGACCCAAACAAAATACCATTACTTAGAATACTTAATTAACATTGTCTATTTCTGACAGTTTTGATTCAAAGCAATGCAGTTTTAAAAAGTCTCATAAAACCCTCATTCCTGGGACGAGGAAGAGGAGAAAGGAGTTAATGTGGAGCAGAAGAAACACCAAGCTAAAAGTGCAGACTCGTTTTTGCAATAGAGGTCAGCTGTGCAGGAGATTTAAAAATGGTGTGCCTTTCCAAATTGTAAGTGAAGGAGGAGGAGAGAGATGAAGAGCAGGCAAAGCAGGAAGCAGAACCGGAGGCAGACAAACGAAAGTGGACTGTGTGGAAGAAGGCAGGTGCTTACTATCAGGAAGGCGAGCAAACAGGAGAAGGACAATCTGTGCTGCAGATGAACTGTTGAGGAGCCGGCAGCAGTGTGAAGGCCGTCGGGGACACAGTCTCAATCAAGAGCAGCAGTTCCACCGGCAGATGAATGAGAAGTCGGCGGGACAACCGCAGGCGGGTCTGCAGAGCAGTAAACGCTTTCCCAAAGCAGAGACATTGCCACACTCATACGCCTGCTCAGAAGCATTGGGAGCCCCGGGCTTACCGATAGGCATGCAAACAATTGTGAACTTATTTTTTATTTTGAATATCAACAAAATGTTCTAGAAAGAAATAATGTAAACAATTCTCCATATATGAGATGTCGATATGGGGAAAGCTGGGGTAAATGTTGTCATAAGCCTATTAACATTAATGAAGCAATTGAAAGGCAAGATCTGTACAAATCTTCATTTATGAAATGTAAATATGGGGAAGCTTTGAACAAGCATTGCCACAAGCCAATGAATATTAACAATGAAATTAACAAATAAAACTTGAACAAGTCTCCATGTATGACATGCCTATATGGGGGAAGTTGGAACAAGTAATACCTGGATCTAATGAAGTATAACGAGTGAAGGAGCACAACTGTGTTATTCTTATAAAAAGAAAGAGAACTGAAAGATATAGAAAAGATTGTAAGACGACCTGATGAAAGAAGTGCATCAGACAATACGCCCTTGGTGGAAAGATACCTGGCAGGAGAGTACACAAGGGGATCTATAAAGCCCAGATGGGGATTCCTGGCAGGGGAGTATACCAGGTTATCCATTTACAGTATGTGTTATCCTTTTAGAGTATGTGAAAGGAAAATATATTGTAAAAGGGTTCCTGGCAGGAGAGTATACCAGGGGACCATTGTTAATTGGTTGCTGTATAAAAGAGACCCATTTGCCATCATTAACACACCATTACTTGTAAAAGACATTCTTTCATCATTCTTAAAGTTTTATAGGAAAGAGACATTTCTACTCTTAAGAAATTGTTGTGTAAAAGAGACATTGCTACTACTCTTAGGGAACTTTTGTTTGGAACAATAAAAATGTCTCATCCTTTAGAAGTTTCTATGAGATACCTTTAACATCCTTAAAACAACATTATCTGAAAAAGACACTTTTTCATCATCTTTAAGACAGTGTTAGATGAAAGAAACATTCCCGCCACTCTTAAAGAAACACTGTTTGAACAGAACCTTTTGATTTTTCTACCTGACGCAGTTCAGGGGAAGGGAATCATCCCCTGGTTACAAGGATTGTTTTGTTGTATTTACATAGTTCTTGCACACCTTTTTCTATATTTAAAGCAGAGACATTTACCTTGCACCTTTGTTGTTCATTGCTAGTGTGAGGGTCAGATGCGTTTTGGACACAAAGACAGTTTGCCTAATTTTGATGACGAAACACAGACTAATCCCTAGTTTTGATTTATTAGGCAGGGAAACTCTCTTTAGGGAAGGGACAAAAAGGCCTTTATCTAAACACTTTCATTTTAATAAAATGCCTAATGTTGAAAACATTATAACTTTGTGTCTGTCTCTCATTTCTGACCCCTCATAATAATCTAGTGGAGTGGCCAAACGGTCTGGATACATCACAAAGCTATTTTAAGATGGGGCCGGAGGAGGTACATGGGGGGGTGCCCTGGCTGCCCTCACTTGGTGCCCTCCATAGGGCAGGGGAAGGTTCTATGATACCAACTAGGGTCAGAAGGTGGTTTGTGAAAGTAATAAAGAGGATGAGCTTGTTCTTCCGGTGTAGGTTAATAGGATTCATAAGGAAGGGGAAGTTCAGTTATCAGAAAACAGGTTGAATATCAGGAGGAGGGTAGTTTTATTTTTTTAAACAGTATTTTATTGGTTTCACAATTATTAAACAAATGCCACCATGCCCTAGTTCACATCACAGGTTCAATGGATTATAAGACTCAAATAAACGACTCCCCATCAATGCTTTCATATTGCCCCTTCTCCTTCCTGTAGCACCCATGAAAACAACGTTAACTTTCGTATGAGAAATGTCTCTTGACGACCCGGATTGACCACTGCCAACATCAAGTAGGTATCATTCTGCAATGGCAGCTTCACATATTTTCCTAAACAATTCCCCTCCCCCATCCCTCTCTCCAGAAAACAGGTAAAAACTGAGAACACATTGCTCAATGTTATCAATGATAGTGCAACCCAATACTTCTACGATCATTACAAGGAAGTTTACTTCATGGTCTGCTTTGATACTTTGTCCCTTCCTGCCACCCCTACTGAGTCTGAAGTATAAGCATCTCACACGACTTTTAGTACACTCTTTGGGTACCCTCTCTTTTACTTCTGCCCCACTTAATTTTGCGCCGCCTTGTGCTCAGCATAATAATCTAAAAAGGGAAGACAAACCATGTCAATGTGTGAGTGGGATTCCAGGAGGGTTGACATCATACTCTCCATCTGATATATAGTGTGCGCTTTCATGAGCCACTCTCCTCTCGTTGGTAGCGTGCTGCTTTTCCATTTAACAGTTGGACACACTCTGACTGCCAAAAAAACACTTTCTGAGCATGTGTGCACGAAGGGTATATGTTCCCTCGGCCTCCGACTCTATCGCAAACAAAACCAATAATGGGTATAGATGCCTTTGAATACCGTCGATGGCCTGTATCCAACCCAAGGTCTTCTTCCAGTAGGTCTGTTCATTTACACAACTCCACCACTGATGCCATTAATCACACACCTCCCCGCACCCCCTCCAACAGTACGACGGGGCCCCTGGGAACATCTTCGATAATCGTTGTGGTGTTAAATGTCATCTCATCAATAACCGACCATTAGGCATCTAATACTGCATGGAAATAGATATCTTCTGTACTGCTCTATACATTACTGTCCATGCATCTAACTGATTTTGCAACCCTAGCTCATCCTCCCACTTTTGGGTGCTTGGTTTCGTCAGTTGACCCCTGGAAAGCAATGCACTATACAGTTGAGCTGTCAACCCTCTCGTGCCCTGTTGTTCACTTAGTGGAGAGGTGCTATCACGGTGCCCTGCTGTGCGATCTAATTCCTCCCTTGACATATAAGCACCTTCCTTCCACATTTGCCCTGCTCTCACTAAACCTCCCTCATAATGAGGCTGAAAGTGGTGTAACCCTAGTGACCGATCCCTTATGGGGGGAGCCCATATACAACTGAGATGGCCAGGATGTGACTCCATTCATGGTTCGCATAGGACGCCAAGGGGACCATAGAACCGCTAAGACTGGGTTTTCACGAATCCTGCGTGGCATAGTCCGATATGGGACCCACAACCATTCACCTAGGGTTACAGGCATGAATAACTCATTTCTAGGCTGACCCATTGTTTCTCTACAGTTTTCCACAAATGGTCTGCTAGGATGCGAAATTGGGAGGCTCTGTAGTAATCAAAGAGCTAGGGAAAACCCATGCCCCCCTTATCTTTCGGTGTGATTAAGGTTGTATACGGGATACGAGGCTTCGAATCTGCCCTTAAATATGCTATGAGGGATCGCTTAACCGCCTGCCTGGAATAAATCCGGGACAATCACTGGAAGATTCTGAAAGAGAAATAAGGATCCGGGAAGTATATTCATTGTAATGGAGGTGAACCTGGCTGTCCAGGATAACTCCATTTTGGACTCACTCTCTAGGTCTATTTTCTTTTTTTTTTTTTTTATTAAAATGCATTTGGTTTACATCTTAAACCTTACATTTATCGTTTACATTCAATCTACATTATTCTCCTCATAAAAAAACCAATTACAAACACCAATGTCTTTTATCTTTTATCCTTCTTCCTTATTGTTGTTATTGTCCGACATGATGTTTTCCCAAAAGTGAATTATGGTTGCGACCATCTTTCTATTATTTCCCATTGAGATTTGACTCCATCTTTCTTCTTTTCCCATTTCGATTATGGCACTAGCGTATTTGGCGCTAAAGATCAGTCTTTTTTGATTTAGTGCCTCGCACTCCATAATTACATGATAGAGTGTTTCGGTTTTCCCTATTATCTGACAGAATCTGCAGTCACTACTTGCACTTTTATTTTGGCTCCATTTCCCCAACACTTCTCTTGTTGGCAGTAGGTTTAGTCTGAATCTCAGGAACATGTCTCTTATTTTTCGATCCAGATATAATTTTAAGTAATTTGGCAGTTGATTAAGTGCTCTTTCCTCTCCCTCACATTTAAGTGTCATCCTATATAGATCTTTCTGCTCTTGGGTTTCAATCCAATCAGTTCGACTCAGTTTCTTTTTTGCGATTTGAGGCATTTTCGTCAATGTACCAGTGTAATCCCTTTTTTGTTGCATATACACCAGGATGCTTCTTTCCATTTGTCCAGTGCAACATTATTGACGTGTACTTTTGAAGTTCTTAGAATTTCTAATGCCGGTATCCTTTCTTCGCTGTTGATTTTTCTGTAGAAATCTATTATTTTCCATTCAATTATTGATTCTAATGATTGGAGACCCAGTGCATATCATATCCGTATCATAGTTGTGTTCTGAGGTAGACTCAATACGTTCCGCCAATACATCGCTTCCAGTTTCATCCATATGGTTCTATCATGATTAATCATGGTTTCTGCCCCATATGCGAGGATCGCTGTCACATTTTGTTTATAAAAAGTTACCGATGGTATGAGCGAAAATTTTCCAAATTTCTTATGAATTGACAGGCCTTGTCTGGCTAGCATTCTAGTTTTTGCTTTTAGCTGTTCTGCCCATGGTGCTTCTGTCAATGATTGGTTTATCCATATCCCTAGATATTTATAGGTGGTAACCTGGATCAATTTTTCTTCTTGGAGGTAGTATTGGAATGCTTTTTTCCCATTTGAATTTTTCTTTGTTAGATACATGATTCTTGTTTTCTTAGTGTTTATTGTCAGTTCGTTTTGTTCCATGTATTCGTAGGTTTGGTTTAGAGCTTTTTGTAATCCACCCGGTGTTTTTGCTAATAAAATGATATCATCCGCGTAGACCAAACAAGGTACCGCAGTCGCATTTGATTTTGGAGGATTGATGATTGGTGTATTTATAGCCTCTTCAAAATCCGACGTAAATAAGCTGAACAAGGCCGCTGCAAGCGGACACCCTTGCTTTAAGCCGTGCCAGGTGTTTATTTGTCTTGTTGTTATTCCATCCGCTGTCATTCTTACTTGTATTTTTTTGTTGGTATACAAGAGTTTGATTGGTTCTAAGATGTCACTAGGTCTATTTTAATATTCTTCCACAAGCGTATATAATTTGCATTGAACAGCTTTGCTAAGTATTTCGTAATCACTACACCTAGGTATCTCAATTCTTCTGTCTGCTGCTGAAATCCCCATTCGTTAACCAAATTCATTGGGGGGTCGAGATCGCTCAGAGCGGCAGCGCCATCGTTTTCTTTCAGTTTTGCTCGGAATCCTGACAGCATCCCATATTCCCCCAACGTAGCAAAAAGGTCAGGTATTGACTCTAATAGTTGGGTTATGTAGGCTAAAATGTCAGTGAATAAAGCCAACTTGTGCTCGCTCTCTTCTCTTATTACCCTATGTATATCTGCATTTATTCTGATAGCCTGTGCCAACTGCCCTACCACCAAGGCATACAAGACAGGCGACAAAGGACAGCCTTGCCCGGTGCCTCGCGTTAAAGGATTCCGACGCAACACCATTAACTAAAACTTTGGCTCTAGCGTTCTTGTATAATGCCAATGCTCCCGACACCCAGTGATGACCCAGGGATGCCCACCTCATGACACTATGTAGAAAAGGCCATGCGGCTCTGTCAAATACTTTTTCGGTATCCACAGACATCAACGTGGGGCACTAATTTCTTCCATCTATGGCAGCTATAAGGTAAAGCGTTTTGCAGACTTTGTCCGCACCTTGTCTGCCTCTTACTTAACCCACTTGATCAGTATGGACTAATTGCAGCAATATTTGGGCCAAGCGATTGGCGAGGATGCTCGCATAGGTTTTCGCATCAACATTTATGAGTGATATTGGGCGGTATGACGGGCTTGGCTCGTTTCCATGATTGAGTTGAGGAGTTTTAACAAAAAAAGGGGTTAGTTGGTTACTGTATGCCTTATAAAAGGCCGTTGTGAACCCGTCCTGACCTGGTGCCGAGCCTGCTTTCATCTTAGAAATAGCTGCCTGAATTTCCTCAGCTGTGATTGGGCTGTTCAACAGGTCCAGACCAACTTGTGCTATCGGAGCGCAGGGGAACTTTGATAGATCTCGCGTAATGCTATCTTCTGTACCCACCCGCTCAGCTGTAAACAAAGTGAATTAGAATCTGGAGAAGCGCTTTGTAATTTTGCTAGGGTCTACTAGCTCTGCGCCTGTTTCATTCTTAATTTTGTGGACTGCTCTTTCAGATCTTCGAAGTCACGTAGCCAACATGCTATGTGCTTTGTCCCCTTTTTCGTAAATGTTTTGCTTTAAATATCTCAATTGCATTAGCGCCTTGTCTTGCCAGATATCTCTTAGGTCATTTCGAAGTGATCTGACCTCCACTAAAAATTCTTCAGTGTCAACTGGGTGAGTGCAGAGTTCTAAATGTTTACGCGTGACTTTAGGTTTGAGCTCTATTTTCCTTCTTACCCTTATTGTATTTCTATTAGTCCCTTCCACGATAATAACCTCTCGTATTTTGGCCTTCGCTTCTTCCCACACAGTGTTAGCGACCCATCCACTGTATCATTTTCATTGAAGTAATTCCTAATAGCGTCAGATAGGGTTTCTCTAAATAGTGAATCTTTGTAGAGGATATCATTGCAGATCCATCTGCGTTCTGTACATGGGGGGGGGGGCGTCAAGCCCAGTTCCAATACACATAGATTATGGTCTTACCAAGCTACTATCTCTATTGCAGCAGCTATTATTATGCCTTCTTTATCTGCCTCACTCAGGAGATAATCTTTCCGGGTATAGGATGAGGGGTAAAAAGTGAACACCCTCTTTTGGGTGCTTGGTGCGCCAGGTGTCAATCAGAAATGTGCCCTTAGTAGACTTGGAAATCTTTCTTTGGCTGAGCCCCCTGGTGGATCACCCGCTGCCTCATGGAGTCCCAATCCATCCCTGGGTCTGATATGTAGTTAAAATCTCCTCCACAAACTGAAGTACCTTCTTTCCAACCGCCCAGGAAGTAGAAGAGCGTCTCGCTAAAGCGGAGCTGATTTTGATTGGGCGCATAAACTGGACAAAGAGTGATTTGTTTGTGTTCTTATGGTCCCCTTCAGTGCAAGATACCTTCCATCCTCTCTCTTCTCTGTGTATTTGCTCTTTTAGCAGGCCCAGTGATTTCCTATATATAATTCCTACCCCACCCTTCTTCGACCTACCCGAGGCCCATTTTCTTGTACAAACACATCTAATGTTGACAATTTTAATTCCCTTGCCAGCAGTTTTGAATATCAGATGGAGAGGAAATGTGAACGCCACTAGGTGGCAGGAATTAACACATGTGCCCAAAGGGGTGAATATGGGGGAGGAGTATTCAGAGAACCTGAGTATCAAGATACAGGTGACCAAAAGGTTGAAGGCGAGGGCGAGGTGAAAGTAGAAAAGAAGAGGGTTGTACCCAGATGAGTGAAGATGCAAAGAGTGCCATTTGGAACAAGGGCTGGGCCCTGACGGGCACAGAAGCTGAAGGGGCTGATGGAGATGTTGGTTTGAAGGTGAGTGGTGCACAGAGGGGCATGAAGTAGACAGGAATGATGTACTTTGGCAAAGGAGGAGTGCCCAAAGGGGCAACGAAGACAGAATAGTGGTCAGGGAGGTGGGTGTTAAAGTTAAAAGTAACAGAAGTTGTTAAGGAAGGAGAGCGAGTTAGAGAGCAAAAAGAGAGACATTTATAGATTGTCCAATTGGGTAATTACTATCAGAGGCGGCCAATACGTTGGTGCGGCTTGATGGTCTGGGTATTGGACGTGGTGAGACTGAGCAAGGACGTTAAGAGGTCCTTTACTCGTGACTGCAGAACGAGCAGTATGGACAGTGTTCGTCATTGACTGAGCAGTGCAGAGATACTGTGGTATAGTCTTTAGGCATGAGTTCTCTGATGCTCCTGATGATTCTCCTGCCTTTCCCTTCCATTTTGGTCCCCCGGAGGGTACGGGGCCGGCGTCTTAGTCCAGGGCGTGGATTAAGGGGTAAGGTGGGGTCTGTATTTGCTTGCCTCCAGAACAGTGTGGTGCATTCTAACTGTCCATTTGTCTGATCCACTTCACCTTGCTCTTCCGTTTGTTACTCTTGTTTTATCATTTAGGAGATTCCTCTCCTAAAGGGAGGGTCCTCTTTCTGTGGTCCTTTGAGCTGTCCATGCAGTAAAATTTCGGAAGTGTAGGGGCGTACAGTTTGTGGCAGCGGCTTGCTAGGTCAGGGACCACGTGCAGGCTTGGAGCCAGAGCTTGAAGGCTGTTCTATTTGGCGGCACATGTGTGTGTTAAGGATTGGGGCGAAGAATCACTGAGAGTCCCTTTTTGATTTTTCCTTATGCATGCTGCACTCTGCACCCCAGGAAGAGGGGGCAGTACTTTTAAACCCCCTGCTCATGTGGAAGTGCGGGCAAGTGCAATTGTGGCGGGTGAGGCAGCAAAGATTTGCTCTTTGGAAATCAGAGCAACTAATTGCTTGGTGGATGTATGCACTTAAAGGTAAGACTAATGTTTCTGCAAAGAATATCTGGTCTGGAGAAGGTACCTGTGTGTCAATACATGATGGTGAACTTATACCTTGCACCGCACTATCCCGCAGAAAATCTTTGTCGGCCATCTCTGAGGGGTTGATTTAAGAAAAATTAAAAATTATTTATTCAAACCTGGGGGCAAGTTACAAACTCCATAAAGAGATAATGGCGTGGGGAAACGGAGGAACCGTTGGAAATGGTTTTGCTTTCCCCTGAACCCACTGATATCGAGGACCTGGACCAGCAAGTAAATATTGATCACATTTCTGATGTCTGTATTCTCGCCCCTATCGTAGCTCAGGAGTTGGTTAAATGGGTTTGCCTCTCACTTAATCTAAGAGCAAACCTAAGTCCAGAGTTTGATGGTAGAGAGGTTATCCTTCATAGAACCCAGCAGCGTACGATTCCTGTGGAGACGTCATCTGACTTATTCGATAGACATTTCCACGGGCTTGGCAGTAGTCCTGCCCTGTTAAGAAATGTGGAGGTCTCGTATTTGGATAAATCGCAAGGAGAAGGAAATGAAGATTTTGCTGAAATCAATAGGGGAGTATTTTGTAATCAAGATGAGCCCATCGAAGAAGCTATTACGGTTCCAGCTCTGTCCCATATTTTGAATTCTCTTGATAGAGGCATGATAACCTCAATTTTGCGGTAAGAGAAGTCCGGGATGCTTTAAAAGCGCTGAGCTCCAAAATGTGTTTCCTGGATGGCTTCAACACAGCCCTCTGTAATAAACATGGTGGTAATGAAGGCCTGCCTGTTCATGTTAGCAATCCCCACTTGAGAGAAGAGATAATCGCTCATGTTGGTAATCCTCACTTGAGAGAGGCGATAATCACTTTGCTTCCCCTAATCATCATTGGAGAGTTTGAAGAGAGGGAAGAGACCCATGGAACAACTCTATTAATGATAATCACAGAGTCAAATGTGCAGGACTTTGCCAGAGATGATCCCCTATTATCCCATGGGGAGAGGATAGAAGAGAGAAGTGGGGGGGGCTATTGAGATAGTAGAGGTTAGTCCAACAAATAACACCAGAAGGAAGGGGATTAAGTTGCTAAAGAAGAAAACAAAGGTACAGATTGAGCAATTACCAGGTTTTCGACAATTTAAAAAAAAGAAGAGACTCGATCCCCAAGAAATTGAAAAATATGAAATCTGCAAAAGTTTAGAAAAACTGTGGCTCATGGAAATTTCTACAGAAGTTAAGAATACAGTCAAGGTCACCACAACAAGGTGATTTGTGTGGGGGGGGGGGGGAATGGTATGGTTGATGAGGCGCCTTTAAGAAATAAAAGGGAGCCTGGGAGATGTAAGCAGGCCAAGCCATCTTTGGGAGTGAAGATATTTGTGAGCCAAAGGCAAGGCTCGATGATCCCATCCCCATGTAGATCAAATGCTCAGGGGCTGGAAGATGCTGTGTCTAGCATTTCTGTGCATGAAGCTGACAGTGTCGACCAAGCTTCTCTGGGTGGGACTTGCAAGGTGTTACCTGATGCTTAACATATTTTATTGGAGGATCTAACCATGGCCTCTGTTAGCAAATCCATTAACCATTCATAAAGTCTTCACAAAGGTCCTGGGGAAGGGAGATATGGCACAAACGGTTTCTACCAAGAAGACCTGTGTTACTCGTTACTCGTTCTATACCTGACTCTTCCCGTTTAGATCAATGTTAATGTTAAAGGTTATTTGTACTGCGCACTATCACCACCGGAGTGGTCCCCTGGTGCTCTGGCGGATCTGAAAAGGAAAGTGGGTGGGGGGGGTGAAGATAGTGGGAATGAGCGGGATAAGTGCAAGCTGAGCTTGGGTTGCTTTCCGGTCAGTAGTCGTTGTGTGCTGTTGTGCGAAGCTGTGTGTGATTTGTTTTGTTGTTGCGGTGTAGTGAAGTTTGTGCGGTTTGTTGTGCTTTAGGGTTGTGGTTGTGTTTGGTTAGAGTTTGAAAGGTGCATGCAGGGGCGTGAAATTGTTAATGGGTTGGTTATTGGCCTCACTATCTAGAAGTGATATGTGCTAAATGTCCAAATTCTTTCTAGATGTGGCGCGTGAATATCTGTGCATTTCTACCTAGATCTGCCACTGGCTGATATTCACAATCCTGTTAATATGACGCACACCAAATCCACTATTATATCCAGATGTGGCACTGGCCAACCTTCAAAATCCTGCCTAGATGCAAATCAAGCTAGCATTCACAATTATATCTAAATATGGCATTGGTAATGTTCCCAATGCAGTCTAGATGTGGCAATGGTTATTTGCTATTCTGTCTAGATGTGGCACTGGCCGACATTCATAATCCTGTCTAGATGTGACGCAGGCTGATGTTCACAATTCGAACTAAATGTGGTACTTGCCATCATTCACAATTCTGTCTGGGTCCGGTGCAACCTAGCGTTCAAATTCTGTCTAACTCTAACTAAATGCCGTACTTGCTAACATTCACAGTTCTTTCTAAGTGTGGCACTTGATAATGTTCATGGAGTGGGTGAGGTTGTTGGTAGTGTTGAGCATGTATGCTAATTCTGTCCTCCTGGGGTTGTCGCTCATGTTCTATTCCACCTAGTGTTGTCTCTCTTGTTGTTGTAGGAGTTTCCCTTAGTCGATTCTGGGTGTTGCCTGTGCCATCATATATTCTGTCAATCTGTTCTTTGTGTTTTCTGTTTGATTGTTTAGTTTCAATTTGGTTTCTGAGGTGTTGAATAGCCAGGTTTTTAGGAGTTTTCAAAATTTTAGGTGGTCTTTGGTGTTCTTTTTTCTTTCGGGAGGTTGTTCCAGGTTTTTGCGGCCAGGTGTGAGAAAGAGGAGCCCCCTAGTTTTTTCTTGACATATGGTTTTGGTTCCAAGCGGATTTCATTGCTTGATCTGAGGAGTCTTGTTGTCATGTTGTATCTTTTGTCGGAATTCAGCTCTCTGTCCGCTGATTGCTCTATGTGTTATGCACATTGTTTTGAACGTGATAGGATGTTTGATTGGGGGCCAATGTAGTATTTGTAGTGCTGGAGTGATGTGGTCTCTTCTGGATAGTTTGAGGAGGAATCTGGCTGCAGCATTTTGGGTGCGTTTATTCTGGCATCCCGAGGTAGAGGCTGTTTGAGTAGTCGATTCTTGACATGAGGGTGACGATTGCCAGTGTTTTGTGGGTGAAGGTGAGGAAAGGTAGGATTCTTCTTACTGTGTGAAGGAGGAAGAAGCATTTCTTGATTATTGCGTTTACTTGTTTATTTATTTATTTGAATTTGTATAGCGCACATCTGCCCGTGGGCATCGTGGCGCTGTTACAGTATGCTCACTTGGTACAAAGGTATGTTACAGCAGATAAGTACATTAAATAACAATACTTGGTAAATGAATACATTACAGCGGTAGGCATTACATACGGAAAGGGTGAACTGGAGGGTGAGGAGACAGGTTAGTTGAATAGAAGGGTTTTGAGCTGTTTGCGGAATGTGATGTAGGATTTTTCATTTCTTAGGGCAGTGGTTAATGTGTTCCAGTTTTTAGGTGCTAGGTTTGGAAGCTGAATCCTCCGGCTTTACTTCTTTTGAAGGTGGGTACATAGATCTGGTTGGTCAGATGGGATCTAGTGGGTCTGGAGGATGAGTTGAAGGTGATCTTTTCGGATAAGTAAGGAGGGGCGCCATGGGATAGACATCTGTGTGTGATGATCTTGTGGTTCTAAGGTTAGGGCATTGTCCATTAGACTCCCAGATTGTTTACTACCTTAGATGGTGTGGGTGGGCGTGGTTCCCATTTCCGTCGGCCAGAGAATGTAGGTGTTGTTCTCTTGGTTGATTTCCGTCTTTCCTGGGTTGATTTTCAAGTTGTTGGTGTTCCTCCAGTCAAAGACTTCTTTTAGACATTCTGTTAGGGTTGAGTGATCGGCTTGAGCATCTTCTATTTTGTAGATGATTTGAGCGTGGTCTGCGTAGTTGTAGCATATAATGTTGCATTTTTGAAGATCTTGATTACTGGAGTCTGGTAGATGTTGAAGTATAGTGGTGATAGTGAGGATCCTTGTGGTAATCCAGTCGTTAACTCGTGGAGTAGATTTGAAGAGTTTTATCCATACAGTTTCTGTTCTGTCTGCTAGGAATGATTTAATCCAGAGTACTGCCATCTCTGTTAAAACTATATCTTCCAATATTTTGGTTAAGGTGTCATGGCTTACTGTGTTGAAGGCTGCGGAGAGGTCGAGCAGAATCAGAGCCGAGGTTGTGTTGGAGTCTGCATTTGTTTTTAGGTCGTCCCAGATGGATAGTAGTGCTGATTCTGGTGTTGGAATTGATTATAACTTCCAGCAATCAAATCCTCCTGAACAGAACTAATGTGCTGGATCTATTGATGAATATTCCATCGCTAAGGAATGTCTATTCGAAAGATCTAGTGTTGGTTGATTTTCCAGTTCTCCAGCATGGGGTCTTGCATGGATTCACATACTCATGAATATTCCCCCTTGCCAGGCTCGGAATGCTTGGTAAAAAGAAAGCAGTTTCACTTTAGACTGAAAACTGCTCATCTCCTCTATAACCAATCATTGTCCGTTGGGTCATACTGCCCCCAGCCAATTACACTTGTGCTCCTAAACTCCACCCCTGTTTGCCATCTTCAGATTTTTACTGCACGTTTCAGTGTTGGGAGTCCTCTTGCTTCGCTCCTCGAATATTGTGGATTTTTGCTGTTTTTTGGATGGTTTCGATAGTTTTCTTCCATCTCTTCATCATCGGTCATCACATGGTGACTGCCGGCAGCAGGGACCCGTTGTCCGCGAAGTTCATCATTCAATCGTTGGATCTTCTCTTGGTGGTTTTGGCAGGCCTAGACTTGGGCCTACATCTCACTTCGACCATGTCCTACATTCCCACAAGCAGTCTCTTCAGAGCCTGCAAATTCTGTGGCCCAGAAGAACGTTTGTCGAATACCAGCACCTCAAGTGCCTTTATTGTCTACACCCGGACCACAACGAAGACGGGTGCGAGATCTGCCGTGGCTTCCCGGTGAAGACCAAGAGGGATCGCTACCGGAGGTTAGTGGCTTGGATCAACCAGGAAAAGACCTTGGACATGGCTTACGAGGGCCCACGGTTTATAGTGAGTATTTTGAATCACATAATTTTGAATCCCAAAATGTCTAAAAAAAAATTGAATGTCTTTTTTTTTTTGTTATTTTTAGTTTGAAATGGGGGGTTCCAAACATTCTAAAAAAAAATTTTAGGTAAAATGTTTTCAACATTTTTGTCATTCGAAATTCTTTTTTAGACATATTAACTGGATACCGAGGGCCCACGCCTGTTCAAGGATCGGCAGGTCCCATGAGCGTGCTCCCTCTGAGAAGAAGAGGTTGAGGTCCTTTGAGGATGCTCCTTGCGAGGCGATCGAAAAGAAGGTGAAACATCACGTACCTGCTCCCACGAGGTCGTCGCTGCTGCAGGATCTGGGTCGGGAGGGGGTTGTTCCCCGTTGCTGACTCTGTCGACGGTTAGCCTACCGGCGGGTGGGTTACCTCCATCTCAGAGGAAGTCCCTATCCCCTTCCAAACACAAGTCTTCTTTGAAGGACAAGTCGTCGCAGAACCTACAGGAGTCTCGTCAGCGGCTCCCTCGTCTTCGTTGCCATTGGTGGGAAGGGCCTCGTCGACGGCAACTTCGTCTGCCAAGACTGCTACCTCATCGACGGCCTCTTAGTCAACGATTGTTCCATTCGACAACCTCGTCAACAAAATCATCTCTTCCTTCGTCAGCGACCGATGTTTCCACCTTCACGGCTACGACAACGCGTTGTCTTTGCCTCCATGTCCTACGTCGGCATTCATTTTGCAGATCTCCATTAATGCCTCCTTCCCGAAGGACTTGGATAGGGTGATGGAGTTGCTGCCTCCGTCAGACTTCTGCTGAGGCCAGCTCCTGTGGGGTCGTCTGGGAAATATCCTCAGATCTCTGCTTCGTAGGGCACCTGTTGCATCTAGTTCTGGATTTGGGGCCTTGACCCCACTGGAGGAAGAGCCACTGCATACAGACACTGCCATAGACGCACCACGGCTACTTATACTGACAAGTACACAGATTGTGTCCCAGCTGACTGGGAACCTCTGGGTGCTGACGAGCCCGTTAGGGCTTCGGCACCAGACGGAATTAGCTCCTTCCACGCAATCATCTCAAAGGCATCCACACTTTTCAGTCTACTGCCGGAGGAAAAGAAGAAGGAAGGGTTCCTCTTTTAGCAGAGTGAGTCCTTGAAGGGAAGACAGTCATGTTGGTTCTGTTGTTGGACGACATCTCGGAGAAGGGATTGGCCCTTAGGAAGACGTCAAGTATCACGCCCTCCAAGAGGGACAGACTAGAGAAGAAATACAGGGTCCCGGACTCAGCTCCCAGATTGTCTCCGGTCACAGCCTTCTCTGTACTCAGTGGTATCTGCCGCCAGCAGGAAGCGCTTGTCCAACCCTCGTCCTCTTCTATGGTGCCGCCGGCCCAGGAGGGCAAGAAGCTAGATGCAGTGGGCAAGCGCATCATCTACACTGCAGCTTCGACCGTCAAGGGCGCCAATACCCTCACCATCCTGTCACGTTACGTCAGGAAGCTTTGGTACAAGATCGCGCCAATGCTGGGTTTTGTTCCTGACGACAAGAAGGCTGTGGCCCTGACCGTGTTCCAGGAAGGGGAGGTGGCTTCAGATCACGCCATTATGGTGGTGCTGAACATAGCTGACTCAGGGTTCTGCCAGTTGAGGAATGGTGTGGCCCTTCGGATGGTCAGGGATGGCTAAGGCCCATGAACTTTCGAGCAGACGTGCAGTCCAAGGTCATGGACATGCCTTTTGGTGGAGACAACCTGTTTGGTAAGGCAGTGGATGAGACTCTCCAGGCTATCAAGACTGACACAGAGACGGCACGCTCTCTGGGAACCCTGCAGCAATGGAGGTCGACCTTTCATTCCCCGAGGGTAAGAGTCTCTGGGTCCTCCAAGGTGTACACTACCCCTACCGTCAGCCCTCTCGCTCCACCACCCAGGAAGCCTACAGGGGGCGCTGCCAGGCCTATGGCAGCGGAGGCGTCGTCCACAGGCCTGGACACAGACGCCCAAGTAGACCTGAACCAGGGTGAATCTGCACCCCCACTTTCGCACCCTAGTGGGAGGCTGCCTATCTAACTTTGTCGAACAGTGGAGGAACATCAATACAGACAAGTGGGTGTTGCACGTTCTTCAGCAAGGGCACGCTGTGGAATTTCAACACAGGTGCCCTCGCCTTGCTCCTGTCGCGCGTAAAGAACTTCACACGGCCCAACTGCTTTCAGAGATTCAGGCCATGTTCAGAAAAGTGGCAATAGAGCCAGTACCTCAGTGCCTCCAGGGCTCTGGAGGTGCACTACTTTAGAGTCAGGATGGTGGTGAACGATACTAGACTTAAGACGCCTAAACAAGTTCTTCAAGTCCCAAAAGTTCAGGATGGTCATGTTGCAGCACGTGCTCGGCCAGCTGGAGGAAGGGGACTTTCTGGCAACTCTGGACCTGGAAGACTCATGTTTCCACATCCCCCATTCATCGAAAACATTGTAAGTTCTTTGTTTGGCCCGAGTAGTGGTGCACCTATGCAACAAGGACATACACGTCTGCCCTTATCTGGATGACTGGCTCATTAGTTCCTGCTCTCACGCACTGCCGACCCATTACACAGCGGACACCATCCGACTACTGTCTTCCATGGGCTTCTCGATCAACTATTTGAAGTTCTGCATGGTGCCATCTCAGAACGCTCTGTTCCTGGGTGCCCGTCTCAACACGGTTGCATGTCTGCATGTCTGGCCAACCCCCTCAGAGGAGAGGGTGAGGGCCATCCTGGAGAACATTCAGCGGCTGCCAGCAGTATCCATTGCAACAGTCCGGTCCATCAAGTCTCTGTTGGGCATGATGTCTTCCTGCATCCATCTGGTCCCCTTCTACTGGCTCCAGATGTGGCCTCTCCAGGAATTCCTAGACGGCAGCAAGTCTCAG
This sequence comes from Ambystoma mexicanum, assembly GCF_040938575.1. Classification (NCBI taxonomy): domain Eukaryota; kingdom Metazoa; phylum Chordata; class Amphibia; order Caudata; family Ambystomatidae; genus Ambystoma; species Ambystoma mexicanum. The sequence continues at coordinate 1,100,806,220 of NC_090934.1, read as the reverse complement.
GCACTTGGGCAGACAAGATCACCCTCAACCGAGCATTCCTGCAGGTTCTGCAATGGTAGGCAGTGCGTCCACAACTCACTCGAGGAGCACCTTTTCGGATTCCATCGTAGCAGTCCACGGTCACCACGGACACCTCCCTAGAGTTTTGGGGAGCCCACACAGGGCAGTTTCACGCCAGAGGCCTCTGGCACCCAGAGGAGAAGGGCTTGCACATAAACGTCCTGGAACACTGAGCGGTCTTCTGGGCAATCAAGCCATTCCAGATGCCGCTGAAGGGGGAAGGTGGTGCGGCTCATCATAGACAACACCACCACTATGTTCTACATCCGGAAGCAAGGTCGGTCGCGCTCCCCCACTTAAGAGAAGCACAGGCTATGCGGTGCTGTGCCTTTCTTCAGTACATGTTCCTCATCCCCTTTCACCTGTTAGGCTCCAAGAAGACCATTGCAGATTCGCTCAGCAGGGAGCTGCGGTCCTGTCTCGAGTGGGGGCTTCAGCAAGCGCAGGTGTCTCATCTGTTCAGCAGGTCGGGTCCTCCCCAGATCGACCTCTTCACGACAGCTGGCAACTCAAAATGCCTGCAGTTTGCCAGCAGGTACCCTGAGCCGAGGAGTCTGGGGGATGCCTTCTAATTCCCGTGGAATGGGCTCTACCTGTACACCTTCCTTCCGCTCCTGTTACGTGCGATCAATACACTCGGACATTGCCATTACATGATGGTCCTCAATGCACCGGCGTGACCGCGGCCGATCTGGTACCCGGACCTTCTCCATCTGTCCGCGGCTCCGTCCATACGGCGGCCTCTGCTGCCCGACCTTCTCTACAGAGAAAACTTAACAATACTGTGCCACAAGCCAGCGTCGCTGAGCCTCAAGACCTGGCTCCTGCAGCCCTAAAGTTTGGGCACTATTCCCTGCCGCTGCAGTTCAAGAAGGTCCTGGCCAAGGCCAGACCTTCCTCTACTTGGCTTGTTACAGTCACAAATGGAAGTGCTTCACAGTGGGGTGCAAGACTCAGAAGATCACGCCTCTGCGGGTGATGGCTCAGCAGCTTCTTAAGTACCTGCTTTTGTTAGCCAAGGCTGGGCTGGCTCTTGCCTCCAAGATTCATCTGGCTACCATATCCTGGTACACCCGGGCACCAGAACAGCTCTCCCTTTGGTCTCACAGGTTTGTCAAGGAGTTCCTCAAGCACCTCTTCAGGACATTGCCGCTGGTGAAGGCTCCTGCCCCGGCTTGGGAGCTCAATGTAGTGTTGTCTAAGCTCATGTGGCCTCCATTTGTGCTGATGCTTCGAGCCCTGCTGAAATTTCTCTGGTAGAAGAAAGCGTTCTGGTCGCCATCACCTCAGCTAGGAGAGTCTGAAAGATCCAGGCTCTCTCCTGCAAGCAGCCGTACTTGACCTTCCACGCTACAAATGTGGTGCTGCAGACTCGTCCCACCTTTATGCCAAAGGTTCCTTCGGGGTTCCATCTTTACAAGCCTCTGGTTCTGCCAGTTCTTTCTGAACCCTGCTATGCCTGTGGGAAGGGCGTTGCATTCGCTGGACTTAGCTCATGCCTTGAAGTTTCAAGTGGCACGCTCAAAGGATTTTCGGAAGACATCTCAGCTCTTTGTCAATTTTGGACCTTTGGGATATGGGAACGGCCTGTCTAAGGCTTCCATATCAAGGTGGCTCTCTGGCTGTATGGTAGAGTAGGGTATGGTATTGTTTATTTATATAGCGCCTATGCACAGGCAAGTGTTTCAAAGCGCTCAAGGACGGTGGGGACATGGGGCAAAAAACAACAGTCGCTCAGCGTCATTGAAATTCTGAAACGATAATGGTCTGCACAGGCACAGTAAGTGCGTATAATACATTTAACAAGTTGAGACACAGCAAATAGGCCTGACAGTGTTTCTGCGGATTTACAGTACAATTAGGGGTGAAGACAAGGGGGAATAGACAATCTTCGGAAACGGTGCATTTGGATAGTCCAAGTGCAAATGCAGGGAAGGGGGGGTGAAAGTGCACCCGGTCGGTGAAGACTGGGGTAAGTGCAGAGAGAGCCAGTCTCATGGGTTAGTTTCTCAAGTGTTGTGAGGGTGGGTAGGTTTTAGGGCCCTGAGGCAAGTGCAAAGAGGGGACTATTGGGGTGCCCAGGACCGGTGAGACTCTGAGGTACACCAGGCAGCCAGTCTGCAAGCTGTTAGGGGGAGGAGTGAGGGAAGGAGGGAAGCCGGGAAAGAGTAGATGCTAGGTTAGCAGGGCAGAGGAGAAAAGGAAGGTATTCAGGAGTTTCCGAAACTTAAGAAGATCGGGCTCAAGGCGGAGGACGGTAGGGAGGCTATCCCAAAAGGAGGCACTTGCTGAGTATAAGGATCTACCTCCAAATCCTTGCTTGGAGAACTGGCTCACTCACAGAAGGTTGTAGGTAGATGAATGGAGGGCTCATGAGGGACAGTATTTAGGTAGGCAGCGTTGCAGGTAGTTAGGTCCCTGGCTCCAGAAAGCCTTTTGGACAATGCAAAGAGTCTTGAACTTGATCCTCGCAGTCACGGGGAGTCAGTGAAGGGCTTTTAGCGCCGGAGAGATGCAGTCTCTGGGCTTGAGACCACGGGTAAGACTTGCAGTTCTAGTCTGGATAAGTTAGAGAGGGTGCACGGCAGAAGGAGAGGTTGAGGAAGTGGCTGTTGCAATAGTCCAGCCTAGAGAGAACCAGGGCTCTCGACACAGTGAGCCGCTAGGGGAAAGTGAGAAAAGGTAGAGTACCTCTGAGGAGGTGTACCTGATAGTTAAGCTTTTTAGAGATGTCAGAGATGTGGGAGGAAAAGGAGAGGGTGGAATTAAAGATGACACCCCCAGGTTTTTAGCCTTGCAACTGGGTGCGGGCGCAGGGCCAAGGGAGGCCGGGCCAGATTGATAGTGGGACTATATCATGCACTGTCGTGTGGCGAACAGACCTCTTCCAGGCCGGCCGAGAGCCCACTCCACCAGAGCCATCGCAGCGACGACTGCTTTTCTCTCCAGTGTTCCCCTGCTCAACATCTGTGAGGCTGCGACATGGTCTACCCACACCTTCACGAGATTCTACTGCAACGACAGGGATTCCAGGGAGGAGTCCTGGGTTGGCCAGCAGTGCTACCCGACCTGTATGTTTGAGGTGAGTCTGTTCCAGGGGTAAGTGTATTGCTTCTGTTGAGCATTGCCACCTCCTGTGATTGTGTATATGTACTGCTGTGTAATCATATTCATGAGCATGTGAATCCATGCAAGACCCCATGCTGGAGAAGGTTTAAGTTACTTACCAGTATGGGTCTTGCATGGATTCACATGCGAAACTTCCCTCTTCCCCTCTGTGGCTCTTCTTGGTTCATACTACCACTTTACATGCTCTACCGAATCTGAAGATGGCCACCAGGGCTGGATCTTAGGAGGACGAGTGTCTTTGTCTGGGGGCAGTATGACCCAAAGCAAAAATTATTGGTTATAGAAGAGACAAGCAGTTGTCAGTCTAAAGCTAAACTGAATCCATGCAAGAGTTACAGGTAAGTAACTTAAACCATTTCCTTCTTCCATTCCTCATCTATCCATCTAAGATATTTTGATCCACTAACCCATCTATTAACCTTAACAGCACCCTTTCTCTGCCTGCTCTACCTCACTTATGTCCCTATCTCCCTACTGGTGTCTGTATTTGAGCACACAAAAACATGTAATCATAGGAAAACAAGAGATTGTGGTTATGTGGCTTGTTGGGTGTCCTGACCCACGTTTAAGCTATCATGCTGCAACATTTGGTGCTGTGGGCTTAGAAAATTCAAGATGGCGGAAAACCCACATGTGCGCCGAAATCCAGGAAAGCTGCGCAGTTTGTGCGCCCACCAAAATGGTTGCCTCACTTGCCACCCACCAGTGCGAGAATGAAAGGCCGGGTTGCCAAAGGAAAAACAGTAGCGCCGGTTAGCTTCAAAGCGCTTTAAAATCACCATTGGACTACCCGCACAGTAGTCTGAAACCATTGGGAATGGCAATGCTGATTGCCAATTGCAACCTAGAATTGTTGGGAATTCATTTTCTTAAATCCCAAAAATGGGTGCAGTACCAGTACTCACCACTATCCAAAAGCCGGCAGTTTAAAACCACCCTGTGTTTCTCTGAAGGCAAGCCAAAGTGCCTATTTCAAACATTGCAATATGTGCAAAATATTCACTGAACACCAGCAGACATTTGGTAGAATGGAGTTTTGTGTGCCTACAAAATATGGGAAATGAAGAGCCCAGAACAATGCTTATAACAAAACTGGCTGAGCTATGGAGTCAGCAGTTTAAGTTGCACTGGATTTAAAGACACTAAAATCGAAAATGTTTAGATTAAATGAGTGACCTATGTTTGGTGTCACATGCCTTTGTAACTGTTGAAATGTCATAGTTTTGCACTTAGAATCAGCATTCTAGCTGCATATGTAAAAATGTTTAGTTTTATTTGAATGCAAGAACTGGGGAACAAAAAGTGACATTTTATCTGAAACTGGCTTAAGGAACTGAATTCTGCCTGGCAACTACCCCCATCAGGAGTGAAATTTGAGTCACAGCTGTGTTCCCAGGCAACCTTCCTTTTGCTGCCCACACTAAGGATATGCCATCTATCTGATAATTGAATTACCTGTGCTCTGCAGGAGAGTGAACAAAGCCCTCTTCACTCAGGCAAAGGTTTTTATTACCGCAGTCGTAAAATGTAGCTTCCTCTTGGCAGGAGCTGGGAGGGGCACTGTCTGTGAGAGCAAGCTGGCTTGGCAGAACTGGATTAACCAGAAATTCAACCTTGTGCTGAGGGTAAACCACACCCCTTTGGAGCCAGAACATAACTTTAAAAAGATGAATAACTCATAGAGCGGACATGTGAAAATTTTATAAATGATACCATAATTCTTGTGATTTTTCTGCCCACATTTTAAGAGGTTTTTCGACCCGGTGGCGTGTTCAGAGGGGTTTTAGTGGAAAAGTGGATATAACTCTAAATGTATGCATGTTAAAAATCTGAAACTTCATCAGTTAATGTCCCTACTCCCTGCGCACATGTATGTAAAGTTGGGTCAATGTCAGAAATTGAAAAATCAGTTAAAAAGTGAAATATGTGCCATTTCTGAATGCAAGCTCCCAGGAAGAGCAGAGTTTGAACAGGGGATACCTCCTGTAATGCATGATGGGTGCATATGATTTTAAAACAATATGTACCTCTGCAAACATGTATTTGTTTCAAATCTAGATTTGTGTGTAAGTTGACAGGAGGAGTGGACTTTCTGCAGGCTGTAAAATGACATCCCTCTGACTCACAGTTCATTCCCCAATCAAATGATAAATGGAAGTTTGACCAATTAGAAGCTGAGAGAGAGGTAGGGTCAGTGATGCTAGAACACACCCACATTCTAAACACATAAAAGTAGACAGACAGGACAGATAGGGACCTTCAATTCCATTTGCTGCAACGCGCTCTGCCGGACCATACAACATCCAGAAATCCATACTTTACCTCCATCAAACCTCCAGAAAGCCAAACTAGAGACTTCAATCTATCCAGAACTAAGAGACCAGACCAGAGAGAAAGCAGTGCTGTACCCAGAGAGACCCAGACCAGCAGAGAGAGCTGACCCAGATCACTGTGAAGTGCAGAGGCCAGACCAGACCAGACCAGAGTCCAGTTTAAAACCCTGACCAGATCCATGGCGAGGCCCATTTCACTCAAGAATATAGTGTGAGTACCCAGCTGAACTGTGTAGAACCAATCTCTTAGTTTAAATTCATCTAATTCAACCTATTTTAATCTAAGTAGAACTGTCTCCTAACTGTCACCTGTCATTTGCAAAGCTGTCACTTGTCATTTCGTAGTTGCAAGCTGCACGTGTCTTTTTGAACTTTAAAATTTCAAATCTGAAAAACGACCTTTATTTAATCGCTCATATCTCCGCAACCGTTTGTGCTAGAGACTTGCAGTAACTTTCATTTGGAAGATGAGATCCTAGGCTTTCCTAGGACCCCAAAACGATAGAGATAGTCCTTGTGGTTCTCCTGTAATAGCGCTCGGCGCATCCGCGAATTTTACCGCGATTTGCAAATTTCTTCACATGTAAAAACTGCTGCTGCTTGCCTTCCATTTGCCAGAGATTCGTTTAACCTGCTAACTATCCCTGCATCATTGCTAGTGTGAGCTGAGCTAATATTAACTAGATACCACTCACCCTGAACCTCTGACAGGGAATTAAAAGCATTTTTAGCATATTTTTAATTCATTGCCAGCACATATCCAAGCAATTTGGGCCTGTGTTTTCAAACTTATGTAGTCTAAGCTTGCTGGATTGAACTGAATTACCGTTGATTGCATTTCTGAGAACTGTGTGCTTCCTTCCATTTTCTTGCCTTGCATCAAGGGGGGGAGGGGATTGCCAGAGAAAAGTGATTACATTGTTTGGTTGAAATCATATTGAGTATTTCTATACTGCATTTCATTCATTCAACCTTGCATCCATTTGAACTCTATAAAGCATTTTGTACCACCTTCTTCTTTTGTTCCTATTTACCAGTGTGCTACCTTATCCATTTCATCTCAACTCCTTAGTAATTATAAAGAAGTGTGCTAGTGCCCGATTCTCTGTTGTTAATCTGTATCGTATCAGATTAAGTGTGATATTCAATTATTAATTTATTATAAAGTGTCATATATATATCTATTGTTTAAATTATCAAATAAACCTTTTAAACTTGCAAAACAGAACTACTTCTTGGCTCAGTGGGGTCAGGGGGATTCCAAGAGAGGGGTGTTATATAGGGGTAGTCATCCAGAACGCATGAACTGGACATAAAGATATATCAATAAGGGTTTTCATTCAGTATTATAGACTAGGCGTTGACTTAGCTGTAGTGTTGAATTGAATCCTCTTACAAATTGGGGGCTCGAGCCGGACGTTTGGGTTAGAATACCACTTGTGCAGCTTAATACAGTGTGCTAACTGACGGGATACATACATCCGGTCGGATCACCACGCTGCATTACGCTGTAAAGCATTCCTCAAAAGGGACACTCCAAGAAAAGTTCTGTTCTGCAAAAATAAAATACTAACTTCCGTAAGTCAGGACAGAGACCAATCTCTAGAATGACGACCTTAGTAGACATGAAAATAGCCAGAGAGCACCTCTTGCATAAGCTATTTGTGAGAGGTGAATGGACTGAGCAGGGCCAGGATGCCTGGTTGCAGGCCATCACGCGACAGGTCACTGAAACAGGGTCAGATATATATATAGAGATCAGGGTCCCTTACATGTGGCCCTGAGTGAACTATATATGGCTCCTAAGGCCAAAGATGAACACGACAAGATTGTTAGGATAGCGGCATACCTGTACCTATATATGGGAGACATGCAGGATAGATGTGCTGAAAGCCAAAATCTGGCAAATAGGCAACAGATGGCGTTAGAGAAGGTCCAATCTGACCTGGTCTCTTCTGAGCAGAGGCTGCAGAGGAGCCAGGAGTCAGAAGATGATAGTAGGCAGCACATCATTAAAATAAAGAAGGATATGGATGTGCTGCAACAGGAAAAGGTAGAACAGGATACCAGATTTCTGGCCTTGCAGAAGGAATACCAAGAAGGTTTGGACTCCCTACTGCAAAACCAGAAAAAGCTGGAGCAACAACTGGACTTCAACAGGGTATGTGCTGAGCAGGTAGTCACCCTGCAAGGCCACCTAGATAGAGTGAAGGCAGAGAGCAACAAACTAATTCTGAAAGACCTGGATACCCAGGCAGAGTTTGATCAGGAGCGCCAGAATGCTGGTGCCTTCCAAAGGCAAAGGGACGACCTGGCGGCACAGATGCAGGCTCTTAGTCAGGAAAGGGATACCTTAGGCCAGGAAGTCTGCCATTTAAAAAGAAAAATGGAAGAAAATCACCTGGCCCACCAGGGGCTGGGTGACCTCCAAAAAGAAAACCAGAACTTGGTAGAGCACACCAGAAGGGTGGAAGATGCTCTAGCAAGAATGGAGCAGGCCAATAGGGACATTGCCCAGGTGGTAAACCTCCTGCAGCAAAGACTGGCCCAGTTCTCCAGGACCAACCAGGAAGCACAGAGGGAGAATGAGGCCCTCTGTCAACACAATGATAGGCTCCAGCAACAGGTAGCGATGCAGGAGAGACTGATAGAGTCGAGTAAGGCCTTAACAGAGGAACTGAAAGCACAAATGCAGGCTCTTGCGTTGCAACAGGGAGTAGGGGCGGATAGAGATGAGGTCCGCTGGGAAAGAGAGATTCCTGACCATAACCGCAGGAGCCCTACCACCAGGGGCCTTCATCTCCCCCAGTCCCTGGACTCTACCACCCCCATGTCCCCTGGCGCACATGAGCACAGGGCCACAGGGATGGCAGATTACTATCCAGCTAAGAGTATGGGGCTCATAGGCCAGTACCACTCAGGAATGGAGGGGTGGGCATCCGGGTATGGGCACCCAAGTACAGTACAGTTCAATGGGGAACCCCAGGAGAGTAGGCCCATTAAGGGCATCCTGAAAACCTCTGCCCAGTTAGGTCAGTGGAGGGGGTACCCATCAAATCCTGGCAGCAAGGAGGAATCTGAAGACTCCTCTGAACTGCGCAGGACACAGGAGACCAGGTCCCCACAGTCTGCCAGCCATTCCCAGGCTCGCAGAATCCGGGAAAACCTGGAAGAACAGACGGGAACCTCTGGGAGCAGTGCCTCTGAGTCCGAGGAAGAATGGACAAGGGTTACCCGAACCAAAAAGGCCAATAAGGCAAAAAGGGCCTTGCTTAAGGACCCCTTAAAGCAGATTAAGGCGATCAGGAGCGTCATCACGCCTTACCATAAGAACGCTAAGTATTCTGTTTGGGAGCACCTAGAGTTGTTTGAACAAATGATGGAGACTTTCCATTTGAAGGACAGCCAAAGCTGTATTCAATATGTAAAGTGGACCTTCTCCCCGGAATACTCCAGTTTCTTTGCGGGGCTGGAGGACCAAAATCATTTAAGATGGTCCACCTATAAGGCGGCCATCTTGAAACATTTTTCTGTTCACAGAAATCCTCAAGAGGCTCGCAAGGCAGCCTACAATTTGCAATGTGGGGAGGATCAGGCCCCACAAGAATTTGTGCAGGAGTTAAAGCGGGCTTTTGCACAGACCACAAGAAGGGTGCGCACAGATAGTAGAGAGTTCATAAATACGTTTTTCCATGCCTTGCCCAAATATATCATGACCCAGCTCGTGAGGGATTTTCACGAGAAAAGATCTTTAGACTGGGTCATTGAACAGGCTACCCGGATCTATGAGGTGCAGAAACCGGTAGATAGCAAAAGTAATGCCCAGAAAAGCCCCAAAGCCAACACCACCCCTGCTGCTGCCAAGGTGGCAGAGGTAAAGGTCACCCCCGTTTTAGATTTGGAGATGGGGGGGCCTAAAAACCTACCTGCACCTAATAATGCTAGGCCCAGAAGGTCCTCGGGCCAGTCACAGACAGGGAGCCAGGGAGGCAGCCCCACAAATGGGGTCCCTCGCTCTCCTGATTATGTAAGTCCCCGTTACAAGGGAAATCGACCCATCCTGGGTTATGTGTGGACTCCTCCAGCCCAAGGGGGGGGATCCAGCCAAGCACCTAACCCAGGGAACTTCCCTCCAAACTTCCCACAGGAGGGCAGAAATTTACCAAACCCTGGGCAGAACTTTTTCCCCAGATATCCACCCGACTTTCAGCCCCAAAACCATCCATCCTTCTTTCCCCAATTCCCTGAACCCAGACCACTGAATCCGGGAGAGGGGAGGCCAAGGGTGGAGGGGTACCCAAATCTTCCCAACCAGGGGTACTACCAAAGAAGGGATAGCTACCCTTCCCGGGATCAGCCCAGGGGAGAAAACAGGGCCCCGTATCAGCCTGAGCGGGTTTCCCAGTTAGAGCGCCAGGTTCAAAACATGGCGCGGGATCTGGGTCACATACTGAGGGCTCAGCAGAACCCTCAGATGGGCGTGCCGGCGCAGAACGTACCCAACTCTGGACCTGGTGCTCCAGAACAATGACGGGGGCAGCACCCCGATAACTCACCGGTTCCCAGGGAGGAGGCACAAAGGGAAGGGGGGTGTAAAGCCTTGGAGGAAGCTTCCTTCCTCACTTGTAAACAGCCCCTGGAAACCCAGGAACCGGAAACAAAATCTCTTGCCCCTGAAAGTCTGCCTCCTAAGGAGCAGAGGGGGGGTAGGAGAAACAAAAGACCCAAACAGACTCAGTTTGAGGAGGAGGTACAGATCTTCCAATTTGAGGGAGAGGGATCCTCAGAGGATCCTGAGAAAAGGATCTTCTCCTTCAGAGAGGGGGGAACTCCTCCCAAAGAAAAATGGGTCCCTAGGAATGCAAATCCAGACTGGGGAGATGTGGAGACTGAGCTACCGCCGCCCACCATCTCATCCCAGAACCAACAGCAAGAAAATCCCCTGGTTCAAACCCATCCTGGTGACTGCCTCCAAAAAGAGGGGGGCAGCCCAGAACCGGAGCCAGGGGAACCCACAATGGCTCTGATCTCCAGTTGCCAAATTTTTCTTTCAGATTCCCAAGACTCTCCACAGAATTCTGCCCAAATCTCTTCGCTAGCAATGTCCAAAACCAGAAAGTTAGCCCACCAGTTGTCCAAAAATGTACATTATCTGTGCCCCCTTGAGGAGAAGGAAGGAAGATATTATGCCCCGGTACAAGTACAGGGGCAGGGTACAATCTCGGCACTGGTGGACACTGGATCTCAAGCTACCCTTCTGTCCAGAAGGGCCTTTGATGAACTGAATGCAGGAAGGGGAGAGAATTACCAAATTCCTCTCACCTCTCTTCCGGGACAACTACAGAACTTTGACGGGAAGGAAATTCCCGTCGAGGGGACGGCAGACTTGGACATTAAAATTGGGCGATATAAGTTGAAACACCCGGTCATAGTTGTGACCCCAGAGGGCACCCCTTGTTTACTAGGGAATGACCTCCTGAGAAGGTTGTCACCCCTAATAGATTGTGTAAACAAGGTCCTCTGGACCCAGACTAGCCGACCAATAAAATTAAAACAGAGTGTCAACCATGTTAGTTTAAACGGCACATGCCACATGGTTGAACAAAAATCTGACCAAGTAGAATTTCACTTCCAGAACAACCAGATTCCAGACGTGACAGTAATAGCAGTAGGACAACAGACTGGTGATGGGGGGTCCTCTCTATTTCTGAAAATCAACCTTCCTTCCAGTCTAAAGTGGTATTCCACGCTGGAAGGAAACACTTTGAAATTCTATACCAATCCACAATCTGAAACTCCCACTCCTATAGTTCAGAAAGATGTGAAATCAGCTCAAAGCCTGGCTGATATTCAGCAAATTGGAGAGCAGTTGTTCATCCCTGTTCAGTTAAATGTTGGGAAGGACTCTGTTCTCGCTCGAATGTGTGTGAACAACGGTAAGAGCTTCATCAGCGAAGCCATGTTTCGCCAACTCCCAAAAGATCCAGCCATTCCCACCTTCAAACTGATAGACAAATGGGAAATGGACCTTGGAGCACCTAATTCCAAACATCTCCTGCCAAGCAGGTGTATGCTCAAAATCTCCATTGGCAACAAGAGCATAGTCCACAATTGTTGGGTCGTGCGAGACGTCCCTGCCGCCTTTTACTTAGGCAGTGACATTCTCAATCGCTTTGCCATTAGTTTGGACCTAATAAACTTCAAAGCTTGGTCCCGATTAGCGGATAATCCCATGGGCTTTGATGATCCAGAAAAAGCATTTAGGTCAGCTCAATTGCTACCTTATGCAGTTGAAATTCAGGTTAAAGAGGAAGTCACCATCCCAGAAAGGACCCGACAATTCTCCCTGGAAGTGAAAGTTAAAAGGGGACAAGAGTTGAAAAACCCTGATGCTTACATACATCTAAATGCTTCTTTCCAACAGCAAGGGTTGGGGGTAAACCCAACTCCATTAGTCAACATAGAACATGACACCATTCCAATAGAGGTGGATAACAGCGACTTAAAGAGTATTACTCTAGCCGCAGGCACCATTATTGGAATGGCGGTTGATGACCGACATTTCTCCATTGATCTTGTAAATGAACTGTTAGGACCAATCCCCAAAGACTGTTTTGACAGTGACAGTGAGGACAATACAACACCAGACAGGATTTTTACCCGGCATGGGGGGAACTTCCTGGTGTACACTTCCTGCCCTTATGGTAAGGAAGATGTGACTTGTGAATTCAGGAGGGATGAGGTGATTTTCCAAGTTCATGAAGGCTGCCTTGCCCACCTGAAGCCTCCGGTCCAAATCAGCACTCTGACCAGGGACTTCTCCACCCAGCTGGAGGAGGCTGCTGAAATAGCCAAACCAGAAGTCTTTCCAGGCTTCAGGCAGATGGTGGAAGAGAGAGTCAACCTAGCTGATGCCTGTGTGACTCTGGAACAAAAGCAAAAGTTGAAACAAGTTTTCTTGGATTTCCAAGATCTCTTTGCGGTAGACTCATATGACTGTGGTCGCACTGACAACCACAATCCCCACGGACCCTGGCATGACTCCTGTGTTTGTGAAGCAATATCGCTTGCCTCTCGCATCAATGGAGTCCCTTACTGAAATAATTAAGAACCTTGAGTCCCGGGGAATAATCCGTCCAGTCCACAGCACCTTCAATAATCCGGTGCTGGGAATATTGAAGCCAAACGGCCAGTGGAGACTCTGCGCCGACCTCAGGGAGCTCAACAAACGGGTCCATACTTCCCGATGGCCTCTGCCCTACATTGACCAAGGGCTGGCCCAGATCCAGGGGTCACAGGTATTCACTGCAATAGACCTGACCAATGGATACTGGACTGTGCCTGTCAGTAGGGAGGACCAATACAAGCTGGCTTTTACCTTTGGGGGCCAGCAGTACACATGGACCCGGACTCCCTTCGGATACCTCAACTCCGGCAATGAATTCAATATTTTCCTACATAAGGCCATGCCCGACCTGGGTGCGAGGGGTAACCTGGCTTATGTAGATGATGTCCTCATCAAAAGTTCATCTGTGGAGGAACATATAGCGGAGATCCGTTATGTTCTGACACAGTTGAGGGCCGCCGGAGCAAAACTTTCCTTTCAGAAAGCACAGTGGTGTAGAACCCGTGTTAATTTCTTGGGGCATGAGATTACTCCTCAGGGTCTCTGTCCCCAGGAAAAGAAAGTGGAAGCACTTCAGAAACTGAAAGACCCCACAACTCTGCGGGAACTAAGGAGCCTCCTTGGACTGACTAATTACAGCAGAAAGTTCATTGAGGGCTACGCAGAGATCACCAGACCCCTGATTCATCTCCTGAAGGGGGGGGTCAAGTGGGAATGGGGTCCAGAACAATCCGAGGCAGTAAAACAACTCAAAAGAAGCCTCTCACAAGCACCTTGCCTAGCTTACCCTGTCAGAAACAAGGAGTTCTTCCTGGAGACGGGGTTCTCTAATACGTGCTTGACGGCAGTATTATACCAAAAGCATGACAAGGTCAATAAAGTAATCTCCTATGCGAGCAAAACTTTATCCTCTGTGGAGGAAAAATTCAACGATTGTGAGAAGGCACTCCTGGCAACGGTGTGGGCATTGAAGAATTACCGCCCGTTTATCCAGGGGGAACACATCATAGTGGAGACTCCACACCAGCCTCTGCAATATCTCCAAAGTGACAGAATCCGGGCCGGAAATGTGAGTAATTCCCGAATTACTTCCTGGATTCTGTCAATGCAAGGCTTTCCTGTGGAGGTCAGATATGGCCAAAACAAGAAGAGTCCCCTCGCGCAAGGACTGGCTGACTTGCATGATTGTGCCAGAGAAAACTGTCTCGAGGACGAAAGTCTGAAAATCAAGGACAACATGGAGGCATACCTTAATTCCCCACACAAAGTCTTTGAAGAAGACAAGTGTGAGGGAATGCCCACTGTGTATGTGGATGGATGCTCTTACCATGTTGACAACAACGGGGAGAAAGAACTGGTGGCTGGCGTAGGGAATGCATGGGTGAATGAGTCCCCAGAACCCTCCGCTGGATACAAAATTGGTCCCCGAAGTAGTCAGGTGGCAGAATTGATGGCTGTGCATCAGGCCATCCTCACTGCTGTCCAGCATCAACTCCACGAATTGGTCATAATCACAGATTCGGATTATGTACGGAACGGGTTCGTGGAGCACCTGGTTAATTGGAAAACCAGAGGCATGTTATGTGCTAACAACAAACCCTTGAAACATGGGAAGTTGATCCAAAACATTGATGATCTGGTCACCTCGAATGAGATGACTATCTATTGGAAAAAGATCAAGGGTCATTCCAAAGTAGAGGGACCAGACAAAACTGGAAATGACTTAGCTGATCAGCTGGCCAAAACCGGGGCCATCCAAGGGGATCTAATTGAGATTGAGTCCCTGTTGGGGGAAATCCAGGTCACTGCTATCACTAGGTCCCAGACAAATGCTCACAACGACCTTTCAATTGCACAATGGAGCAAGGAGACCCCTGATGCTGATTTGATTACCGCTCAGAAGGGGGATCCAATAATTGGTAAATTTTACCAGCACCTGGAGGACCCTGAGAACTTTCCCCTGACGGATACCGATTACATTGGGAAAGAGGACCTAAGAGTGTTGATGAAATGTCCAAAAATGTTCCGGAACCAAGACGGTTTGTTGGTAAGGAAATCCAAAGCTGGCCACGACCAGTGGGTGGTTCCTACCTCATTCCGAAGCCTGATGTTAAGTCACGCCCATGATGCGGCCACCGCCGGTCATAGGGGGTTTCACACAACATTGGAAATCTTAAGAGAGGTTGCATACTGGCCACACATGGGGCAGGACCTCGACCAATACTTGAAGGGGTGTCTTGTGTGTGCACAATTTCAGCCATCATCCCTCACGCACCGTGCGCCTCTCCAAAAGAGGGGGATGACACTGCCATGGTCAGATTTACAAATCGACTTTGTAGGCCCTGTGATTCGCTCGGCTAGGGGGAATAAGTACATGTTGACCGTGACATGCTTGTTTACCAAGTGGGTGGAATGTCTCCCAGCCCCAAACTGCAAGGCAGAAACGGCAGCTGCCTTGATGATTAACCACATCTTTTCCCGTTTTGGTCTACCTCAAAGGATTGAGTCAGACAGGGGTAGCCACTTCACCAGTGAAGTAATGACAAAGATGTGGGAGATACTGGGGGTCAAGAGAAAGCTGCATATTGCTTATAGACCTGCTTCTTCTGGGGCAGTAGAGAGATATAACCGGACAATTGTGAGCATATTAAAGAAGTTTGTGGCAGATTCTGGGCCAAGTTGGGATATCCGATTACCTCTGGTCCTAATGGCTATCAGATCTACCCCTTCATCTGCAACCAAAATGTCACCATTTGAGTTGATGACCGGGCGCAAGATGGTGCTTCCGCAGCATTTGCTCTACAGGACCCAAGAGCAGACACTGATAAATGCCTCCACTACTCATGAGTATGTAGAGAATTTAAGGAAACACCTCCAACATGCTTTTGCTTATGCTCAGCGGAATCTAGAAAGATCAGCTGATAGCATGAAGACCCATTATGACCTGAAAACTTCCAGGAAGGAATATCAGGTGGGAGACCGGGTCTATCTATACAACTTCCAAAGGAACCAGGCCAAGCAGCGCAAATTTTTGCCTACATGGAAGGGACCCTTTGAGATCATCGACAAGATCTCCCCTGTGGCCTACAAAATCCACATCCCCAAAGGTCCTTTGGCAGAGGGGGAAGACAAGTGGGTCCACATAAACCAGTTGAAATGTTGCCATCCCAGGCACACTCTGCAACAACTGGAGGAATCCTCTGGAATCCTAGCGGGTACTGTCTCAGACTAATTCTGTTCCAATCATAAAACATACCACATCTAGTCTCTAAAATATTGTGATTTGCATGAAACTGTCTCTTAGTCATACTGTTTTTTATCAAAATAAGAATGTAATGTTTCGTCATGATGAAATGCATATGCTATCCCACCATCTCAACAGTGGTGGAAAAACGTCTATGAGTAGGTATTGCCGCTCTTCCTTTGTCGTCCTAGGAGAAAGAAGACCTTGAGACTGGCCAAGGAGGACGATCCGGAGACCGGGAACGAAGATCCAATGGGCCCAGTGGACCGCCCAATACTCCCATCAGGACTGGCGAGGAGAACCGATCGATCAGTACCGGATGGAGAAGAAGATGCTGAACTGTGCCATCTACAGAAGAGGAAGAAGATTATGCGGACAGACCGGTGCGTGGGTCAAAACCCTTGTGCACCCGACTCCCCATCGACTCAAATTCAAAGTGTAGTCGCGTGGGGGGGCTTGTTGGGTGTCCTGACCCACGTTTAAGCTATCATGCTGCAACATTTGGTGCTGTGGGCTTAGAAAATTCAAGATGGCGGAAAACCCACATGTGCGCCGAAATCCAGGAAAGCTGCGCAGTTTGTGCGCCCACCAAAATGGTTGCCTCACTTGCCACCCACCAGTGCGAGAATGAAAGGCCGGGTTGCCAAAGGAAAAACAGTAGCGCCGGTTAGCTTCAAAGCGCTTTAAAATCACCATTGGACTACCCGCACAGTAGTCTGAAACCATTGGGAATGGCAATGCTGATTGCCAATTGCAACCTAGAATTGTTGGGAATTCATTTTCTTAAATCCCAAAAATGGGTGCAGTACCAGTACTCACCACTATCCAAAAGCCGGCAGTTTAAAACCACCCTGTGTTTCTCTGAAGGCAAGCCAAAGTGCCTATTTCAAACATTGCAATATGTGCAAAATATTCACTGAACACCAGCAGACATTTGGTAGAATGGAGTTTTGTGTGCCTACAAAATATGGGAAATGAAGAGCCCAGAACAATGCTTATAACAAAACTGGCTGAGCTATGGAGTCAGCAGTTTAAGTTGCACTGGATTTAAAGACACTAAAATCGAAAATGTTTAGATTAAATGAGTGACCTATGTTTGGTGTCACATGCCTTTGTAACTGTTGAAATGTCATAGTTTTGCACTTAGAATCAGCATTCTAGCTGCATATGTAAAAATGTTTAGTTTTATTTGAATGCAAGAACTGGGGAACAAAAAGTGACATTTTATCTGAAACTGGCTTAAGGAACTGAATTCTGCCTGGCAACTACCCCCATCAGGAGTGAAATTTGAGTCACAGCTGTGTTCCCAGGCAACCTTCCTTTTGCTGCCCACACTAAGGATATGCCATCTATCTGATAATTGAATTACCTGTGCTCTGCAGGAGAGTGAACAAAGCCCTCTTCACTCAGGCAAAGGTTTTTATTACCGCAGTCGTAAAATGTAGCTTCCTCTTGGCAGGAGCTGGGAGGGGCACTGCCTGTGAGAGCAAGCTGGCTTGGCAGAACTGGATTAACCAGAAATTCAACCTTGTGCTGAGGGTAAACCACACCCCTTTGGAGCCAGAACATAACTTTAAAAAGATGAATAACTCATAGAGCGGACATGTGAAAATTTTATAAATGATACCATAATTCTTGTGATTTTTCTGCCCACATTTTAAGAGGTTTTTCGACCCGGTGGCGTGTTCAGAGGGGTTTTAGCGGAAAAGTGGATATAACTCTAAATGTATGCATGTTAAAAATCTGAAACTTCATCAGTTAATGTCCCTACTCCCTGCGCACATGTATGTAAAGTTGGGTCAATGTCAGAAATTGAAAAATCAGTTAAAAAGTGAAATATGTGCCATTTCTGAATGCAAGCTCCCAGGAAGAGCAGAGTTTGAACAGGGGATACCTCCTGTAATGCATGATGGGTGCATATGATTTTAAAACAATATGTACCTCTGCAAACATGTATTTGTTTCAAATCTAGATTTGTGTGTAAGTTGACAGGAGGAGTGGACTTTCTGCAGGCTGTAAAATGACATCCCTCTGACTCACAGTTCATTCCCCAATCAAATGATGAATGGAAGTTTGACCAATTAGAAGCTGAGAGAGAGGTAGGGTCAGTGATGCTAGAACACACCCACATTCTAAACACATAAAAGCAGACAGACAGGACAGATAGGGACCTTCAATTCCATTTGCTGCAACGCGCTCTGCCGGACCATACAACATCCAGAAATCCATACTTTACCTCCATCAAACCTCCAGAAAGCCAAACTAGAGACTTCAATCTATCCAGAACTAAGAGACCAGACCAGAGAGAAAGCAGTGCTGTACCCAGAGAGACCCAGACCAGCAGAGAGAGCTGACCCAGATCACTGTGAAGTGCAGAGGCCAGACCAGACCAGAGTCCAGTTTAAAACCCTGACCAGATCCATGGCGAGGCCCATTTCACTCAAGAATATAGTGTGAGTACCCAGCTGAACTGTGTAGAACCAATCTCTTAGTTTAAATTCATCTAATTCAACCTATTTTAATCTAAGTAGAACTGTCTCCTAACTGTCACCTGTCATTTGCAAAGCTGTCACTTGTCATTTCGTAGTTGCAAGCTGCACGTGTCTTTTTGAACTTTAAAATTTCAAATCTGAAAAACGACCTTTATTTAATCGCTCATATCTCCGCAACCGTTTGTGCTAGAGACTTGCAGTAACTTTCATTTGGAAGATGAGATCCTAGGCTTTCCTAGGACCCCAAAACGATAGAGATAGTCCTTGTGGTTCTCCTGTAATAGCGCTCGGCGCATCCGCGAATTTTACCGCGATTTGCAAATTTCTTCACATGTAAAAACTGCTGCTGCTTGCCTTCCATTTGCCAGAAATTCGTTTAACCTGCTAACTATCCCTGCATCATTGCTAGTGTGAGCTGAGCTAATATTAACTAGATACCACTCACCCTGAACCTCTGACAGGGAATTAAAAGCATTTTTAGCATATTTTTAATTCATTGCCAGCACATATCCAAGCAATTTGGGCCTGTGTTTTCAAACTTATGTAGTCTAAGCTTGCTGGATTGAACTGAATTACCGTTGATTGCATTTCTGAGAACTGTGTGCTTCCTTCCATTTCCTTGCCTTGCATCAAGGGGGGGAGGGGATTGCCAGAGAAAAGTGATTACATTGTTTGGTTGAAATCATATTGAGTATTTCTATACTGCATTTCATTCATTCAACCTTGCATCCATTTGAACTCTATAAAGCATTTTGTACCACCTTCTTCTTTTGTTCCTATTTACCAGTGTGCTACCTTATCCATTTCATCTCAACTCCTTAGTAATTATAAAGAAGTGTGCTAGTGCCCGATTCTCTGTTGTTAATCTGTATCATATCAGATTAAGTGTGATATTCAATTATTAATTTATTATAAAGTGTCATATATATATCTATTGTTTAAATTATCAAATAAACCTTTTAAACTTGCAAAACAGAACTACTTCTTGGCTCAGTGGGGTCAGGGGGATTCCAAGAGAGGGGTGTTATATAGGGGTAGTCATCCAGAACGCATGAACTGGACATAAAGATATATCAATAAGGGTTTTCATTCAGTATTATAGACTAGGCGTTGACTTAGCTGTAGTGTTGAATTGAATCCTCTTACAGAATGCTTCCTACATGTATCCATTGTCCACCTCTGATATCCAGAAAACCATGACAACCTTCAAATGGTGATTTGCCCTGAAAGTGTTCTACAACTCGGCAAATGTCAAATTCTTCTTCCTTTCATGCTATGCATCGGTTATAATGTTACTGTTCCATTTAAAAAATCATAGAAAAACTACCTGACAAAAATGCAGAACTAATCCTATGGCCATTGTGTTTGGCAGTTTCCTTTACTCCCTTAAGAGAAACTGCAACCATATTGACAAGGGAGCTACTTATAGCCTTCCTATATGGAACTCTCTTAGAATGTTTGTCCACTGCGAACCAAGCACATGCAAATCTATCCTTACCATGAGATCCATCAGAAAATCTGTGTTGAGAAAGGAAACCTCTGCAAATGTCCCTTGCACCGCAGCAGACTGGCTGATGTAACAGCCGTTCCGTCCTCAAATTTAAGGATGCTGTCAAAATCAGTTTATATGTTTCGTTTCTAGGGTGAATGTTGTGAAAAATTTAATGAGCAGCACGCCCAGTATCACAGATCTATTTGTCAGATATAAAGATCTGTGGTCCGTTTTATGTTCCCAAAATGCTCTTTGGTTTTATGCAAAACAGACTGAAACCCTCACGGTCTTATTTGTTCACTTTACGATTTTGGTTTTGCAAAATAGTACAATAGTTGTTTACCAGAGGTTCCTCCTTTGAATGCTAACCTTTTATCAGAAAATAATGTATATCGTTATTCTAGGTTTTGATATTGTGCTTTGCTCAGTTAGACAGGTTCAACATTCTTATTATGTCTAACATAAAAACTGGAAGTGATAATTGGAAATTAAGTGTTCCCATTTTTTAAAAGAGCAGTTATACAATATTTGTACAATGACATTTTTTTTATTGGCAGCTTTTGCAAAAAATCACAGGCACCCCTGCATCTCTCAAAGCAGTGTTTTTCCCTATGCAGTGGCTTTAGCAATCGTCTCACCCAGCTAGAGACAGAGGCATAAGGTGAAACCGAGGGAGAGAAAGTTAGATCACTGTATGATACAAAGGATACATTGAGTAGCTTTTATTCTGTCAGCTGCAAAATGTTGCATGTGCTTATTTTGTGCTTTGATAACAGACCACTGAGAATTTAAAAATTGTTCTCGTTGTTTTACTTATTTCATGTGTCAATTTTTGCTGTCTTAAGTTTTGTGCCTGTTTTATCTCCTATTCCGTATGTCTTTAGGAAACCATTGTGAATATGAAATGGGATCCATCGGGCCAGATTCTCATGACATGTGCCAAAGAAGAAATGGTGAAACTCTGGGGATGTATTTCAAAATGTTGGCGCTGTTTGTATTCACTCCCTCACCAGTCTATTGTCAATGGTATTGCCTGGTGTGGCTTGAAAGGGAAAGAAGAGCAACAGCAACTTATGTTGGCAACGTATGTTCCTTTCTCTATACACATACACAATTGCATGTTTTATTGTAAATGGCATGAATTGGTTCTGTTACATTGAGCGCTTCCCTACATCTATATCTTTTAGAATGACTGAGTTATTTTACAGGCTCTGTGGGTCTGTATGTGCTAAATTCTGAGGGAAGACCTTTTGAAAGAGGAATGTTTTCATTAATATGAAGGGGTGGGTTTGTTATTGGGAGGAGAGTGAGAACGCAGAAGTGCTTTTGCTGCTGTGTTGGTAGTTTCAGTTTGGAAAAGCTAATCGCTGCGTGTGGGTTTGGTTCGAGGTGTTATGGGTCAGTGGGCATGCAGGCACTTGTGTGCCTGTGGCGTAGGGGTGCATTGCCATTTTGCTATTGTGTGAATTATTGGGGGAGGTGTTGAGTTTGACTGTCAGTGTGGAGTGGTATGTTGCCATGTGTGGGCGTAATTAATCGGTGTGTGTGGTGTGTTTGAAGGAGTATGAAATGTTTTAGTAGGGTTATTGGGAGGACTGGTGGTGATCCTCATATGGTATAGGGTTGAATCATTGTTGCACAGATTATTGTTGAGTAAACAAATTCACTGTCTAGTCGTTACTGGTAGACCAATTTGTTTGGATCACATGACCTGGGAATCTCAAGCCAAGACCCCGTACTTTGTGCTGTACCTCTTTGCATTAAGGTTTTGCGCTTCTCTTTGACCATGGGCCATGGTTTAACGAGTTCGGTCAGCAAATTAAAGAGCTATATTTAGTTTCTTGAAGGTCAGTTATTGCTTTATTGTGCATATTCACTTTGGGAGGGACTTCCAGAGCTTAGTTGAGATGTCTGAAAACACCATATAGTATTTTCAACTATTATTTGGGTTCAGGAAGTATGTCATTGCTAGAGCTCAGGGTTCTTTTTGATCTGTAGATGGAGATTTATTCTTGCTGAAACTCTGCTCCATGGCCATGAATTGCTCTGTGAACAATGCAAGTGTTTAATAGATCCTTTTCTTGAATGGTAGCCAGTATACTGATCTTAGTGCTGGTGTGCTGTTTTTTCTCTTGCTTAGTCTTGGGAGTAGTCCTGCTGCTATGTTCTGGAACGATTGCAGTTTAAAAAAAAAAAAGTATATTCAATGTGTATGGCTAGTTCTCGTCTTTTACATATTTTACAAATTATACATAAAAACCATAGAATACATTTACTAAAGAAAAAAGAAAATTAATCCTCAATTTAAAAAGGGAGCTTAAATAAAAGAAATGAAGTACCTCCTGGACTGCCACCATAAACTTCTCCAAAACATTGACAAGTAGATAATAAAAGAAATGCAAATCCAAAAGTCTTTCCAATCATAATCAACAGCATTTTTCAAATATTCTTAACTTCCGACACCTAACTAGAAATTAAATACGGTGATTAATCAGCATTAATAGAAAGAATACGTCTCACTTTAACAATTTCTCAAATGTGATGTGTTGCAGCAACCATAATCAGTGGTTCTGCTGAGAATATTGAAGCCCAAAACTGATCCGTTACATTCCCCCAATATGCTAAACAAAATCTACCATGCCCCTTAACATAGTAGGACGTTAGCCTCAGGCACCCTGTCAATAAGTGCCAGCAAGACTCCACCCTCTCCTTGCAAATATGGCAAAGCCTCATTTTGTAGGGTTCCCATGCCCATGTCCCAGTGAACTCACAAACAGGTATTATATGACTTTGATCTCAATATGATGTCCTCAATATTAGTGGAGCTAACGCAGCAATTATATAATCACTTCCTACGCCTGAGGTAATGATGGAACATTTTTTGGTGTGGTAGTCGGGAAATCCAAGGTAGGTACAAAGTAGTCTATTCTTGACGTGACAAGAGAGAAAATGCCAAGGGTTTTGTGGTGGAGGTGAGAAGGGGTAATTCAAATTATTGTGAAAGGTTTAAATGAACAAACCAAAAATGCAATTTAAAAAAGGGTATCATCCGCTTGATGGTATGTAGGTGGAAGAAGTATTTATTTTTTTCGAAGTTCCAGTGTTGGGTCACTGTCCAATCAAAATTCTGTGATTTTTAACTACTTGTAATGCTTTCGGTCTGGTTACCATTTTGGTAGCCATTGTATAGGCAGTTGTATAGAGAGATTGTTGAGCATGATAATGATTTTAATTTTGTCCATGTTGAGTTTGAGGTTGTTAATGCTCATCCAATGCGTTGATTTGCAAGAGTTAGTTGACAAGGATTTGGTATATGTGCTTGCTGGTATCGATTTTGTAGATAATTTGAGTATCATCTGCATAGTTGCAGTATAAAAGTCTGTGTCCCTTGATGAGATTCATGAGTGGGTTCATGAAAATATTGAAGAGGGGTGTAGAGAGCGATGAGCCTTGTGGAAACCCACAGGTGATTGTGTGTGAGGTTGAGCTGAAGGGTGGTAGCCAGGTAATTTCCATTCTTTCTGCCAGGAACGTTTTTATCCACTGTAGTGCAGTTTTGCTTATCCCTTCTTGTGTCCTTTTGATGAGGGCTGCATGGTTGACTTTGTCTAAAGCTGCTGAAAGGTCTATTAGCATCGGGGCGTAATGGATGTTGGCGTCTGAGTTCATTTTTAGGTCGTCCCAGGTGGAGAGTAGTGCTGGGTCAGTTTCTCTCATAGGCCTGAAGCAGACTTGTGCCTGGTCCAGTAGGTGATTGGTTTCCACATGTCAAGATTTTTCCATATACATGGGCTTCTAGCAGTTTGGCCAAGGAAGATATGCTCGATATAGGCCTGTAGTTAGTGAGGTTATTTGTATTTCCTCTGGGATCTTTGCCAAGTGGTTTAATGTAGAACACTTTGAAACTCTTAGTACAGTTCCTGTTTTACGAGGTTGCTGAAGCATTCTTCATGTGTCTCTTTGGCGAGACTGTTTTTGTAGATGTCTGATGGGCAAGGGTCTACTGATGTGCCGCCTTTGTTGTTACCTAAACGTAATTTTGAACATTAGCCGGCGTCGCATCTAGACATAATCGTAAACACTAGCCAGCGTCGCACCTAGATAGGTTTAAAATATCAGCGTGTGCCACACTTCGATAGAATTGTGATTGTTACAATTTGCCCAATTAACCAATCCACTAACGATTTCACCCCTCTGCATATACCTCTCAAGCTCTAACCAAACACAACCACAAACCTATAAAACAACAATCCG
Organism: Ambystoma mexicanum; assembly: GCF_040938575.1. Lineage (NCBI taxonomy): Eukaryota > Metazoa > Chordata > Amphibia > Caudata > Ambystomatidae > Ambystoma > Ambystoma mexicanum. The sequence continues at coordinate 1,100,782,090 of NC_090934.1, read as the reverse complement.
CACAAACTTCACTACACTACAACAACAAAACAAACCACACATAGACTCGCACAACAGCATACGACTACCGACCAGAAAACACCCCAAGCCAACCAACGGAATTCCGGGCTGAGGCCGCCAACAGCACATCACTGCTCTCTTGCACTTTTCCAGCTTACTCCCACTAACTTGCCCCCCCAGCCCCTCTCCTTTTCAGAGCCACCAGAGGACTATGGGACCACTCCGGTGGTGATAGTGCGCCGTACAAATATCCTTTAACATCAACAATTGTTAATGTTAAAGTAGTTGGTATTGTGGTTGCCTCTAGAGTTGAATATTTGAGTTTAAAAACAAAGTGTTTTGCAAGGTCATCAGAGTTTCTGCGAAGGAGTAGGGACTTTATTGCAAGATTTCAGGTTTGTTATCTCATGGACTATGTTAAACACAACTTTCTGTGCATTACTTGCTTTTGAAATGCTTTCGCTATAGGGCATTTTGTTTTCGTTTAGGATTTCTGCTTAATCGATCCTTATCTGTTTTTGGTATGCAATTTTGTCCTGTTAGTTGTAATGTTTCCTTCAAGCTTGTGCAAGTTTCCAGTTTGTTTTTTTCAAGTCTCTGAGGTGGGGCATAAAGCATCTGGCAGCTATTTTCTTTTTGTAGAGGGCAATGTGTTTCTTCGGTGCTAAAGCATCGAGCTTCTGTGATCCATTTTTCGCATGCCTCAATTTTTTCTTGTGGTGGAATCCAAGAGCATTTTGTGGATTCCAGTCTGGTGTTGAGGGATTTTCAGTTTCCTTTCTCATTTTGGAGTTAGATTTATGTGGGTGGTGTGAGGTCACTGATTTGGCAGGTTTGGTATTATCCCCTTCAAACCAGATGTAAAAGTCCCCTAGTATGAGTCGGTTGCAGTGTTCTATTTGAATTCAGGTTGGGTGTGTACGCATTTCTCTGCAAAGGACGGATTGTATATGGGTGGTCTGTCGATGAGTAGGATGGATTGATTGGTTTGATGGCCTAGAGCTAAGTGGAGGAAGAGTGATTCGCAATCTGGCCACTTTCTCTTTTTCCTTAGCTGTTGGTCTGCCTGAATTTAAAGTTGTTTGGGAGGAATTTGTGTGCAACTTCCTTAAAGTCATCCATTAGCCAGGTTTCTGTGAGGAAATGTATGTTGATTCCCTCTTCGCTTGGGGACTTGTGAATGTCTGTGGCATGATTTGGCAATGATCTGGTGTGGATCAGATTACAGTAAATCTTTTTATTTTTCAGGGTTTGTTCGTTCTTTGGGGGTTGTATCGGTATGAACATTGGACATAGGTTCATCCTGTCTTTTGATAGAGAGATTGACTTTGGTGTGATGTGGTTCTTCATTGAGGAGCATGAGTAGCCTCAATGTCCTTTTCAGGGGGTGTTTATGGGTTTGTAACATGAAATTCTTTGGTCTCGCCAGTCCTTGGTGGCAAATGGTGTGTTTCTTTTCTAGTTCTTTGGGCTTCATTTAATCTATCATGATGTCTGCTTTTTCTCTCCCTGTGTTAATAGTTCTTTGGATGACTGGTTGTAAGGGGTTGTCGGTGGATAGGTATTGCAAAAAATAGAGTGATTTTAGTCTATATGTCGCAAAAAGGGATCTCTTCTGTCAAGAGTATTGTGGGAGCTTTCAATAAGTTGTTGATTGCCTTGTTTGGCTTTACTCGCTAGTGCATTTTGGGTAATTCTTGTCTGGTGGTGTTTTCTAGTTCGAGGCATTTTGGTGTGGTTTGCACGTCGGCTTCCAGTGGTATAAGGGGGGGTCTAGTCTGGGAGGACTGCCTATATATCTTGTTGAAATTTGGGTGTCTGCCACTTTTCTTTTTAGTTATCCAGATATTTTGCTGGCAGATTTTCTTATTGCGATAATGTCCCAGTGCAAGGTATCGTGGTGGTACATTATTGGATAGGCAAGTTATCGCAATGGGTGGTTATCTAGATAGGGGGAGTATCTGAGTGGCTAGAAATATCCCAGCAGCAGATTGTGTTGGCAGATAAAACTGTTGCTAGTGGTTAAAATTGGCAGTTAACACAGTGGTAGAATATCCCTGTGGCCATTTATCAAAGTCTCAAGACATCTCAATGGCAAGTTATGCAGATGGGAAGATATTGCAGTGGCATAGTAGCCCAGTGGTCAGGTATAACTGTGGCGCCGTATCACAGTGGCGCCGTATCCCACCAGCTAAATGTACTCCAGCGGCTAAATGTGTCCAAGTGGTCAAATATCAGTGGTAAGTGTAACAAAATGTCGTAATATCTCATTAAAAGTTTAGCAAAATGGAAAGTAAAGTAAGTGACAGATTATTAGAGTGGCACAGTATTATTGTGGCAAAGCTATTGTGATGAATCGAATGGAGTCATCACGGATTCCCCCGCGGTAACCTCCTCCCATGTGGCATAGGGATGGCAGCCACTACTTGATCCTGACCATGGGGGTGGCTACGTGACGGAGGTACACATGGGAGGAGACAACTACCAGGGAGATGTCATGACTTCATTGAATGAGACATGCTATCCCCCATTCGTCCATGAAGAAGGCCCCTTAATACCAAACACCATAGTGGCATATTGCCATATATCTGTTCCCCACTTTAGGGAAAGTGAACCATCTCTTTTCCAACATCATTCAGACCAACCTGCCATTTCTGGTCTAAACGACACCAGCTCCAAGTCCGTTTTTTTTTGGAACTGATTTCTCATTTGGGCGTTGAGAACGAGTTTAAATTCTAAACATCAGAAACCATCAATGTACTTCACTCCCCACAACCACCTGAGTACTGAGACAAGGAGAATGGAGGAATTGATGCACAGCAGCAAACTTAGTGAGCGTGCTAGCTGTTGGTCAATGACACCTGTACGCAGGACCTTTAAAAATGGTAAGCGAACCAGCAGCAGCAGCTCGGGAGAAGACGTGGCTTCTCTAGTGAAGGTGGACAGAGGCTGGAAGCACAAACGGTTGTGCAGAAACTGGAGGCACAAGCTGGTGTGTAGAAGCTGGAGGTATGAGCCGGTGTGGCGGAGCGAAGAGGCTCGCCAGCGGAAGAGGACCGAAACATGGTGCGAGAGAGATGGGCCGAAGAGACGCCAGGAACCGCGAGAGGAACCCCAGGTGTCCCACAGCCAAAAGAAGCAGCGTAGTCCTTAGCGGGAGCCGGAGGGAAGCCAGCCTGCAGGAGCGGAGCCGCAAGGGAAACCAGAGAATCGGCAGAGCCACGAGGGAAACCAGAGAATCGGCGGAGACTCAATGGAAGCCAGAGAATCGGTAGAGCTGCTCAGACTACGGAGCAGGCAGCAGAGGAATGCCACGTAAGCGCGAGCAAGACCAAATAACTCACACAGAGCTGGTGAGTCTGCCAGTGCAGAGTGGGGAACCCAGGGTGTTTCGGCAGCCACACCAAAGAGACTTTGAGCAGTTCAAAATTTCAGAAAGTGAAAGAATTGTTTGTGAAGAGAAAGGGCGAATGCCAACCCACACCCCAACAAGAAGTGAATGTCAATGTGGGGAGGGGGGCTTGAATGAGAACAAGTAGATATACCAAGTCAAGAGGGGGTACATGCTACTTGGTTGTAAAGAGAGACTATAACATATGAGGAAGTCCTGACAAGCATACACCAGGCAGTTGTGAGTGCAAGGGGATCCTGGCAGGAGAGTATACCAGGCAGTTGAAAGTGCATGAAGAGACCTGGCAAGGGAGTATACTAGGCAAATTGCAAACCTATGAGAAAGAACAAGAAATGGCAGTATTTGTTGAACAAAGAAGAAACTTTTGTTAAACATGAACTTAAGCTTAAACAGCGTTTATACCTAACAAGATTGTTGTGGGCAAAGAAAAGACGCAAAGAACTGTTATGATATGATAGGTTTTATAACACGCTTAATACCCAGAGGTTTCTAAGTGCTGACCCGGGGATCAAACTTGTGGTGCTCTGTGTCTTGCTTCCAAGGAGAGCATGTTGCCGCTGAGCTATCCTCCCGAGACTGTTAGTCTCGGGAGGATAGCTGATAGTCCAAGAGACATTGCTACACCATTGCAGAAAAAAAGGGAAGGGAGGTCCCCCCCTCTGGAACCAAGCTCTTTTCATCTTGGAGAACATTTTCTTTGGAGTTGTGCTATTTTTGTCATGTGATCCTGGCCTATTTGTTTGTTATCTAATACACTAGACTGATATTGAGGCACAATATTTACACTAAGTTTTGTTTGACTATTTAAATCGGTTGCTTTGACCCCTAAAACTAAAGCTTTGAAGAAAGAACGTTCCAGTCCATTGCTTTATAGTTCTATGTAAAATAACTACCTTTTTTGGATCAATTGTCAATCTTGAACTCCTTGTTCCTCATTTGATAATGACCATAAAGTGTTCATTTTAGAACTTTAACCGGCAATACTGTTTATTATTATTCCACAGATGGCATAAGTCTGTGGTGTGAAGTAGATGATGAGGAGTTGTCCTTCTGAAGATAATTTCAGTTTGATTCACTTAAACTGTCCACCATTGGAATCCAGTTGAATAGGGACCCTTAATATGGAAGGTTGATTTTCCAATGATTATAGCAATTTTACTTTGATCTAGTGAAGTTTGGAATTTGAGTACAGATTTGGCTGTTTACCTTATAGTAATGGAAGATTGATTATGTTGAATTGATGACCTAATTCAGCTCCTGGCGAAGGGGACTACCCTAACGCGTAGAGCTCTGTATTCTTTTGACCACATCATTAAATGTTTTTTGAATTAATTCTATTGAACTTGCCCAGACAAATGTGTGTGCTTACTTGTGCCTTAAATCTTGTTTAATTTTGACTGTTCTCAGTTTTTTGGTTGTGCAGGGGACGCAAGGGTCCTCACATAGAGCTCTTTCCATCTTTTTTGCTATTGACGTTCCACCTTGTGCTAGGGTGGATTTACTCTTCTCTGCACCAAAAGTATCTTAATCGTGCTTACCCATATAGGAATGCAACATCAGTGTTTTGCTCAACTATTTTTGTTGATGAAAAGTTTTTGGCAAGCATCAGGTTAAAGACATTTTCCCTTTTCACTTTGTTTGTGTTTTTAGTGCGAGAGTCAGAATAGACTGTTTGGCCACAAGGACTGCTTTTGATTTCTGACATCCTTACATAAACAGTTCTTTAGTTTTTGGTTATAGGTAGGGAAAACTCCTCTTAGTGCAGGGACAGAGAGGCATTTTCCCAACCCCATTCATTTAATAAAAGTCTTTAACCAGAAACATGGCAACTTTGTGTCCGCTTTCATTTCTGACCCCTTGCATATAGAGTCAGAGGGGAATCGGGCTTAATTGACATAAACTGGGGGACTCTTAGATTTGGGAAAACTGAATAACCGAGCTTCTTATACATCAATTGCCACAGAACATTCAATTGTATTTGACTTGTGCAGCAGCAGGGGAGAGTTGTTCCAACCAGGTGACCAGGTTTTAATACCCACAGACTTAGTCCTCACTCCCCCACCCAGAACCTACTTTGGACTTGCTTCTAAATCCGGTCCAGCATGGTGACATGGTTTAGACATCTTTGCAGGCGTTATAGATCCTGACTATAGAGGTGACATAAACATCTTGATGCAAAATAATGGAAAGGAGCCATATCAATTGAATTCGATGGAGAAAATAGCACAGGGAATTTTTGAAAAGGCTTTGTTTTCCCAAACTCAAAGAAGTGAAAAGCTCTAGTGAAACCAATAGAGGTACCAAGGGTTTTGGGGAGGCAGACAGGTATCAGGGGAAGAGTCTGAAGTCATCCCTGATCTAGCCATCACCGAAGCTGAACCCTACCTTCAGGTCATACCTGAAGAGGAGGGGAGGGTAGGAAAAAGGGGGGACCATTATTCTTCCTAAACTTTGCACTGTTATATACCAGAGATAATGGGTCAGATGGATCCCATAGGTCACAAATAATGATGTTCAAAAGTCATAGGAAGATAGTGTTGGAAATTGCCCATTCCTACCTGACAGGCGGCCATCTAGGTACAGCCAAGAACTAAGCACTGATTCTATTGGGCCGGGGTCTATGCTGATCTGAAAAACATTTTGCTCACTTGCTCCATATGTCAGAAGACTAGTTGTCAAATTCCCCCTCTAGCTCCTTTGCAACCCTTGATATACAGTTTTCAAGCATAGGAATGTGTATATTGGGACCCCTTGAGCCATCAAAGTTGGGAAACAGATATATCATTGTGATATAAGATTATGTAACCCGTTATCCTGAAGATGTTCCTTTACCGAATAACACGACAAAGCAACTACTCATACGCCCGTCCACTTTCCTCCATCCTTGTGGGTGTCCCCCAAAATAGGGACGGTACCGGAACCTTTGGCAGCAAAGAAAATGACATTCCCCTTTAAATTTAGTGTAGAGTGCAGGCCCGTGGCCTCGGGCGCGGGACCGCCCCAGCTAAGGCCCCGCCCTCCGGCACATCACTCCCTTTTTCCGCACAGACACTGTCGGGCCTGGCAGCCAGCACGGAGACCTTTATTTTAGCTTTCTGCTGGCTCCCCATTTTTTTATTTATTTAACTTTCCTTCTGTGCCTTACCTCCCCGGAGCATGTTGGCCGCAGCAGGATTCACAAGGTTTGTATCTTGCAACCGTTCGTTCCCGGCCTCGGACCCCATGCACTCTGTCTTCAGTGTTTGGGCCCCGACCATCGCTGGGACTCATGTGTGGCCTGCAGCGCTCTGAGTGGCAGGGCATTGAAGAATCTTTTGTCGCAGTGGAGGGGGAAATCTTCCATACTTCTCCCCCTCTCTATCTTAAGGACTTTGTCTCCGGGGCCTCTCGTCAAGACAAGGTAGGACCTCTCTTCTGCAAGTCTCCACAGCTAAAAGACTGTGGCATGTCCAACTGGGCAAGATACCATTAGGGATAGAGTTAGTTTCTTCCACAATTTCACTGCGTCCCCTATCCACGAGAGGGCCCTCCCATTGTTATGGACAAAGGTCTCCTCTATCTCATGGTAAATCTGGATGCCCGGGTATTTAAAGGACTCTCATTCCCAGTGGAGCTCCCTGCGCATACTCCCCTCTCCCTGTCTGCCCCTCAGGCCCGCCAGTGGGAAAACTAGAGATTTGTCTTTGTTTACCTGAAACCCTGACTGTTTGAGAAAGTTGCCCAGCACATCTAAGATCACCGAAATGTTTTCCAGTGGGTTTTCTATGAAGAGCAGCATATCATCTGCGAAAAGCGCGATATTGTGCATCATCCCGCCTGCCTGTATTCCCATCTCCGCAATGTACGATCGAAAATATCTCTCCAGCGGTTGTAGCGCCAAGGCAAATATGATGGGGGAGACCGGGCATCCCTGACGTGTGCCCCTCTCCAGACGTGTGCCCCTCTCCAGATGCCATCTTCCCGAGACCCATCCTCCTTTTTTTATCCTGGCTATGGGAGTGTTCATGCAAGAGGCCCTACATTACACTTGTGCTGGTGTACATAGCGGGGCGCTGGAACAGGAAAAAGCTATGGCCCACCCCAACACCGAACCCATTCACTGCACTGGACAACAAGGGTGGCCGGTAAGGTCAGCCCAGTTGAAGCAGGTAGAAAGGGATACCGGTTGGAGCAAGTTGAGGGAAATGAGGGGGGTTGGGAGAAGGGGCGGGGGGTGGACAGAGGTCAAGTTGGGGCTGGGAAGTTGGGGAGTTCAGAGTGCGTTATTGGTTGGGGGCTGAGGAGGGAGTGAGTTCTAAGGGCTCTAGTGTTGCTCATTCTCAAGGGGAAATCCATAAGGGGGAATGGCTAAAAGACTGTGGCATGTCCAACTGGGCAAGATACCAATACTGGCAAGGGTGGGACCTTCCTTAAAATAGGCATATGGAATGTGCGCGAACTGGGAAGCAAAGGGAAGAGAAACCAGGGTGGGTCCGTATTTGAAGAGGCTGGGGATACAACTGGCGTTATTAAGAGACACATCTACGGGGGGGGCTGAAGGAACTGGAAACCAAATGGGGGGGGCAAGGTGTTTGGGTCTTCATATTCCACCTACTCGAGAGGTGTGCTGATCTGGGTGGGCCCGAGGATTCCCATACAGGTTGAACACACGATGGGGGACACAGAGGGTAGCATGATAGCTTTAGTCGGTCAGTGGGAAGGACGCAAGATTTGCGTGGTGAACTCTTATGGCCTGAACACGGACGACAGGTCCTATTTCTCCTCAGTGTTGGAACTCACAGGCAGCCAACGGGCGGGACTATATATCTGGGGGGGGAGATTTTAATTGTGCAATCGACCTGGAGCTAGATCATACGGGGAAAGGGGGCACCACGAAACCGCTATCCCAGGAAGCATTGAAGCAGGTGATAGAAGAGCTGGATCTGGTGGATCTAGGGAGGGAAACACATGGATCAGAAAGAGGGTTCTCATTCAACTCAGGGGTTCACGGATTGTTCTCTAGACTAGACTACCTATTCGTGGCGAGGGAGAGTTTTCACTGTTTTGAAGGCCCAAGGTGCCTAGACTGAGCTCTGTCAGACCATTCTCCGCTAGTCGCCGAGATTGAGGGCACACACACCCGGTGAGACACAAAGTTATGGCGCATGAGACAAGGGCTACTGGGAGACACAGCCAACGTACAGACCCCAAGAGAAGCGATCACGTCTTTTTTCGAGATCAACGAGGAATCGGTGGAGGACATGGGAGGCATTCAAGGTAACATTGAGAGGGGTGTGCATGTCCCAAGCAGTGGGCGTCAGGAGAACCCTGGATTAAACAATTAAGCGCCTGGAGGGAGAGATAAGGAAATTAGAAATGGACCAAGAAGGGGGCCGTCAGGCGGGGGAAGCACTAGCAGAAAAACTCGGCCTACACAAGGGTGCTCTGAACTCATTAGAGCAGTTCTACAAGGGGACGTATACGACCAAAATCCATAGTGATGGCGATAAGGCGGGGCGACTGTTAGGTTAGCTAATAAAACGGGAAACGCCAGGGGGGCAATTACATAAATAAAGGACTCTGAGGGAGGCCTGGTGTCATTGCAGCAGGGAATAAACGGGGTCTTCCACAGATAATACAAGCAGCTGTACTTGTCGGAGGGGACGTAGTCGGACCAAGTAGGCGAAGACCTGCTAGAGTTAGTAGACATGCCCAAGTTGGACAACGAGGACACGGAAGGCCTAGATATGCCGATGGAGGAGGGGGAGATTCGGGAGGCGATTAAATCAATGCAGACCAATAAACCACCAGAAGCGACGGCTTCCTGGTGGAGTTCTTTAGGACGTTTGTGGATATTCTAGTCCCCCAGTTGAAGCAAGTTTACGGCCATGCACTCCGAAAGGGAATTCTTCCGGAGTCAATGAGGGAGGCGGTGATCACGGTTCTGTTAAAAAAAGGGGGATCCACTACAGTGCGCCTCGTATAGACCCATTTCCTTATTAAATATAGACACACAAATCCTGGGTAAGTGATTGCAATTAGGTTGACGAGAGTGACACCGGGACTAATGCATCCAGACCAGTGTGGATGCGTGAGGCGACGGGACACTGGGATTAACTTACGCAGGGTACACCATGTCATCGACCTGGTTAAACACTCACGGAGAGAACTGGCACTGTTGGCGAAGCCTTCGATTCTCTAGAATGGCCATGGTTGTTTAAGGTACTGGAAGCATGTGGCCTGGGCGAGGTGATAAGATGGCTGCGACAACTAATGAAACTTTGACACACTACATGCTAAATTGTCCTGTCTCCATAGATTTCATGGATACATATTTAAAAGCCTTATTGTTTGGATTTAGATTACGTAGTACATGTAAGACCAAGCAGTTTTTAATAGGCACAATTGAGCCAAAAGTTGTTTGGCCCTGCAAAGTATGTACTTGGCACTTGGTTACTAAGAAGGAGGCTTATGGGTATTATTTCAATTGAATGAACTGAGCTTGCCTTGAGGCTGCGAGCTTTGCTCTGCTCAAAATGGGATGATTTTAGTCTGTAAAGATGAAAAATTGTAATATGTTCTTATTTTAATGGTTGAATCTGAATTCACTTTTAGTACATATAAATTACTTTGTATGTGATTTTACTAAACGAATTGCGCTAAAGGTATCAAACCAAATAAAGCTTTTTAGAGTGAAGGGAATATTCATGAGCATGTGAATTCATGCCCGACCCATGCTGGAGAACAGAAGTTATAGGTAAGCAACTTGTTCCTTATTGATTTTTTATTGGCTGACCATTTTTCAATTAAGCCACAACAACCCCATATGTTCCTGTCGTGCAACATAATCCATGTTACCCGATTATAACCTCCCTTCCACCTCACGTATGAAATGTAGAGACTTGGTACACCAAGTGGCTGTTTAGGAAAGCTACACATTAGTAGTTGGCACATTTTGTATATTAAACTGTTTTATTTTGTTTTTCAAATTGTAACTGTCTTTATTTTATTTTAGAGGTTGCCAGAATGGTTTAGTCTGTGTCTGGACTGTTCCCCAAGATGTGCAGGAGATATTGCGGTCAAGCCCAAATTTCTCTGAAATCTGGTCTGATCAGGAATCTAATAGTGGAAAAACGGTATGTGTTGGTTAATAAAGGGTTCATTATGTACTAACAAAAAGTCAGTGTCATGTGCGTATTTTCTCCGGACTGTGCGTTTGTACTGCTTTGGTGTTTAGTCAAGTGATTGCTTTAGGCAGCAACTGTCTGCTCTGAAGAAATGCCACATGCTGTGAACCCATTACTCAATGCTGTATCATCCCGAAGGGCGAGTAGCATGTGCTTGGTACTCATTACTGATGAATATGGGGATGTTTGAAACCTGCAAACAATCTTTGTTTGCAGTAAATGGCCAATAAAAGTTTCACGATGCATCCATGCCTTTGTGTTGGCAGCATTGCACCAAATTTGAAGTTTGCTTATGGCGACATGCACCATTTTCGTAAAGCTCTTGGAAATATTTTGTCAATCGTCACCATGGGGCGAGTGGATTTCTTTAACGTCAAGTCTGTAAACTAAGGAACTCCTCTTGCAGGTCTAGTGGGATTTTTCAGAATTTGCTAAGCTTTTATTTCCATAAAAAAGCTGTCGCTGATGAATCGATCTGTGCTTAAATTGGTTTCCAATTTAAAGATTGATGAACATTTTTTTTTAAACTAGTATAGTGAAGACTAACACATTTCTTTGTGTAACAATTGCCACTCTTAAGGTTTAGTCAAAAGCAACATATTTTAATAAATCCAAAAGGTTTAGTTCAAATCGTTTTACTGATCCATACATCCTGTACACCACTGCTAGTTTCCCCCAACTAGACATATTCTAAAATGCACAGATGTCAAATGTACATTTTGTTATTGTCTGCCATGTGCTTTTAACATTGGTGCAACTACATCAGACTAGCATGTGGAAGTGATGTTCATTAGTGTTAAGAATATGAGCTTAATTCAAACGGCTTCTGGGCTCTGGCTTTAAAACTGGAATTTGGAACAGGTCCTTTATTCTGTCTGTGTTATTTACTCACCTGTACTAAGGTCTTTCTGACAAGACGAACAAGCTGCCCAAATTAATGTAACATAACATTAATAATGAGCAACATTTGTAGCTTACTTCCCTCTGTGAAATTATATTTCGAGGGGATTGGGTCCTCCGATGTATTCTATATCTATGACAGGTAATGTCCACAGCTGTGCTGCTTCAGAAAATTTTCGGCGACTGCCTCGTGACGTCGATGCGCCGTCCCCAAGGACCTCCTCCGACGGCCGACGTCACCCGATGTGATAAGTAGGACGCACAATGCCCGTAGCCTCAGTTCCGTTTTTTCCACGAACGTGTTCGCTTCATGAAACTCAGTACGCCTCAACTCTTTGGAGTTTGTTGTATTCTTCTCGGTTCTTTGAACCTGTTTGGTTTTTGTGAAAACAACCTGTTTGTGACGATGTCTACCTCGTCTTCAACCCCGCGTCCGGGCTTCAAGAAATGCGGGGACTGTGGGTCTGAGATGCCGGTAACGGGCCCGCACAACGTCTGCCTCTGGTGCCTCGGGGAGGCCCACGACACGGACGACTGTGTCGACTGCCAGTCGCTCACGGCCAAGGCCTTGCGGGAGCGCAAGAAGAAGTTGTCAGTAGGTAGGGTGTCTAAGCCCAGGAAGTCGAGGTCTGCGGGGCTTTCGACGGATGATTCGAGAGGCGACTCTCTGCGTCATCGTCGGAGGTCCAGTGGGTCTCCTTCCAGGAGTCGGTCTCGCCACTCCTCTGCCTCTTCGAGGCATTCCCAGAAGCACCGGCATTGGTCGCCTTCCCCGTCCTCTTCCAAGGACTCCGCCCGTCGGCGGGTCGCTTATCCCACCATGCAAGCGACACCGGAGGAATGGGCTTCCTTCGGCAAGAATCGCAGGGTACCGGTCCAACCGTGCCTCCGAGTGGGGTCGGTCGTGATCGGTCGAGAGACACTGCTCGCACGCCTTCGGGCTCGGGTGGTCGGCACGGTTCGCGGGAGAGGTCCCGCTCGGACAAGGGTAACCGTTCTCACCAGGCCCGTTCCAGGTCTCGGTCCTCGACGCGCTCGAGACTGCGTGATCCTGTGCCGTCTTCGAGGAAGACGTCGACGCCTGTGGCTCCGAAGTCGTCGACGACCGTTCTCGAGGCTCCGCTTTCGAGGGGGTTGTCGACGCTGTCGGCATCTAGGTCGTCGAAGGACACGCTTGGAGCCCTGGCTTCGAGGCCTGTGTCTACGCCGCTGGTGCTGGCGGCGCTGCGGCTGATGTCGACGCCGATTCTCTCGCCGCCGACTCGTTGGGCGCCCTTGACGCCTTTCGAGGCGGTGGTGTCGGAGGGGCCCCGTGGTACAGGGGTAGCCCCTAGAAAGGCTCTGGCTAAGGTCAGGCATAGCTTTGGTCCTCAGGTGTCTTCCTTTCACCGCCTGGAGTACATTTCAGAGGGTGATGAGGGCTTGGTTCCGGTTAGGGTGCCTGATGAGCTTCTCTCGGGCCATAGCCAATTTGATGACCTGAGGCAGTCACTGCATGATGCCAGTGGACTGGACACCTCTCCGGAGGTGGAGTTTTGTAGGCCTGAGCCTGGCACTTCTTCGTACCAGCGCCTTATGTCTAGTACTTCGGATGGTCGGCTCCCCCAAGGGAGTTTGTTCAGGATGATCTCACGGACATCCTCGATCTTGGTCCCCCCACCGACCCGGTACTGCTGTTTCATGTGGCTCTGCAGAGAAGGGAGGCGGCGGCTTGGACTGCTCCGGAGAGTCTCCCGGCAGTGGGCAAGTCTTTGTCGCAAAAATACCGTCCAGCCAGTAGCGACCCCTGCTACTTGTCCAGGCACCCCACTCCGGAGAGTTTGGTGGTGCAGGCGGCTACGGCCCCGGCAAAGCAGGCGTCGTATCCTACCATCCATCCGGAAAGGGACGGCAAACATTTTGATGGCTGGGCAAAGAAAGTATTTTCTTCAGGGAGGTATGGCGCTTCAGGCGGCCAACTCTGTATGTGCCTTGTCTCGTTTCACACACACTCTGTGGAACTGTGTTGCATTGGCGGCTGAACATATTCCCGAAGGGGACGAACGGGATGGTTTCCTTGCTATGGTTCAGGATGGCAAGGATGCCATGTGAGGCCGTTCAGTCGGGTTTGTACATGGCAGATTGTGTCAGCCGGTCCATGGTGGCGAGCACCATAATACGCAGGTTTGCGTGGTTGCGGAAGTCGGGGTTTGCTCCTAATGTGCAGTCCCGGCTCCTCAACATGCCCTTTGATGGTGAACATCTTTTTGGCAGCAAGGCTGACGAGAGCCTTGAGAGGTTGCAGACCTCCAAAGCTGCAGTGAAGTCGTTGGGCGCTGCAGTTCGACAACCTCTGCCTTTTCGTCCTAGGGGACAACAATGGAGGGGAGGTTTCTTTCGCTATTACTCGTCCTTCAGTAAAGCGAGAGGAGCCGTCAGACAAAGAGGCCACCGTAATAGTGCCAGAGGTGGAAAACAGGGTATTCGAGGTGCCACTGCCGCTCGGGCAGTTTCCTCTTTGCCCTCAGGCAACGCCGCAGCCGCTACCACTCAGTCTCATGAGGCCAGATCCCATGGTTCGCCGGTTGGGGGAAGACTGGCGCAGCATCTTGTAGAGTGGCGTGCCATTACTTCAGATGTCTGGGTTCTGGAGATCATAACCCACGGCTACTGTCTTCCCTTTCGGCAGAGGCCTCACGACAATCCACCTGGGAACCTCTCTTTGAAGAGTCCGGATCCGCTCCTTGCGCACGAAATTCAAGCCCTGCTGGAGAAAGGCACCATAGAACTGGTGCCTGTAGCGGAGAGGAACAAGGGATGGTATTCCCCTTATTTTTTGATTTCGAAGAAAGACGGGGGATTGAGACCCATCATGGACTTGCGCGGTTTGAACAAACTCCTCAGGAAGGACAAGTTCAAGATGGTGACTCTGTCTCTCAAGTCCTCCAGGCCCTTCAACTTCAGGACTGATTGGTGTCTTTCGACCTCAAAGACGCTTACTTCCATGTGCCAATCCATCCGAAGCACAAGAAGTACCTGAGGTTTGCGGTTGGCGACTCGCACTTTCAGTTTTGGGTCCTGCGGTTCGGATTGACCTCGGCCCCAAAGGTTTTCACCAAGCTCATGGTGGTGGTGGCAGCGCATCTCAGGAAAGGGGGGATTCACGTCTACCCCTACCTGGACGATTGGTTGATCAGGGGGAGCTCTCCCGAGCAAGTTCTGGATCATCTGTCCGTCACCTGCCACTCCCTTCACAAGCTGGGCTTCTCCCTCAATTTAAAGAAGTCCCATTTGACGCCAACACAGCGGCTCCAGTACATCGGAGCAGTGCTCAACACATCCCTGGGGCTGTGTTTTCCTCCCCAGGTGAGGGCTCTTCACATTCAGCAGATGCTGCACAAGTTTCATCTTGCCCAGACGCTCACGGCGTTCGAGTTCTTAAGGTTGCTCGGCCTCATGGCATCCTGCATTCTTCTGGTGGCAGAGGCTCGTCTGCGGATGAGATCTTTGCAGTAGGCACTCAAGATGCAGTGGTCACAATCTTCCGGCAGGATGTCGGACTCTGTTCAGGTGCCGCCCTCGGTCGCCCAGGACCTTCTGTGGTGGGCCATCGAAGGCAATCTGATGAAGGGGGCCCTATTTTGGCTTCCCTGGCCGGAGGTGACGATCGTGATGGACGCATCCCTCATGGGGGGTGGGGAGCTCATGCCAACGAGTTGACAGTCAGCGGTCGTTGGTCTCCGTCGGAGTCCAGATTTCATATCAATCTGTTGGAGCTGAGGGCCGTCAGGCTAGCCCTGAAGGCTTTTCTGCCGACTGTGCGAGGAAAGAGTGTCCTGATCCTAACGGACAACACAGTGGCCATGCACTACCTCAACAAAAAGGGGGGCGGGCTGGGTCACTTCCTCTGTGCAGGGAGGCGATGCAGCTAGAGTTCTGGGCCATCCAGCAGGAAGTTTTGATCTTGGCTGTTCATCTGGCCGGAGACGACAACGAGGCGGCGGACGCTCTGAGCAGGCAGAGCACGATCTCTCACGAGTGGGAGCTGGCTCAGGAGATTCTCCTGGAGATCTTCGCCCTTTGGGGGACCCCTCAAGTGGATCTCTTCGCCTCCAGTGTCAACCGGAAGTGCGAAAGGTTCTGCTCGTGGGAATTTCCTCCAAAAGGAGCCTTAGGAGACGCGTTCGTGGTGGAGTGGTCATTCCCACTGCTGTACTTGTTTCCTCCAGTCCCCGTCATTCCGCAAGTACTGCGGAGGTTACGGAGGTTCGGTTCCTGGATGATTCTCATTGCTCCGGCGTGAGTCCGGAGGACGTGGTACCCGGACCTTCTCGACTTGTCCATCTGGCCTCTGCGTCGTCTTCCCTACCGAGACAATCTGGTCTTACGGGAGGGGGGTCAGGTTCTCCATCCAGAGGTTAGATCCCTCAACCTTCACGCTTGGCTTCTGAAAGGTTGAGGTATAAGGATTGGGACCTCCCTGAAGATGTGTTGGAGGTGTTGCTCTCGGCCAGACGGCCGGCAACAAAGTCTCTGTACCGTTGGCCTAAGTTCTGCGACTGGTGCAGAGTTAACAATGTGGATCCTTTCGAGTGTGACATTCCCATGGTTCTGTCTTTTGTGCTTTCCTTGGCCCACAGGGGCTTGCAAGTGGGTACCATTAAAGGTTACCTGGCGGCGCTGTCCGTTTTTAAGCGATCGTCTGAAGAATGTTCCTATTTTAAGATTCCTTTAATTTCTCAGTTTTTGAAAGGGCTCACTAATGTGTTCCCTCCGTTACCTTTTCTGGTGCCCGGTTGGGATTTGAACCTTGTTCTTAAGTTTCTTATGGGTGCTCCGTTTGAGCCTTTGCATTCTTGCCCTTTGAGACTGTTAACTCTTAAAACTGTGTTTTTGGTTGTGGTTACTTCCGCTCGCAGAGTGAGTTACAGGCACTTTCAATTAAGCCACCCTTCACTGTGTTTCATAAGGACAGGGTTGTCCTTCGAGTTCGTCCTTCCTTTCTTCCGAAGGTGGTTTCGGAATTTCATTTGAGCCAGGAGGTGGTTCTTCCGGCATTCTATCCACCTCCACATCCTGGTAAGGAAGAGGAGAGGCTCCATAGTCTTGATCCTAGGAGAGCGTTGAGCTTTTATATTTCGGGCATGTTCCGGGTCAGAGTGGACGATCAACTTTTCATTGGTTACGCTGGAAAGCGTTTGGGACAAGCTGTGACGAAACAGACTTTGTCTCGTTGGATTATTTTAGCTATCTGAGTGGTACCGCTTGGTGGGTAAGGACCCTCCGACTGGCTTGCGGGCCCATTCTACCAGGGGTGCTGCTGCGTCTACTGCCAAGCAGAGGGGTGTTCCTATTCATCACATCTGTGATGCAGCCACCTGGGCTTTGGTACATACTTTTGTACGTCACTACTCCCTCGATTCCATCCGAGGGCAGGATCTGACCTTTGGCAAGGCAGTCCTTTATTCCGCATTTTTATTGGGCATGCTAAATTTGTGTTCTAAATTCTTTCCCACCTCCTTGCTTGGTACTGCTTTGGGAGTCTGTCATAGATATGGAATACGTCAGAGGGCCCCATCCCCTCGAAGAACAAGTTACTCTCTTACCTGGTAAAGTTCTTTCGATGGGATGGTCCGACGACGTATTCCATTTCGCTCCCTCCCTACCTTCCCCGCTGCAGAATTTCTTATGCGATTGCAGCTCGCGTTCCGCAAGGCCTTGTGTGTCTGACTGGCAGAAAACTGGTGTCCCACGTTCTGGGGAACAAACTACAACTGAGGCTACAGGCGTCGTGCGTCCTACTTACCACATCGGGTGACGTCGGAGGAGGTCCTCGGGGACGGCGCATCGACGTCATCGACGCAGGCGCCGAAATTTTCCGAAGCAGCACAGCTGTGGTGATTACATGTCATAGATATGGAATACGTCGTCGGACCATCGCATCGAAGAACGTTACCAGGTAAGAGAGTAACTTGTTCTTCCATCTGTAATGGACTTTTTTTTCTTTGAAATGTGATCAAAGTGTACTCGTTTACAATATGTGTGTTGTTTCTATACATTGTATATTCTGCTACAAATAGCACAATAGTTCTCTTAATAAGATAACCAGAACCACTGTGGCAATATTTATAATGTTTTAATAGCATTTTCTTGTATCAAATAAGATTTGCATTTTAATTATTTTCTTTAAGAGTAGACGAGGGGCAACAAAGTCAATTTATATCATATGGAATGTGTGTTATTTATTAATAGAGCATACTATTACTCCTCATGCTGATTACAGAGCCTAGGAAAGTCACTGATTCCACTAATGCACTTAATTTACAGGAGGGGCCCCAGGAAGTGATCAAGTGTGTTTTTCAGCTGAGAGGACATATTACACCGGTTAGAACTGTTGCATTCAGCACGGATGGACTGTCTTTGGTGTCTGGCGGGCTTGGTGGACTCATGAACATTTGGTCACTACGGGTAAGGTTTCATTCTTTTTAGAACTGTTGTTAATTTCCAGCGACACTGTTGGTAGGTTGTCTTGAACGTTAGCAAACATAATGCATTTGTACTAAGTAAAGGAAACTGAGTTAACTGAATAATCTGCTGTCTTGTTCATGGGTGTTCGTTATTCAGAGTGTTTTTCCTTATGGTTTTAGCTCAAGACTTTGAACCCTATTTGATGTGTCTGTATACATGGGTAAATGGTCATTGCATTGCGTTTACCCTGACAGTAATCATTAGTTTAATTGGAAAACAGGTGCACAACATAGCAGTAGCAAACTACATTTAATCAGATGAGTTGAGTGCCCAATTTTGGTTGAGTTTGTGCACACATGTATTGTTTGACAGGTAAAGCTATTGTTAGTTTGCTTTGGTCTCTACTGTTCATGATCATAATATGTGTATGCCTTGTATATTTTTGAAAAAATCTGTCCCTGGAAATTGCCTGCTACAACCCCAGAACGTACACTCAGTTGCCTATTTAGGCTTTCTGCTGCCCTAGGCCCTAACAAGTGTATGCGCCCCCACCCCTCCCAAACTTTACTCCACTTCTGCCAGACTCTGCACCTTCTCCAGATTCTGCCCCTTCAACAAACTCTGTCTGCGTTTTCCAAACTACCCCCTTTCACCCCTATTATGTCCCCCATTTTGGCTCCATAACATTATAAAGGCATTTTTTAAGGTTGCAGGGATTAGAAAGTTTTTGTTTCCTCTCTATTTAGTCATGCCTATCATCATCTATGTTTTGTTAGTTGAAACAGTGTTTTCAGATCTCTGCGCCCAAGATTTGGGGAAGGCATTGTGTTCTATAGTTGAGAACACTAGAGGTAATTCTTATGGCTAATTGTTTACATTCGGTTTAAGTCGGAAAACAATCTTTTAGAGGAAGTGATAAGAACATTCTGCCAACTGGATTACAAGTGAGAGAAGGTTGGAATGAGAAATTATGGTTTCAATGCTAATATCTGGTTTCTCTCACAAATTGCCTGCTGTCACTCTGTGAGAGGCACCTAAACTAGTCTGTAATATTAATGTAACATAACTACATTTCTACATCCGGTCTTCTCAAATGGTAAAGGTTACATATGAATTATAAGCAAGTAGGACAGGCACATCTTATAAAAATGTTGAATGAAAAGAACTGAACCCCCTTCTCATGGTTACAGCTCTGCTGTTAATAGGATGCAAAATGGAAATGCAGCAAGTTACCTGCTGCAGCTGATGTTTCTCCAATCCCTTGGGCCGGAATGCCATTAGACTGTGGTAAAATCGCAAGTGAAATGTGTAATCTCTGCCTAAGCATAAACCGCTCAGGAGAGTAAAGACAGAAGATTTTGGAATATTTGGCTGTGCACTCTCCTGATGGAGTAATTAATAAGGAAGACCCTGAGCATTCATGTGTGGGAAGCTACAGCATTCATCGTAGCTGCACAATGCAGGCACCTTTTATAACAAAGGAAGTGGTACATTCTGTTTACATCGTTGCTGTTTGTGCAATTGTTCAAAATACCCAACACCAAGAGTAAAATTGACCAGTGGATTAGGCGTTCAAGCACAATATTACCTTTGTGGGTGTGGTTTAGGCTACAGGTCTTTCCAGCTTGCGTTTAAGGTAATTTAAAATATTTAACACCATAGAGTTGCTTGGGCTGTACAACACATAGGAACATTTTGATATGTGTGGGTATAGATATAGATGTCCTGCTGTCGTTCGAAGTACTGTGTGACAGTAAAAGTCCTACCTTGCATTTAAAATATAATTATTGTAAAGATTACTTGTAAGCATCACAGTTATGCATTGTGTGACATACATTGCAGTTGGTTTTCCTGGTATAACCTAGCATGCAGCAGAATGTCATCAAAGACACATGATAAACCCAGAAAGCATGCCATTTACCTCATTCGCACTGAGCAGCTTCTGTAAAGATGGCTGAATTGATATCTTCACGGGACACCTTTACAGCTGTGAAACAGTGTGTACCTTTGGCACAAAGTTTTTGTTCTCACCCTCCTATGACTTTCGGTATCCTTTCCCAGGTTTCTTGATGCACTTGGCAGTCAGATTTATTTTTTGCCATTTTAACTTCTCTATGATCTATTTCCTGCTTGCACCTTTTGGGTGGCCACAGACCTCTGAAATGTGGGGCAAGGGAGGGAAGTTAGTGCTTGCTTCTGATCTTAATTTTAGTGCCACCTGTGGGAACTATGTGCTTGACTTAAACATAGGCATGCATTTAATATTGTAAAATGATGCATAATTTTTAACCTTTACTTTTCTGAATGGAACACCCTAATTATTTGCATATTAAAGAGCATTTTGGAAGGTAATAATTACCAAAGATCTTTATATCTGTCATATAGGTCCGTCAGTTGTATGACTGAATTACTAAACACCTAAAGTATGCTGGGTTTGGTAGGCGTTTCCTTTTTAAAAAATGTTTATGCAAAAGTGTAGGGGCAGACCCCTAATTACTTGAGCCCAAACCAGGGTAACGAGTGCACATTTTGTACGTAAAGCAAGATTTATTGTACACAAATCCGGAGAGCAATTGGATCGTCCCATGGAACCAAACCAACTCAAGTCTCAATGAATTACAATTGAAAACATTTTTATACATTTTAGCAACAGTTAAAACACTCCCAGATATTTTATTACTACCCACCCCTCAAACATGATTGGACAAAACATTTACAAGAACTTCAATTTTTTACAAATTCATTCTTTCTCATTTGTCACTGACACTCTTTACGACCATCTTCAAATCATATTGGAAGTCCGCCTTTGCTGAGGATTGGTCAGTAGTAGGTTGTGACATCATGGTACAATGGAGAATTCACATACACCATAATTCATTGCTCAGTAACAACTGGCCTAGAGGCTTTAACTTTAAGTGTCATTGCACCTGGTTTGCTTGATTATTTTAGCAATACGAGGAAGGCCTGAACAAACAGGTTTTCTTTGAACTACTGATTGCAATCTGATCCACCCAAAACTCCCGGTTCCTCTTAAGACTTAATAATTTATGCGACCACTACTGCAGCACGTACAGCCTCTAGTTTCAACCTGTGAAAACAATTGACCGCCTGGCCTCAGGCCCCATCTTTATTGCCGGCCTAAGTAAATGGACAACCCTCTCTACACAACTTCAATGCAATTAGAAAGATTACATCCGTTACTTTGCAGAACTGTTAAACAATAAACCTTTGTCCTGTTTCAAGCTGACCTTTTACTAGATGACTCATTCTTCCTTCCATCAACCCGCCAGGACCAGAAAACCAGACTATCCCTGCTCCCTGAAATGCATCGTGCAACTCTTAGCTTAGCTGCAAGACCTAATGTATTCGCAAAATCCCACTTGTGTGTAGATTTATATAAACCCTTCTGTGTTTCTTTAGGTGATCTAAACTCCTTATATGTATGCATTTCTCTGTGTTTGTTTCATAAATGTTATTCCTTTTTTACCACAGGATCCCAAAACAGGCCCCACTCCACGTGTGCATTGAAATCCTTTCCGTCCCCCCAATTTCCATGGACTTTCGAGCACCCCATGTCGATAGTGTTCATGTTACATTCGCAGTGTTAACATTGTATGTTTCTACGCGCGTGCAGCTCTAATATGTATCAACTCTAGACAAACACTAACACTCAAAAGTAACGTATCCCCTCCATATTTAACTATGTTCGATACTTATGTATTTGTAGCATCGCACCCCGTTTGCCATCACCCCCGTCATCAATATGGCTCGCGCAACTTGAACCACCCTTCCTGACCACCCCAACAAAAGTCACCCTAACAATAAAGCTTTTGCAAATATCAGGCATATATGCAAGTTTGGTCATCAAAGACTTTAGCTGTCAGAGTGGAATGACTTCTAACAGCTCAAAATTACTCGCAGTGTTGTAGATCAGCTAGACTTGGAGAAACAAACTTGGCTTTATATTATTTTAAAACTAACCCTTGCAAGCTCTGCTTTAGGTGACCAACTAGGTTGGCGGAAAATAACAATCTGAGGGACCTCGACATGTGAGGGGTTTTGGGTACACCGCACGTCACATTAGGGATAGTGTTAGAGTCACTCCCATGTCAACGTCTCCTTTCGATCTTCGAAGGAAAGGCACAAAACTGTGCAATTTACCTCTAGAAGTCGGACTTTATGTACAGCATGTGACTCTAAGCAGATGCAATCATGTGAAATGCTATTACGCTGAGTAATGCTCGTCATATGCGTACACTAAAGAGACAAATGGTAAAGGCACTGCATCTTTAGAAGTCCCACAGCTTTGGGACTTTTTTGCGCTTGTGTATGGGCGTGCTATAAATAAAAATCATATCATACCTTTGTTTCATCTGAATAATAGGTGACCAATATATGAAAACAATTGATGAATATAAGAATAGCTCCTTTGACTTTGTAAAAGTTCCTGTGGGGTATAGTATATTTTTAGCTCCCAGCTAACTCACCGGCTCAGCCTGTGGTATAATTCTCAGGAATGGCAACTGTCTAAAGCCTCGATAGGTGATTTATGTGTCAAGGAAGGGGCCAAGAGGGGCCAGGAGAACCTGAACCATAAACCAAGTCATAAGGTTTGTCTGTCTCCAGTTTTCCACTTGCTGCTAAGTGCATTTGTGATTCCCTTTGCTTCCTGCTACTATTTGTCTTGGTTTTAAGAGTGAAAATTGATATAGCAAATTATGAAACGAATTTATCAGTGGTGCTAGAAGCGAACACATAGTATCTCTGTCTATCCACTGCCGCTATTAAATATTTTTTTATCAATCTTTTGCAAGTAAATTCCAGGTAAACCTGCATCTCCTGCATCAGTCCTTGTTGGAAGAATACATTTAAAAGCATATGGTTAGCAGGATCCCTCTCATAATTACTCCCTAATTAGTCAACTTCCATTATACGCTAGAGACTGCATTCAGTTTTGTTTATTAGACATTTTCCAGTCATGGGTTTCCAGAAATGTGTCTGATATAAACTCAAATCCAAATCCCACACATTGTTAAGAAATATTCTGAATAGGAAAGGATAGTATTTTCTGGCAAATGCATACTGAAGTGATAGTTCATGCATATTGCAAATGCTATGATCTTGTTGGTGTTAAAAGAAAAGTAATGCAGTGGTAATAGACGAGATGTTTTAATATGTTTGTTTTTTAGGATGGCTCAGTACTACAGACTGCAGTAACTGGTTCTGGATCAATTCAAACTACTGTATGGATTCCTGATGTGGGAGTAGCTGCTTGCTCTAGTAGATCAAAGGTAACGTAACATCCATTTGTTTAATGTGAGACTGTCATTTTGTATGCATTGGCAATCACTAACATAGAGGGGCAAAAAATGCAGCCTGTGTTTGGGTTTATTTGGTGAAAGCAACCATTTAATCTTGGTGCCTTAGGTTCAAGCTCAGTTTCTCATTGTCAAACTTGGTGTCCTTGAGCAAGTTGTTTTTAATGAAGTTCTTCTTCCTATAGATTCCCCAAATTAGAAATATGCTCCCAGGTTTATAGGTTTGTGGTGTCAGTAGCAGGCATTACTACGTTGCGGATATACTCCCTGTAACATGCTGCGCAGTACTTTCCTCCCGGGACATTGTGTTTGTGGCTGTAGAGATGGAGTGTTGGGGCTCTGCTCGGCCGCTGTGATCACTGCTGTGGTCAGCTTTGGCATAGTCTTAGGAGGACCATGGTGGAACGGACACCACAAATGGCACCGGCTCCTTAAGCACTAGATGTTGACTCCCCGCTGGCCCAATCTGATACGGTACGGCTGCAGTAAAACGGTGTAGTGTGCCTACAAGAATTGTGGTGGCTGGGGATGGTGTTTTGCTGGTACGTGTTAAAGTGTTAAGGCCGCAGCTGGAGGTAGTTGTCCATCCATAAAAGTGTGTAGCAAATGACTGATATTTGTATGGTACAATTCTGGCCATTAATAGAGCATTATCATCATAGCTCCAACTACGTGAAACACTTGTGTATAGGCGCGTTACAAATGCCATATCGTATCATACGTGGATGGTAGGGTTACATTTAATTGACTAATGCCACCCTAGAATGTCCACACAGCACCATACAGCATAGCTCAAACAGTACAACGCACTTGTCTGCAAATGGCATAGTTGGGGACGAGCTAGAAGTAGATCTTCTGGGGCAGCCCCTGGTACCAAAGTTGGCCCAAGCCCAATAAAGACGAGACAAAAAAAGCAGTCCTCTATCATACATTTTGTGCGGAAATTAGCTGGCAGCGGGACTGAAGCAGTGACGACCATGGGTAGTGTACACACCAAAGAGCCAACACATGACCTAGTACAGCAGGCGGCCAATGAAACCAAATCCTTAAGATCTCACTCCCTGGCTGAAGTGGAGAAGCACTGGAGGCCCACAAGTTTGTTGGAAGCAAATGGGGTGGGGGGACTTACGTGACAACCAATTAATGCAGCAAACACGGGTGAGATGGTGGCAATGGGGTCCATTGAAGATAGATACCGACTAAACAACAAAATGGATCTAAATCCATATCTAAAGTACTCTCCAGGCCTGACTCTGTGTCTTAGCTGCCAAGCTTTGCACACGACTGGAATTTCCAAATGCCCATGAAAGGGACCACGAGTTATCCTCACCTTCAAATATTATTCAAGCACTCAGCCCTGTGAGAATATTAGATTTCGGGCCCACCCACGCTCCACAAGCTGAACCAATGATTGATGAAGAGGATAATCACAGCAACCCCTGCGGGGCGGGTGCAGGTCAAGACCCAAACAGCAACGAAATAGGAACCACTTGTAAAAAGGCTGCCAAGAACTCCGACCCATTTAATGAGGCGATAACCAAGAGTGTAGCAAGAATTAACAATCTGTGAAATGATATAAAAAGAACTAAAAGCAAGGACGGAACCCAGGGACCAAGGTTGCATAGTGAAGAAGGGTCACCTGGTGCCCTGCATATCATAACAGAGTCCCTTCTTGGCTAGGAACGTACTTAAGCAAGACAGACCCACAGTGGATTTGGACGATGACACAATGGCAGAAAAGGCATTAATCCACAGGGGGTGCAAGACAGAATGGACAGGAACGGACCGAACCTGTTAAATGTTATGAACACCCATCCGTTCTCTTCAAGGGTAAGAGCACAGGATCAATAATGCATCGGGCAGACACGAACCTGCCCACTCATGTGCCAAGACAAGCTAACCAAAATGACCTCCCCTAAACGAACAAGTGCTGCTGGGTGAGCTGACCAGCGCTATTCAGCTCTCAAGTCAGTGATTGAATCTTGATTAAAGGATTGATCATCATGGCAAAGCAGGCTGGATTGGGGTACAGATCTAAGCAAGGGACTGAGACAACTATCAGTCATTGAAGGCGGTCTCACAACTATGAACAGGGAGGAACGGATGAGGCCTAATAATCATCAACTTTATTCAGGAGTTAAAAAGCTGTACAATTACAAAAGTGTGCACATGTGCATATTAAAGACACAATAAAAAAAATTTCATTAACATTAGCCAAAACAGTAAACCGAAACATTCCATACAGGATAAAAGAGACCTTTCCAAAAACATAAGAAATCGGGGGGAGTATAATCTCAGCCCTGATTCAGTAGCGTTGGTTTTGCATTTGCACAAATTGGCAACATGTGCCGTTCAGTTGTAGGCACAGGAGGCCTAATTCAAATGTACCCTCTGACGATTGTCCCGCAGAGCCAAATAACCAGGCACTCAAATGTATGAATGAACAAAGGACCAATGAAGGTAGACGGTCACCGAATGCAAGCACATTGGCAATTTCCCATGACGGGTTAATCCCAGAAGAGGGATGTAATTTAGCTGTACATAGCCACCCTGGAGCAAGCAACAAAAACGATTTCCGAACCTGACCTACAAACTTCCTGTGGGAAGGCCCCTCTGTGGGGCCTGAATGAATAAGCCCAACCGAAAATCCTAGCTCACCAAAAGGCCTCAACTCTCCTAATTGCCACTCAGAATAGTAATCAGAATAAGGAGATTACAACCAACTCCTCTCCGGTATTCAACTTCAAGGACTTGAGTGAATCCGAAGTAATTTCCCCTCCTAAAAACCATCAAACCGTCCAACTGCAAGGGCAATGCTTGCCCTGCTCAGCTCATTAAGGATTGTGGCACTACCCTCGCCCACTTCTTGACAGCATTTATCAACGCCTCCTTCCAGTCTGGCCATGTCCCATCCAACCTCAAAGAGGCTTGGGTACGACCACTCCTCAAAAAGCCATCTCTTGACCCTTCAGTTCCAGGAAACTACAGGCCTATTACCACTGTCCCCTTCCTGCTCAAAAGTCTGGACAAAGCAGCCTAACTGCAAGTCCAAAAATTCCTTGGGGACCACCGCCTTCTGGGCCTTCGGCAGTCTGGTTTCAGGCCACGACATGGGACCGAAACGGCCCTCCTCGACCTAAAAAATCAAATGGACGACATCAGAGATGCTGGAAAACGAGCGCTCCTTCTGCTCCTTGACCTAGTGGACCACAATACACTCTGCCATCCCCTTTCCTTTGCAGCCAACTTCTCCCCTAAAGCTTGTGTGTGGATTACCTCGTTTCTACAGGAAAGGGCCATGAAAGTCTTTTCCGACTTGGCATGTGCCTCTCCTAGCAACATCAAATGTGGGGTGCCTCGGGGCTCCTGCATCGCGCCCACCCTCTACAACCTATTTACTAGGCCCCTTTTTAACCTTCTTGACATCTTTGGCATCTCATACACCAACTACGCTGATGATATCCAGGTGCTGGATCACCCTTAACTCCATTTTCTGCACCATCCAAGCCTGGATGGCAGAAAATTAGCTGTGCCTCAACAGTGACAAAACCAAGCTTTTACTCATTGGGTCACCAACCATCCTGGGTAACCTCGACAAGAACTATCGCTCCTTCACCATTGATAATATACCCATCGCTGTGTCCTACACAGTTAAAACCCTGGGAGTCTACCCAGACTCCAACCTCACCATGAACAGGCAGGTCAGCGCCATTGCCTCCTCATCGGCCTACCACTCAAAACTGCTCAATGCAGTAAGACCCTTCTTAACCGCACAGAACTGCCTTACTATCTCTAGGGCTACTATCGGCTCAAGACTGGACTACTGTAATGCTCTCCTCGGAGGCACATCCAGCAAAAACATTGCCAAACTCCAGCTTTTCCAGAACAACGTCCTTAGGGCTGCCACAGGATTTCCTAAAAAGGACCACATATCGGACCTCAGGAGACAGGTGCACTGGCTTCCCATTAAACAGAGAATCATCTTCAAAATCCTCTCCATCACCCACAAATGCCTCCATGATCTAGCACCCCCTACCTCGCCCAGCGCATAGCCATGCCCACATCCACCAGGCCTTCTAGGCTAGCCTTGACCAACATGATTACCAAGCCTAAAACATGCAGAGTGCGTGCAGGGGGCTCCAGCTTCCCAGCTATCATTGCCACCCACTGGAACGCACTACCCACACACATCAGGGTTATCGACTCCCACCTGGCGTTCCGCAAAGCCATCAAAACCAGGCTATTTGTCTGAAATGTTAGGCCTAGCTCCTACTCTGTACTCGACTGAAACCAACCATGTTTGCCTAACTGTACTTTGTAACCTACCACCTATGATGTAACTACGTATCCGCATGCCCCAAATTTGTATTCTTGCCTACGTACACTTTCTTGTAAAAAGCGCCTCAATGCCCTTGGGCGGTAGTGCGCACTACAAATGTAAAAAATAAAATAAAAATAAAGTACATTTCACATGAATAATACATTTGTTTTACCTAATCGACACCTTGTTGTCATACTTCACCGTTTTTGTTTCTCTACCCATACTATACAGGTGATTATATAGCGACTTAATTGAAAGTACCCATTAAAATGCTGTTTTATTTGAAAACTGGATTATTTACATTCCGGTGGAAGCCTTTGTTTTGTATTCTAGTTTCCTTTACCATAGCTTTCACAGTGAAAGGGTCACGGCCTTGAGTTCTATGATAACCGAAATGGCAGCCAGCATCTGCCCAAGAGGGACTAGATTAAATTAGACTCTGTAGACATGAGACCGTGGCGTAGGGAACAAAGTTAATGGACATCCTCCCAAACATCAGGAACATACTCCTTCTGAAATACTACCGAACCAGAGAACAGAAGGGGCCTTATGAACAAAGTATGAGGTCAAATCTAAAAGTAGTGATAATACTCTGGTTAAATGTTTTCGACTCTACTCAAAATGCAATTCTTGTGGGCTGTGGAAAATCCAGCCTGATATCATTTATTAGGAGCATAGACCCTCTGTCAATCCCTTCTGCGGTATCCAGATGGTCTTGCCCAACAAAGCCCCTGACTCAGCTTCAAAACCAGCTGAAAAGCTCTACGACACAACTAAACTGACTGGCACAAAAAGTAGTTTTGCCTGCATGGAGCGTCCACCTCTGTCCAAAAGGCATGAAATGCAACTTAATAGGCGAGCTGTAAATCATGAGTGAAATATCCAGTCTTCTCTTGTTAATGACAATAATGTCCAAAACCTGAACAATGCACCCCGGTGAGTCAAACAACCCCCACCCAATCTGCATGTTATCGCAAAGCAGTGACTAGAGGGTGTAGGGCTACCTTCCTTAAGACAGAAGGCCATAGCCGAAGCAAGTAACAATATTGGGTTGAATATCAAAATCATGTCCTGGAATGTCGCCGGTATACCCCAGAAACGGAGTTACCCCTATTTCAAAGCCTTTATTTTAGCCTCTGACATAATTGCACTACAGGATACTTAAACCCTAGAACCTAGGTGGCTATCTCAACTTCCACAAGAAGGAAGAAAAAGGATTTTGGGCGGTTCTTCAGATTTCATGTAGGACAAGGGCGGCATGTAGACATGCGGTTGAATTACTTGTCTATACTTGGTTTGACAAGGTTTGCGCAGCTTTAAAAAGTGCACGCCAAGAAGCTTTGAGACAAGGTGGTGGAGGGGAAAATGTCACTCTGCTTAGGAAAAACTACAAATCTATGCTTATTCAAAAGAAAAAAGAATTCTGGAACAGGAATTGGGAGAATCTAGCAAAATCGACAAACAATGAAGATCCTAAAGCTTTTTGGAGGGCTGTGGCGAAGTGTCTTGGGCAGCACACATCCTGCTTTTATGCAACTTATCTGAGGTCGAATGGGTCTCCTATCTTTCATTGATCTTTGGGGTTGCTATAGTTGAGGACCCAATCACCTCGCAGGCACAGCCAGAACATCTTGTCAATGGGGGAATTGTCAAAGTGAAGCACCATCTGCATCATCAAGGCCCTCAATGAAGGTAGAAGGCCATAGAGAGAGACCAGAGGGACATGATTTAATATCATTTTTAAAAGAAGATAACCTCCTCAAAGCCATTCATCTTGCTAGTGGTAAGGCCCCTTGTCCGAACATGGTTCCAGGTGAAGTCTTCAAGTACGCACACGAATGGTGGATGCAGCTATTTAAAGCAGCCTTCCTCTGTTTTGTGAGATCCAAGACTATTCCTCATCATGGTCCAACTCTATTATCATACCATCTATAAAAAAGGCCCCACTAATGAGGTACGATCATATAGACCAAACAGCCTCATAGACATTGATTGCCAGAATTTTCCCCACATAATCCTATCTGAACTAAACAGTTGGAAAGAAGCAAATTACATCCTGGATTGTGCAGAGGGTGGCTTTAGACCGTCGCTGTCCAATGTGGATGAGGTCTTTGTGTTTTGGCATCTGTCCACCAAATATGCCATGGCCAAAAAGATGCTGTTATACGTAGCCTTTCTGGACTTCTGATCATCCTTCGATATGGTGGTCAAAGAAAGGATTTGGTCAAACTGGCCAGCATGGGAATCAACATCGCGCTCCCCAATATTATTAGTTCTCTTTATTTTAGCACATGTAT
Source organism: Ambystoma mexicanum (assembly GCF_040938575.1). Classification (NCBI taxonomy): domain Eukaryota; kingdom Metazoa; phylum Chordata; class Amphibia; order Caudata; family Ambystomatidae; genus Ambystoma; species Ambystoma mexicanum. The sequence continues at coordinate 1,100,752,229 of NC_090934.1, read as the reverse complement.
CCAGATTAGGTTTGGCCCGCAAGGCCAGCTGACCAAAAAAGTTCCAACAGCCAGAATAGGGCTGCCTGCTTGCCAACGGTCTTATTCTGTCTATACATCACCAATACGCCTATGTGCGTGGAAGAGGCCTCTAAGAATGTTCCCGCAATCAATGGAAGGCCTGTACCAATGTTATTGTATGTGGACGACTCTGTACTATTTGCGAGAACCTCAAAAGCCCTCAGAAACCAACTTCAGGCAGTACCTACCTATTGTAAAAATAATCACCTCATCCTGAAAAAGGCCAAAACAAAAGTCATGATTCACAGTTTTAGGATGGAAGGTGAAATCGAGGTAGTGAACATTTTATTTACCTGGGGCTGGTTTTAACTCCAAATCTCCTCGAAAGAGCATGTTGAACATACAAGAAGGAAAGCGGCAGTAGCCAGGAGAGTGATGGGTAGCTTTTCCCATAAGCACAAGGACAAGTTTGTTCCAGAAGTCTGAAAAGTCCACCAAGCCGTGTTCGGAGGCACAGTAGCCTACGGAGCAGAGATCTGCGGCTTGGACAAGAGCGTTACCAGAGTTGGCATATGTGAGCGTGTCAATTCTGGAAACGGCTATTGTATCTGCCGAACGCTGCTCTGCTGGCCAATGTAACCTTTTGTGGTCAACAAAGGAGTGTGATGGACTGCCCAGCCAGGTATACAATAAAAAGAATTCCATTGCAGCACAACCAGTTAGTGGACTTGGAATGGCTAGAACACTTTGCCCAAGACTTTGTTTCTACGTATAAGAACCAGATGGATAAAGACCTGGCACCTTTGGGGCTCGGACACATCCTAGATCCACTTTACTGCCTCACTCACTTATGAAGGTTGATGATAAACAAGTTAGAAAAGTCCTAATCGTCAAGAACAAGAAGTATTGATGGAGAAGGTTTGGAGCGACTCGTCTATTTAGGCTGGGCAGATTCATTTGATCTGGGGAAAGGGCACCCAACATACCTGTCAACCTTGGTAAATCCACAAGTCAGATGCCTATTTGCACTAGCTGGAGCAGATACACTCCCCTGGATGAAATTTCTGAAGAAATGGATCAATTTGTCCACTGCAATATCTAAAATGTGTGGAGGGAGGATGAAAATGTGCAACACCTCCTTTTCACATGTCCAGCATATGATGACCTAAGATTAAGATGCATCAAACCCCACTTACTGAAGGAAGGTCTCCCAGAAAATGTGATTGCAGCCAGGTCCCTTCACCTAGGGGATTTCGAGCAATATCACCAAGTCAATGGTGTGACGATTCACAGGATCACATAGTCTTCTCCCCAGATGGGAGCCCTTCCCTGTGAGGCATGGGCGTGAGGCTGCTACCCAATAGTCCCCACAGAGGTGGTGCAATGCAGAACTTCAGAGAGAGAGACTCCTCTCCTCGGGATAAGCACTCCTGTCCCGTGAAGAGCCTCCCTATACCCATTTCCCCAGAAGGCAGGTCCCTGATAAAGTCATCTGACATACAACCTGACAGTGCTACTGTTTGTTGTTGTAAAGTCTCTTCTATCTCACCTTCAAGATCTGCTTTGACTGAGACGAGTAAGAGCCAAGGAAACATGCAGAGTACCCACAGACTGTATTACCAAGAGACTGTGACGAAGTGGCCCCAGGGATGCATGAAGATTGCATCAAGAATATCAAAGAAAGACATTGACGTTACGTTGGGGCGGGCCCAGCTATGCAATGTAAAAATTGAGGAATGACTAATGCTGTGGGGAGGAAGGAACTGCTGCAAGGGAATGCAGTGTCTGTCCTGCGCAGCCCGGGAAGTTCAAACCTGTGGCATCCAAAGTCCCGATAGACAGTCGGTTTTTGGGCAAGAAGCAGAGAGAAGCTATGTGAGCCAGTGTGAGCCCGACTCGTTGCTGAAGCGGGAAGAATTCGGTGGTTGCGTGACCTCAAGAGGTGGACCCGCATGGTCCATTAACAACAACAAGACTGCTGTGGAAACGGATCTGTTGAGCCGCAGCAACCGAAGAGTAGCAGCAGCAAAATGACACGCTGGGGAAGTGTGCAGAAGCAACACTGGAGACCCCAGGAAGAACTAGTCAGACTCCCCCGTCAAGCTGAGGGTAATGAGAGTTGTTGGCAAGCCTGATGGGGTCTGGGGAGGTATCAGAGTTGAGCATTCCTCGGGGGTGTATTCCCTCATCACAGTAGTGATACACAGAGAGCCAAGAGTCAAGTCTTCTATGGGAGTAATGTCCCTTGTCATAATAGTGACACCCAGCGAACCTAGAGTCAAGGAAGTTGCAGGAATAATCTCTCGTTATAATAGTAATCTACAATGCAGCCGAAGTACAGAGTGCATCAGGAGTGACCTCCCTCGTCCCAGTGATAACAACAAAAGTAGTAGAAGCCAAGAGTGCCTCGGGAGTGAACTCCCTCATCACAGTGGTGAACCTAATAGAAAACGCCCATTAAATCAAGAACTGTCTCCGGGCACTCTCCCCAACGACAAAGAGCTGACACAGGGGTCAGGGATCGCTGACAGTATAAGGAACATAAGAAGAGTTCATAGAATTTCAAAGTAGAGCCCCAAGTACCACTGGGAGGATGTCAAGTCACTTTAAAGACTTGTGTAAAAGACTGTAACAGAACAGCCTTCATGAGTCGGCGCATGTGTTGGCAGCAGATGTTGAGACGGAGAGACTGCTTGTAAAAACTCTGCTGTGTTTCATTAATCTGGGGACTTTGCTATCAGAAAGCTGCTCCTTTAAGAAATCCATCAAGTTATATAAGGAGGAGCCAGCCATGTGGCGCTGGCACATGTGAGTTGGAAGCAGGAGTTGAGACGGAGTTCAGACGAGGTGCCGTCCTGCTGCACGTCTTCAACCCTGAAGCTTATGGTGACTAGTGGCCCCTGCACACATCGTCAGCTCAAGCTCCTGGATGCAACAGCATCGACCCTGATGCATACAACCGAGGTGAGCGTTCCCACCCCTGCAGAAGCGAGTATGGAAATGGCAATCAATATGGCGTTCTTTGTTTTAAATTAGATTGTACCGTATACATCTGATCCATCTTAGCTGAGGGTGGGGGGTGGTCTCCTTAATTGGCATTGCAAGGACTGGCGTGGGGCAGGCCCCAGGTAACGCTGTGGGTTTCAGAACTGATACCAACACTGATACTATCAACATAGAGGCGGCCCAGAGGCGACTGACTCCGTTAATGTCCCCGTAGGGAATAAATAGCGGACAGTCTTTAGTTCACAATGAGGCCTTGCTCGGGCCCCTACATGTTCCGGTGATTTGACCCCACTTATGCAAGTCCTAATGACGGGAGGAGATCTGGCAGACGAGTGCGTCTCCTTGGAGCACGTTTTTATCGCGCAGAGCAAACCAGTTTTTATGTCAGCACTTAACTGTACATTAACTACTAATCGAATGCAGAATGAATCTTCATCAGATATATAGGGGAAGTGGAGAGGCAACACTCAATATTGGCGTCTCGTCTTTCTAGTCACATTGCTGAAATAAAAACAAAAATGTCACGGCAAAAGAAAGTAAATGATTCCAGAATAAATTACTCTTTGAACGTTAATGGACTAAGCCTAAACCTCTCGGAAGAGGCTCAATTCATAAAAAAAGATGAGGTGCTTGCTTCCTGATTACAAATCAATCCTAAAGTGTAAGGAGACGGTGTAGCAGGGTGGCAATGACCTAGAACTTCAACCTCATAGCTCTGCTTTACCAGCAAAAGTGCCTTCCGTTGAGCTGGGAAGAATCATGGAGACCCACAAACATCCTCCTATTTGTTTTCTTAAGCTTTGGAAAATGACACTGTCTTAAGGTCTAATAGGAATGTAAATGAATCCTGCCTTTCATCTGCTGTGGACTCACAACTTCACAACAATATAATGGTGGCATTAACTATTTCCTTGGCCCCATTTTCGAAGTTGTATAAAACATTGGGGAGAGTTACAACTCCAGGGCAGAAAGAACAGAAGAAATAATTCGCAATAATCGAAAAACAGAAAAGACCCAATCAATTCTACTCGAAGTCCAATGAACTTCAACAAAACATTTTTTTAAATATTCAGTTAGTGCATAGGCCCAAATCAAATGGGTTGCGGACATTCCTTCGGAATCTAATGACGCCCCCAGCGATGACAGCCAATCATTACTGACAGAGTGTCGAACGAAGGGGAATGAATAACCCAACGAAGAACAAAACGCCCTAAGATGTTTCATTTCCTATCCAAATGGATGAAGATAAGATAACGCTCAGACAGGGAATATTGCTGAAGAGCTAGGATTAAGGCGATTTTCTGCTGACTCTGGACTTGGAGGACACTTACATTTACATCCCTATTCACCGGAAACTTTGGAAGTTCCTGCGCTTTTTTGTCCATGGCCGGCAGGCACTGCCATTTCAGGGCTGTGCCCTTTGGCCTGAAATCGACTCCAAGGGTGTTCACAAAGTACATAGCTATGGTGCATCCACTTATACCCTTATCTGGATGACTGGCTCATTAGCTCCTGGTTGCACGCCCTGGCGACCATGCACACGACAGAGGCCATCCTCCTTCTTATGGCTCTCAGATTCTCCATCAATTATCGGAAGTCCTGCATGGTGCCATCACAGAACGCCCTATTCTTCGGTGCCCACCTCAGCATGGTTGCATGCCTAGCAACCCCCTCGGAGGAGAGGGTGAAGGCCATCCTGGGAACAGTTCAGCAGCTGTCAGCAGTACCCATCACAACTGTCCGCTCCATCAAGTTGCTGTTGGGCATGATGTCCTTCTGCATCTATCTTGTTATATTTTGCAAGCTTCAGATGAGGTCTCTCCAGGAGTTTGTCGACGCAAGGTGGCTGCAGGTCACATGCGTTTGGACGGACAAGATTGCCCTCAAGTAGGAGTTCCAGCAAGCTCTACGATGGTGGGGGATGCACCCACATCTCACGCAAAGGAGCTCCATTTCAATCCCCGCCGTACCAGGCCATGATCACCACAGAGGCCTCTAGCTCCCAAAGGAGAAGGACCTTCACATGAAAGTCCTGGAGCTACAGGCAGCCTTCTGGGCCCTCAAATTGTTCCAACCCCCTCTACAAGGGAAGGTGGTGCAGATCTTCATGGACAACACCACCACCATGTTCTATATCTGGAAACGGGGAGGGGCGTGCTTCCCCGCTCTCCCACTGGAAGCCCAGTCTCTGTGGCGCTGGGAAATTCTTTAGGACATGTTCCTTGTCCCATTTCACCTAGTGGGCACCAAGAACCCCTTTTCAGAATCGCTCAGCAGGGATCTGCGGTCCTGCTACTTGTGGGAACTTGAGCAAGTGCAAGTTTCCCTTCTCTTCCGTAAGTGGGGTCAACCCCAGAATCGACCCCTTCGCGACGGCAGCCAACTCCAGTGCCAGAGGTTCACCAGCAGGTCTCCTCACCCGAGTAGCCTGGGGGACGCCTTCTCGTTCCCATGGGACGTGCTCTCTCTGTACGCCTTCTCGCCACTTCCACTCCTGATGCGTGTGATCAACACACTCGGACAATGACATTGCAAGGTGATCCTCATTGCTCTGGCGTGGCCATGTCCGATCTGGTACCCAGACCTGGTCTGTCTGTCAGTGGCTCCATCCATCCGGTAGCCTCCACTTCCTGATCTTCTCTCCAGAGAAAACGGAACAATACTGCACCAAGACCGAGCGTTGCTGAGCCTCACGACATGGCTCCTGCACCCCTAGAGTTTGGACAATATTCCCTGCCACTGGAATCCAAGAAGATCTTGGCCAAAGCCAGAGCTTACTCTACGCTGTCTTGTTACGGCCACAAATGAAAACGCTTCAAAGTGTGGTGCAGGACTCAGAAGATTACACCTCTGCGAATCACAGCTCTGCAGCTCCTCCCGTACCTGCTTTTGCTGGCCACGGCTGACCTGGCTCAAGCCTCTATCAATGTGCACCTCGCTGCCATATCCAGGTATACCCGGGCACTTGGTAAGCCGTCCCTGTGGTCGCACAGGCTCGTCAAGGATTTCCTCAAAGGTCTCTTCAGGACGTTTTGCCAGTGAAGGCTCCTGCTCCGGCTGGGGAGCTCAATCTTGTTTTGACTAAGCTTTTGGGGCCTCATTTTCAACCGATGCATCAGGCCCCTCTGAAGTTTGTCTCAAGGAAGGCTGCTTTTCTAGTGGCCATCAAATGTATCGTTTCTGTTGAGCCTTGCCTCCTCCTGTGGTTGTGTATATGTACTGCTGTGAAATCGTATTCATGAGCATGTGAAACCATGCAAGATCCTATGCTGGAGAAGGAACAAGTTACTTGCCTGTTATTCGTGTTCTCCAGCATGAGGTCTGGCATGGATTCACATGTTCATGAATATTCCCTGTCGTCAGGCTGGGAATCCTTGGTAAAAAAGAAGAAAACAGTTTCACTTTAGCTTGAAAACTGTATTTCGAATGGATTGTGTCCTCCCACGTATTCCTCATTTTATGATATCCCTATATCCAGCTTCAGCTGCTTCAGAATTTTTTTCCAGCAGGGGTGCTGCGCGTCGATGCCTGTCAACTCCGTGTCCCTAGAGGCAATCTGGCCTGGTGTCTCTGTGATGCAGCGACCGTTGGCTTCAGTATTGTTTTTCTGCGAGCGCTAACGCTTCAGTTATCGGCGCGCTTCGGTACCTTAACTAAGAAACCTTTTCGTTTTGTGAAAATGGCATCATCGTCGGCATCATCAACTTCGAGATTGGGGTTTAAAAAATGCCATGACTGTGGGGCGAAGATGTCGCTTACAGACCCCTATCGAGTGTGTCTATGGTGCCGCGGATCCTCTCATTGTACTTCTGAGTGTGGGTCCTGGCTATCAATGACAGCGAAGGCACTGAAAGAGCGTAAAGGGAAGCTAGCTGCAGGTAGGGCCCATAAATCCCCTTAGACAACCCTGTCGAAAAGGCGATCCTCTGATGAGTCGAGAGATGACTCTTCTCGTCGGAAGAATGCTAAAAGATGGCGATCACATAGTGGCTCACACCACTCGTCATCTTTCTTCCTCGCTGCGGTCGAAGAAAAGGCGCATCAGATAGCCATCTTCGTCGTCTAGTTGCTCACCGGAACTGGTCTCGTGCCTGACCAAATCCGCCTCACTCGCCGAGAGGGAGAGGTTCAGACTAAAGGTGCTCGAAGTAATCGAGAAAGCTGCCTCAACCCCGTGGAAGAATGATCAAAGCCATGCCAGTGTTGACACAAGCGACAAAAAGCAGGCAAGGGACAAAACCTGTGCGCCCTACGGCCCGGGTGTCCTTGAGAAAACTCCTTGAGAACCCTCAGAGGGTCCCTCGAGTCGACAAAAGGCTCCTTCGAAGCCAAAATCATTGGCGCCGGAAGGCTCCATGTCAAGCCCTAAAATACCCTTGACGCCACAGCCGTCGGAGCCCTCTATGGCGTCGAAGATTTTGACGCCATTATCGAAGCAAGTCCCTAAATTCTTGAAGGATGTCAAGAAAATATTCACTCAATTTACAAGGAAGGATTTTTTCAAATCCCTTTCCTCAATTTATGAAGATGATGAACCATCTTCAAATGAATCTCGTCCATTTGGCTTGCAGTATGGGACACACAATGTTCCAGAGGCCTTAATTTCAGAGGACTCAAGAATAAAGGATGTACATGACACCCTGTAATCTGCAAGTGGGTTGGAAACTGCCCCAGAAGTTTGGCAAGCCATATCCCTCGGACCATGCCGATGGATCTTAAAGACAACTGATTTCTAGAGTGATAGAATATCTGGAATAGGGTAGGCCTGGACCACTAGTTGAGTAGGAGGACCTAACTGATATTTTAGACAAGGGACCGCAGGAGGACCCTATTCTACCATTAGATGTACCTCTGCAAAAGAGAGTTAATGCCAACTGGGAGACTCCAGAGTTACTTCCAGCTCTCAACAAAAAACTAACCAGCAAGTACCTTGCATCAAGTAGTGACCTGTACTATCTAATAAAGCATCCAACTCCTGAAAGCTTGGTAGTTCAGGCTGCCATTTCTTCATCCAGGTAACAGGCATACCCAACTACCCCCCTGGAGAGAGATGACAAGCGTTAGCTTGGGCTAAAAATGTTTTCTCTGCGGGGAATATGGCTCTTAAATCAGCAAATGCCACATGTGCACTGATCAAGTTCACTTTCACATTATGGGAACATATAGTGATAGCGGCTGAACATATCCCTGAACGGGAAAAACAAGACTGCTTTTTAAACATTGTCAAGGATGGGAAAGATGCAATGTGCGAATCCCTCCAGGCTGGTCTCTGCGGACAGTATCAGCAAAGCAATGGTGGCTAGCACTGTACCGCGCAGATTTGCCAGATTGAAAGAGTCTGGTTTTGCTCCAGATGTACAGCCCAGACTTCTTAACATGCCCTTTGATGGCACTCATTTATTTGGCAGCAACGCCTACGAGAGCCTGAAGAAGCTGCAGACCTCTAAAGCTGCAGCCAAATCCCTTGGCGCAGCAATCAGACAGCCACCTACTCGCCCCACTGGTACAGCTTGGATGGTCCGGTCCTTTCGCTATTACTCCTCAGTTGGAAGAGGGACATGACTGTCAAATCAAAGACGTCAAAAAGATTCCCCCGTGTTGGACGGGAGAGAGTTGCTAAGACCTCCCAGGCAGGGGCTGCTTTACCCTCAGTTGCTACAGCAGCTGCTTCAAAACCTCTCTGAGCCCTTTCTCCACAAGACCCCGATGGGAGGCAGACTCTCACAGCATCTGAAAGAATGGCAGGGTATTACTTCAGATGCATGGGCATTGGAAACAGTGGCCCAGGGTTACTGCCTTCCCTTTCTAAGAAAGGCCTCCGGATTATCCACCAGGGAACATCTATTTCAGAGTTCTTAATCCACTCCTTATGCAGGAAATCTTAACTCTGCTAGAAAAAGGTGCTATAGAACCGGTACCTGTAGCGAAGAGGAACCAGGGTTGGTACTCCCCTTACTTCCTAATCCCCAAAAAGGACGGAGGATTGAGACCCATCTGTGATTTAGTGACTTCAAACAAGATGGTTACCCTTTTCCAGATCCTTCAGGCCCTCCAGATTCAGGTCTGGATGGTATTGTTAGACCTTCAGGACAGGATGCTTACTTTCATGTGCCAATCCATCACAAGCACAGAAAGTACTTGAGGTTCACCATAGGCGGTTCCCATTATCAATTTCGAGTTATGCCTTTTGGGTTGACCTCCTCTCTGAGGGTTTTCACCAAGTTGATGGCGGTGGTGGCAGCAAGTCTCCGGAGATGGGGGTGAGGGGGTTCATGCCTACCCCTACATGGACTTTTGGCTGATCAGGGCACATTCTCCCAAACAGGCGCTGGAACATCTTAGCTCCACCTGTCACTCCCTACTCAGACTGGGCTTATCCCTCAACTTCAAGAAGTTCCACACAATACCATCTCAAAGGCTCCAATTCATCGGGGCTGTCCTGAACGCATCCTTGGGAAAAGCCTCGTCATTCGAGGTGAGGACTCAAGACATTGTGCAGATGGTCAACAAATTCCAAAATGCCCAGAGTCTTCCGGCCTTAGATTTTATGAGGTTACTCTGCCTTATGGCTTCCTGTATTTTCCTGGTTGCAGACGCTCGCCTGAGAATGAGATCCCTCCAATGGGTTCTCAGGACTCAATGGTCACAATTCTCAGGCAAAATGTCAGACCTCCTTCAGTTTCCAAGCAGAGTAGCACAAGATCTTCTGTGGTGGACCAACCAAGAATTCTGAAGGTAGAACCTTTTTGGCAACCATGGCCAAAGATAATTGTAGTGACTGACGCCTCACTCACAGGGTGGGGAGCCCACACCCACGATCTGACAATCAGCGGTTGTTGGTTTCTATCGGAGTCCAAACTGCACATCAGTCTTTTGGAGCTGAAGGTAATCAGACTAGCGCTGAAGGCCTTTCTGCCCTCTGTACGGGAAAAGAATATCCTGATAATGACGGAAAACACAGTGGTCATGTACTACCTCAACAAGAGGGGGAGGCGTAGGGTCTCTACCACTGCGCAGAGAAGCGATACAGCTCTGGTACTTGGCAATTCAAGAAGGAATCTCTCTATCAGCAGTTCACCTAGCCGCAGAGGAGAACATGGCGGCAGCTGCTCTGAGCAGGCAGAACAGTCTTCCACGTGTGGGAACTAGCTCAGGAAGTCCTTCAAAAGATCTTCACTCTTTGGGGGAAACCCCTCAAGTGGATCTGTTTGTGACCAGTGCCAACAGGAGGTGGCAACTGTACTGTTCCATGGAATTTCCCCCAATAGGAGCTCTAGGTGGCGCTTTCGTAGTGGACTGGGAGTTTCCACTCCTATACGTGTTTCCTCCACTTCACAGCATTCCTCACATAATAAGGAGGTTGAGAAAGTTCCAGAAACCCATGTTCTTAATTGCTCTGGATTGGGCCAGGAGGACGTGGTTCCTGAACCTTCTGGACATGTGTAAGATAAGGGCAGGGACCCTCTTTTTTGTGTGGGGGCCTGACTCCAGGGGGTTAAACAGGATTATTGAAGGAGAAAAGGAGTCAAAAGCTACCCTTGTCATTGACGCACAGGATGGAGGGTTTCTTGTTCCAAAGACGCAAAACCAAGAGGAAGACAATCATGGTGGTGCCCCTTCTGGGTGACATGTGTGAGGAGGGCCTAGCCCTCCTGAAGAACCCATGCATGGCTCCGGCCAAACGGTATAGGCTGGGGAAGAAGTACCGGGTGCTGGACCTGAGGTCGTAACCATCACCGGATTTGGTTGCATCAGCGGCCCTGAGGAAACGGTTGGCTAACCCATCCTCATCTTCACTACCTCCGAACAGCGAGGGGAAGAAGATGGACGTCATGGGAAAGAAGGTGATTTACACTGTGGTGTCCACCATCAAGGCGGCCAAAGCACTGGCGATCCTAGCCGGGTACGTCAGGGAGCTGTGGTGCAAGCTAGTCCGATTTTGACGTTCCTCCCCATGATAGGAAGATGGAGGCAATCGCTCTCTTCCAGGAAGGGGAGGTAGCGTCGGATCACGCCATCACAGTGACGTTGGACGTTGCTAACAGATGGTTCCAGCAGATGAAGAACAATGTCTGCCTTCGTCACCAGGGCTAGATGAAGGCCCCCATTTTCCACCAGGAGGTCTAAGCAAAGGTACTGGACATGCCTTTCGACAAAGATAACCTTTTTTTTTCCAGAGGAAAGTCGAGAAGTTCTTCCAAAGGTTTCTCCTCATCATACAGTCAACCTTCCAGATCCACGACTCAGGAAGCCTACAGAGGCTGTTCTCAGGCCTACAGTGGCAGAGGACAGCATTGCCGTCGCCCACAGGGCAGGACGCTGGCACCGAAGAAAGCCTGAACCGACCAGGACGTCGGGCCCCCACCTGTGCACCCTGGTGGGAGGCCGGCTGACTAGGTTCGTCAGCGAGTGGGAAAAGATCACCACCGACAGATGGGTGCTGGACGCTCTTGCCCATGGACATATCCTGGAGTTTCAGCACAGGTGTCCGTGGATCCCTCCGGTAGCCTTCAGGAGCAGCACATCCCTCAGCTCTTGGTGGAGGTACGGACCATGCTGCGAAAAGGGGCGATAGAGCTAGTTCCCCAGCGACTCCGGGGCTCCGGAGTCTATTCCAGATACTTTTTGGTCAGAAAGAAGACTGGGGACTGGAGGCCCATTCTAGACCTACGACGTCTGAACAAATACCTCAAGTCCCAAAAAATCAGGATGGTCGCGATGCAACATGTGCTTGGCCAGCTGGAAAAAGGAGACTTCTTGACATTGCTGGACCTGGAGGACACCTACTTCCACGTTCCCAATTACAGGAAAGACCAGAAGCTTCTATGCTTGGTAGTGCAGGGACAGCACTACCAATTCAAGGCCCTAACTTTCGGCTTGAAGTCAGCCCTAGAGTATTCACGAAGTGCCTGGCACCAGTGGCGGCCCATGTACACCTATAGGGCATACATGTACACCCATACCTGGACGACTGGCTGATTCGCGCCAGATTGCGGGAGCTGGCCCAAGGACACACGGAGATGATCATCCGTCTACTAACGAATCTGTGATTCTCTGTGAACTCTACAAAGTCCTGCTTGACGCCATCGCAGAACGCTCTGTTCCTGGGTGCCAGGCTGAATACAGTGTCTTGCCTGGTGTCTCCCTCAGAGGAGAGGATAGCAGCCATACTCTTACATCCCGTCCCCCCTTCTCTCCATACTGTATGGGCGTCCCTCACGAGGAATGAGAGACAAAGTTTTTCACCCGAATAAATCATCTTCCCCTTTAAATTTAGAGGCGCACGGGGCACAGCCCTGGGAGCATGCGCTCGCCTAACTCCGCCCACCGGCGCCACTCCCCAGCCCCCTTTTCTGAGTTGACAGGAACGGGCTAAATTCACCAGCGCTCCTGGGTTTAGCTTTGGCCATGTAATACCATGCGCTCTTTCCCAGATATTCTTCTATCTTTGTCTTTTTCTTTTCAATAGGTACTCAGTCCTCCAACGCCACGTCCTTCCCCGGCGCATGTCAACTTAAGTGGGCTTCAGCAGGTCTCCAGCCTGCGAGGCGCTCTTCCCTACATCTGACACCCATGCCCTTTGCATCCGCTGCCTTGGCCCCGACCACAGCTGGGAAGAGTGTTCCGGGTGCAACGCATTGACTCCACAATATCACCTGCCACCTCTACACCTCCGAAGACAGGTTCTTCAAAAGGCTCCTAGGCCTGATGCGAACTCCGGAAGGCCATCAGGGACATGCTCCCTCAGGTCACCCCACCGGCACCTATAGTCATTCCTCCGATGGCTCTGGTGCCACAGGCCCCAGCGCAGACGCAGCTGCCCCAGCCAGCTCCTCCGATTCCGCCTTCCCTGTCTCCCACAGTACAGGCGATTCCACACCAGCCTCTGTTAGGCAGAATCCCGTGCAGTGTCCTTAGGGACCACTACAAACAATTAAGACTACAGGTGGCAATACAAGTTTTAACTTTGGTACAAGCCCATACTACCATGTCAGAGTGGTAGCAGTAGCGGAGCAGCCAGGCTTATCTCAAAAGTATATGAGTAGTAGCAGAGATTACACAAAGGGACCACAATTACTGTGACTCAAGCAAACACTGACTCAAGGTTTCAGGTAGAAAAATAGAAGTACATTTATTTTTAAACCATTTGTTATAAACACAACACTTCTATTAAACTTAAACACAAACCACACGTCAAATATACCTCAGTTTAAAAGTCAAAGGGCCGAAGCCAGGGTCAATTGACACCGGGAGCCTGTTGCCGAAGATCTCAGTCAGATAGTCCACGATTCAACGTAGCCAAGAGTACTTCGATATTGTCAATGTTTGGAAGCAAAAGTTATAAGAAGGAGGGAAGACAAGGGCAAACCTTGGAAATTAAGAAAAGGGGTTCACCCAGTTTCCTCAAGCAGAACACAGTACCTTATTCCAATGGTGCAGCTGGTGCCCTGGCAGTTGTTCCTGTTGGTTTCCCGCAGACCCACGATTCCTGGAGCTTCGTTGTGAAGGAGGACGTCTGAAGGGGGCCTGCACAGGGATGAATCCGGCAGCAGTGACATCAAATAAAAGGTGCACTCCTTAAAAACAGGAGAGGCTCTTCAAATAGCTATCCGGACCACTACAGCTGTGTGCAGCGATTTCGGCCAAGGAAGAGGATCCTCTGGCTGTGGAAGATGAGCTGGTTATCCCCACCAGGCTCAAGGGAAGAAGACTCCGGACTGAATCTCCTCTTAGTCGTTGAAGGGTAGATAGCTCAGGACTACAGCAGGGCTTCACCGGGACAGGGTAGTTGCAGCAGCCGTCATTCTCTCTGCTTCTCTTCGGTTCCTTGTAGTTCCAGTGGCGACTCTCTGACTTCTAGCCCAAGAGACCTGCCTTTTATGCGCAAAACCCCCATTCACACAGCCTGGCTGTCAGTCACCCAGCAGGGGAGTTGTCCCGCCCGGACAACCACCTCAGCCAATCATGGCAAAGTGCGACTTGGGTTTCCTAGGATACCCTGTGCAGGGGGTGACTACACCCCTCCCTCACATTCAGCCCACCTAGACACCCAGGAGCCTGGTGGAGGGCTTCTGAGCAGAAGCCCGCCAAAAGACGGTGAACAAAGAAGGCAAACCTAGTTTGCTGCGCAAAGTAAAGCACAAGAAGGACTTTAACAAAAAGAAATGGCGAATAAACCCAACCGGAGCCAAAAGAAAGATGATTTGGTCCAGCGGGTTTATGTTTGAGGCTAATATAATAGCCAAGAACAATACCATGTTTATCTAATATAATCGCGGTAGGAAAGTTAGGGTAGATACCACTGCCACCAGCCAAGTCTAAATGTTAAGAGTGAAACAATGCTCTTGGAGGTACAGATAAAAAGGGATACGAATTAACCCTTTCCAGTACTCCATGGAAGGTGGGGTGTACTTGATCTGTGGTAGATTGACTAAGTAAAGTTAATGGCAACTTTACCCTTTTTATGGGGGACTGTAGTCGGCCTCAGAAATGGAGTCGGGGGAAGTCTCAAAGACAACCCTGTGCCATGGCACTGAAGGTGCTGGTGACACACAGAAAGAAGGGGGTTACTAAAGTGGTGTACTTCAGAGTCCACAATCATAAAAACAGAGAAATACACATGGCAAAACATAGGTAAGAGTGGGGGAAAAGCTCACACTCTCACCAAGTGGAAAAAATAAACTCCAGAAGTCCAGCAAAGCTGCTGGGGGACTCACTAGGTGAGGGAAATTAGCCATAAATGAGAATTCTCCCTAACAGCCTCCACAGCCCACGGTGCCCATCACTCCTCCACCAGCTCCGGACCCCCCGGGCCAGGTGGACACGGACGAGGTGGAGGAATCTGACCAGCCATCAGTGCCTTCCACGAACACCTTGCAGGTTTGCAGAGTATTTGGGCCTTCCTCAGCCCGAAGTAGAGCAGCCTGAGGAAGGGGTTTTAGCAGAAGTCCTCACCCTAAAACCCCCTAACAAAACTGGGGTCCTGATGCAGAAAGACGTAGTTGCCCTTGCCAAGAAGGGGTGGCTCAAGCCGCACTCGGCCCAGCCTATCAATCGGCGCCTCAACATCATGTACAGGCAGATCGAGGGGGACACACTCTTGCTTTCAGCGCATCCTCAAACGCACACTTCTGTGATATCTGGGGCGTCACTCTATTCCAAGCCTCAGTCCTTGGCCACCTCGTCCTCGGCGCTGCTAGGCAAGGAGGAGAAGATCTTGGAGGCGTGCGGGAAGAAACTGTATTCCAACGTCTCCTTGCACCTGCATCAGACCAACCCAGATGCCATGTTGGCAGCCGCTAACCAAAGGGTCTGGTGGGAAGTTGCGGACCTCCTCCCAGAACTTCCGGCACAGAGCTAAGCGCGCTTCAAGGCGGGACTAGGAGAATCCAGGCTGGTAGCTTAGGACATTATGGAGTCCACCGTGGCCCACATAGATAACTCTTCCCGGGCCATCTGCATTGCCACGGACATCAGAAGGGACTGCCTGGCTCCGCGCTACTAAGTTTAATCCCGATGTCCAGAAACGCATACGGGACCTTCCCTTCGAGGGCAGTGACCTCTTCCACTCCACCACGGATGAGCAATTAGGTAAAAAGAAGAACAGCTCACAAACCGTGAAGTCTTTATCTATTCTTACGAAAGCCACGCCCAAGGCCTACACCCAGTCACAGCAACGCTCCGACAAGGGGCAGGCGTTTGGCGGATTCCGAGGCTTCCAAGAACGGAGTTCCAGACAACCTGAACGTTCTCCGAGTCAGCATCGGAGGAAACAACAAAAGGGGAGGTGCAAGGGGTTTTTCCAATCCGGTAGCCTCAATCCAGCCTCAGAGGGGAAAAAGGGCATGACATGCCCCTTCGGGTCTACGTGTCTCTGGTGGGGGCCAGGGGGTGGGTGGTGGGGGCAGGCTTGCCTTTCATGTGCAATTTTGGTGCCTGAACTTTTCGGACCCCTGGATCCTCTCTGTAGTCTCCACGGGGTACCGCCTTCCGGTACATTCCTCTCCTCCCTCCTCCCTTCCTCTCCCTCAGATTGGGACAGCAACGGAGATCCGGTCGCTCATCGAGAGCCAGGCTATGGAAGAAGTCCCAAACGCCCAGCGAGGCTTAAGCTTTTATTCCAGGATTTTCGCCATACAGAAGAAGAACCAGGCTGGCCTGAGAGTTGTGTTGGACCTTTCCACCCTCAATCTCTCCTTCCCTCTGCAAAAATTCAAGATGGTTATGCGAGCTCTTACTGCGGAAACACTGGACAGGGGAGACTGGATGTACCCCATGGCTCTGGAGGACCCTTATCTATACGTCCTGATTTGGCAGCTGCATCGTTCCTTACTGCGTTTCAGGATCATGGGCTTCCGTTTCCAATACAAGGTTCTACCCTTTGGCCTCCACTCGGCTCTCAGGGTATTTACCAGGTTGATGAATGCAGTGGCAGCCCTCCTCAGGGCCCAGGGCCATCACGTCTACCCATACCTGGACGACCGGCTCTTCCGGGCCACCTCTCCGGAAGCAGTTCAGCATACCGCCTCCGTACCGATGCACACACATGACCTGGGGTTCACGATCAATCTCAAGAAGTCTCAGCTGCAGCCCATGTAGAGCCTGCCCTTCTTGGGCCTTATCTGGGACACAAGCTCCGTGAGAGTCTTTCCCTCAGAGGACAAGATTGGGCCATCAAGAGTGCTACAGCTCACTTCCTCTCCAGGCCCGTGACCTCTTCCTTGTGGTACCAACACCTACTGCGGCTTATGCCAGCTGTCCTTTTGGCCGTGCCCCACACAAGACTCCGGATACAGAGATTACAGCTGCATTTTGCAGCCCCATGGTGTCAGGAGAAGGGCTCCCAAGAGGAACCAGTCAACATTTCTCCCTTCCTCCTCTCGGACCTCCACTGGTGGTCCGCAGACTTCAACCTGAGGCAGGGTAAGCCCTACCGGCAGCGGGACCCTCAGGTCATAGTTGCTACGGACTCTTCGCTAGAGGGCTGGGGAGCCACCCTGGACAACTACAGCATCCATGCAGTCTGGACACTGCAGGAGCTGGAATCCCACATCAATTGGCTAGAATTGAAGGCCATATGGTTGGCTCTCACGGCCTTTCTCCCTCTTATCGAGGGCAAGACAGCTCTTATACAGAGAGAACTCCACCAGCATGTACTATGTCAACAAGCAGGAGGGCACCAGATCCCCTCCGCTGTGCAACCTAGCAGTCGGCATGTGGGAATGGGCACAGGAGAATGACATTTGCCTCATGGCTCTCCACCTCCCGGGGGAAACCAACCTGGAAGCGGACAGGCTCAGCAGACTGGGGGCGTACAATTACGAATGGCAATTGAACAACCTGGTACTGAAGGAAATCTTCCTCAGGTGGAGGCACCCCCAGGCAGATCTTTTGCCTCCTGGGACAACAGGAAATGCCAACAGTTTGCCTCCTGGCAGGGGCATGGCTCCGGCTCTCTGGGCGACGCCTTCCAGATCCAATGGAACGACATGACAGCATATGCCTTCTCTCCCGCACCCCTAGTCCACAGGGTGTTATGCAGGATAAAGGAATCCCGGCACATCAGCATCATTTTGATAGCTCCCTGGTGGCCGGCCAGACCGTGTTCTCCGAGCTTCTCAGCCTATCGTACAGACCACCCATTCACCTACTGCTGGGCCCAGCAGGGGGCAGGGTACTCCACCCTGCTCCTCACAAACTAGCCCTTGCAGCGTGGTTCCTGAGCAGGTCACGCTGAAACACTTAAGCCTATCTCAGGCTAACCTAGAGATCATCCAGGGCGCTAGAAGCAAGGCTACTAGGAGCCAATATAAGAGTAAACGGTCTAGATTCTGTCATTGGGCCGATTCTAGGCAGATCAACCCTCTTAAGTGCACCTTGGATGATGTGCTCTCCTTTTCAGCACACCTCGCCCACTCAGGTGTGCGGGTGTATACATGCCACTCCTATCTGGTAGCCATATCGGCTTACAGGAACTTGGAGGAGGGCCTCGTCTCCTACTCCGATCCCATGGTCAAGCGACATCTGGTGGCCCTCCACAGGCTTTTTACCTGCCTATAAAGAAGCCTCACCCGCTGTGGGACCTTAATGTTTTGTTGGGCGCCTTGGCTATTGCATCCACGGACATCAGGCTGGTCACCAAAAAGGCAGCTCTGCTCGTGAGCCTCACATCAGCTGGCAGTCAGCGAGATCCAGGCTCTGATGGCATCAGAACCCTACACCACTTTTCACAGGGTCAAGGTCGCCCTGCAGACGCACCCTGCTTTCCTACCGAAGGTGACCTCCTCCTTCCATCTCAAAGAGGAAATAGTCTTACTCACATTCTTTGCTGACCCCAAGGACGAGCCTCATAGGATCTTGCACTGTCTGGAGGTCAGACGCGCGCTGAAATACTACCTGGACAGAAACAAGGACTTCGGCAAGCTGGACGCCTCGTTTGCCACTTCCGATGGGTCAAGGCCCGGTTATCAGGCCTCCATAGCAAAGTGGATGGTTGCGGCCATCAAGGAGGCCTGTGAGGGGCTGCGCAAACCAGTGCCAGCTAACTTACATGCTCAACCGGTCAGAGCCAAGGCCACGGCTATCGTGTTCCAACGGCATGTGCCCGGGCTCTTCTCCACCCTGGGGCTTCATTCAGTTGTAATCACCCATACAGTATGGAGGAAAGCGGATGGGACGTAAGAGTTATTAATAGTTACTCACCGTAGTGACTAACGTACTCTTAGTCCATAGTCCCCTTTGCTTTGAAAAAGGTTCCGTCTCCCGTCCCTCGCGAGGGACGCCCATACAGTATGGAGGAAAGGGGACTATGGACTAAGAGTACGTTAGTCACTGCAGTGAGTAACTATTAATTTCTGGGGAAGGTGCAGCGGCTGTCGTCGACAAGTACGGCCACAGTGCGAGCCATCAGGTCGTTTCTGGGCATGATGTCATCTTGCCTCTATCTTGCAGATTGCAGATGTGACCCCTCTGGGAATTCCTGGACTCCTGCTGTATACAGGTGTCCGGAAGCTTCACAGACAAGCTTTCTTGATGCATTCCGGAGGGCGATAATATGGTGGGGCAATAGTGGGGCATTTGCACCAACATCGCCCAAGGCATGGGATTCCAGAACCCACCGTACCAGGAGATGATGACGACCACGGACGCCTCCCTAGAGGGTTGGGTGGCGCACACCAGATGTCTTCACGCCAAAGCCCTGTGGTTGCCAGTGGAGAAACATCTTCATATCAACATCCTGGAGATACGGGCAGTGTTCTGGGCCCTCAAGTCATTCCTCCCATCCCTGAAAGGTAATGTGGTGAGGATCTTCATATACACCACCACCATGTTTTACATCCGGAAACAAGGGGACACTCTATCCCCGTTGCTCTCCAAGGAGGCGCAGGACTTGGGGCGATGAGCCGTCGGACAGGGGATGTACCTCGTCTCTCTTCACCTGGCGGGAGTCAAGAACACCATTGCAGACTCCCTCAGCAGAGAACTGCGCTCCTGCCATAAGTGGGAGCTTCGTCAGAATCAGTTAGACAGCCTGTTCGCCAAGTGGGGCAGGCCCCAGATAGATCTGTTTGCAATGGTGACAAACTCCAAATGCAAGAAGTTTGCCAGCAGGTTCTACCAGCCGAGGCGCCTGGGGGACTCGTTCTCCTTTCAATGGGAAGGACTGTTCCTGTGCGCGTTCCCTCTCTTACAAGTGATCAACACATTCAGACGTTGTCAATGCAAGATGATACTCATCGCTGCTGCGTGGCCGCAACAGTTTTGGTATCCGGTCCTTCTCCACCTGTCAGCATCACCCCAGGTCAAGCTGCCGGTAGTTCCGGGTCTTCTCACCAGGGAAGGGAGCGCAATCCTACATCACTGCCCAGGATCACTGAACCTAAGTTCTTGGCTCCTGCAGCCCTAGAGTTTGGTGGATACGAGTTGCCTGCGGACTGCAGAGGGGTCCTTGCCAAGGCCAGAGTGTCGTCAACTTTGTAGTGCTACGGTCACAAGTGGAAGCTTTTCGCTACGTGGTGCTGGTCGCAGAAGATTACCCCGCTGATGGTCACGGCCCCGCAAATTCTTTCATACTTGCTCTCCTTAGACAAGGCCGGCCTGGCACACGCTTCTATCAAGGTGTATCTGGCGGCTATATCCCTCTACACCAGTTCTCCTGGAAGATCTTCACTGTGGTCTCACCGACTCATCAAGGAGTACCTCAAAGTACTTTTTCGATCTTTCCCGCCGATGAAGGCTCCTGCCCCGGCGTGGGAACTCAGCGTGGTTCTGACGAGGCTCATGGGGGCCACTTCGAGCCTATGCATCAGGCCCTTCTCAAGTTCCTCTTCTGGAAAATGGCTTTTCTTTTGGCCATCAACTCTGCCAGGAGAGTGGGTGAGATCCAGGCCCTATCCTGCAAGTAACCATACCTGTCTTTCCACGAATCGAGCATGGTGCTGCGGACGCACCCCTCTTTCATGCTGAAGTTTCCATCGGAATTCCACCTCAATGAGCCTTTGGTGTTGCCTGTTTTTTTCCCGAATCCTTTGCCACTGGCTGAAAGGGCTTTGCACTTGCTGGACATTGCTCGTGCCCTGAAGTTCTATGTGACGCGCACAAAGAGTTTTCGAAAGACTTCACAACTGTTCGTAAACTTTGGTCTTCTAAACCATGCGAAGGCCTTGTCCAAGGCTTCCATCTGAAGGTGGCTCTCTGGCTGCATCATGCATTGTCATTGGTTGGCGAACCGACCGCAGCCCAGCTGTCTGAGAGCCCACTCCACCAGAGCAATTGCTGCGACAACGGCGTTCCTGTTTGGGGTGCCCCTGCTGGGCATCTGCAGGGCTGCTACGTGGAGGTTCATGCACACCATCACAAAGTTCTACTGAGTCGACGGGGATTCCAGGGAGGAGTCCAGGGTCAGCGTATCAGTGCTACACAACCTGTTCGCTCGAGGTGAGTCTGTTCCAGATGTAAGAGTAATTGTTTCTGTTGAGCCTTGCCACCTCCTGTGGTTGGGTAATGTTGTACTGCTATGGAATGGATTTGTTATTCATGAGCATGTGAATCCATGCCAGACCCCATGCTGGGGAAGGAACAAGTTACTTACCTGTAACTATTGTTCTCCAGCATGGGTCTAGCATGGATTCACATGCAAACCCTCCCGCTGTCCCCTCTGCGGCTCTTCTGGTCACACTGCGCTTACCAAATCTGAAGATGACTGCGAGAGGATTGGCTTAGGGAGAGGACTGTATTGGATCGGGGCAGTATGACCTAGAGGACAGTGATTCATTTAAAGAAGAAAGACAGTTGTAAGTGAAACTGTTTTTTCTTTTGCCGACAATTCCCAGCCTGACGACCGGGAATATCCATGAGCATGTGAATCCATGCCAGTCCCATGCTGGTGAACAATAGTTAAAACTAAGTAACTTGTTCCTTCCTCTGCCTTACAGAGGGGAGTCTCAATTAAGGATATTTGTGCATCGGCAACATGTTCCTCAGACCACACATTCACCAAGCACATTAGTCTGGACTCTTCCTCAGGCCAGGAAGGTGTTTTTGGGAAGGCAGTGTTACATTCTGTACACAGAGGAACTCCTAAATTCTAATTTCAAACTGAAAATTCTAACTCCCTCCTCCAGAAATACAAACACTGCTCTGGGAGTTTATCATAAAATGAGGAATATGTGGAAAGACACAATCCATTTGAAGAACAAGTTACTTAACCGTGGTAACGTTCTTTCGACTGGATGTTCCTCCCATGTTTTCCTCTTCACCCCTCCCACCCTACCCTGCAGTTCAATTTCCATGTTATTACAGTTTACACTCTTTCAGGGTGAGTAGCTGTCAGGCGTAGGATAAACCAATGCATTTAAAAATCGGAACTGAAGTCAACGTTCGCTGCACGCGCTATGTACCATCAATGACGTTGACACCGAGATGGAGGCCCTCGTGTGACATTGAGTCGATGTTAGGGAGAATTCTCATTCAATGGCTAATTTCCCTTACCTAGTGGGTCCCCCAGCAGCTTTGCTGGATTTTCCGGAGTTATTTCTTTCACTTGGTAAGAGTGTGAGCTTTGCCATGTGTGTTTCATCTGTTTTTGAGATTGTGGACTCTGGAGTACACCACTTCAATAGACCCCTTCTTTTGTGTGGTACACAGCACCTTCAGTGCAGTAACACAGGGTTGTCTTTTAGACTTCCCACCGACTCCATTTCTGGGGCTGACTACTGTCCCCCAGAAAAGGGTAAAGTTGCCTTAACTTTACTAGTCATTTAACCACATATCCAGTACACCCCATCTTACATGGAGTACTGGAAGGGTTAATCCTTAGCCCTTTTTTATCTGTACCTCCTATTTCACTCTTCTTTTTTAACATTTGTATTTGGCTGGTGGCAGCGGTATCTACCCTAACTTTCCTACCGCGATTATATTAGATAAACATGGTATTGTTCTTGGGTATTATATTAGCCTCAAACATAAACCTGCTGGACCAAATCATCTTTCTTTTGGCTCCGGTTGGGTTTATTCGCCATTTCTTTTTGTTAAAGTCCTTCTTGTGCTTTACTTTGCGCAGCAAACTAGGTACGCCTTCTTTGTTCACCGTCTTTTGGCGGGCTTCTGCTCAGAAGCCCTCCACCAGGCACCTCGGTGTCTAGGTGGGCTGAATGTGAGGGAGGGGTGTAGTCACCCCCTGCACAGGTTATCCTAGGAAACCCAAGTCGCACTTTGCCATGATTGGCTGAGGTGGTTGTCCGGGCTGGCCAACCCCCCTGCTGCGTGATTGGCAGCTAGCCTGTGTGAATGGGGGATTTTCGCATAAAAGGCAGGTCTTTTGGGCTAGAAGTCAGAGTCACCACTGGAACTACACAGAACCGAAGAGAAGCGGAGAAGTCAGCTGCTGCAACTATGCCGTTCCGGTGAAGCCCTGCTACAGTCCTGAGCTATCTACCCTTCGACCAGATAAGATCCAGTCCGGAGTCTTCTTCCCTTGAGCTTGGTGGGGATAACCAGCTCATCTTCTACAGCCAGAGGATCCTCTTCTTGGTCGAAATCGCTGCACACAGCTGTAGTGGTCCGGATAGCCATCTGAAGAGCCTGTTTATAAGGAGCGCACCTTTTATTCATTGTCACTGCTGCCGGTCTCATCCCTGTGTGGCGCAGACCCCTCCAGACGTCCTTCGCCCCGAAGCTCCAGGAACCGAGGGTCTGCAGGAAACTACCAGGAACAACTGCTGTGGCACCACCCTCTTCATTGAATAAGGTACTGTGTCCTTCTTGAGTAATCGGGGTGAATCCCGTTTCTTCATCTCCAAGGCTTGCCCTTGTCTTCCCTCCTTCTTATAACTTTTGCTTCCTTGTTTGACAATAAGTACTCCTGGCTACGTTGAATCGTGAACTGTCAGACCGTGTGATCCTCGACAACAGGAACCCGGTTCCACTTGACACTGGCTCCGGCCTATTCTGTCCATAAGTGTTCTCTGATTCTGTCTGCTTTGACAAAAGTATTGCGTATGATTTTTGCCCCCAACTCTCTCTGGGTATCTCAGCTGCTAAGTGTGTTTTGCCCCGGTAACATTTCTTGCTGCGGATACACGTTTATTTTATAAGACCAAACTGTCAAAAAGTGATCGCAAGTGTATTCCCGGTAACGTCTTTTGTTTCGCAACACTGGTCCGTTAAAACACAGGGTACTTACCTTGAGCTATACTCTACCAAAGTGAATTGGTTGGTTGTAGTATATTTTTCGTATGGTTTTTGAATTATTAGAAGTGTCGTGTTTATAAAAAATGGTTTAAAAATAAATGTACTTATATTTTTTACCTGCAACATTGAGTCAGTGTCTGCTTGAGTCACAGTAATTGTGGTTCCTTTGTGTAATCTCTGCTACTGCTCATATACTCTTGAGATAAGCCTGGCTGCTCCGCTATTGCTACCACTTTAAGATAGTAGTACAGGCTTGTACCAAAGGTAAAACTTGTATTGCCACCTGTAGTCTTAATTGTGTGTAGTGGTCCCTAAGGGCACTGCACAGGATTCTGCCTAACAGTCGACAGGCATCAACGCGCAGTGCCCTTGCTGGAAAAAAAAATCTGAAGCAGTGCTGGATATGGAGATGTAAGATGAGGAATACGTGGGAGGAACATACGGTCGAAAGAATGTTACCACGGGACTTGTTCTCCTCTAAACCAATGAGTGTCCTTTGGGTCATACTGCCCCCGTCCAATGATAGTTCTCTCCCTAAGCCCCTCCTTTGGCAGCCATCTTCAGATTTTTCCCGCACGCTTCAGTGTTTGGAGTTTTCTTCTTATTCTCTGAGCAATGTTTTCATATTTCAAGCTTTTTCAGCAAACGTTAGGACTGTTTTTGGCCGGTTTTTGTTTAATCTTTTGACCAGCGGTCTATTACTGGCAGCAGAGACCAGCTGTCGCCATAGATCATACTACATCGCAGATCTCCCATCAAGTTTCGAGAGGGAATGGGCCTACTTCACGCCTTTCCACCGTGACCGAGGAGAAGAGATGCCTCTTCAAACTCTGCACGAAATGTCGATTGAGGAACGTGTATGTTGAAGATCGACACCATAAATGTCTGTATTGCCTGCATCCCTACCATGATGAGGAGGGATGCGAAGTCTGCAGTGGATTTTCGAAGAAGACAAAGATTGCTACAACAGGCTGGCAGCATAGCTCAAATTGGGCAAGTCCTCTGACTCTGCTTCCGGGCATGGTCACGCTTCCCCCTGGACCGGCAGGTCCCGTGAGCGAGTTCCCTCAGAAAAGACGCTCCGCCCTAAGGGTCCAAAAGAAGGCCAGGCTGCACAACATTGAATCCACTGTGTTTGCCGCAGTTCCCATCTGCAGGGTGGAAAAACGCCTATCCTAAACCTAAATCTAAGATGAGAGCAAGCTTCGACTATCAAATGAAAAATAAGGCAGTCCTTGTGGACTCTTGTCAAAGTAAAAGGCCTATACTAAAACAAAAAACTATTGCCAAATCCTTACAACTAATTACAGAAAGAGTGTGGGATAGGCGTTTCAATAAAGGAAGAAGTGTTCACAAATAATAAGTCAGGATGTGATTCCCAGTTGTCTCTCTTCCCTGCGTTTTGAGCACAGAACAAAGTGGATCTCCTGAGCACAGCATACTCGAGCTTTCCCAGCACGAGCTGACAGTTCCGTACCAGCTATCGAGTTCTTCGATGGTTAAGTCTCTTTTCAATAAAAGTCTCTTGCTTTTGACGGCCTGATGTATTCAACAAAACAAAAAGTTCCAAATGCACTTTGTGTGATGACTTTCCACCCCATGATCTCCCTTTTCCGGTCCGGACCCCTCTCGAACATCAGCTTCCATCCGTCGGGTTCACTATGGCTTTTCTTACATTCACAAATCTTAATGTCTTTTCAAACAGTTCACTGTGTACATCCCTTGGTAGGGTTCATTCCTGTCAACAAACTGTTCATGGGACTTCATGCTTCGCTCCTTTTGAATGGATTGTGTCCTCCCACGTATTCCTTACCATTGATAGTTCCAATATCCCAGGTTGCTGCTGCCTCTGAATTTCTTTTTTCTGAGGCCTCCGTCCCGATGTCAACGTCACGACAGGTGTAAGTAGCACGCGCAGTGCCCGTTAGCCTCAGTTCCGTTTTACAGTAATTCTGCAACGTAATGCCTATTCTTAGAAAATTGTTACATTTTTCGATGCAATATGGCATCTTCATCAGCGTCGTCTACTCCTCGGTCCGGATTTTAAAAGTGCTGGTACTGCAGTGCTAAAATGTCAGTGACGGACCCGCACAGGATCTGCCTGTGGTGTTTAGTGTCAAACCATCCATCTTCAGGGTGCGAGGACTGCTTGTCGATGGCAGCCAAGGCTTTGAGAGGACATAGAGGGAACTTGGAGGAGCGGCAAGCCTTTAAAATCTCCTTCTACCCCGTCAAAACAAACGTAAATAGTCAGACGAGTCGAGATGGACGTCTCCTCCTCGACAAAAGATCAAAACGTTACCATTCCAGAAGTGGTTCGCACCATTCCTCGTCTATGAGGCATGGGAAAATGAGGCATCATAGATCGCCATCCAGTTCACCCGAGCGGGTCACTTGCCCGTCAAAATCTAGTACCCCAGCTCAGTGGGAGGAATTTAGACTCTTTGTGATGAAGGTGTTCGAGAACGCAGCCTTGCCACCCTCAACAACACCTCGAGCCGATGCTCCAGTTGAAAGGCCTAGGAAGCATAAGAGCTGTACGTCTTCGGACCCAGCCATTGAACCTCCTTGTGAGCGATCTAATCCTTCAAGTCTAGAGAAAGCCTCCTCTAAACATAAATAATCGATGTCGAAGGAAATCCATATGCCAAGCCCAAAAAGTGCATTTTCGCTGCCGTCCGCGCCGAGATCGAAAGAGAAGCCATTGATGCCTTGAGTGTCGACCACCTCAACACCGTATGTACCAATACCTTTGACGTTATTGTCAAAAACTTCAACGCTAACGACAAAACCATCGACTACCTCGTTGTAACTTTCGACGCCATCGACAATTGTGTCGAGGCCATTGACGTCAACATCGACATTTTCGATGTTGTCGGCTCCCATTAAGACTTCTATAAAGCTGTCTTCATTTGAGAGGACATATACACCACAACCTTGCTCAGAGTAGACACTCTCTTCAATTTATAAAGACGCAGAGGAGTCCTCTGAGGAATAGAGGCCATTTGGCCTCCAATATGGGACACCTTCTGTACCGGATGAACTCATATCCGAAGAGTCTCGCCTGAAAAACCTGCAGGAATGTCTTCATGAGGCGAGTGGTATTGCCACTTTTCCTGGAATTGATTTTGGTAAGGCAGATCCAGGAGATAATGCCGAAGTAACATATAGACAACTCATGACAAGGGTCATGGAGTATATGGGATGGTCCAGACCCACGCCTGTTTGCGAACATGACGATTTAACAGACATATTGGACAAAAAGCCACAAGAGGATCCAATTGTCCCATTTCATCAGGCTTTGCAGAGAAGGGCGACTTCCAATTGTGAAACACCCGAGGTTGTCACGGACGTAAATAAGAAGCTTACAGCCAAATACAGAGCTTCTAGTTCTGACCCTCTGTACCTCTCAAAGCATCCAACACCAGAAAGCCGGGTAGTACAGGCAGCCACTTCTTCAGGAAAACAGAATGCCTATCCCACGATACCGCAGGACAGGGATGATAAACGCCATGATGCCATGGCCAAGAAGGTTTTTCTCGGCTGGCAGTATGGCTTTAAAATATGCCAACATCACCTGCACTCTAGTGATACTTACCCACACCTTTTGGGAATGCGTTTCTATGGCGGCTGACCATATCCCGAAGGGGAGGAGTGAGACGGGTTCCTTACCTTGTCAATGATGGGAAGGACACTATATGCGAGTCCCTCCAGACTGGTCTCGACTCTGTTGACAGCATCAGCAGAACCATGGCGGCTAGTACAATGATCCGCAGATTTGCTTGGTTGCGGAAGTCAGGATTTGCGAAGACGTACAGTCCAGGCTTCTCAACATGTCCTTTGACGGCATGCATCTATTTGGAAATAAACCTGATGAGCGTTTGGAGAAGCTGCAAACTTCCAAGGTGGCGGCCAAATCCCTTGGAGCTGTAATAAGGCAAACTCCAAACTGCCCCACAGGTGTGCCCTGGAGGGGTGGGTCCTTTCGCTATTACTCCGCATTTGGAAGAGGCAGAGGACAGCCAGCTCAAAGAGGACATAGAAAATTCCCCCGTGGTGGACGGGGGAGAGGAACTAAGACCGCAACGGCTGCCTTACCTTCAGCCACTGCGTCAGCCGCCCCAAAACCTCGCTTAGGTCTTCGTACACAAGACTGCAGTAGGAGGCAGGTTGTCACAGCATCTGACAGAATGGCAGGCTATTACTTCAGATGCTTGGGCATTGGAAACAGTTGCCGCAGGGTACCGTCTACCTTTCCTGCAAAAACCTCAGTCATCCACCGGGAAACAACTCTTTGAAAGTTCCAGACACACTCCTTATGCAGTAGATTTTAACCCTGCTTGAGAAAGGTACTATAGAACCAGTACCTGTAGCGGAGGGGAACAAGGGTTGGTACTCCCCATATTTTCTAATTACAAAGAAGGACGGAGGATTGAGACCCATCTTGGACTTAAGAGACTTGAACAGGTTCCTCAGGAAGGACAAGTTCAAGATGGTAAATCTTTCTCATATCCGTCAGGCCCTCCAGCTTCAGGATTGGATGGTATCATTGGACATTCAGGATGCTTACTTTCATGTGCCGATCCATCGAAAGCACAGAAAGTTCCTTTAGGTTCGCCGTTGGCGGCTCTCATTATTAGTTTCGGGTTCTGCCATTTGGGCTGACCTCCGCCTGAGGGTTTTCACCAAGCTAATGGCGGTATTGGCAGCGAGTCTCAGGAGAGGAGGGATTCACGTCTACCCCTACCTGGATGATTGGTTGATCAGGGCCAGTTCCCCCGAACAGGCCCTGGAACATCTCAACTCCACCTGTCACTCCCTTCACAGGCTGGGCTTCTCCCTCAACTTCAAGTCCGACATGATCCCATCACAAGGACTCCAATTTATCCGAGCAGTCCTGGATGCATCCCTGGAAAAAGCCTCATCACCAGAGGTGAGGGCTCAAGACATTCTGCTGCAGATGGTGACCAAATTCCAGAATACCCAAGGTCTACCGGCCTTCGATTTTCCGAGTTTGCTCAGCCTCATGGCATTCTGCATTTTCCTAGTGTCCGAGGGTTGCCTGAGAATGAGATCTCTCCAGTGGGCTCTCAGGACCCAGTGGTCACAATTATCAGGAAGGATGTCAGATCTCCTACAAATCCCAAACAGAGTTGCACTGGATCTTCAGTGGTGAGCCTGTCAGGAGAACATCTTGAAGGGAGAACCGTTTTGGCAACCATGGCCGGAGATAACAGTAGTGACTGACACCTCACTCACGGAGTGGAGAGCCCATGCCAACGATTTGACCATCAGCGGTCGTTGGTTTCCATCGGAGTCCAAGCTACTTATCAACCTTTTAGAGTTGAGGGCACTCAGACTAGCATTGGGAAAGAATGTCCTGATAATGATGGACTACACAGTGGCCATGCACTACCTCAACAAGAGAGGAGGTGTAGGGTCACTACCACTGTGCAGAGGCGCAATGCAGCTCTGGTTTTGAGCAATACAAGAAGGAATCTCTGTCGGCAGTTCACATAGCCGGAGATAAAAACATAACGGGGACGCTCTGAGAAGGCAGAGCAGTCTCCCACGAGTGGGAACTAGCTCAGGAAGTCCTTCTAGAGATCTTCACCCTTTGGGGAACCCCACAAGCGGATCTGTTCGCAACCAGTGCCAACAGGAAGTGTGAACTGTACTTCTCAAGGGAATTTCTCCCAAGAGGAGCTCTACGAGACGTGTTTGTGGTGGGCTGGGAATTGCCACTCCTATACTAGTTTCCTCAGTTCCTGTGAATCCTCACGTAATCAGGAGGTTGAGAAGGTTCAAGAAATCCATGATCCCAATTGCCCCGGACTGGTCTAGGAGGATGTGGTACCCGGACCTTCTGGACATGTCCATCTGCCCTCCGATTCGTCTTCCTCAAAGAGAGGACCTTCCATCCGGATATCAGGACTCTCAGCCTTCATGCATAGTTTCTGAGATGCTGAGATACAAGGATTGTGACCTCCCAGACAATGTAATGGAGGTGTTGCTTTCGGCCAGAAGGCCAGCAACCAAATCTTTATACCGCTGCTGCAGGAATAAGTTCTACTGCTGGTGTAGAGATAATAATGTTGATCCTTTCTTATGCAATACACTGACGGTTTTAGCTTTTCTATTACACCTAGCAAATCTGGGGCTCCAGATTGGTATCATCAAGGGATGCCTAGCAGCACTTTCTATTTTTAAGCACACTTCAGAGGACGTCTCCTATTTTAAAATTCCTCTAGTAATACAGTTCTTAAAGGATTTAACTAACGTTTACCCTCCTACCCCGTTCCAAGTCCCTCTCTGGGATCTCAACTTGGTTTTGAACTTTTTGATGGGCGCTCCTTTCGAGTCTGTATTTGTTGACCTCCTTGACGCCCATTAAGACTTCTTACTTTCAAAACCATATTCTTAGTGAGCTGCGGGTTTTATCCTGTAAGCCTCCTCATACTGTTTTTCACAAAGACAGAGTGGTACTAAAGTTGAAGCGTAGCTTTCTCCCCAAGGTCGTTTCTGAGTTCCACATTACTCAGTAGATAACATTACCTTCTTTTTATCCTCCACCTCATCTGGGGAATGAGAGACTTCACAGGCTCGACCCTAGACGTGCACTGAGCTGCTTCATTTCTAGATTGGCTAAACTGCAGCAGGATGACCAGTTTGGGCTATTAAGGCCAGAAATTGGGTTGAGCCATAACCAAGTAAACTATCTCCAGATGGATCATTTTAACTATATCGGAATGTTACAGGCTGGCAGACAAAGACCCTTCAGAGCATCTGAGGGCTCATTCGACCAGGGGTGTTGCAACTTCGTCTGCTTTGCAGAGGGGCATTACGATAAAGGAACTTGTGCAGCTGCCACACGGTGGTCTGTGCACACCTTTATTAAATGCTACAGTCTATATTCCTGCACAATAAGGAATACGTGGGAGGACACAATCCATTTGAAGAACAAGTTATTTAACCAATGGTAACGTTTTTTCGACTGGATGTTCCTCTCGCGTATTCCTTATCGCCCCTCCCAACCCTCTCCGCAGTAAAATTTCTCTTTCAATTGCAGTCTACGTTCTCTCAGGGGGAGTAACCGTTGGACACAAGGCAATACTCTTTTCAAAACAGAACTGAGGCCAACAGGTGCCCTCTACAGAAAAAAAGAATTCTGAGGCAGCAGCAAGCTGGGATATTGGAAATATCAAAAATAAGGAATACGTGGAAGGAACATCCAGTCAGAAGAACGTTACCATTGTTAAGTAACTTGTTCTTTTGTTAGCATCCCTCCTCCGGGTTCTCTCTTGCCAACCTTTGCAACACACTGTTCATGCGCTAATTTCACCAAACGGGATTCATTTCCCTTAGCTTCACAGTCCTCTGTTGGTCAAAGACTTTCGACTTTACAGAGGATTTTACAAGACTCCTGTATGACCACTTTGACCCCTTTTTGCCTTTTCCCAAGGTCTTCTGGTTATGGTAGTTTCAACAATCGGGTAACTGCCCAGAGTTCCCTGAGTGAGCACCCACGTGGTCTGGTACTCCTCTGTTGCTGTTTGTCCCCCTTCTTGCATCAATGGCTCTATCTGCCGTTAACAGTTCAATTTAGCCGTTTGCTACTTTTCGTTCAACACAGTTCGGTTTCTTATCGGCTTTCCCCTCGACTCATCGGCTGTGATGAACTCCTTGGCTTTCTTTCTCTTTGGAGTCAATGTTAGTACCACGAAGACAAGCGTCTCTCCCCGGCTTGGTTATCAGCACAGGAGGATCTTGTGTACCGTAGCCATCTGCTGCAACACACGCTGAGTATTGTTCACGGTTTTACGATTCCTTCAACGGAGAAGGAAAGGGAAAGGTCGCTTCTCTCCTCGTCACTGACTCGGTATGCACCGTGTTTCTCCTCCTCTTGAACTGCCATGCTGAATTAGCTCTTACGTTGTGCGGTATGCCTTGCTCGTCCTGTGCTCTCGTGCTCCACCTTTTATCAGTTTCAGTCGCCTCTCCAAGCAACGAGTTGGTGGAAGACTACTCTCTCCGGCTGGGACCTCTCTCTGGAACAGCCTTCCTGGCTCCCTGAAACT
Source organism: Ambystoma mexicanum (assembly GCF_040938575.1). NCBI lineage: Eukaryota > Metazoa > Chordata > Amphibia > Caudata > Ambystomatidae > Ambystoma > Ambystoma mexicanum. The sequence goes on along the minus strand of NC_090934.1, from coordinate 1,100,720,454 downwards.
CAAGGAGAACCATCTCCGGTTCCGGAAGCACCTCCAAAAGCTTCCTCTTTGCCTCTGCTTTCTCTCCCCCTCTCCCCTGCTGATTTCCTTATTGAAACTGCTCGGGTTACCTGGCCACCCTTTCTAATCTCTGGCCCAGTCCCCGTAAATTGCCCACTTGCACTGCCTCCCTGGCAACCCCTGCTCCTGGGGACCGTTCTGTATCCCTACAGTCCCCCTACCAGCACTTTTGTCTGCACTTCCTTGCACGTTCCACCAGCTGGCCATTTATTTATTTTCTTATTTATTCCAATTTTTCCCATGTACTGCATGTTCCCCTCTCCCTTCCCCACGCGCACTTTTCCTTTTCCCCCCTTCCCACGCACTTGCGCAATCTGAATGACACTTGGCATAGCAGGATCGTTGTCGGTCCTCCCCTTGTTTCCCCTCCTTGCCTCGTCGCACCTTGAAACACTTGTGTATAGGCACGTTATAAATGCCATATCATATCCCTGTGGTGAAGGGAAAGGGCCGTCAGGTGTGTATGATTCTGGTTAATTGCCTGACTTTCCCTGACCCTTGCATTGGGACATGTCAGTTAAACGGCTACTGTGTTAGTCCGTTGTCTTTCGTGTTGTGTGAAAGTGCTTGTGCCGGAAAGGGAGAGGGGCAGTGTTTTGGAATATCCTATGGTAGGATTGGGAAAAGGTGTTTAAAGAAGGGGGATACCGCGTCTCACCCATCGGTCTCCCACTCGCCAAGGACCCCCGCATCCAGGTGATCCTCCCTCATTGGTCCACTCTGAGGAACTGGATCTGACGGCGATGGGCTTGACCTGGCCACCTGGATGACAGATCCCCTGGGACTAGCTAGGGAGACACTGTCGGGTTTCTCACAGTACCCTACTGCAATGTTTGTCGTCGTCTGGCAGGTCCTCGTAGGGATATACCATCCCTTATCTACAGCCTTCCTGCTCCACGGCTCAAGAGGCCTACAGAGGTCGCTCACACGCATACAGCAGCGGAGGACAGTGTCCACTCGGCCGCAGGGCAGGGCCCCGACCCCGAAACCGCCACCGACCGTGGACTCGGGCACCCATTTGTGGGAGGCCGGCTGGCAAGGTTCATCCGCGCGTGGAAGACCATCACCACCGAAAGATGGGTGCTGGACGCTCTCGAGCACGGGCACACCTTGGAGCTCCAATGCACGTGTCCTCCTATTCCCCCGGTGCCTCGACAAGAACAACACATGGCGTAGCTGCTGCAGGAGGTCCACGCCATGTTACAGAAGGGGGGCGATGGAACCGGTCCCCCTGCGCCTCCAGGGTCCCGAAGTGCACTCCAGATATTTTCTGGTCTGAAAGAAGTCGGGAAGGTGGTGGCCGCTGAGACGCCTCAAGTACTTGAAGTCCCAAAAATTCAGGATGGTCCCTTTGCAGCATGTGCTCGACCAACTGGAGGATGGCGACTTCTCCAGCATGGGGTCTGGCATGGATTCACATGCTTGAATATTCCCTGTCATCAGGCCGGGAATCCTCGGTAAAAGAAAAAACAGATTCACTTTAGTTTATAAATTGTCTTTCTCCTATAAACCAATCACTGAGCTCTGGTTCCTACTGCCGCCAGCCAATGACTGCCCTCTCCCTGTGCCCCTCCTCTGGCAGCCATCCTCAGATTTTTACTGCACGTCCAAGTGTTGGGAGTCCTCGTTTTGCGCTCTTAGACGTTTTCTGCGTTTTTGCACTTTTTCGGTAGGAAAATCCTATTTTTATTTGATCGAATCTTTGTGCTTCATTGTTTCATCATCCGACTAAAGGGGGGATCTGTTTTTCTGCATCTTTCATCGCCCCTCAAGAGCGGAATCGTCATGTGTTTCTTCTTCGAAGTTTCCAGAAGGCCATCATGCCTACATCGCACACCGGATCATGTCGGAGGAGAAGGACGGGGGTTCCCTCTTCAAGCTCTGCACCAGCTGCGGTTTGCGGAATTTTTTTGTGGAGGCTAAGCATTCCTAGTGCCTTTATTGTCTTCAACCGATGCACAAGGATGAAGATTGCGAGATCTGTTGTGGCTTTACCAAGCGCACTATGAAGGATCAGCACATCAGACTGGTAGCGTGGCTCAAAGCTAAGGCCCCTGCCCCGTGTGGTTCATAGGGGCATGCCTCCTCCGGATCCAGCCAGCCAGAGCAGGCTTCTAAGTCTTTTGAGGGCGCTCCATCAGTGGGGTGTCCAAGACAAGGCCAAGCACCGCAAGTCAAGTTTTGTGTGGGTCGCCACGGAAGTGCGTCCCGCGACACTCAGGGCGCGTCATCTCCAGCAAACTCGATCTCCAGCCATCGCTCCAGCTCTTCGTCGAAGTGAAAGTCAGCTACCCCGGGGAAGCTACAGGAGAAACTGCAGAAGGCCAAGCAACAGGAAAAGGTTGCTGACCTGCCCGTGAAGGCCCAGTTGATGCAGGCTAAATCGTCTGCATCGATCGAGTTGGTCGTGGCTGCCCTTTTGAAGGCGAAAGGGGCTGACCCGGTCCAGTATACCCATATGGCGGCCAGCGTGGCTCTTCCTCCCAGGCCAGAGGCTTCGACCAGGCCAGTGGAAAAGACCCTGGAAAAGAGATGTCGTCTCTGAGCCCGAAGCCGACCCCTCAGGACCCAAAAATGGGGGGTGGGAGTGGAAGAACTCCAGGGCACGGATATTTCTTCTTCTGACGTGGAGGAGGAGTTTTCCGTTCACACCATCCCGGAAGACACTGGAGACAACAGGAACGTTGAGGAGGTACCTGCCGAAGGTGCGACGACAAAGTCGGCGGTGAGGACGACTTAGGCGCTGCGCCCAGCGACCCTACTCCCCAGGCACCTCCCAGAGATCTGTCACAGGATATTTTCTTAACCCTCCACACACTGGTGTAGGAGATTTAGAAAAGGATCCCGTTGACACCGGGGCCACCACTGCCTGAAGAAGAGGAGGCGGCATCCTACGCCTCCGCTTCAGCCGCCAATTCCCCTTCTCCCCCCCTAGGGATACGGGGACGGGCACAGCGCCGACTGACACCGATGAAGACGGCGGTATCTCTCTGCCACCAAGGGCTTCTCCCCTGGACGAAGTGGGTTCCTTCCACTCGATCGCCCGCGCTTCGGGACTCTTCCAGCTCACAACGGCGGAAACAAAGGAGGAGGGCTTCCTGTATCAATGCCGGGAGGCAAAGAGTAAGACCATTTTAGCAGTGCCCCTCCTGGACGACATCTGGGACAATAGGCTGGCACTGCTGAAGAACTCTGCCTCAGCTCCAGCGAAAAGGGGCCGGCTTGAAAAGAAATACCCGGTGCCAAAGTCTGCACCCAAGTGTTTGCGGTCACAGCCATCACCGGAATCAGTGGTCTCGGCTGCTGCGAAGAAGAAGTCTTCCAACCAGTCGTCTTCAGCCTCTGTTCCCCCAGACAGCGAGGGCAAGAAGTTGAAAGCCATGGGTAGAAAGGTCATCTACTCAGCGGCAACGTCGGTCAAGGCGGCCAACGCTTTGGCTATCCTGGTCAGGTACGACCAGGAGCTTTGGTACAAGATGGCTCTGATCCTGGATTTCCTTCCTGAGGACAAGCGGTAGAGGCGATGGAGATCCTGCAAGAAGGCGAGGCGGCATCGGACTATGCCATTATCATGGCCTGGACATTGCAAACGTGGGATTCCTCCAGATGGGCAACAGAGTTTTTCTCTGTCTTCGTGGCTGGCTGAAGGCCACCAACTTTAGGCAGAGGAGGTCCAGATGAGGTTCTTGGACATGCCATTAGACAAGGATAATCTCTTCGGAAAGGCCGTTGATGAATCTCTTCAGGCCAACAAGACCGACACAGAGACAGTTTGTGCCCTGGGCACGCTGCAGCAACACCATCCATCCTTTCGTTCCTCGGGAGGGGCAGATCTTTGAAGGGTTTTGGCGGCAGATCGTCCTCCTACCGCCAGCCATCCTGTTCCACGACCCAGGAAGCCTACAGGGGTCGTCCCACGGCCTTCGGAGGTGGCCGCTGTCATCTTCAAGGCTCCCAAAGTGGCGCTCCGGCCATGACACCAGGCCTCCACCCCGGCAGCGTGTGGGAAAACATCTCCACTGATCGATATGTGCTGGAAGCTCTCGCCCCCAGGCACACTTTGAAATTTCAGCAGTGTCCGCGGATACCACTGGTGGCCCGGCAGGAACATCACGTCCCATTCGGGCCATGTTAAAAAAAGGGGTGATGGAGCCGGTTCCGAAGCAACTCCGGGGCTCCAGAGTTACTCAAGATACTTTCTAGTAAGAAAGAGGACTGGGGGCTGGAGGCTCATTTCGATCTACGACGACTCAACAAGTACATCAAGTCCCAAAAATTCAGGATGGTCACATTGCAGCACGTGCTCGGGCAACTGGAGGAAGGACACTTTCTGTCGTCGTCGGATCTAGAGGACGCCTCCTTCCACATCCCCATTCACAAAAAACATTGCAAGTTCCTGTTCTTCATGGTATAAGGGAAACACTACCAGTTCAAGGCTTTCCCCTTCGGACTGAAGTCAGAGCCCAGGGTCTTTACGAAGTGCCTGGCTCCGTTGGCTGTCCATCTGCACCTACAGGGGAATACATGTGTACCCGTACCTCGACAACTAGCTCATCTGGGCCAGGGCAAGGGACGTCGCCATCAATCACACAGAGAGGACTGTCCGGCTTCTGACGGATCTGGGGTTCTCAGTGAACTCTGCAAAGTCCTGCTTGACTCCATCGCAGGACGCGCTATTCATGAGGGACAGACTCAACACGGTGGCCTGCCTGGCGGCCCCCTCGAAAGAGAGATTAGCTGCCATTTTGGGCAATGCGCAACAGCTTTTAGCACTGAAGATCGCCACAGTGAGGACCATCAAGTCGCTGCCCGGCATGATGTTGTCATGTATCTACCTGATCTGGCTCCGCAGGTTATGGATGTGACCTCTCCAGGAATTCCTGGACGCCCGTTGGATTCAGATGTCCGGGAGCTTCAAAGACAGGATTGTGCTCGACGTTGAGTTCCGTTGAGCGATGAGGTGTTGGGGGCATGCGCTCCAACGTCACCGGGGACACAGACTTCCAGTGCCCCCCATACCAGGAGACAGTCACGACGGACTCTTCCATGGAGGGCAGGGAAGCCCACACCGGATGTCTCCACGCCAGAGGCCTGTGGCTGCCGGAGGAGAAGGTGCTACACATCAACGTCCTGGAACTAAGGGCTGCGTTTTGGGCCCTCTAGTCACTACGTCGGGGCTGGCTCGTGCCGCCATTAAAGTGCATCTGGCGGCTATTTCCCACTACACCAGATCTCAGGGACAGTCTTCTTTGGTCTCACCGGCTAGTGAAGGAGATCATTAAAGGACTGTTCCGATTGTTCCCGCCTGCTGAAGGCGTCTGCCCCGGCGTGGGAACTCAACGTGGTGCTGACTAGGCTCATGGGGGGCCCCCTTTGAGCCGATGCATCAAGCTCCTCTCAGGTCACATTTTTGTTCTCGTGGCCATCACCTCTGCCAGGAGAGTGGGTGAGATCCAGGACCTGTCCTGCAAGCGGCCATATTTGACTTTCCACGAGACAAGGGTGTTGCTGCCGACACACTCCTCCTTAATGCCCAAGGTTCCATCAGAATTTCATCTCAATGACTCCCTGGTGTTGCCTGTGTTTTTGCCAACGCCTTCCTCGCCCGCTGAAAGGACTTTGCACTCGCTGGATGTGGCTCGAGCGCTGAAGTTTTATGTGGCCCGCACAAAGAGTTTCCGGAAGACTTTTCAGCTTTTTGTGACCTTTGGTCCTGTGAACTATGAGAAGGCCTTGTCCAAGGATCCCATCTCCAGGTGGCTCTCCGACAGCATCACTCATTGTTTCTGGTTGGCAAACAGACCGCTGCCTGGGCGTCCAAGAGCCCATTCTACCCGAGCGATCTCTGCGACATCGGCGTTCCTGTCTGGTGTGCCCCTGCTGGACATATGCAGGGTTGCTATGTGGAGGTCTGTGCACACCTTCACGAAAGTCTACTGCGTAAACAGGGATTCCAGAGAGGAGTCCAGAGTCAGCCAAGTAGTGCTATGCAACCTGTTCGCTTGAAGGTGAGCCTGGTGAGGAGGTTAGAGTAATTGCTTATGTTGAGCCTTGCTGCCTCCCTTGGTTTTGTATGTTTGTACTGCTGTGTATTTTTCATTCATGAGGATGTTAATCCATGCCAGACTGAACGCTGGAGAAGGAACAAGTTACTTACCTGTAACTGTTGTTCTCCAGGACTGGTCTGGCATGGATTCACATGCAAAGCCTCCATCCTCCCCTCTACGCTGCTTCTTGGTCATACTGCCACTTTACGAGCTACCAAATCTGAAGATAGCTGCCAGAGGAGGTGCTTAGGGAGAGGGCAGTCATTGGTTGGGGGCAGTATGACCCAGAACTTAGTGATTGATTTATCGGAGAAAGACAGTTTATAAACAAAAGTGAAACTTTTTTCTTTTACCGAGGATTCCTGGCCTGACGGGGAATAATCATGAGCATGTAAATCCATGCCAGACCAAGGCTGGAGAAAAAGTTACAGGTAAGTAACTTGTTCCTTCCTGGTGTCACTGGATTTGCAGGACACCTACTTCCACGTCCCCTTCCACCAGAAGCACCGCAAGATCCTGTGGTTCATGGTCCAGGGATGAAACTCGCAGTTCAAGGGACTACCCTTTAGCCCAAAATTGTTCCCAAAGATCTTTACAAAGTGCTCGGCTCCAGTAGTGGTGCATCTTCTGTTAGGCAGAATCCTGTGCAGTGCCCTTAGGGACCACTACACAGAATTAAGACTACAAATGGTAATACAAGTTCACCTTTGGTACAAGCCTGTACTACACTGTTAAATTGGTAGCAGTAGCGGAGCAGCCAGACTTATCTCAAGAGTAAATGAGCAGTAGTAGAGATTACACAAAGGACCACAATTACTGTGACTCAAGCAAACACTGACTCAAGGTTTCAGGTAAAAAAATAGAAGTACATTTATTTTTAAACCATATGTTATGAAACACTTCACTTCTATAAATTCGAAACCATACGTAAAATACACTACACACAACAAATTCCACTTGTTCCAGTAAATTCAAGGTAAGTACATTAGGATTTGACAGACCGGTGTTGCGATACTAACGTGTACCCGCGGATAGAAATGCTCACGCAGTTAAAACACACTTTGTACTTAAGAATTTCAAACAAGGGAAAAGTGAATAAAAATCAAAGGCAATACTTTTTTAAGGCAAGGAGACTTGGGGACTTGTTCAAAGATACAGATTAAAGTCAATAGGCCTGCGCCAGTGTCAAGGGAGCAGATGCTCAGTTGCCGAAGATCACACGTTGAACAGTTCGAGATTCGAGATGCCAAGAGTTTGTAAAAGATTGTCAAATGGAAGGAAAAGTTATAAGAGGGAGGGAAGAAAGAAAAAATCTTCCTGGAGGAAAAGGGTTCACCCCGATTCCGGCTGGTCAGGCGGAAAGACCGACCAAATGTGCACAGTACCTTATTCCGTTGGTGAAAAGCTTGTGCCGCGGCAGTTGTTCCTGGTAGTTCCTGCAGACTCACGGTTCCTGCGGCTTCAGTCGTGGGGACAAGAAGGACATCTGGAGGGATCTGCACTACCCAGGGATGAGGCAAGCAGCAGCGAAAAGAACAACAATGAATAAAAGGTGCGCTCCTTTTAATCAGGAGAGGGCTCTTCTGATGGCTATCCGGACCACTACAGTACAGCAGTGATTTCGACCCAGGAGAGGATTCTCTGACTGAAGAAAAGACAAGCTGGTTTATCCCACCAGGCTCAAGGGAAGAAGACTCCAGACTGGATCTTCTCTTGTCGTTGAAGGGTAGATAGCTCATGGCTGCAGCAGGGCTTCACCGGGACTCGGGGTTGCAGCAGCTGTCGTCTTCTCCGCTTCTCTTCGGTTCCTTGCGGTTCCAATGGCGACTCTGACTTCTAGCCCAAGAGTCCTGCTTTTTATGCCAAAATCCCCAATTCACACAGCCTGGCTGTCAATCACTCAGCAGGGGGGTTGTCCAGCCCGGACAACCACCTTAGCCAATCAACACAAAGTGCGACTCGGGTCTCCAAAGAGACCCTTTGCAGGGGGTGACTACACCCCTCCCACACATTCAGCCCACCTAGACACCCAGACGCCAAAGGAGGGCTTCTGGTCAGAAGCCCGCCAAAGGTCGGCGGACAAAGGAGGCAAACCTGGTTTGCCGCGCAAAGAAAGGCCCAAGAAGGATGTTAACAAAAAGAAATGGCGATTAAACCCAACCGGAGCCGAAATAAAAAGTATTTGGGCTAGCGGGTTTAAAGTTCGAGGCTACTAAAATAGCCTAAAACATTACCACGTTATGTAATATAATCGTGGTAGGAATATTAGGGTAGATACCACTGCCACCAGCCAAGTCTTAATGTTAAGGGAGCGAAACAATGCTCCAGGAGGTACAGATAAAAAGGGCTAAGGATTAACCCTTTCCAATACTCCATGTGAGATGGGGTGTACTGGATCTGTGGTTAAATGACTATGCAAAGTTAATGGCAACTTTACCCTTTTCTGGAGGACAGTAGTCAGCCCCAGAAATTGAGTCGGTGGGAGGTCTAAAAAACAGCCCTGTGTCACTGCACTGAAGGTGCTGTGTAACACACAAAAGAGTGGGGATACTGAAGTGGTCTACTCCAGAGCCCACAATCACAAAAACAGATGAAATGCACATGGCAAAACACAGGTAAGAGTGGGGGAAAAGCTCACACTCTTTCCAAGTGGAAAACATAAAGTCCAGAAATCCAGCAAAGCTGCTGTGGGAGTCACTAGGTAAAGGAAATTAGTCATAGAATGAGAATTCTCCCCAACATCTTCATCTCAAAGGCATTAATTTCTACCCCTATCTGGACGTTTGGCCAGCACACGGTGAGGACTGCGTGTCTGCCGACGGATCTGGGAGTTTCCATAAATCATCCAAAGTCCTGCTTGGAGCCATCGCAGAACTCTGTTTCTGGAAGCCTGACTCGACACAGTAACTTTTCTGGCATCTCACTTGGAAGAGAATGCGATGGCCAACCTAGGGTAGGTGCAGCGCCTGTCGTTGAAGTCACTGCTGGGCATGATGTCCTCCTCCATCAACCTCGTCTGCCTTTGCAGACTACAGATGAGGCCTCTCCAGGAGTTGTTAGACGCGAGGTGGCTGCAAGTCTCGGGATCCTGGCAGACAAGATCGCCCTGAATGAGACATTCTGATGGTGGGACGTGCGCCCTCATCTCACTCAAGGGGCTCCATTTCAATTCCCTGCTTACCAGTCGACGGTCACCATGGATGCTTCTCTCAAAGGTTGGGCAGCCCACACCGGACAATTGCACGCCAGAGACCTCTACCTGCCAGAAGAAAATACCCTTCACATAAACGTCTTGGATCTTCGGGCCGTCTTCTGGGCCCTCAAGTCCTTCATGCTGTCGCTGAGGGACAAGGTGGTGAGGATCTTCATGTTCATACCACCACCATGTTCTAAATCCGGAAGCAGGGTGGGACGTGCTCTCCGGCTCTCTACAGGGACGCCCAGGATCTGTGGCACTGGGCCATTCGTCCGGACATGTTTCTCATCCCTTTTCACCTGGCGGGCACCAAGTACACTATCGCAGACTCGCTTAGCAGGGAGCAAAATACTTGCCACGAATGGGAGCTTCGCCAGGACTAGGTGGATCTTCTATTCTAAGAATGAGGTCAACCACAGATCGAACTTTACGCGACGTTGACCAACTACAAGTGTCATGAGTTCACCAGCCGGTTCCTACAGCCGAGGAGCATGGGGGATGGTTTCTCTTTCCCGTGCGAGGGACTCTTCCCATATGCTTTTGCTCCGTTCCCACTCCTGCTACGAGTGATCAACGCACTCGGACAGTGTCACTGCAAGATGATACTCGTCGCTCCCATGTGGCTGCGTCAGATCTGGTATCCAGACGTGTTAAGTTTGTCAGCGGCTCCGGCCATCAGGCTGCCGCTACTTCCCGATCTTCTCGCCAGAGAGGGAGCTGCGATTCTACACCACGACCCGCCATCGCTGAATCTCAGGGCCTGACTGCTGCAGCCCTAGAATTTGGACATTATTCTTTGCCAGCACAATTTAAGGACATCCTGGCCCAGGCCAGAGCGTCTTAAACATTGACGTGCTACGGCCATAAGTGGAAGAGTTTCTCTGTCTGGCGTCGGGCTCAGAAGGTTACTCCTCTGCATGTCACAGCTCTGCAGCTCCTACCATACCTGCTTTCCTTGGCCAAGGCTGGACTGGCTCCAGCGTCTTTCAAGGTACACCTGACCACCATATCCTATTACACCAGGACAATGGGTAGGCCTTCCCTGTGGTCGCACAGGCTCATCAAGGAGTAGCAACGGCCTCTCCAGGACTTTTCCGACGGTGAAGGCTCCAGCTTGGGAACTCAATGTGGTCTTGACTAAGCCCTTTGAATAGGTGCATTAAGCCCTGCTCAAGTTTCTCTTTTGGAAGACGACGTTGCTTGTGGCGATAACCTCGGCCAGGCGGGTCGGGGGAGATCCAGGCCCTGTTCTGCAAACAGACATACTTGTCCTTTCACACTTCAATGGTGGTACTGCGTACACAACCCACCTTTATGCCAAAGGTGCTGTCTGAGTTCCACCTCAACAAGCGTTTGGTGTTGCCTGTTTTCTTCCCGAATCCATCGTCGCCAGCGGAGAGGGACTTTGCATTCATTGGACGTTGCTTGTGCATTGAAGTTTTAAGTGGCACGCACAAGGAGTTTTCGGAAGACTTCTTAGTTGTTTGTCAATTTTGGGCCTGTGAATCACGGAAAGGCCTTTTTGAAGCCTTCCATATTCAGATGGTTCTCTGGCTGCATCATGCACTGTCATCGGCTGGCTAACCGACCTCTTCCTGGCCGGCCGAGAGCCCATTCCACCTGAGTCATTGCAGCAACCACTGAGTTTCTCTGTTGTACCCGTGCACAAAGGGCTGCTACGTGGAGGTCCATGCACACCTTCACAAAGTTTTGCTGCATCGAAAGGGGTTCCAAGGATGAGTCCGCCAAGCAGTGCTACGCAACCTGTTCACTTGAGGTGTGTCTGTTCCAGGGTTAAGTATTGTTACTTCTGTTGAGCCTTGCCACCTCCTGAGGTTGTGCATTTGTACTGCTGTGTAATCTTTATTCATGAGCATGTGAATCTATGCCAGACCCCATGCTGGAGAAGGTTTAAGTTACGTACCTGTTACTCCAGCATGGGTCTGGCATGGATTCACATGCAAACCCTCTCTCCTTTCCCTCAGTGGCTCTTCTTGGCTCATACTGCCACTTTACGTGCTTACCTAATATGAAGATGCCCACCATGGGTGGAGTTTAAGGAGAGGACTGTCATTGGATGGGGGCAGTATGACCCAGAGGACAGTGATTGGTTTAGAGGAGGAATACAGTTTTCAAGCTAAAGTTAAACAGTTTTTTTCTTTTTTACCGAGGATTCCTACCCTGACGGGGAATAATTGTGTGCATGTGAATCCATGCCAGACCCATTGCATGAATTCGCATGTGAACCCTCTCTCTTTCCCCTCTGTGGCTCTTCTTGGTTCACACTGCCACTTTACATGCTCTACCAAATCTGAAGATGGCCACCAGGGGTGGAGCTTGGGAGGGCAAGTGTCATTGGCTAGGGGGATATTATGAACTGAAGAACAGAGATTGGTTATAGAGGAGGCAAGCAGTTTTCAGTCTAAAGCGAAACTGCTTTCTTTTTTACAGTCGATTTCCAGCCTGACGCCAAGGAATATTCATGAGCATGTGAATCCATGCAAGACCCATGTTGGAGAACAGGAGTTACAGGCAAGTAACTTGTTCCTTCCACCCCCTCCATTTAGCTGCTGTGTTCACTTTGTTCATCGGGCCATTCCTTTTCTGGCCTTTACCTCGGGCTGTGTATCCCAAGTGAGGGCGTACAAAGTCTTTTAAGCCCCTCCCTCCCTGTGCAGTTCCACTGACATCTCCTGCTGCCTGCTTGATGGGTAAACAATTGCTCGCCGATTTTTCCTACTGCTGTAGACATACATCTCCACCGCTGGTGCGCTGTGCATGCTGTTCCGCTGACTGGTGAGCTCCTGCTATCTCTCTCCCATGAGTCGTATGTCTCATTGTTCGCCGCTAAGGATGCTGGAGTGAGTAGTGTTTCAAAGTTAGAGAGAACACTGTCCATCAGATTGAAAGCTAGTTACAGGTAATTGAAAGTGGTGCTCTCTACTTGCACTTAGGCACATGAGGAAGAAGGGTACAGAGACTGAGGCCCTCACAATTCCCTCACCCGCCTGTCGGACAGTGTTCGCTGTGGCATACAGCCTGTAATCCCCCATGCTCTGCCCCAGGTTGGATTGGGTCCATGTCTCCCTTCACAGGGTCATGGCCCTGACCCTGGCACACTAGGTAAACCCAAAAAGCCTCTAAGGTGTACATAATGTCTCGTAATTGAGAGGACAGTGATTTTAAATAGTCTGTTTTTAGATATCTGAATATATTTGTCCCAATTAGGTGTAGTGTGTATACCTTGTAAACAGTGTGTAATGTGGATTTGTTTTTTTAGGATGTGTTCGTCTTGAATTGCTCGTCTGAATGGATGTCTTCTAATCATGTGCTAGCAACATGTAGAACAGCTCTGAAACAACAAGGTGTTCTTGGACTAAACATGGCACCCTGCATGCGGGCCTTCCTTGAACGATTACCAATTATGCTTCAAGAACAGTATGCGTATGAAAAGGTAAAAATGTATATATATATCACTGTGAATTTATAAGACATGTTTTTGTTAACGGTGGTAAAATAGTACAAAAATATGTTTTATAGTCTGTAGTAACTTTTTAGCAGTTTTTGGCATAGTGCGATATTTTTTTAACAAGCGTGATGATATAAATGCGATTGGTTGCATTTTTTAAGTGTACCTGTTGCCGCATATATGATATGAAGATTGGGGCAAAAGCTTAAAATGCACATGGTCTTTTGGAAAAAGTAAATAAACAATGTAACAGCAATTATTACGTTGCTCTGGCCTAGTTAACATTGCTATTTAATACTTTAAAATAATCTTTTGATTTTGAAGGTTATCATATAATAATTTCAATCAGATACCTTTAAGAGCTCAATTGAAACAATGTTGAAACTGCAAGCATTGAGGAATTTGCATGCAATTTAAGCATATGTAATACTTTCTATGCTCAAAGCATGCATGGAATGTTATTTTGGTAATTCACATAATAGTGTCTGCAGATTTAGCTTTGGTATAGGACATTTCATTAGGCATTGCTCAATTAGTAGCCCAAAAAGGCTGCATCAATTGATACGTGATTTTGTGGTGTGAGAGGGAAGCATTTCCATGCTAAAGCTCTTACCATGAGATGGGAAATATCTTGACGAGTCCATCAGCACCGTAGAGACCATTAGTATAAAAGCATGTCCACGTTTGGTGACCATGTTTTTCCATTGTCGTGGAATTTCATGATGAATCTTAATAGATTTACTTGTAATGTAAAATTAGTTAACTTATTTGTTTCTGTGTTTGCATATTCATCTGATATGTGCACAGGAATTGCAACTTTAAAAAACATAACTATTTAAATGTTTACAAGTTCCATCCCAAAAAAAATGTTAGAGTGGCTTCCATGTGGATTTTTTTTTCTTCTTCTAGAGTCTGTTGTTTATGGTAAACTTGCCGCAATATTCAAAAGTTCACCATTTGTTCAATAGCAGTAATATTTCCAACAGTATCGTACGTTTTCAGTTTTGCATTTTACTATGCAAACCTTGTTAAGGACTAGAATATGAAATGTGAACTTTAACCTTGTCCAGCATTGGATCTTTCACATATTCACATTTATTTATTTATTTCAATTCTTAATAACGTGCCAAAAACACCCAAAGGCGTCACGGCGCACACAAAACAAACAAGACAGGGACACTCAAAGTGAACAGTGGGGATTGGAGATCAGCGAAAAGGAGACAGCTTAGTCGAAGACTAAGGTGTGTTAAAAAGATGGGTCTTGAGATTTTTTTTTAAAGTTAATTATTGAGGTGGAACTCTTAAGGTTAAGATGTAGAGAGTTCCACAGAGAGGGGGCAGCGACACTTAAATTGCTTTTACCAAATTTGACTAAGCCAAAGTGAGGCTGACTGAGCCTAGCTTGCTCAGTGGACCCGAGTGATCGACCAGGGACATAGCGATGTATGCACTGTGTCAGGTAGATAGGTGCAAAGTTAATCAAGCATTTGTATATAAGAGCGAGTATCTTGAAGGATACCCTGTGCTTGATGGGCAACCAATGGAGTTTCTTCCCATGCTTCAGTAATAGACAGATGCCTGAATAGACCAAGCACTGCTCGGACTGCACCGTTTTTAGAGTAATCTGGAGGGCGGCGATATTAGCTGCAGACATACATGCAAGGAGACTATTGCAATAGTCTAACCTACAATTAACAAGGGCAGATGCAAGAAGGGACATGTTGCTGACAGATAGAAAAGGGCGCATTGCGCACAGTTTCCTATTAATCCAGCTACACTTTGCTCTGGTTTTAGCGACATGCAAGCGCATTAAGAGTTCAGCGTCAATGGTGACGCCAAGGACCTTAACACTTTGGGCCACTGGAATAGACAAATTGGCAATAGTAAATGAGGCATATTCCTTGGGGAGGTTCTTTAACATGTGACTAGATCCTGCAATGAGGATCTCTGTTTTGTCCGCATTCAGAGCCATGAAATTCTGACTCGTCCAAGAATGGATGATGGAATAGATGGCCTTGGAATCTGTGGGGTAGGAACCTGAAAGTTCAAGGATGACCTCGGTATCATCTGCATAGTTGGTATACAACCCAGGTCATCCAACAGAAGAAGCAGGGGGAGAATTTAGATATTAAAAAGTGTGGGGGATAAAGAAGATCCTGTTGTTTGAATATTCCCCATTGTCCGGCTGTGAATCCTCGGTTAACATTAGAACAGTTTTCATTTACATTTGAAATTGCAGTCACTCTAGTGTTCTCTTGGGTTTGCTGGGTCATATTACCTCCTCACTTAGCTCCACCCCTAGAGGCCTTTTTCAGATTTTTTAACACACATTCAAGTGTTGTGGAGTCGTCGGAAGTTCCTTTCTTCATTCGATGTCCACCATCCGTTGATGATGACCAAGGCATCCACCTTGTTGATGACTAAAAAATGGCCATCAACGACATTGACAACTTTATCGGCCACAATAGCTTCTGCTTTCTCTTTGCCTCCTGCCGCCTGACCCACATATGATTCTTTTTGCTCTCCTTGATGCAAACATCCTCTTTTTAAGATGGCTCCTTATGTTCCCTGTGCTGTCCCTGGTCCATCTTAGGTGCCCCCTGAAGACATCCTGGAACATCTGGTAGCAACTGATTTTGAGGGGCCGGAAACTGTGTTTTCGGAAAACTAAGGGGAAGAAGTTCTTTCATCGCTGCCGCCAGCTCAGCCACTTCCAATTATACAGCCACAACATGCCCCTCGTACGCCTGCTGCCCCTTAACCTGTGCCTGTCTCCAGTCAACCATGGACACACTCAGTCACTGGACACTTTGTTAACTATACAGGCCCTTGTATCAGAAACGCTGTCTAGGGTGCTGTTGGCCCTTGCCACTCCCAAGATCTACCTGCTCCTCTGGCTCCACCTAGAAGCCACAGTCAAGTCTCCCCCTTGGCTCCTCGCCCTCCTGTTTGATCCCTCAGAGTCTGAGTCTGAAGACTACTCTTTTCAGGGTGAAGTCTCTACTTGTACTTCAACGGGTGAGTTTTATTACCTTGTTCCGCCAGATGGCGAACCTGACAATCTTTCCATTCTTGATTTCTTGCCGGACAAGAAAGAGGAGGCATCTTGGTACAGTGGACATTGCTGACACCGGTTTTCATTCGATGGGCTTTGGTGTGGTGCTGCGCCAGTAGGGATGGCTAAAGGCTATCAACTTCCGGCCGAAAGTGCAAGCTAAGATCGTGGATTTGCCTTTCGACAGAGATCGGGAAAATAATTGATGATACCCTCTAGGCCATTAACACTGACACTGCCCGGTCTTTGAGGATCCTAAAGCAACACTGGAAGTCTTTTCGTTACCAGAAATCTAGATTTTCATGTACAGAGACTATAGACTGTCTAAGCAATTCACTGCATATCAATCCGGAGATAACTACAGAGGAAAGTCCCAGCCCTACAAAGACAGCCATCGGCAACTCAGCTGCTCCCAAGCGAGTGGTCGAGCCACTAAGCAGGCCATGCCAGGATTCCAGGCCGCATCTCCATGTCGACTCCTGGTTGGAGGACGTCTTTCCCCTTTACTCACTGAGTGGTCAAACATCACCAAAGACTAATAGGTGCTGTCCTTACTCCAACACAGTCACACCCTGGAATTTCAGAGCCAGTCGTCCAGCATTCCTCCAATCAAAAAAGTGGAAAACATCTTTCAGTGCTTTGACGCAAAGTCCAAGCCCTTTCCAATCGAGCCAAAGAGCGCGTTCCTCGCGCCCATTGGGGGCAGGGCATTTTTTCAAATGGGTTTCCTTGTAAGGAAAAAATCAGACTATTGGAGACCAATTTTGGACCTTCGTCTATGGAACAAATTAATCCGTTCACAGTTTTTACAGATGGTTACACTTCAACACATCCTCACCCAACCTCAACAGGGGGATTTCTTGTTTTCGTTGGACTTGGAATATGCATACTTCCATGTACCTATCCATCGTTTCCACAGGATTTACCTCTGGTTCACATTGGCGAGCTTGCACTATCAATTCAATGCACTACCCTTCAACCTCAAGTCTGCTCCAAGGGATTTCACAAACTGCGCGCCTTCATCAAGCGGGCATCCATGTATATCCATACCTCTGTGATTGGTTGATCAGAGCTCCTTCCATTCCTCATGCCATATGTCATACCCCAACAACAATATGCTGTTTATCCTCACTAGGACTCTCCATTAATCACAGCAAGACCTACTGCACTCCTTCCCAGCAGATGCAGTTCCTGGGTGCACAGCCCAGCCTGCTCTCACGGAAGTGAATTGTACTAGTCAGTTCTTAGAAATCTCTTCTCTGAATGATGTTGTCTTGCAACCCCTGATACAGCACTGCTGGCTTTGGATGAAGCCTCTTCAGGAGTTCTTGAATGCCTAAGTGAAACATGTCTTCAGCAACTGGGACGGTTCTATGTGTTAAAATCACGGCAAAAATGGCCGTGAACACAAAATATCGCAGCAAAAATGCTGTGGTTTTGACGCTGCAATCCATGTAAAGGATGCAGGGGACACCCCTGCAGCCCCCAGACTCATACCATTTAAGGGGAGCGGGGGACACCCCTACAACCCCCGCTCCTCTTTAATGGTGTAATGGGGTACACCTTTAACTGGTCAAACACAGCATTTTTGCCGAGATTTTTTTTTTACTGGCAATATTTTTGCTGTGATTTTATCACTGCATACCACTGGGACGACATTGTCACTCGGGCACCCCTTCCATGACCCCTTGCACTGGTGGTCTGTGCCCACCAGTGCTTTAAATGGGGTAAGAAATCGAGGGGGGGTTCCTCATTTGGGGAGTGGCTTGTGGGATGGGCATGGCCTAATAAAGTACACAAACCATAGTAAGGAATGCACATAAATATATAAATGCTTACATTTATGTATTTGTTTGCGTGCCTTATTATGGTTTGTGTACTACAAGATGGCTTGAAAAGTACATAAACCATAGTAAGGGACAAACACAAATATATAACATTTATATATTTGTGTGCATACCTTATGGTTTGCGTATTTTTCAAGCTATCTTTTTAAAACATTTCTATGTTTATAAAAGATGGCTTGAAAAGTACACAATTCAATCCATCTTTTAAAAAGCTTTGACGACGGACAAAGCCTGAGGCGTCTTTGTCCACCGGTAAAGCTTTATAAAAGATGGCTTGAATTGTGTACTTTTCAAGCCATCGTTTATAAACACAGAAATATGTCACTGAGTCCCCAGGTTCGCCGAGGGTCAAAGACGCCCCGGTGACCAGGGGAGGGGGAAACAAAAGGACAGTAACTTCCTCTGGTGAGGAATTTACAGTGACTGACAGAAGTGCCAGCCAGTCACAGCGTCGCTGTGGTTGGCTGGCACTTTGAGCTTGCCTGACTTAATGGCAGGCGCATCTCCCGTCGCAGCCGGATAATGCATCCCGCCAATGTTGTGGTGGGACGGGGGCCCTGGCAGTGCCCCACTTCTTGGAGACTGCTTGAGCCTGGCCCAGCCCATATAAAGCATTGGTGCCAACCAATCTTGTTCAGGGGTGCACAATTTCAGCTTCCGACACATCAGATTACAGTCAGTCTACGCATACTTCGAGGGCTGGGAGGCGCAGATCGCCAGATAACATGCCCGAAAAACTGTTGCACATCAATATCCCCGAACTAAGAGCTGTGTTCTCGGCTCTGAAGTCGTTTCGTCTCCGTCTCTCGAGAAAAGGCGTTTGGTTGTAAACAAACTGCACTACCACCATGTTTTATATACAGAAACAAGGAGGCACTGTAATGGAGGCATGCTATCAACAGTAAGACAGACACACAAGTGACCACAGTTCAAGGATGTTTATTGAACTTCAAAAGGGGTTAGAAATACGCCTATCTAATCTTAAAACAAAAGGTGGGAGCAAGCTACAACCATCAAAAAAGAATGCAGTCTTAGTGGTGTCTTGTCAAAACAAAAGGGCCTGTGCTAAAAAACCTTAACCTTACCTTACTCTAAATACAAATAGTGTGGGAAACAATGTTATGTAAAAGAAAGAAGTGTTCAAGATATGATATGTCGGGATATTCAGGTCGTTGGCCTCCCTTAGCCAAGTTTTCGGCACGGGACAAGGCAGTGCAGTCAAGCTTAGCACAGTCTCTGGCTTCTCTAAACAAGGGTAAAGTTCAAACATTAGCATTAGGGCCTTCCGTGCGCAAGTCTCTTCACCTTTCAAAGTCTCTTCTTTGAGAGGGCCTGATACAACAGTCAAACAATACGTTCTGTTCCTCTTAGTCTTTCACATATACTCAATTTCTCAGGTGATGCCCTATTCACCTCGGGTCCCCCTCACCTGGGCTCAGATCCCCTTTCACGCAATGCTCATAGGATTTTCATATATCCAATTTTTCGGGTGATTCACAGTTCACCCTAGATCCCCCTCAGCCGGGCTCCGACCAATTTAATTAACTCTCCCAAAAGCATTCAATTTATCTCCCTCATCCGGTCTCGGACCCATTTTATCTACTTTGTCATCAACTTTCTTGGCAGTATTAACATCAAAGACTCTAGATTGTGCACCAGATTATGCTTGACCCGCCACAAGACCACTTCAATGCACAGTTCTTTGCCACTCTTTCACCATTATCAACTCTCAGTTGGATACCTTACAGAGACCTTCGAATGAGCATGCACGCTGTACCGGACCACTCTGTCAAGGGTATCGTCTCTTGGTTTCAAAGTTCAATCACTCGTCTGTTTTTCAGTTTTACTCGCGTTGCTGACCACATGCCTTTCATACACTGTTCGCTTCAGCTCTCAACCTACAGTCCCTCCCTCACTCTCCATGCTACTAAACTCTTAATCTCCTCCCTTATCTTCTCTCGCCTCTTCTACTGCTCCTCCTTACTCTTTGGACTTCCTACGTTTCATCTTGCCCCCCCTAAATCTATCTACCACTCTGCCGTCCGCACCCTCTGTCTCCTCTCCCCCGCGACTCCATCTCTGCTTCCCTTTCCTCTCTTGGCTGGCTTCCCTTTCACTCCCAACTTAAATTTCAATTTCTCTGCCTAGTCTTTAAATCTCTCTACGGTCTTGCTCCCCCTTATCGCTCCTCCCTCCTCGCGTTCTACACTCCCTCCTGCTCCCTTCGCTCTGCTGACCACTTCCTTCTCACTGTTCCTCCTTCCCTTTGTGCCTCACCGCTCCTTCCATCTCCTAGCCCCCCTTCACTGGAACTCTTTACCTCTCTCACTCTGCTCTACCTCTACCTTTTCCTCATTCCGAACTTCCCTCAAATCCCTCCTTCTCCATTCCCCGCCACAAAACCCCCCCTTCCTGCTCACCTCCCACCTTGCCTTATCTCCTTGATCATCTCCCCCCACCCCCCATTCTCACCATTCACCCCATCAGTTTTCCTCCTCCTCCTCTCCCCTCCCCCTCCCCCTCCCTCTCAGTTCTACTGCACTACTCTCCTTCTCCCCTCCAGTTAATTGCTCTACTTATTGTTTTGTTGGTCTGATTCTCAATTGTAAATTGCTTCTAATGTTACTGTTATAATGTTAATTGTCATATGTATCCTGTTGTTAAAATGTGCAGCACTTTGGTGTAAAGCGCTATATAAACTAAATAAATACAAATACAATGTTGTCGCTTGCCACCTTGGCACAGACCAGTCCGGTATCAGTCTCCCCAATTTACTGGCTGTGTTGATTTCACTGGCGCTGCTTTGTTGTAGGAACCAAGGACAGTACTGCAGTAGCAAGCGATTCTCCCCACCTTGATTATCGACGCGGGAGGGCCCCGGGTACCTCCGACACTCAATGCAGGGTTCTTCTGCCTGGCTTCCTGGTCTTGTGATTTCTATTCTCAAGGTTTCGTAAAAGTAATGGTTCCTTGTCGAAGAGGTCAGGGGACCTTCCCTCCTTGCGATCTGCTTTTGGTTTGGTGTCTTTCTCCTCTTGTTAAACTGCTATCTTGGAACTGCTGTTTCCTCATGTGCTTTAGCTCGCTCAGAGTGTGCTCTCGTGCTGCGCCCTTTTGTTTCGATGGTCAGTAAGGTTTATAGTGAAAAGTTTGAATACAAAAGGATCGAATGCAATAGTTTCGAATCAAAAGGACCGGAAAAAACAATTTAATGCACAGTTTATTTATTTTTTTGGAGGGGGGGTCCCCCCTCACTCTCCCCCACCCCCCCAACCTTGTCTCGCCATTCAGTATTGCACTCCCCGAAGACCCCTCTCCCAGGTGATCCTCCTACACTGGTGTCCACCCCCAGGAACTGGATCCAAAAGCGATGGCCGTGTCGTGGTCACCTGGATGACAGATCCCCGGGGACTAGCAGGTGAGACACCATCAGGTTTCTCACAGCCCCCAATAACCTCTACTCTCAGCAGATGCACATTCCCTCTGGATGTGGGGCCTGGCACACCGGATGTTCCTATTCTCCTTTCATCTGCCGGGCATCCACAATTCGATTGCTCACTCTCTCAGCAGGAGACTATATTCCTGTCATGAGTAGGAAATCCTCCACGACCAGCTTCTTCATATCTTTCAGACCAAGGGTATTACGGTGATAGACTGCTTCACCATAAAGAAGAACATAAAATGCAGGGCATTCGCCAAGCCGGAACCCTGAGGGATGCCTTAGTGTTTCTATAGACAAACCTATTATTCTACGCATTCTGTCGGTTTCCACTGATCCCCAGGGTTGTACACACTCTTAGAAGAGAACGGTGCAAATTGATCCTGATTGCCCTAGCCTGGCCGAGACAATTCTGGTTCTCAGAACTCCTTAGCCTTTCGTCACCACCTCCGATACATCTGCCTCCTGTCTTCAACCTCCTCTCTAGGGACAATGGAGCAGTCCTGCGCCACGACCCAGCATCTCCTCAACCTGGCTCTTGCTTTCCTAAAATTCTGATGTTTTCATATATCACAGGATTGCGAAGATATTATTGCAAAGGCACCTTCCATGATCTCTTGTTATCATAATTGTAAACATTTTATGATTTGGTGTTCTGACAATCATGTTGATAGTCATCACTTCCTGTCTCAGGACATTTTGCCATACCCCATATCTTCTGCCTGTAGTGGACTTTCACATTCCTTTATTAAATTTCTTCTTGCAGCAATTTCCTGATTTACCCACGCACCTGCCACACCATCATTGTGATCGCATCTCTTGCTAAGGAGTTCCTGAAAGGCCTCTTCTGGATCTTCTCACCTGTGCGGGCATCGGCCACTGCATAGGAGTTGAACGTTGTTCTTTCGAAGCTGATGGGCCCTCCGTTTGAGTCCTTGCACAAGGCAGACATCAAATTCCTTTCTTGGAGGACTGTTTTTCTGGTCGCAATCACCTCTACCAAGAGGGTAGGTGAGATCCAGCCTTTCTCATGCACACCACTGTATCTGGGTTTCTACAAATAAAAGGTTGTGTTATGGACAAATCCCACTTTCATGCCTAAGGTGCCTTCCTCATTCCATCTTAATGAGTCTTAGGTCCTGCCTGTTTTCTTTGCCTCGCATTCTATCCTGGTGGAACACTTGCTGCATTCTTTGGACGTCATGCAGGCTTTAAGGTATTGTGTTGCCCGTACAAGGCAACTCTGCAAGTCATCTCAATTATGGGTGGCTTTTGGCACCTAGTGTGTACGCAAAGGGCTGTCCAAGTTCTCGGTCTACTGCTGACCATTGGCCTGTATCTCCTACTGTCACTGCATTGCTGGCTGGCCACTTCCGGTTGGCCTAGGGTATACTGTGCAAGGGCTGTTTCTTTCACTACCGCCTTCCTCCCCAGTATCGCGCTGTTGGATATCTGCAGGGCGGCCACATGGTAGTCTGTCCACATCTTCATGAGATTCTACTGTGTCGAGAGGGATTTCGCTGAGGAGTCCAGAGTCAGACCAGCAATGCTTCACCATCTGTTCTCATAAGGTGAGCTTTTCTGAAGGTGACACTATTTTCTCCCCCAATTTCTGCAGGTATGCATATGTGTACACTTCTTTATGAACTATTGAAACAGCATGTGATTCTATGAAAGATCCAGTGCTGGCGAAGGAATATGTTACTTACCTGTAACTTCTGTTCTCAAGCATTGGTATATTTCATATATTAATATGCAAACCTCCCACGTACCCAGCTTGGCTCTTCTTGGCTCATATTTCTGCTTTGAGGTGCAATCTGCTAATCGAAAGATGGCCTCGAGGGGTGGCACGAAGGTAGTCTCTGCCTATTGGCTGTGGGGCAATGTGACGCAGAACTACTCTTAGAGAACACTGAAGTGACTGCAGTTTCAAATTCAAATGAAAACAAATGTTATAGGATTCCATGCCTGACGGCAGGGAGTATTCAGACAGCATGTGCATATATGAGAGATGCCAAAGCTGGAGAACCGGAGTTAGAGGTAAATAACCTATTCCTTAAGACAGGCCCTTTCCCAAACTGGAGCCTTTTCACTCACCAAGTTGAGACTATTAGGCTGCCAGAACTCCTGTTTGAGTTCCGTCTACCATTAGGTCAATTGATAAAGAATAGGGGAATAGACCATGGGAGTAAGACACGTGCTGTAGGTGTCTAGAACCTGATAGAGGTAATTGATGGCAGGGTCATTATCTCTGGGTTGTACTGGATGTTACGTGATGGGTGGATACCACCCTTTGGACCCTCATCGAAAGAATGTCCGGCAGATCAGTGCGAGGTGTCGGAAAGACATTGGCGAAAGGGGGTAGAGTGTTTGTTTGCATGTGTGCTCACAGGCACTTAAATGCAGTAATCTACTGCAAGAGCCAATAATGATGAAATAAAGATTCCTACATAGGTAGCGAGCATCAGCTGTAATACATAGGTTCAACACCTCAAATTCAGATGACCCTCTAAGGTGTGGGATGCAGTGGTTGCCTTCGTCCAGATGATCTCGGGATATTCAGGGGTTTTGGGTTAAGGGATATAACATGGGCTTTATTAAACTGAGCCCAGAGAAAAAGAGGTGGGAAATGCCTCTGTGGGTGTACATGCTTGGAATCTGTATTGGCCAAAAGAATGATAACTACATAATAGCCTGAAAATCAGAGTTGCTCCCATTTGCAAACAGTGAATCAGAGGTGAGATCAAATGGACCTCCACTATCATAAAAATCGCACTAGCCTCTGATCAGGGGTGTGAACAGACCTAAGAAAGATAGGGGGTCAGAAAAGGCATTCTCTAGCAATAAAAAGAGTGTAAAAAACCTCCCCCCACTCTCCCTACTGTGAGGGGCAGAGGCCCGGTGAGGCCTAGGAAGGCCGCAATCATTGATTGTCGAGGCAGTTTTAGTTGTCGACGATGGAGGTGTCCGTCGAAAGTGCTGAAGCAGTTGGTAGTGCGGCGGGTGATGGGCAGTTGACGAAAGGATTGAAAGAAAGTCTAAAGTTAAACTTTGTCTAGCAAAAGGCGTTAACCTGAGGTACTCTGCAAATTAATGACTGACCACGATGGCAGAAAAAACAATCTGAGAGTCCTTGACGTGTGGAGGTCCATGTGTACATTGGACATCACACTAGGGATAGTATTAATGGCAGGCCCAGTCGATGTCCCTTTTTGAGTTTCGAAAACAAATCATGTAATACTCTGCAACTACCACTAGATGTCGGCCTATGCAAAGCATGTCAATCTAAGATGTTAGAACATTAGAAATACGATTACGGTGAGTAATGTATTATATAATGTAAATCTGTTCACAGTTACCTGTTGGGACCCGCCAGACGTCACTAGCTACATGACATTTGGACATCCAACCCATTTTCCCAGATTTCAGCCCCTGCACACATGAGATGGTTGCCTGAAAGCAGCTATCAAGGTGGTTGTAGAAGGACCGGACACAGCTCATTTCAATCATCTCAACGCGAGGAACAAAACTCAAGGTCCCTATGAGACCTTCAAAACCACATTTCAGGGCCCAAATACGCACCATTTGCCAGATATTTGCACTGCAAGGTTTTGTTCAAAATACAATTCCACACCGTTCCACCAATTTGCACCAAATTCTGCACAGTTACCTGTTAGGACCCTCAGGACTTCACTGATAAGATTTGGACACCCCATCCCTTTTGGACACCTCACCCCTTTCAACGAATTCCAGCCCCGACAATGCTCATTTTAAGCCATTCAACGCAAGAAACAAAACCCCAGACCATGTTTCAAGGCTGTAGGATGCACAGTTTCCGAGATATTTGCGCTGCAATGCACTTCACCACGCATGGGGGGGGCTACCAGTGGGCAGAGCTGACAGACGGTCCCTGAATGCTACAGCACGCCAACTCTCGCCTCCTCTCCAGGTCTGCTCCGGGATATGCCACATGCGCCCATTCTCAGTGCAGTTTACTTCAGAGTGCAAAGCACATCAAGCGATCAGCAATGTCATGATGCCTACCCCCGGGCATCCGGATCGAGTCCATCAGCCCTGGGAGCAGGCATCCAGATACTTATTAAAACCCCAACAGCCCCGGCTGGGGGCTGTTTGGGTTCAGTCCTGGCGCCTTAGGCGCCAGGCTCATCTTAGAAATCAGCCTGGCGCCATAGGCACCAGGCTCATAGACATTACTTACCTCATGCAGACCATGCTGCAAATGAATCCAAGACAACGTGAGGCCTGGATGGGACTATTTTATTACAGGGACTATTTTTTTACTCGGGTGTGGTTCTGGGGAACTTCTTACCTGGAACTACTTTGGAGGCTATTTAAACCACACCGGAACAGCAACAGACGCTTCGCGTTATTCTGCATTCTGCAGTGTAACGCTCACCGTGCCTGCAAGTCAGCATCCAGTCTTCTGCCACGCCCGCCTCGAACCCAGAGCTCCTAGAAAAAGGGGAAAGAAGGAGAAAAGGTTAGATCACGGACATTATTTTAATTCCTTACCTGATTCCGGATCCATTTACGTCTCCGAGCCTGGAAAGGGCATTATTTCAGCACACGTCGCATCGCCAGCAGCAGCGCCGCGTCATACTCACCAGTCCACAGCATCTTTCGACTCGGTGCTGCCTCCATCATTTTCTTCGTCGAACTCCAGCACCTGGGGGAAAACAAAAGAAATAACAAGGTGAGCCGAGAGAGCCGACAAATACAATCTCTTTACCACCATAGGCTTACCTGATTTACCACCGGAGGCATTACCCTTTAATACGCCACATTCTTCCTATGCTGCACCTATAAAGAGAGAGAAAACAAAAAGTTAAACTCATGCAACTTTTACCGGACAGTGTTTGGTAATACAGACTCTTACCTGAACACCATCGGCTGCCTCCAGGCAATATTCTCTTGGACCCAACTGCAATTCAACAAGGGAATGGAACAAGAGTGAACATCGGACATATTGAACTCTTTGAACTTTATAACCCCGCAGTCAATATTCCTCCGGAACCCCTCCAGTACCTTCAAACCAGTGAAGTAACTGGTATCTACACACCCCTGCATGCCACGCAGGATGGAGAGCTCATCATTTAAAAACATACGGTGAGGTTACTAAAAGGGGATATCGGAGGTGACTAGTGGGGAGAACAAGAACAATGGGAGGGCATCGCTAAAATCCATGGGTGGCTAAATCCCTTTCTCCACTTGCAGGAGAATACTTCTACGGGTCAAGCAGACGAGATTAGGCGGGCCAGTCCAGACTGTCACTGTCATCTCTGCATTGCGCATCACGTTGGTGGAGACCGCAGCTGTGCGGGTCCGATCGACACCCCTGTGGGAACCAGGTGAG
Source organism: Ambystoma mexicanum (assembly GCF_040938575.1). Taxonomy (NCBI): domain Eukaryota; kingdom Metazoa; phylum Chordata; class Amphibia; order Caudata; family Ambystomatidae; genus Ambystoma; species Ambystoma mexicanum. The sequence goes on along the minus strand of NC_090934.1, from coordinate 1,100,693,967 downwards.
CGTAACAAGCAACTTGGAACAGCGACCTACAGGATCATTGATTTTCAACAATTGAGTGTTCTCATGCATGTCTACAGAACCTGTGTGGAGTACAGGTACTTTTTGCTAGTACACAATAAAATATACCACACGTAATGTACTGTGAACATATATGTACATTTATTCAGTATTGCATTTTAATAAGACCTAGTTAAAAAAGTGATTTAGAATACAAAGACAATCCTAGGATATAGCAAAAACACAGAAAAGGGTTAAGCAATGGATTCCACTTCACTCTAATGACTGCAATATCGATGACGAGCCTAGTACTAGGCCTAGGAAAATGGTTACAACTTCATAGGAAACATGCTGAAAAGGTCCAACCAACAGTCAAGAAAAAATGGTCCAAAAGTATTGGGCCTGAAAAGGTGCCAGTTCACGACTAGAAACAAGCAAAAACACAATAGCCACCAAGGGTTATTGTAATGCCATTACCTTCTATGACAGAATGAACTACAGTCATACATTACTAATAACCTTCTAAAATTACAGTTCTTGTTCTAAAAGCTCCAGGGCCCCAAAGGGGGAAAAGTTGGGGTGGAGGGGTCATGGAAAAATATATTGGTTCAGATACGTACTATTGTAAGTCACTATAAAGAGGATAAAACATTTGCAAGGAATCAATGTGACAAATCCCATAGGTTTGCTGCTGTTTTAGGGAAAAGTCAGTTATGTTCTCTTTTTCCCCCACAGGTTCAACAGGACCCCTCAAGGAGGAGTTCTAACCCCGGATCTGAGAGCCAGCTGGTCTGATTGCAGAGGGAACGCAAGGCTCACTGCAGACAATGAAGATCAATTAAGATTAGTGGTAAAGGAGTGACACAACCCTACTATGCTAGACCAACGGGACCCCCGAGAGTCAAACCCACTACAGGATCAGGATTCCAGAACGCAGGACAGGTACTCAAGGCATTGGCTGCAGAGAATTCGGCCAAAGAATTGGAGGGACATAGATGAGTTTACATACCTGGTTTTGGACAGGGTAGCAGTGGTTGTAGGCACCAAATAGAATAGTTTTAACCTACAACCCAGAAAGTATCCAGGTGAAGGAGGCCCAACAAAATCCCCAGGAGAGAGGACCCACCAGGCCGTAGACTCGGCTCCAACAAAGACAGGACGAGGGGCATGTACTAACCCAGCAAAGGTCACAGGTTAGCCTAGAGGAGTAGGAGGGCACATAAAGAAAATAGTCTCATAAGAGGAACCTGCTACCATGGGCACTTGTGCCAGAACGATGTTGCCAGGAATTCCAGCAGTTGCAGGCAAGGAAGAATCCAGCAAGAACAGCCACTCAAGCCAGCTAGGAGGGTGTCAAGAAGTGAAGGAAGTGCACTGGATCGGTTTCTACCAGCAAAGTTGGAGCAGTGTGCAAGGACAACAGAGCCTGGTCCAGTCAGTATGGCTAAACCAGAATCTTGAGCAGCAGCAGCCCATCTTCCAGCAGTCTTCATGTAAGAGAGGCAGGAAAGGACCTTGGATAATGCACCCGCTCTCCCAATACATACTTGATGATACAGTAACCCAGGGGTTTGCCTTCTCACTCAAACTCCAGGTAACACACAAAGAGTTTGGCTGCCAGATTATCCGGCTGGCCCTAATAATTACCAAACACACACGCACTCCCACGCTGGGTTTAGTTTGAGACGTCGGATGGACTTTAAATCAATCCACACAACTTTTAAACAACAACCGAGCGTGCCATTGTGGGATCAGGATGAAGTCATATTATCAAAACTGCTATTTTGGGTTTGCCTCATGGTCTGCAGAGAAAAAAGGACCCACAAAAATAAAGTGGCCAGGAGCAGGGCTTAAAAGCCAATATCTATCATGCAGGTGCATTGGGCTACTAATGTGGTAATAGCAGCTACAACCCTGATGTAGCCAAACTAAATCACAGTGGCCATCAGCCTACTCTACAAAATGGCGTGCTTAAAAAGCACCACTGCACATGGGAGACTAAGGCCAGCACAACAGAAAAGGCTGAAGGGCCCAAGGGGCTTCAGTAGAAGTGCATAAGGTCCCACAAGAAACATAGCAAAACCATGGAAGCCAGAAAAAGGATTAGGGGACTCAGCATGCCAAAAATGTAATTGCATTTTAACAAGGAGTGATGATCAACTCTTGGAGAGGAAGAAATAGTATCTTCTCCAGCATGGGGTCTGGCATGGATTCACATGCACATGAATATTCCCTGTTGTCAGGCTGGGAAACCTTGGTAAAAGAGAAAAAACAGTTTAGCTTGAAAAATGTATTTCGAGGGGATTGGGTCCTCCGACGTATTCCATATCTATGACATGTAATCACCACAGCTGTGCTGCTTCGGAAACTTTTTTCGGCTCCTACGTCGATGCGCCGTCGTCGAGGACCTCCTCCGACGTCATCCGATGTGATAAGTAGGACGCACGACGCCCGTAGCCTCAGTTCCGTTTTTTCCGCGAACATGTTGCTTCGTGATTCTCGGTTCAGGCCTCGACTCTTTGGAGTTCTGTTCTTCTCGGTTCTTCGAACCTGTTCATTTTGTAACAATCCTTTGTGTGAAGATGTCTTCTACTTCGTCTTCGACCCGGCGTCCGGGTTTCAAGAAGTGCGGGGAGTGTGGGTCCAAGATGTCGTTGACGGACTCGCACGACGCCTGCCTCTGGTGCCTCGGGGAGGCCCACGACACGGATGGCTGTATCGACTGCCAGTCGCTCACGTCCAAAGCCTTACGCGAACGTAAGAAGAAGTTGTCGGTAGGTCGGGTGTCCAAGCCCCGGAAGTCGAAATCTGCGGGGCTTTCGACGGATGATTCGAGGGGTGACTCTCTGCGTCATCGTCGGAAGTCTTGTGGGTCTCCTTCTAGGAGTCGGTCTCGCCACACCTCAGCCTCTTCGAGGCATTCTCGGAAGCGCCGACACCGGTCGTCTTCCAGGTCCTCTTCGGAGGACTCTGAACCGGCACGTCGCTTACCCCACCAGCCGTGCGATGCCGGAGGAATGGGCTTCCTTCGGGAAGAAAATGCTGGCGATTCTTGAGTGGGGTCGGTCGTGAGAGGTCGAGAGACACCGCTCGCAAGAGTGGTCGGCACGAGACACGGGAGAGGTCCCGTTCGGACAAGGAGACTCGTTCTCGACGTACCCGTTCCAGGTCCCGGTCCTCGACGCGTTTGAGACCGTGTGCACCTGTGAGGTCTTAGAGGAAGACATCGACGTCTGAGGCGTCGAGGGCGTCGACAGGCTTTCTCGAGGCTCCGGCTCCGAGGAAGTCGTCGAAGCCGTCGACGCTCAGGTCGTCGAGGGACACGCTCGGGGCTCCGGCCTCGAGGGCTGTGTCGACGCCGCCGATGCTGGAGGCGCTGCATCTGACGCCGACGCCGATTTCCTCGACGCCGATTTCCTCGACGCCGATTTCCTCGACGCCGGTTCTCTCGACGCCGATGCCGGTTCTCTCGACGCCGATGCCGGTTCGCTCGACGCCATCGACGCCTTTCATGTCGGAGGTACCCAGTGGCACGGGTGAACCCCCTAGGAAGGCTCTGGTGCCTTCTTTTCGCCACCTGGACTATATTTCAGAGGCGGATGAGGATTCTGATGGCCTGGTTCCTAGTCAGGTTCCAGATGAAATTGTCTCGGGCCATAGTCAGTTTGACGATTTGAGACAGTCACTGCATGATGCCAGTGGACTGGACACCTCTCCGGAGGTGGAGTTTTGTAGGCCTGAGCCTGGCTGTCATGCCGATTCCTCGTACTGGCGCCTTATGGCTAGGGTTTCTGAGTACCTGGGATGGTCTGCTCCCCCAGGGGAGTTTGTGCAGGATGATCTGACGGACATCCTTGATGTTGGTCCCCCAACTGATCCGGTACTGACGTTCCATATGGCTTTACAGAGAAGGGTGGCGGCGGCGGCTTGGACTGCTCCTGAGAGTCTCCCGGCGGTGGGCAGATCCTTGTCGCGAAAATACCGTCCAGCCAGTAGCGACCCCTGCTACTTGACCAGGCACCCCACTCCGGAGAGTTTGGTGGTGCAGGCGGCCACGGCCCCGGCAAAGCAGGCGTCGTACCCTACCATCCCTCCTGATAGGGACGACAAACGTTTTGATGGCTGGGCGAAGAAAGTGTTTTCTTCTGGTGGTATGGCGCTTCAGGCGGCCAACTCCATTTGTGCCTTGTCTCGTTTCACACACACTCTGTGGAACTGTGTTGCGTTAGCGGCTGAACATATTCCCGAAGAGGACGAACGGGATGGTTTCCTTGCTATGGTCCAGGTTGGTAAGGATGCCATGTGTGAGTCCGTTCAGTCGGGTTTGGACTTAGCTGAATGCGTCAGTAGGTCCATGGCGGCGAGCACCGTGATACGCAGGTTTGCGTGGTTGCGGAAGTCGGGGTTTGCTCCTGATGTGCAGTCCCGGCTCCTCAACATGCCCTTTGACGGTGAACACCTTTTTGGCAGCAAGGTTGACGAGAGCCTTGAGAGGTTGCAGACCTCGAAAGCTGCAGCGAAGTCGTTGGGCGCTGCAGTTCGCCAACCTCCTCCCTTTTCGTCCTAGGGGACAGCAGTGGAGGGGTGGTTCCTTTCGCTATTACTCGTCCTTCGGTAAAGCGAGAGGAGCTGGCAGTCAAAGAGGCCAACGCAGGGGTACCAGAGGTGGACGACAGGGTACCCGTGGTGCCCAGGCCGCTCGTGCAGTTGCCTCTTTGCCCTCAGGTAACGCCGCGGCCGCTCCCACTCAGTCATGAGGCCATGTCCCATGGTTCGCCGGTTGGGGGAAGGCTGGCGCAGCATCTTGTAGAGTGGCAAGCCATTACTTCAGATGTGTGGGTTCTGGAGATCATAACCCACGGCTTCTGTCTTCCCTTTCGGCACAGGCCTCGCGACAATCCACCGGGGAACCTCTCTTTGCAGAGTCCGGATCCGCTCCTTGCGCAGGAAATTCAAGCCCTGCTGGAGAAAGGCGCCATAGAACTGGTGCCTGTAGCGGAGAGGAACAAGGGATGGTATTCCCCTTATTTTTTGATTTCGAAGAAAGACGGGGGATTGAGACCCATCATGGACTTGCGCGGTTTGAACAAACTCCTCAGGAAGGACAAGTTCAAGATGGTTACTCTCTCTCAAGTCCTCCAGGCCCTTCAGCTTCAGGACTGGTTGGTGTCACTCGACCTCAACGATGCTTACTTCCATGTGCCGATCCATCCCAAGCACAAGAAGTACCTGAGGTTCGCGGTTGGCGACTCGCACTTTCAGTTTCGGGTCCTGCCGTTCGGATTGACCTCCGCCCCGAGGGTTTTCACCAAGCTCATGGTGGTGGTGGCAGCGCATCTCAGGCAAGGGGGGATTCACGTCTACCCCTACCTGGACGATTGGTTGATCAAGGGGAGCTCTCCCGAGCAAGTCCTGGATCATCTGTCCGTCACCTGCCACTCCCTTCACAGGCTGGGCTTCTCCCTCAATTTAAAGAAGTCCCATTTGACGCCAACACAGCGGCTCCAGTACATCGGAGCAGTGCTCGACACTTCCCTGGGGCAGTGTTTTCCTCCCCAGGTGAGGGCTCTTCACATTCAGCAGATGGTGCACAAGTTTCAGCATGCCCAGACACTCCCAGCGTTCGAGTTCTTGAGGTTGCTCGGCCTCATGGCATCCTGCATTCTTCTGGTGCCAGAGGCTCGCCTGCGGATGAGATCTTTGCAGTGGGCACTCAAGACGCAATGGTCGCAGTCCTCCGGCAGGATGTCGGACCCGGTTCAGGTGCCGCCCTCGGTCGCCCGGGACCTTCTGTGGTGGGCCGTCGAAGGCAACTTGATGAAGGGGGCTCCATTTTGGCTTCCCTGGCCGGAGGTGACGATCGTGACGGATGCATCCCTCACGGGATGGGGAGCTCTTGCCAACGGGCTGACAATCAGCGGTCGTTGGTCTCCGTCGGAGTCCAGACTCCATATCAATCTGTTGGAGCTGAGGGCCGTCAGGCTAGCCCTGAAGGCTTTTCTGCCGACTGTGCGAGGAAAGAGTGTCCTGATCCTGACGGACAACACAGTGGCCATGCACTACCTCAACAAAAAGGGGGGGGCAGGGTCACTTCCTCTGTGCAGGGAGGCGATGCAGCTCGAGTTCTGGGCCATCCAGCAGGAAGTTTCGATCTCGGCAGTTCATCTGGCCGGAGACGAAAACGTGACGGCGGACGCTCTGAGCAGGCAGTGCACGATCTCTCACGAGTGGGAGTTGGCTCAGGAGATTCTCCTGGAGATCTTCGCCCTTTGGGGGACCCCTCAAGTTGATCTCTTTGCCTCCAGTGTCAACCGGAAGTGCGAAAGGTTTTGCTCGCGGGAATTTCCTCCAAAAGGAGCCTTAAAAGACGCGTTCGTGGTGGAGTGGTCATTCCCGCTGCTGTAAGCGTTTCCTCCAGTCCCCGTCATCCCGCAAGTGCTGCTGAGGTTACGGAAGTTCGGTTCCCGGATGATCCTCATTGCTCTGGCGTGGGCTCGGAGGACGTGGTACCCGGACCTTCTCGACTTGTCCATCTGCCCTCCACGTCTTCCCTACCGAGACGATCTGCTCTCACGGGAGGGGGGTCAGGTTCTCCATCCAGAGGTCAGATCCCTCAACCTTCACGCTTGGCTTCTGAAAGGTTGAGGTATAAGGATTGGGACCTCCCTGAAGACGTGATGGAGGTTTTGCTTTCGGCCCGAAGGCCAGCAACAAAGTCTCTGTACCGTTGCCGTAAGTTCTGCGACTAGTGCCGAGTTCAGAATGTGGATCCTTTTGCATGTGACATCCCCATGGTTCTGTCCTTTTTACTTTCTTTGGCCCACAGGGGCTTGCAAGTGGGTACCATTAAAGGTTACCTGGCGGCGCTGTCCATCTTTAAGCGCTCGTCTGAAGAGTGTTCTTACTTTAAAATCCCTTTAATTTCACAGTTTCTGAAAGGGCTCACTAATGTGTTCCCTCCGTCACCTTTCCTGGTGCCCGGTTGGGATTTAAACCTTGTTCTTAAGTTTCTTATGGGTGCTCCGTTTGAGCCTTTACATTCTTGCCCTTTGAGGCTGTTAACTCTGAAAACTGTGTTTTTAGTTGCGGTTACTTCCGCTCGCAGAGTGAGTGAGTTACAGGCACTTTCAGTTAAGCCACCCTTCACTGTATTTCACAAGGACAGGGTTGTCCTTAGAGTTCGTCCTTCTTTTCTTCCGAAGGTAGTGACGGAAATTAATTTGGCCCAGAAGGTTGTTCTTCCGGCATTCTATCCTCCTCCGCATCCTGGTAAGGAAGAGGAGAGGCTCCATAGGCTTGATCCTAGGAGAGCTTTAAGCTTTTATGTTTCACGCATGTCCCGGGTCAGAGTGGACGATCAACTCTTTATTGGTTACGCTGGAAAGCGTTTAGGGCAAGCTGTGACGAAACAGACTTTGTCTCGCTGGATTATTTTGGTCATCTCGGAGTGCTACCGCTTGGCGGGTAAGGACCCACCGGCTGGCTTGCAGGCCCATTCTACCAGGGGTATGGCTGCATCTACTCCCCTGCAGAGGGGTGTTCCTATTCGCAACATCTGTGATGCAGCCACCTGGGCTTCAGTACATACATTTGTACGTCACTATTCCCTCGATTCCATCCGAGCACAGGATCTGGCCTTTGGCAAGGCGGTCCTTTGCTCTGCTATTTGATTGGCTATTCTAAATTTTGATTCTAAATTCTTTCCCTCCTCCTTGCTCTGGTACTGCTTTGGGAGTCTGTCATAGATATGGAATACGTCGGAGGACCCAATCCCCTCGAAGAACAAGTTACTTTCTTACCTGGTAACGTTCTTTCGATGGGATGGTCCGACGACGTATTCCATATCGCTCCCGCCCTGCCTTCCCCGCTGCAGAATTTCTTGCGATTGCAGCTTACGTTCCGCAAGGCTTTGTGTCTGACTGGCAGTTGACTAGTGTCACACGTTCTGGGGGAAAAAACTACAACTGAGGCTACGGGCGTCGTGCGTCCTACTTATCACATCGGATGACGTCGGACGTCGGAGGAGGTCCTCGACGATGGCGCATCGACGTCATCGACGCAGGACGCAGACGCCGAAAAAAGTTTCCGAAGCAGCACAGCTGTGGTGATTACATGTTATAGATATGGAATATGTCGTCGGACCATCCCATCGAAAGAACGTTACCAGGTAAGAAAGTAACTTGTTGTTCTTCTCTAAACCAATCACTGTCCTTTGAGTCACCCTGTCCAATGACGGTCCTCTCCCTAAGATCCACCGTGGAGGCCATCTACAGAGTTTTACTGCACACTTCAGTGTTGGGAGTCCTCTTAGTGCTCCCTGTATAATTTTTTCATTGGCAACAGGTATCTGCTGTCTGCGATGTAGTGTGATCTTCGCTCATCTTTCATCGAGTTTTGAGAAGGCCCGGGCTTGGGCCTACTTCGTACCTTTCCACCATGACTGAGGAGAAGAGATGCCTCTTCAAACTGCACGAAATGTGGATTGAGGAGTGTGTACGTCAAAGATTAGCACCATAAATGTCTATATTGCCTGCATCCAGACCATGATGAGGAGGGAATGCAAGGTCTGCCGTGGTTATTCCAACAAGACAGAGGAGGATCGCTACAGCAGGCAGGCAGTTGGGCTCCAATCTGGCAAGGCCTCCGACTCTGCTCTTCCCTCAGGACCTGCTGGTCCCATGAATTAACTCACTCAGAAAAGAGGTAGAGATCCTTTGAGGACGCCCTGCCTTTGGGGGTCCAAAAGGAGGCAAGGCTGCACGTTGTTGATCCCACTGGGTGTGCCGCTGCTGCCGGTCCCAGCTCGGACAGGATAAGGTCGATGTCACCAACCACTACTACGCTGAGCCTTCCAGTGAGGGGCGCGCCCTCTAAGAGAAAGTCCTTGACTCCTTCAAAACTGCGCTTACCATTGGCGGACATGGCAACGAAGCAAAGATCCAAAGGTGGCCCTTCGCTGCCCTCCTTGGCGACGCCATCGGCAGCTCAACCAGCAAAAACAACTTTGTCATCAACGATCACGACCACGTTGACAAAGGCTCCTGCTACCACCCCGTCGATGGCCTTGTCGATGACCACTTCTTCATCAAAAGGGGTGCTAGCCACGAAAGTTGTGTCCACAGTCACAGAGATGGCGTCCCAGTGGGTGTCCCTACCGCTATGGCATGAAGCAGCTCCGGCAAAGACCCCTGGAATGGTAACAGCAGCCGCTCTTCCCCTCCCCAGAAGTCTCCAGAGAGGGGAAGGGTGAAACTCCTATGGACCTTAAGAAGGGTACAGAACCACAGGCTTCCCCGGTGAGACTGCTACAGATTTATACGAGCTCCAATGAGGGTGACGCCAATATGCCCGAAGACTATTATTCGGACCACGAAAGGGGTCAGGGACCCCTGTCTGTAGGTGGGTCACCACAAGGTGAGCCCGGTCCTCCGCCTCACCAGAAGAGGCGCACCAGTCCGGAGCCTCCACCTTTCATTCCTTCCATGCCTCAGCCAAGGACATTCTGACCATGCTGTACACGCTTGTATCATAACTTCAACAGAGACTGCCGCCCACACCAGGCCCTGCTGCATCTAGGAGGCCCTAAAGACTGCTTTCCGGAAGCCCTTCCAGCTCAGGTCAAAGGAACCTGCTGGTCCAAGGCATCAACCAACACCACTCCCTCCACATCATGACTTGACCCCGACTGGGGATCCTGCCATGCACACAGGCACGGATACGGCGACGGACTCTGACAAAGCCGATTACTTTGTAACAGCTGACTGGGAACCAGTGGGCGTGGTTGACCCGCACAGGGCCTCTCCGCTGGATGAGGTCGGGTCCTTCCAATCAATGATGTCCAGGGCGTTGGAACTTTTCCAGCTGGTGCCTGAGGAGATGAAAAAGGAAGGATTCCTTTACCAATTACTTGAGTCCAGACGGAAGACCATCATGTCCGTACCCTTGCTGGATGATATCTGGGATGTGGGCCTGGCCCTAATGAAGAATCCAAACACTTCTCCCCACAGGCGGGACAGGCTCGAGAAGAAATGCAGAGTTCCAGACTCAGCCGCCAAGTGCCTGAGGTCCAGGCCTTCACCTGACTCTGTGGACACAGCCGCGGCCAGAAAATGCTCTGCAAACCCGTCGCCCTTGTCCATGGTCCCCTCCGAACCAGGTGGGGAAGAAGCTGGACGCTATGAGGAAAATAATCATCTTTACTGCAGAGAGCACCATTAGGGCCACTAATGCCCTTGCCATTTTGCCCTACTATGATCAGGAACTATGGTATAAACAGCACCCTATTTTGGACTTCTTATCTGAAGACAAGAATGTAGAAGCTCTGGCGCTGTTCGGGGAGGGGAAGTTGCCTCCGACCACGCCATCACCGGGTTCCATCAAATGAGCAATGGAGTGTCTTTTCGTCGGCAGGGATGGCTGAAAGCCACCAACTTGACACAGGACGTTCAGGCTAAAGTGTTGGACATGCCATTTGATGGAGAGAACCTATTTGGAAAGACTGTTGGCAAGTCTCAGCAAAATATTAAGACCGACACAGAGACGGCCCGTTTACTGGGTACCCTGCAGCAACGACAGTGGGAGACCAGCTGGTGGGGTTCATAAGCGTGTGAAAGACCATCACCACCGACAGATGGGTGCTGAATGCTCTCGAACAGGGTCACACCATGGAGTTCCAACGCAGGCGTCCTCGTATTCCCCCGGCGGCTCCCCAAGAACAGCACATGGCTCGCCTCCTGCAGGAGGTCCATGTCATGTTGAAGAAGGGGGCAATAGAGCCAGTGCCTCAGGGGCTCCGAAGGGTACTCCAGATACTTTCTGGTCTGAAAAAAGTTGGGAGGGTGAAGTGCCAGAAATTCAGGATGGTCACGTTGCAGCACCTGCTCGGCCAACTGCAGAAGGTGACTTTGTGGCGTCTCTGGATCTGGAGGATACCTACTTCCACGTCCCCATCCACCATAAGCACCGTAAGTTCCTTTGGTTAATGGTCCAGGGGTGACACTATCGGTTCAAGGCGCTCCCCTTCGGCCTGAAATCGGCCACAAGTGTCTTTACAAAGTGCTAGTCTTCGGTGGCGCTTCTTCATCTCGAGAGCATCCACGTCTAGCCTTACCTGGACGATTGGCTCGTCCGATCCTGCTCTCTGGCGAGCCAGAACACAGCGAGGACCATACATCTGCTGGCAGATGTCGGATTCGCCATACATTATCCGAAGTCCTGCTTGGAGCCATCGCTGAATACTCTGTTTTTGGGAGCCCAACTCTACACAGTAACTTGTCTGGCATCTTCCTCGGAAGAGAGGGTAATAGCCATTGTATGGAAGATGCAGCACCTGTCGTCGGCCCGTCTGCTACTGTGCAAGCCGTCAAGTCACTGCTGCACATGATGTCCTCCTGCATCAATCACATCCTCCTTTGCAGACTAAGGATGACGCCTCTCCAGGAGCTTCTGGATATGAGGTGGCTGCAAGTGGACGGACAAGATCACCCTCAACGAGGAGTTCCAACAAGCAATACGGTTGTGGGGCTTGCCCTCTCATCTCATGCAAGGGGCCACATTCCAAGTCCCTCCTTAACAGGAGAAAGTCACCACGGTTGCTTCTCTGGAAGGTTGGGGAGCTCACTCCGGACAGTTGCATGCCAAAGACCTCGGGCTGACAGAAGAAAAGACCATTCAAATCAACGTCCTGGAGCTTCGGGCTGTCTTCTGGGCCCTCAAGTCCTCCTGCCGCTGCTGAGCGTCAAGTTGTTGAGGATCTTCACAGACAACACCACCACCATGTTTTACGTCCGGAAGCAGACCGGGACATGGTCTCTGGCTCTCTCCAGGGAGGCTCAGGATCTGTCGCACTGGGCCATTTGTCAGGACATGTTTCTTGTCCCTTTTCACTTGGGGGGCACCAAGAACACCGCTGTGGACTCACTCAGCAGGGTGCTATGTTCTTGCCGCAACTGGGAGCTTCGCCAAGACCAAGTGGATCTTCTATTCCATGAATGGTTTCAACCCCAGATCGACCTATCAGCGACGGAAACTAATTCCAAGTGTCAGAAATTCGCCAGTAGGTTCCTGCAGCCGATCAGCATGGGGAATGCTTTTTCGTTCCTATGGGAGGGACGTTCCCAATACGCTTTTCCTCTGTTCCCACTCCTGCTACGAGTGATCACCACACTCAAACAATGTCACTGCAGGATCATACACAACTCTTCGGCGTGACCGCCACAAATCTGGGATCCAGTGCTGCTACGTCAGTCAGCGGCAACGTCCATGTCCTGCAGGTGGCCCGAAAGGTCTGGGAGAAGCCCAGGGCCAATGACCAGATGAACAAGAAATTGGGATCCACCAGGGGGCGCCGAGATGTTCTGAAGCATCTCCGCTCGTCTCCCCAACTGGGCACTAATCGAGGGACCTGAGCCCCCCCCGACACCCCCGGAGCGAGACATACAACCCCCCCCCCCCCCCAGTACGAAGGTGCAGGGCACCCCTGGCTCAAGCCCGAGCCTCGGGGGTGCAAAGGAGCCGGAGTTACAGCCCCGCGAGTCCGGAGGGCGCAAAGTCCCTCCCCCCTGCGGCTCTAGAGGCTTCGCGGCACGCAGCGCCGAGCCCGGGCCCAGGGAAGGCCCACAGAGACCCAGGCGACCGAGGCCACAGACTTTCGCCTCGGCGGCGGAGCAACGGCCCGAGAGGGGATCCCGGAAGCCCGAGAAGAGGACGCGGCGGCAGGCCGCGAAGCACTCCGAACGGGGAGGCGTGATCGTGCACCCCAGAAGCGCGCGGAGCCCCCCGATCGGCGCAGGAGAGACCCCCTGAGGTAAGGAGGCCCAACCCGGAACTGGTCACCCGCCGGGGGTAACAAGGCCCGTCGGGGGGGGGGGGGAGGAGAAGAACCCTGTGTAGCCCACATAAGCACCCGGAGACGGCTTGGGGCGCCGGGCCCACCTGGGAGCATCTACCCCCCGCAAGTGCAACATAAAGTCGCCCCGGGGGGTCCGGGGCTCCCCTCCCCGCCCCCTCCTAGCTCCACCACCCCAGGCCACGGCCACAACAGCAGTGAAAACACGAGAGGGGGAGGCCCCCATCCACTACGGTCTCCCGGAGGTGGAGCAGGCGGGCCCGAAGTAGGCCTATGTCCTGGAGGGAATCGCTACAGAGATTCCGGCGTCCGCTCCTAGAACCCCCCCAGCCCCTGGAATGGCGACCCAAACGCAGCAAGAAGCAACAGATGCAAACGTTGTCTCCAGGGGAATGGCGGCCCTTCTCGAGGAAATTAGAGGATTCCGCGCAGACATTACCCATAGGCTGGACTCCCTAGACAAAAAGGTGGACAATCTAGACGACAGGGTGCAGGCATTGGAAAATAACACTACCTCGAATGGCATCTTCGAGACGCAATTTGACATGCGCCTATCGGAACTGGAGAGAAGAGAGGAGAAATGTTCTTTAAAAATGGACGACTTGGAAAATAGGGAACGGCGCTGCAACTTACGCTTCTTGGGTTTTCCGGAGCACGATGGCGAAACCCAGGCGGACATCGTCAAGGCCGTAAACGCGGTGGTGCGAGTGCTCTTTGATGGGGTCAACACCAACGAGCCCACTGTTGACAGAGCCCACAGAGCGGGGGCAGCCTCCAGAGGCCCCAGGTCCGTCTTAGTCCGCTTCCACTATTTCTCAGAGAAAAGCAGGATCCTCGAGCTCGCTCGCAAGAAGGGCCCGGTGGACTGGGAGGGGGCCCAGATCTCCGTTTATCAAGACTTATCGGCCTTCACTCTGGCGAGACGCCGCCTTTGTTCCCCTCTGACAAAAATGCTCCAGGCCAAGGGGGTCCGATACAGGTGGGGGTATCCATTTTCTCTTTCTTTTGAATTCGAGGGTTATAAATATGCCCTGGTCACCGAGGACGACATCCATAGGGTGACGGGGGAGCTCCTGGAGGGCTCGAGATTGGAGCCAGGCGACCACGATCGGGAGCGAGCCCCAAAGGGCCCAAAAGGGAACAATGCTCCGAAGGAAAGGCGCAGAGTACGAGGCCAAAGGAAATTCAGGAGAGTGGCCCCAACGTCTCCGGACATCCAGAATGGCTGAAACGAACCATTGGACTCCGACGGTCAACTCTTTCAAAAAACGTTTCAAGGGGGGTGGTTGATATGATTTTTCGATGTGTATGGACCCCGATGAAGGGGGGGGTGGGGGCTCATAAGGGTGCTTATGAAGAGGTAATGAGCCCGGAGGAGGGAGACATGGTTGGCCGGTTGTGTGACTTTGGGACGATGCCTCAACACAACCAGGCGATCTGGGGGGAGGGGGGTGGGGGGAGAGAGGGGGGGAAGTTGGGTTGTTGGGGGAATAGTTAAATTACACCAAGGCTCGGAGACTTGACCACACAATTTGTTATCTACGACACTTGCATCCTCGAAATTGGAGCTACGAGCATCAAACTGCGCCCCAATGGATGACTCGCTCCAATCCTTGTCAGTGGGGACTTTAAACGTGCGTGGGCTCAACTCACCCACCAAGAGGTCGCTCCTTTTGCGTGAGTTTAAGAGGATGAATCTTCAATTCCTCTTTGTGCAGGAGACCCACTGGGTCCGGGGGAAGGAGCCCAAACTCAGGGCCAAAAGCATAGAACGGGTGCTCTTAGCCTCTGCCCAGACTAAGAAGAGGGGTGTGGCATTACTGGTTTCTCCCGGGGCTCATTTTGGGTTCAAAGCGTCTAAAGCTGACCCTGAAGGCCGGTACCTCATGGTAAAGGGGGATGTACGGGGACGTCTGTTTACCTTGGTCTGCATATATGCCCCAAACGAGTCACAGGACACTTTCTGGGAAAACATGAAGGCGACAATAGTCGCATTTACGGAAGGCTCTCTCCTGGTGGGTGGGGACTTTAATATGGTGCTGTGTCCCGAAAGGGATAGGAAATCCGTGAACCCTTGCCCTAACCTCCGTCTTTACAAAAAAATGGCATCAACCTTTCAGAAAGTGAATGAGGAAATGGGGTTGTGCGACTCGAGTACACCCAAGGAAGGCCTAAACCCCGGCTTTACTTTTTACTCAAAACCCCACAATGTTTTCTCACAAATAGACTGCATTCTAGTGGACTCGCCCATGCAGAGGGAGGTCACCGGCGCAGGGGTGGAAACCGTCCCCTGGACGGACCACGACATGGTTAAGATTAGGATTGGCCTGCCCCGGCGGCCTGTTCCCGTTGGAGTTGTAACGACCTCCTTCTGCATGACAAGGAGACTCGCCAAACCCTCCTGAAGGCCATAGAAGACTACTTCTCCCTCAATGACAACGGAGAGGTGGGCACCATGGGAGTGTGGGAGGCGTTTAAAGCAACTATCAGAGGTACCCTGATTGGCATTGGGGCGGGAAAGAAAAGGGAGAGGGAACGGGAAGAGAAAGATCTGAAATCCAAGATAGAGGCCATACAACCGGGTGGAAAACTGAAAACACAGATGTTCCCGGGGCAGTGGGAGGAGCTGCAGAGGCTGCGCGCTAGGCTAGCCGACCTGCAAATAGGGCAGATGGAAAGGAAACTTTCATTTTTGAAACAAAAATACATGGAAAAAGGGGAAAAAGCCGATAAGATTCTGGCCTGGAGACTCCGCGAACTTAGGAATAGCAGGAGAGTGAACTCAGTCCGCACCGCGGACGGCACCTCGACTGCAAGGGACTCCAAGATAGCGGAGCAATTTAGGCTTTATTATGAAAAACTATACAGTTCAGAATACAAGGGAAAGGGGGTGGACATTGACAGGTTTCTGGATTCCCTCCCTGTCCCGGGCCTGCTACCCGACACAGCCGACACCCTGGAAGCCCCCATCTCCCCAGAAGAAGTAATCGATACAATCACCTCTCTAAAGAGCGGCACTGCCCCGGGGGACGACGGCTTCTCAGTCAAATTTTATAAGACCTATAGATCCACGCTAGCCCCCTTTTTGGCCAAGATGTTCAACATCGCACTTAGCCACGGGTCCCTCCCGCCCACGATGATGTCGGCCCTCATAGTGGTCTTACCTAAAGAAGGCAAAGACCCCGCTCTATGCCAATCATATCGCCCCATTTCGCTCCTAAACACCGATGTTAAAATTCTGGCCAAGCTACTGGCGAATAGATTGGCCAAACTCCTCCCTACCCTGGTACATGGGGACCAAGTGGGCTTCATCCCGGGGCGCCAAGGGTCAGACAACATAAGAAAAACCCTCGACCTTATGCATCAGGCGTCCGAGCAGGGAGTGGAGGGATACCTCCTCTCACTCGACTCAGAAAAGGCCTTCGACCGCGTCGAATGGCCTTACATGATCAAGGTTCTCCGTAAGATGGGATTGGGAGTTAATTTTTGCGGGTGGGTCGCAGCACTGTACAACTCGCCCTCGGCAAGAGTACTGGTTAATGGGGGTATATCTGAGCCATTTTCCCTCTCCAGGGGCACCCGGCAAGGATGTCCCTTATCGCCCCTCCTATATGCCCTAGCCATGGAGCCCCTCGCCATAGCAGTCAGGAACGACCCGGTTATCATGGGAATACGGTGTGATGAGTGTGAATTTAAGCTCTCCCTATTCGCAGACGACATACTAGGTTACCTGACCAACATTCAACAGTCCCTCCCGAGACTGTTCGATCTCATACACTCTTTTGGCTCCTTTTCGGGGCTTAGAATAAATACATCCAAATCAAGCATCATGCCCATGGGCCCGGGGGAACAAGACATCGGGAACAATACCGACGTTCTGGGGGTTAGAATCGAGCGAGAATCCACAAGATACTTGGGCACTACCATCCCCAGAGACCTGACAAAACTATACCAGTGTAATTTTCCTGAAATTCTCGCCCAGGTCAGCAGCGATCTTAAAAGATGGGCTCCCCTCACTCTCTCGTGGCTCGGACGCATGGTAACGGTTAAAATGAATATTCTACCTCGCCTCCTTTATCTCTTTTCTGCTCTCCCCACTGTGGTTCCCGAGACCTTTTTCGAGGTGCTTCAGTCCCGTATTTCCCACTTCATCTGGAATGGCAAAAGACCCAGGATCAAAACATCCACCCTTACTCTCCCGAAATCCCATGGAGGCTTTGGACTCCCCGATTTCAGGCTTTACTATAAAGCAGCCCAGCTTAGGGTATTACTGGAGCACATGAGGGACGACATGCGTACGTATTGGACGTATATCGAAGATACCCACGCTCACCCAAAAAAAGTCAGAGACTACCTCTGGGCCTCCCCCAGGTCCCTCCCACCACAGCTCAGGACACATCCCACCTTAGCTGCTCTCTGGGCGCTGTGGAGACCCAACAGGGCCAACAAAACGCTTACCACATGGCCTTCTCCGCTGTCATCGCTCTGGGGCCCGCCCATCAACTTAGACATGAGGGGCTTCCCGGTTACCCAGGCCTGGTCTGACATGGGCCTGGAAAGAGTCTCCCAGCTTTTACAAGAAGAGGGCTTCATTGAACACGCCGACTTGGCAAAGGCTCTGGTGGATAGGCCCCCCACGGTCTTCGAATTCCTGCGATTGAAGGGGATACTGACTCAACCAAGGTGGTCCGAGCAGCTCAGCCGCCCCCCCACCCCATTCGAACTCATTTTGGCCAAAAGTACATCACGAAAAGGCTCTCTGTCCAGGTTCTATAAAGTACTGGTTACATCGGACCTGGAGGGCAGACAACCCTTCAAACACATATGGGAAGAGAGGACGGGAATGTCACTGGATGATCACACTTGGAGGGCGGTCTTTAAGTGCATCTTCTCGGGCTCCTTATACACAGCAGCCATGGAACATAACTTTAAAATCCTTCACTCATGGCATCGCCCCCCGGCCTTGTTGTCCAAAATGTTCCGGGACGTCTCCCCTTTCTGCCCTAGAGGGTGCCACCAACGGGGGACTTGGTTTCACATGTGGTGGGACTGCCCGCTCATACAAGTTTATTGGGCGGAACTACTTAGCTGGATCAAAGATATAGAGGGTTACGCTCCAGCGCTGCACCCGTTGGAAATTCTATTGGGCTCCCCCTTGCCCGAGTCCGAGGTGAATGCCTTCCCCAAGGTCATTGGCGCCATGTTGCGGGCAGGGAGGGTGGCGCTCGCGCAAAAATGGAAGAGTGCCCTGGCTTCCTCTAAAGAGGAATGGCTCTGCAAACTTAGGGTGATTTTCAACTACGATAAACTCACCGCAATAGCAAACGATGCTATGTCAGTCTTTACCCAAGAATGGACAGCAGTGCTGCTGCACGACGATTGTATCTCAATGCGATTATATTGGGGCAACGGTACAAAGGTTTGCATGGCATGGGCCCACTCATTCCTCAGAGGTTTGGTCCTACCTCGGCCCAACCGCTTAGGGGTCTATCCCCACTGTTTCAAGGATCATTCATTACTAATGTATGCTAAGCAAGTGTACTCCGTTAAGCTCATAGTATTAGCATTTTCTCCGAACTTGGCAGGTTAATTGTTGGGGGGGAGGGGTCGGGAGGGGGGAAGAGGGGTTGGGAGTTTGGGCAGCGGGAGGGGGGGGAAACCAATCGGAAAATGTTACTGACAATATGCTCTTCTTCTTGTTTAACTTCTTTATTGCTAATTGGACAGGCCGCACGGCCCTCCCTGTTATGTATGTTGTCAATAAACAAATATTTAAAAAAAGAACAAGAAATTGGACATCAGGTTTAGGCTGAAGGACGGGGAGCCAATCCTCCTGGCCTTTCACCCGCAGCCTCATTCTTCAGTGGTGGCTGCGGCCTCTTTGTATTCTAAACCATCGTCTTCGTCATCGTCCTCCACAGGAGCCACCTCCAGTTGTCTTTCCAAGGCGGACAAACACTTCGAGTCTTTGGGAAAGCGCTATTATTCCATCTCAGGACTACATCTGCGGCAAGCCAACGCAGATGTCCTCTTGGCTGTGGCTAACCATAAGCTGTGGCAGGAGCTTGAGGAATGTCTGCCTGACCTCCCTTCGGACAAGCAAGTCTTCTTTAAGGCCAGTCTAGCAGATACCCGGGCCATTACACAGGTCTTCGGTCTCCCACATTAACACAGCCAACAGAGGGCTGTGCCTTGGTGTCGAGATGAGAAGGACGACGTGGATGTACACCAAGTGTTCATCTGACGTGCAGGAGCGGATCCTGGATCTACCCTTAGAGGGCGTGGACCTTTTTCATTTGTCAACCGATGACAAGTTGGCAAAGAAGAAAACCTCAACTCAAACCACCAAGTCCTTGGCCATTCTGGAAAAACCTGCACAGAAATCCTTCCCTCAGTCCCATGGCAGGACCGAGTTCAAGCCCTACGCTGTCAAGGGGTTCCGGGACCATGGTACACTGAGACCTGACAGGTTGCCCAGCGACAACAGGTGAAAGCAACAGAGTACGTTGCGTGGGTTTTTCCGCTCCCCCTCCTCTGTCCCTGTCTCTTGATGCCAAGAAGCAGTGACATTAAGGTCAGGGAACACAGCTTGCTTGTGGCGTGGAGGGGGCAATTGCCTCTGTTCCAAGACACTTGGAAGTGTCTTTTCAGCAACCCATGGATCCTAACTGTAGTCTCCACGGGCTTCATTCTTCCTCTTCCTCTGCCTCTACCATCCTCTCCTCATCTTTGTCAGATCGGGTCCCCGGCTCTTTTACGGGAGGTCCTTTCACACTTGGAGATGAATGCAATGGAACCAGTTCCTCTTGTAGACAGGTGCTCCGGGTGCTATTCCAGGATTTTTTGTGGTACCCAAGAACAACCAGGCTGGCCTGTGGGTTGTCCTGGGCCTGTCATTTCTAAATCTGTCTTTACCACTGGAATGCTTCAAGATGATTACTGCCACACACATAGCCCAGTCTGTGTGTGCAGGGTACTGAATGTGTTAACAGGACCTCAGGAATGCGTACCTGCATATACCCATCTACCAACCGCATCAGACGTTTCTGCGGTTCACGATTGTCATACCACTTTCAGTTCAAGGTGCTGCCCTTCGGCCTGACCTCGGCCTCTTGTGTCTTCACAAAGTTGATGAACACAGTGGCGGGTCTTCTCTGCTTGGAGGGCCATCATCTGTACCCTTATATGGATGACTGGCTGGTGAGGTGGGGTCACCCGATGGGGTGTTGCACCCCTGCCAGAGATTGGCGGATATCCTTTGTCAGCGGGGGTTCTCCCTCAACCTGAGGAAGTCAGTTGTGCCGAGCTCAGGAGCTGGTCTTCCTAGGAGTGCGTTGGAACACTACCATTCAGCTGATGTTTCCTACATACAAGAGGCTTCTGTCTCTCTGTAAGACAGTGGGGCACTTTCTGGCAAACACGACCACCTCAGCATGGTGGTTCAGCATATTCTGGGCCTGATGGCCTTCTGCTTGCTCACTGTACAGCACGCTTGCCTCAAGATGAGGCACCTCCAGCTCCACCTGGCGGCCAGTTGGGATCAGGAGATGGAGTCTCAGTCAGACACAGTCCCAATACCACTGCTTCTACTGCCCCATCTTTGCTGGGGCTGATTGATGGCAACATTTCAGTGGGAGCCCCCTTCACCCGACTGGAGCCTAATGGGGTGGTGACGACAGACTCCTCCCTTTTGGGCTGTGGGAGCTACTCTGGACGGCTATGCGATTCATGACACATGGTCCAGGACAGAAGCCCTCCTGCATATCGATCTGCTTAAGCTGAGGGCAGTGGGCCTGGCTCTCACTGCATTTTTGCCCCTCATCAGGGATGGGTTGGTTCTGGTTAAGATGGACAATTCTACAACAATGTTGTACCTGAACAAGCAGGGTAGCACCCGCCCCCCCCCCCCAACCCCCATCCTCTGCATGGAGTCGGTATCAATCTGGGAATGGGCCCTGATGGAAGGGATTTGGATTTCAGCAGTTCACCTCCCTAGGGACAGCAATGCAGAAGCGGACCAGCTGAGCCGCTTGGGGTTCAACACCTACGAGTGGAAGTTGCACACTGACTCCTTGTTGCCCCTGTTCCAACTTTGGGGGTTCACAGACCTCAATTTGTTTTCATGCCCTCTGAATTCCAAGTACCCCCAGTTTGCTTTATGGGCTGGACAGGGTCAGGGGTCTCTGGGAGATGCCTTCCAGATCTGTTGACATGGCCGCAGGTATTATGCGTACCCGCCCACCAATCTGCTCCAACTGACCCTCCGCAAGTTCCGGGCTCCGGTGGGTTGCTGTCTCATCCTGATTGCCCCACACCGGCTTTCAAGACACTGTTTTTCGGCTCTGCTGCAGTTGTGCTCCCAGGGTCCTGACCACCTTCCGATCTCCAGCAAGGGATTCCTGACTCAGCAGGGAGGGGCAGTGGAGAATCCGGACCCGGCCAAGCTGGCACCAGCAGGCTGGTTCCTGACTAGCTCAGGCTTCTGCATGCTCCATTTTCAGATGACAACTGGGACATCATTCGGCGGGCCAGGAGGCCCTCGACTCGGTCCCACTGTAAGAATAAATGGACTTGGTTCTGCCATTGAGCTTGTGACAAGGGTCTGGACCCTGTCAACTGTCTCCTGGATTACGTTCTGGCTTTTTCAGCAGACCTGACTCGTTCTAGAGTTAAGGTGGAAACGTGCCACACTCATTTTGCAGCAATTAGGGTTTACAAGAATTCCCCAGACCATGTGTTTTCTGCAGCCAACACAACGGTTAAGGCTTTTTCCTCTGATGCATAGGTTTCACCCGTTCTGTGACCTCAGTGTGGCTCCTGCAGCTTTGCTGTGCAAGCCCTTTGAGCCGATGGCCTCCCTGGACATCCGCTTGGTAATGCTAAAGACAGTCTTACTGGTGGCTCGCACCACGGCGCGCATAGTTAGTGAGCTGTCCTCGTGTGAGCCCTTAACCGCGTTAAACGATGACAGTCATCTTGCGCACTCGCCCAAACTTCTTGCTGAAGGTGGTCTCTCCATTTCATCTGAATCAAGAGATCTACCTGCCAGTTTTCTTCCCGAACCCGCAGTCTGAGGCAGTGAGGGCCTTGCGTTACTTGGACCTCAAGAGGGTCCTCAAGTTTTATCTCTCTCGGACGAAAACCTTCAAGTAGTCTGAGGCATTGTTTGTGACTTTTGGGGGCTCCTCCCCCTGCTCGCAGGCTTTCAAAGCTTCCATCGCCCGTTGGATGGTTCAGGCCATTTCAGAGGCACACACGGCCATGGGCAGTACTGTTCCTGAGGGGATTCATACCCATGCGGTCAGAGCCAAGACCACGGCCATCACGTTTCAGAGGCCTGCTTCTTGCGATGTCATCAGCAAGGCGGCTACTTGGGCCAGTCCGTTGGCTTTCTGTAAGCACTACTCACTGGACACCAGCTCATGACACGATTCAGAGTTCTGAAGAACATTTTTGCTTCAGATATGTAGCAGGTTATCACAGTTCCACCATATGTTCTTGTTCAGTGGAATCACCCACACAGTTGGAAGAAAGGGGAAGGGACGTATGAGTAATTAAATTTACTGACATTGGTGACTAGAGTACTCCTAGTACATAGTCCCCTTTCATCCATACGTCCCACCCACCTTCCCCTGCTAGTATGCCAATGGCTAATATGTTTATTTATATAGCGCGCAAAACCCTGAGGTATCTAAGCGCTTAAGCTTAAGAGCCAAGTTCCATTGCTTCAGGTTACAGAAGAGGAAGCGTGAGAGGTGCATTACAAAGGTAATACATCATACAAAGGTAATAAATACATCATACACAAAGTGCAAAAGAAACACATGGTGGACACATACATTGGGCCTGACCCCATGTTGCAGGGTGGCAGCAGCACACAAATGCGGAAGTCCAGCAATGGGCAAATACATGGTGCCTGCCTCATCTTGCAGGGCGGCAGCAGTATGCAATGCAAACATTTATTAGGGGGCACTATCGGTCTTGGAGGTATGGGATGAGGGGAAGGAGAAGGGAGGAGGTAATAAAGGGCAAGAATGGGGGCGGGGCACAGCATTACCGGCGACCAATGGGGGTGGTGGGGGTACACACAGCATCACAGGCGACCAAGGAGTGGGTGGGGTACACACAGCATCACAGGCGACCAAGGGGAGGGTGGGGTACACACAGCGTCACAGGCGACCAAGGGGGTGGGAGGTACACACAGCATCACAGGTGACTGTTGGGGAGAATTTTCTGTTAAGGCTAATTTCCCAAACCTAGTGAGTCCCCTAGCAGCTTTGCTGGATTTTTGGGTTTGTTTTGTTTCTCCTGCTAAGAGTGAGACTCTTTTTCTCCCACTCTTAGGCATGATTTGAGAATGTCCTTTGACTTTGTAATGTGTTTTATGGGCTATGGGGTCTTTTACTCCAAAGGGCTTCATGTGTTTTTGGTATGTGTGTTACACAGCACCCTTGGTGCACCATTGACTTTACTAGTCTTAAATTGTGAACAGAACCAGTACAAACCATCATATTGTGGAAGTACTGGTAGGGGTAATTCGATTGCCCCTGGGTCTGTTTTTCAAGGGGGCACTGTTCAGTCCCCCCTTGTCAAGTTTCTGGCTGGTGGCAGCGGTTACCACGCAAAATATTCCACCGGAATATTTCCTATGGGATTTTCCCATTTATTTTAAATGCACCACTTTTTCGGTGCAATGTTAAAGATACCGCTTAGTTACTTAGTTAATATTTATTCCCCGGTTGGGTCTTTTTTGCCAGGACTCGGTTTTAAAATGGCGTTTGTGTTCACCTCTGTAACTCCAACCCAAGTCGAGCCCTTTGTTCCACTTTTGGTGGGCTTCTACACAGAAGCCTCCAAAAGTGGTGCCACTCTGTCTGGGTCTACAGGATGTGTGATAGGGGGGGAATAGGCACCCTGGACTGCGTTGCCTCGACAACTCAAATCGCACTCTTGTGTGATTGGCCCTGTGGTGAGCTGCCCGGCTCACCACAGGGCCAGCTAGGACTGATGAATGGGGGTTTTCTGCATAAAAGCAGGGCTTTGAGGACTGGAGCTTCAGAAGTCGCCA
Organism: Ambystoma mexicanum; assembly: GCF_040938575.1. Lineage (NCBI taxonomy): Eukaryota > Metazoa > Chordata > Amphibia > Caudata > Ambystomatidae > Ambystoma > Ambystoma mexicanum. Next base: position 1,100,670,055 of record NC_090934.1, on the reverse strand, counting down.
CAGGACCTAAAGGATCCAAAGAGGAAGAAGCTGAGCCAACCTGCAATGACGACACCACCGGTGGAGCCCTGCTGAACCGACTCACCACTTCCCAATGACAGAGAAGATCTTCCTGGAGAATCTTCTTCCTTTGAGCTGGTGGGGTTAACCAGTTTCCCCTCTTTTCGCCTTCCTGGATCGTCTCGTGGTCGAATCGCCCATGCCAAGCACCCCGGCGGCCGGATAGCCACACTTCACCCTACCACAAATAAAAGGGTAGTACCTTTTAACCGGGAAACTTCGCAGCTGGTTTTTTCCCTGGCAGTGCAACGACCTCCTGCTTTCCTCCGCGTCGAGATCTTCTCTTCCCCTGGATGAAGCACCGACTTGCACCCGCTGCCAGGAACAACTGCCCCCGCTGGAGCTTTCTCGTCATTTCAGGTACTGTGTCCCGCCTGGTCTCCCTTGCAACAGACTGTTCAAGGTGTCCCGTAAATCCTTGACTCTCTATCCTGGGGGTGACCTGGGACCTGTTAACTAACTTTTCTGAACTGATCCAACTCCGTTTTCAACTATCTGCAAAGACTTTTAAAGTGTACTTCAACTGTGTGATCTTGGGCACATTCTGCCTTGCTCTCTCCAAGAGTGGGCCTGGCCTATGAACTTTTTGCTCTACAGTAGACTCTGCCTTTCTTGACTTGCTGTGGTTCTGTTAAAAGTGTTGGTATTGTGTGCTTTACTATTTCTGCCTTTCCCCTCCCTTTTTAAATAATTATTGGAGTGCCATCTTGGTTAAGCGCTCACCTCTGTGTTGATAATGTGTTTAAGTGGTGTTCTTTTCCTAAGACTTGTTGAATAATTAATCGGGGAGGTGTATATATTTCTAGTGACTGTGTTTGAACTTGCTTGACATATTAGTGCCAGTGTATTTTTACAAGTGTGTTTTTAAATAAATAATTATATACTCTTATACCAAAGCTCTGGTCAGTGTTTGCTTGTGCTACTGTATTTTTGTTCCTAATGTGTATACTCTGTATACTGCCTAACTCTTCTTGAGAGAAGTCTGACTGCTCAGCCACAGCTCACAGCTACCAGGTAAATCTGGGTGGTGCAGACTCCTACCAATTGGGTTTACTGCGAACACCTGTAGTCTTAAACTTTTTGAAGTGGTCCCTAAGGGAACTGCACAGGTTTCTGCCCAACAGCGACCAAGCGGGGGATGTGGAGTACACACAGCATCAGAGGTGACCGGGGGGGGGCGTACCTGAAGCGGACAGGGAGCAGACAGGAGGGGCCTCATTGTGGGCCTTTGTTGTTGAGCCGGCTCCCGCCTCCCCGATGCCCTGATTGGCTGATCAAGGCCCAGGCAGCCAATTGGGAAGGGAGTGCAGGCCAGGCAGAGGACATTACTTCAAGGAAAAAGGATGCAGCCATCTTGGAGGGGCCGTAGGAAAGTTTGGCCCAATTAGCAGAAAATAAGTACATTCGAAATACCCAAGCAATGGGTACAAAGTAAAATAAAGATTGCTCTTCACGCAATCCCATGCACACCAGCAACAAATGCATAATTTCAAACATGAAGGTGCCGAAAATCATGCTTCCGGCGTGGTGCATGCCGAAATTAACAGGGCTTACCCTGGAAGGCGCACGCTCCGGGAAGATGAATGCAGCAAGGTGGAAGGCCGCAGGTGCCCAGGCAACGAGGCTCCGATCATGGGAGGAGAGCAGGAGTGAATGAAAGAGGCCTTGTCGTGGGCCTTTGTTGTTGAACTGGCTCCCGCCTCCCAGATGCCCTAATTGGCCTACCAAGGCCCAGGCAGCCAATGGGGAAGGAAGTGCAGACCAAGCAAAGGACCTTACTTCAAGGAAAAACGATGCAGCCATCTTGGAGGGGCCGGAGGAAAGTGTGGCCCAATTAGCAGAAAATAAGTACATTCGAAATACCCAAGCAATGGGTACAAAGTAAAATAAAGATTACTCTTCACGCAATCCCATGCACACTACCAACAAATGCATAATTTCAAACATGAAGCTGCTGAAAAATTTGCCATCCGGCTTGGTGCACGCCGTAATTAACGGGGCTTACTCTGGAAGGCGCACGCTGTGGGAAGATGAATGCAGCAAGGTGGATGGCCGCAGGTCCCCATGCAGCGAGGCTCCGATCATGGGAGGAGAGCAGGAGTGTAATAGTACAAGACTAATAGTACTGTGTTTTAGGCCGCAGGGCAGGGCCTCTGCAGGGCATTCCCACGCCCAAGGCTGCACCCCTGCACGCTATACTAAGTTTAAAGGGTAAGCTCAATTTTTTGCTGCCAAAGGTTCGGTACCGTCCCAATGTTGTGGAAAGCCCACAAGGATGGAGGAAATTGGACTACGAGTACTCTAGTCACTACGGTGAGTAACTTTAATGTACGTGCTACCAAATCTGAAGATGTCCTACAGGGGTGGAGCTTAAGGTGGGAACTGTCATTGGATGGGGGCACTATGACCCAAAGGACAGTGATTGGTTTAGAGGAGAAATACAGTTTTGAAGCTAAAGTAAAACAGTTTTTTCTTTCACCACGGTTTCCCAGCCTTGCGACAGGGAATATTGATGAGCATGTGAACCATGCCAGTCCTATGCTGGAGAACAGAAGCTACAGGTAAGTAACTTGTTCCGTGTGTAAATGTTGAGGAGTGACATTTATGCCGGGCATCAAGTGGCATTTTATGCCTAGCTAGCAGATTTCAACTTGAACTTGTTCAACCTTTTGTCATGAAACTGATTATCTCGAGGTCTAAAACAGTGTCCGAGGAAATGAGCACATTATTGAATGCAGTTTTCAAGCCGTGTTAATTTTGATTTAGCTTGTTCTGTTTATCTTAAATTGAATTGTACCTTGAGGATTAGTGCTTGACAATTAGGATACAAGCTTTATTTACTGATCCAGATCCACATTCCATCCTGATTGCTGGTGCCTCCTCCATCAGGCCTTCTTTTTCTTGCCACTCTCCCTGCTACAGCACTCTGAACACCCTCCTCCCCTCACCACCAGTCCCTAACCTCACTTACCTCTACACCACCGCTGACCCTGCATCAACGCGTCCATCACTCTTCTATTATCCCAGCCATAGTTGTAAAGGATAAGGTGCTCCAGCTGGTGCACAGGTGTCCCCTCCAAAAACACCCATGTCAAATATAGGGTGTTTGTTTTCTTGGAGAAAACACTGGTTGCACGCCTTTGCCAGGCACATTTTTTTTCTTAGATAAAAAAGTATGCATTAACACCTGAGACGTTTAGCAACGGGTGCTAGTCGCAATAATGCTGTGTCAGACAGGCTTCTTGTCACATGGATAACTGAATCAGCTGGAGAGAAATCATAAATATAGGTTACTCACATTGGTAATTGTCTTGCGCTAGTCAAGTACCATTTAAGAATTTTAAGATGAAGAGTTTGGCACTCCTTAAGCCTTACAACTAACACAGTACCATCCTCTCCTCCCTTACATTACAATACACTCAAGGAGGTGGAGGAAAACAAGTGCTTCAGCAGAAGGCTGATCCAGTGTATAGAGTGTAAGGGAGGCGTGGTATCACAAGTATGACACTGACACAAAAGGTTCAATCTGAAAAACCTTTATTCAATTTTCGGGGTTTAGAAAAACCTCTGCATTGCCCTATAGCTAAAATGGGAGTATTCCAGACCATCAAATAATAAATAAAACAGTCCTAGTTGAGTCCGTCAAATCAAAATGGCCTATACTAACAAAAACCTAATGCCTGTCCCATCTCTTGTGCAAGAAGTGTGTAAAGGAGAATATGCATGCAAAAGAAAAGTCAGTGTTCAAATATAAAGAATAAATGTGGCTGAGTCACCTCTCCTCCCCACATTAGACAGCACGGAGTACGTTGGTTCCTGTAGGCAGGGTGATACACTCTGGCTCAGGTTCTTAACACACAGGTAGTTCAAAACGTAGATCGAGGCCCACCTGGCCTTCCATGTTAAAGTCTCTCTTTCCAGCTTTCAAAACACAGTTCAACAAAAAATTCACACCGGTCCCCTCAGTTGGGCTGAGACCTCTTAAAGCAAAAGTTCAAAACACTTGCAGGGGTTCCCTTCCCCAAGCTTAGTTCACATCCTTGAGGGGTTCCCTTCCTCTCACTTATCACACTTCCGGTCTCCCTCAGTCGGGCTCGGACCGTTCCCTGATATGTGCGTGGCTTTTACTTGCAGACTTCCTCATGACCACTTCGACTTTCCCTTCAGCTCAAGTTCAACATTCACCTTTTTTCTCTCCCCCTTCCTCAGGGTTAATTTCACTTTTACCATTCATCACTTTATTCCTCTCTACAAAAGTTTCACCTTTCACAGAGACTTCCGAGTGGGCTACTTCCTTTTGCCAGATCACTCCGTTATTCGGTATCGCTGATTTCACAGTTATATTTACTTGAACGTTCATTCACAGGTCTGCCTTTCTTCGCGTCTCATCCACACATGTGTAGCCTTCAATTGTGCGATATAATGTTGCCACTTCAAACTTTCCTTAACACACAACAGTCTTTCATGCCGCTCGCCACCTCACCGGCTGTGTGCGTTTCTCTCTTGTCTTTACAGTTTTTCAATTCACGAGTCGTACCACAGGCTTGGCCTCACCTCCTGAACTCTGCCGTTCACCGAAGAGGGTCTCTGGAGTCCTTGAAACACACTGCAGTCTTCTTGTTTGGGATTCAGCCTTCTCCACGTGTCTTTCATGGCCTTTTGGAGGCAATGACCTCCTGCAGGGAACTCCTAGGGTTCTCCACCATCTGCTCTCGTCCCTCGGTCCGTCGCTCTGCTCCAGTAGGTTTGCTTTTGCACCGGAAGTTCTGCTCTCGCTCGCGTTCTACCTTGCTCAGAGTGTGCGTCTATGTTCCACCTTTTACCCATGAGAGGAGAGCTAATTGGTATCTGTTAGGCAGAATCCCGTGCAGTGCCCTTAGGGACCACTACACACAATTAAGACTACAGGTGGCAATACAAGTTTTACCTTTGGTACAAGCCTGTACTACTATGTTAAAGTGGTAGCAGTAGCGGAGCAGCCAGGCTTATCTCAGGAGTATATGAGCAGTAGAAGAGATTACACAAAGGGACCACAATTACTGTGACTCAAGCAAACACTGACTCAAGGTTTCAGGTAGAAAAATATAAGTACATTTATTTTTAAACCATTCATTATCAACACAACACTTCTATTAAATTTAAAACCACACGTTAAATACACTACAACTGACCAATTCACTTTGTACGGTAGGAATCGGGGTAAGTACCCTGTGTTTGAGAGAACCAGTATTATGGAACAATACACGTTACCGTGAATACGATTGCAATCACTTTTTGACAGTTCGGTCTACTAAATAAACGCGTATCCGCGGCAAGAAATGCTACCGGGGCAAAAACACACTTAACACCTGAGATACCCAGAGAGATTTGGGGGCAAAAATCATAGGCAATATGTTAGTTGGGCAAACAGAATTGAAGAACACTCATGGACAGAAATGCAAGAGCAAAGTGGCCGGAGCCAGTGTCAAGTGGAACCGGGTTCCTGTGTCGAGGATCACATGTCGGATAGTTCGCGATTCAAAGTTGCCAAGAGTACTTTAGATATTGTCAAATGTTCGGAAGCAAAAGTTATAAGAAGGAGGGAAAAATAAGGGCAAGCCTGTTGTCGAGGATCACACGGTCTGACAGTTCACGATTCAACGTAGCCAGGAGTACTTATTGTCAAACAAGGAAGCAAAAGTTATAAGAAGGAGGGAAGACGAGGGCAAGCCTTGGAGATGAAGAAACGGGATTCACCCCGATTCCTCAAGAAGGACACAGTACCTTTTTCAAAGAAGAAGCTGGTGCCACGGCAGTTGTTACTGGTAGTTTCCTGTGGACCCACGATTCCTGGCTTAGGCACGAAGGACGATGAAGGGGGTCTACACTACACAGGGAAGAGGCCGGCAGCAGCGACGATAAATAAAAGGTGCGCTCCTTAAAAACAGGAGAGGCTCTTCAGGTGGCAAGCCGGACCACTACAGCAGTGTGCAGCAATTTCCACCACGAAGGGGACCTCTGGCTGAAGAAGATGAGCTGGTTATCCCCACCAGCCTCAAGGGAAGAAGACTCCGGATTGGATCTTCTCTTAGTCGTTGAAGGGTAAATAGCTCAGGACTGCAGCAGGGCTTCACCGGAACGGGATAGTTGCAGCAGTCGACCTTTCCTCCACTTCTCTTCGGTTCCTTGTAGTTCCAGTGGCGAATCTCTGACTTCCAGCCCAAGAGACCTGCCTTTTATGCGAAAATCCCCCATTCACACAGCCTGGCTGTCAATCCCCCAGCAGGGGGGCTGTCCAGCCCGGACAACCACCTCAGCCAATCATGAAAAAGTGTGCCTTGAGTTTCCTAGGATACCCTGTGCAGGGGGTGACTACACCCCCTCCCTCACATTCAGCCAACCTAGACACCCAGGCGCCTTGAGGAGGGCTTCTTGGCAGAAGCCCGCCAAAAGACAGTGAACAAAGAAGGTAAACCTGGTTTGCCGCACAAAGTAAAACACAAGAAGGAGTTTAACAAAAAGAAATGGTGAATAAACCGCACCGGAGCCAAAAGAAAAAGCATTTGGTCAAGTGGATTTAAGTTTGAGTCTAACACAATAGCCTACAATATTACCACGGTTATATAAGATAACCGCGGTAGAAAATAAGGGTAGATACCACTGCCACCAGCCATGTCTAAATGTTAAAAGAGCGAAACAATGCACTTGGAGGTACAGATTAAAAAGGGCTAAGGAGTAACCCTTTCCAGCACTCCATGTAAGATGGGGTGTACTGGATCTGTGGTTAATTTGACTAAGTAAAGTTAATGGTAACTTCCCCCTTTTCTGGGGAACAGTAGTCGGCCTCAGAAATTGAGTCGTGGGAAGTCTGAACGATAACCCTGTATCACTACACGGAAGATGCTGTGTGACACACAAAGGAAGGGGGCTACTGAAGTGGTGTACTCCCGAGTCTACAATCACCATAAACAGGTAAAAACACATAGCAAAACACAAGTAAGAGTGGGGGGAAAGCTCACACTCTTACCAAGTGGAAAGAAATAACTCCAGAGATCCAGCAAAGCTGCTGAGGGACTCACTAGGTAAGGGAAATTAGCCATGAAATGCGAATTCTCCCTAACAGTATCAGATGTATGCACTTAGTCAAGTGCCTGACTTTGCCTGACCTAATTAGCGGGACATGCCCTATGCGATGTGTAGGGTTTAGCCTTTTTAGTCTGTCGCTCTCTTCCTCGGCCCAGTGTTTGCGTGAAAAGGGGGGGTTGGGACATAGGAGAATCCTATAAAATAGGATGGTTTAGGTGTACAGGAAAGGGGGAAATACTGCATCTCACCATAAGTCTTCTCGCTCCCACTTCCTAAAGACCCCTCACCTCAGGTGATCCTCCCACACTGGTCCACCCCCAGGGTCTGGATCCAAAGGTGATGGCTGTGCCCTGGCCACCTGAGAGAGAGATCCCCAGGGACTACGAGGCAAGCCCTTTGGTTTCTCACAAGAGGCAGATGCTAACTATGGGTGGCCTTTGCATGCTCAAGCTTTATTTCTCTGCCTGTGCTAGTGAACCTGTCCCAGCACTGTTTAGTGTTATTGGATGTCCCATGCAAATTATTAAAGTAATATTACCATTGTTACTACAGTTAGTAAAGTGTATTGTCCAGCAGTTTGTGGCATCATTAGTTTTATTAGAAGCTGGGTTCCTTTCACAAAGGGAAACACTATAAACCTTATTTAGTGGGACAATGGGGGGGAGGGCATAGATATAGTATTACAATTTGTTAGTAGTTTTTCACGAGAAAAGGCCTGTCATGGGCAGTAGATTGAAAGCTACTTCAATACTACCCCCAAAATATTCACTGTATTATCTTCATTAGAAGAATCTGTTCTTTTATTTATTTATGTATTTGACATTTGTTTGGCGCCTATACACAAGTGTTTCCAGGTGCCACAAGACAAGTAAGGGGGGTTGTGGGGAGAGCATGGCATATCATGAGAAAAAAACAGCCACAGAAAGAAAAGAGACTGTTATATTGGCCTTGTGACAATCCTACTGTGCAAGTGCTTAAGGAGATAAGTGCAAAGGGTTGAGGGTAGACAGAGACGTGCAAAGGAGCGTGGACCCCTCCATGGGGGTGGAGGGTTGGGAAGGCGGGGACAGGAGGCAAGTCCAGTGGGTAGGAGGACTAGGTAGAGATAGTTTGGGAAAGAGGGCCCAAGGGCCAGTGCTGACAATGGATTCTGGGAGGGACTGGTAGGGGTGGCGGGGTGTTCTGGTCCCTGTATAAACAAAACCCATGCAACCTATTGTTGCCAACAGCTAACCCCTATGCACTCTGATGCGGTCGGCGTACCTCCTAATTTACTTGGGTTACTTGTGTCATTCGGTGTATTCACACCCAGGAGATATTGACTAATCTCCACAACGCTTAAGAGGTTTTTGACTCAAATACAAACAAGAGTTTTTAAACATAACTTTCAGCATCGATGGTTCAATGTCACCATCCAAAATTTCAGTAATATTATTTTCAAAACAATACATTTCAAAGCAATCAATTCCCACAATACAATGCAAATACAATTTTCGTTTTTATGGAACAACCAGATGAATTTCCCTTGATACAGTGGTGAAACTGTATGTGGTTTTGATCAGAGTTCAATCCTTCAACATTTAGCTGACACGTTTTCGGATATATCATCCATCATCAGGGCTTGTTCAACTTTAACTTATTACTGATACACTAGTTCACGTTCTTCTGTATTTCTGAAATGTATGATGATATATGTTTTAGTATTGGTAATGTGATGTTCACCAATGTAGGTTAATTAGAGAAATACTAACCTTCTTGGTTCGAATTTCAAATAAACTATGACTTGTAGCTGTGGTGCTTCTGTAACCAACTTTCTTCATTCCTCACTCTATTGAGTAACCTATGTAAAACAATAACATACATCACTTTTAGGATATATTCTGTAATCTTGTTCCATTAGTGAGGCATTTTATGAAGCCTACGATGTATCTAATCTTCATGTTTTACCTGGGCCTGAATACGGCGGTATCCAGCCACTGGTATTGGTATCTCCCACTCTGATCACCGGCTTCAGCAAGTATGGTAAATCCGGATATTTGACTCACCCTAGGTGATGTCCTAGGAGACATGAAAGGCGTCTCATCAGGGTCTGAGACATACACTGAATTAATAACTTTACAATCCTGCTAATTCGTTTACATTAAAACCCACTCCCGTGATTGTATCGGTATTTCATCTAGGGTGTCTATTGACCCACGCCATGTGTTGTATCTCAACGGAATGTCACTAGAGATTCAGCAACGTGTAACCCCTGGGCCTTGAATTCAAGCCCCCATTTTTGCATTAGCGTGTGCCAATCGCAGTATTTTTAAATCTCTGAGCTTGCCTGCGGTACTTGTACCGTAATAAAGTGGTTGCTTTCACTTCACCCGTGTTGTTTAAACAAGTTAAGTACCCTGTTTTGTGTAAAGGAGGTAAGCAAGTCATAAGGAGTCTAACTCTTACTCCTCCTAATACCTTTCTATCTTTTCTTACTTCACATTGGGTCGGTGCGCAGTATTCTTGGCGTGCAGAAGTGGACAGCAGAAAGCCGCGCCATCTTGCAACGCACAAAGATAAACACTCGGTTGTCATGGGTAATGCGCGCATGCGCACTGGTGACCACGGCGCTGCGTGTCAGCCATCTTGCTTGGGCATGAGATGTTATCCTTTCTAAGATATCGGTATTTTACCTTAATGAAGGTTGATGTTTAGATGGTAATCTACTCGTTGTTCTTAAGAGTGTGGTGGTCTACTGGGTAAGGGGCCGAGTGAAGCAAATGCTGTCCCAAACTAACGCCTCCCACTTTTCCATATGATTTTACCATAATCTAATTAAGTATTTCTAAGATAAGCGTACAAACCAGTTGGTTCCCCTTATCAGTTTTACATTTAGCAAGAGGGGGGGTGTTTAAGGACTCTCTGTCGCTAACAGCGACAACATACTCGTGCCCCCACCTCTCGCAAGTTCTCTGAGTCACCCAAGGAAACAATTGGGTATTTCGTGAAATACATTCTATAGACTCGGTGCCCTAGCAGTTTTCAAAAATCACCAGTACTTCTTGAATTTTGAGATGAAAAAGTGGTAACCCTAAACTCATATCCCTTACACTTGCCATACGTTACAGGGTAGTTTACGCTATAAACTAAAATGAATTGCAAGTGACAGTACACACAAAGTCTACACATCCTACATAGATTACTCACAGGTAAATATAATAGACCCTCTCGTAGATATCGTCTCTGTCTGTCCAACATGGAACTCACAATCTCTTTGCCTGAGGTTGTCAAGCCTCATTAGTTCAATTACATAGATGTACTTCATACGTCAGGATGCTGTTTATGAAGTACTCCATATAAGACTTGTTCACCAAACATAGGAGACGCACATTATGGTAGGCCTCTACATGAATTTTGTCTCAATAGTATGTAAATCTGCCTTATGTAGTAGCTCACATTCTCATGGCCTGGCAATTGCCTAGACCTCACAGATTCCAGTTACATGGAAGTTCAAAAGAACCAGGGTATTCTGTTTGTTGGATACTTGGTACAGAGTTTATGAACCTATCATAAGAAACACATTGGGTCGAACTCACAATTCATCCCCCTGAGTGCGAGGGAGTCTAGTCTTTCGATCCATGCAATCTCTTTTTGTAAAAGTTCTTTGTTGATGTCACCCCCTCTATTACTAACATTCACTTGTTCTAGGATTCCACATTTAATTTGTGCATTGTTGTGCCTTGCTTCTATGAAATCTTTAGACACTGGTGACTTTAGGCTTTTAGTCCAGAGATGACAAAATAAAAAAATCTCAGAGAAAAAACACAAAAAGAGCTAGTGGTTAATATCTCTTTTTACTCATTATCCAAAATCGAATTGAACGTAGTGCTTAAGGGGTTGTCGTTTGTACCTCCATATTGTAGTACTTTACTTAAGGGAAAGATTGACTTCTTTAAACTAATGCACACACTAAAACTCTCTGGAGACCTCAGAAGAACAATCAGAATTTCTAGAAATGACCCCCAAAAGTACATTCTATCAGCCCATATAGAGTAATGTACTTACTGTATTCGAGAAGAAGGTTATAGCTGATTTAAAAAAAGTTTAAACAAAGGAGACACACACATTTTTCCAAGATTGAACATCTGACCATGAAGGGATTATTGGATAATCAAGACATAATCTTCAAACCGGTGGACAAGGGTAGGGCACTTATGTTGTTGAACAAGGAAGACTACTTAGCAGAAGCTGAGAGAGAGCTGGGTGACAAATAAACTTATCTGGAGATAGCATTTGACCCTACAGAGAAGGTACAGGCACTGATTAAAGAGGTGCTAGATGAAGGAGAGACTAATAACTTTATAGCAGAAAAGACAAGAAGTTTCTTAGAGACTCCACACCCCATCATGCCGGTATTTTACATCTTACCCAAAATAACAAGAGTCTCAGAAACCCACCAGGTAGACCCATTATAGCAGCAATGGGAAGCGTGCTAGAGCCATTCATCAAATATCTGCATAAACTGATTCAACCATTAATCCAAAACAGTCCCACATACATCAGGGACACTACGGATTTCCTGTCAAAACTGGAAGGCATTAAATTTGAGGTAGGGCGTGACCTCTTATTTAAGATGGATGTCACATCACTCTACACCACCAGCGCACATGAAGCTGGAATTGAGGCTATGGAGTGGTTTCTGTTACAGACAGGGTCATGCAGATTTGATAGTTTTCATTTTGAAACTGCTGAAGTTAATATTGATGAACAACTTCTTCAAATTTAAGGATGACAACTATTTACAGGTATCGGGCACAAGCATGGGGGCAGCCATAGCCCCATGCTATGCTAATACCTATATGCTGTATCTTGAGACCAAACTTGTGCTCGAATCCGCCAGATTTTTAAAACACCATACAATGTAAATCAGATACATTGATGACATTTTTGGTATCTGGAATGGATCGGAGACGGAACTGGAGGAATTCTTCCAGATGATGAATCTGATGCATCCACGCATACAATTCCCCACCAAACACAGTAAGTCTAAAATAAAAATATTAATTTTTTTATTTGTTTTCAGTTTAAGAGCAGAAAGAAAGAACTGAAAACCTTTATAAATTTGATAATTAAGAATAAAAAAAAGTTTTTGCATAAATTACAAAAAAAACTCTACAATTAGTTACTACCATCCAATAAAACCAAATCATTTCCTGATAGAAATTTTGCGCCCACTTCCCATATCTTACAGCATAGTTGTGGATCTCTTAAGAATGAGGACAGAATGAGAGTTGCTCAAATTAGTTTCATATTGAGCCAGATGCACTCTAATATCTAATTTAAAGGACCCAAGAAGATAAGAGTAACCTACTTAAAGCAGTGGACCTCTCATGACCCACCTACATCCAGGTTTTGAAATTGCAACTTTTCAGAACTTGCACAACAGTAGATGTTAAAGCTATGTTATGCCCAGAAATTACTCTATCCCAGAAATATTCTGTGATAATCCCTTCCTCCCGAATCACAAATCTCCTAAAGAGTGCCAATCGCACATTCCAGGTTCCCTCACACTCCATTAAAAGATCCTTTAACGATTGGTTTGAAGGAGAATCACAGATTTTACATAGCCTGTTGACTTTGTCCCTTTGATTCCACTTAGCCAACACTTTCCCAGTATGTAATAAATGTAATCTTATCCTGAAAAAGTTGTTTCTCACTAGTTTATCTGGAAATTTCACCAGGTAACTTTGGAGACAACTGAGTTTTTTATCGATCAGAAGGAATGGGTTGGGTGGGGTTGATTGCCTCACTTTTGCAATAGTTTCAATCCATTCGAATATTTCCAGCTCTCGTTTTACTTTCAATGGATTTGTCACTAAGGTCTCAAGATTTAAGTCAACCTTCCTCTTACGTCCCCTCCCCTTTCCTCCATACTGCATGGGCGTCCCTTCCAAGGGACGAGAGACGGAACTTTTTTCACCAGCGCTCCTGGGTTTGGCTTTAGCCATGTAATTCCACACGCGGATACTTCTTCCCGTTGTCTTTTTATCATTCCGGTAATCAGTCCTCCGGCGTCGCGCTCCTCCCTGGTGCATGTCGACTTCCACAGGGTTCAGCAGGTGTCCATCCTGCGACAGGCTCTTCCCAAGTTCAGACCCCCACGCCCTCTGCCTATGTTGCCTTGGCCCAGACCACAGTTGGCAAGCTTGTACAGCGTGCAACGCCCTGTCATCGAGGTCGCTGAAGAACAGACTAGCCAGGTGGAGGGAACTCTTCCAGAAGTTGGCTCCAGAGTACCTCAAGAACTTCGTGAAACATTGATCCAGGCCCAAATTAGGGCCTCTATTTTCCATCGCACCCCGCAAGGGAGTCTCCTTCCCAAGGACTCGTCTGCGTGGGAGGGACCGTTCAGGTCCTCGTAACAGCACGTGCACCGAGGATGCTTCAGCTACGGCCTACAGGCCGAGGGATCCTCGGACCCCCTCTCCCCCAGGAACAGTGTTGAGGGACCGGAAGGTTCTCTACCAGGTCCTCACTAGAGGGGCTCCGCCCTTATACCCGCATTATATTCGAGGGGCCACGCCTTAGTACAGGCAATACGTCCGAGTGGGCGCCTAAATGCCGCTCTACTGGCCCCTGGGCCTGAGGTTGTCACGCCTACCGGGTCTAGGCCCGAGGAGCAGGCTCAACAGTCCAGGAGGAAACTGGGCCCAGCGAGACAAGCAACACGTTGCAGGCACATGACAGGCAGCTCGACAAAATGGCCGCTGGACCAGAAATCAGCACCCGTCCAACGCCATTCCAGGAGTTTGGTGAGGAATGAGTGTCAAGGTGGGACTGGCCTCAACCAGGTACGTGGCCTACAGCCTATCCTTCATTTGCGCAGGGCATGTTCCCGCTACGTCTGTATGGTCAGGGTATGCAGCGGCTCCAGCAGCCTCCCACTACCCCATCTATATCCCCTACACTCCTCCAGCCTGTGAAGACCGGTTCTTTGAGAGGTTCATCCAGCTTATGAAGTCCCCTCAGATGGGGGTTATCCTTGGGGATGCCATCAGGGACGTGCTGCCTCCAATGTTTCCAGGACCTCGGGCGCAGCCTCTGCCTCCAGCCCCCCAGCCGATACCTCAGGCGTTTCTGTACCAGCCTCCTCCACAGCCTCCGGTACCCGGCTCCCAATGCTCCTCCACCGACGCAGAATCCTCCTGACCCACAGGACACGGATGGGGAGGACCCTGACATGCCCTCGTCAGCCAAGGCATTCCATGAACGCCTTGCAGCGCTGGCGGAGTACCTGGGCCTGCCACAACTCGAGGTCGAGCAACCGGGGGTCCTTGATAAAGTCCTCACGCAACGCCCCTCTGCCAAAACGGGAATTCCACTGCAGACCGATGTAGTCTCCCTGGCCAAAATGGGTTGGCTCAAGCCCCATTGTGCCCAGCCAATCAATCGACGCCTGGACGCCAAGTGCAGGCAGATGGAGGGGGATACACTCTTGCTATCGGCCCATCCTCAGCCACACTCCTCGGTGATTGCTGCGGCATCACTATACTCCAAGCCTTGGTTGTCTTCAGCCTCCTCCTCTGCAACGCTGCTAGGCAAGGATGAGAAGATCTTGTAGGCTTATGGAAAGAACCGGTATTCCAACGCGTTGTTGCATCTTTGTCAGGCCAACACCTATGCCATGCTAGCTGCCGCTTACCAGAGGTTATGGTGGGAAATTGTGGACTTCCTCCCGGAACTCCCTACACAGAGCCAATCACGTTTCAAGGCGGGATTGGCTGAGGCCAAGCTGGTGGTGTAGGACCTCCATGCAGTCCACCGTGGCCCGTATTGGCACCACTGGCCGTGCCCTCTGTATCGCCACGGACATGAGGACTACAGCCTGGCTCTGTGCAACGAAATTCTACCCGGACGTCCAGGAACGCATATTAGACCTGTCGTTCGAGGGGGCAGGAGGGGACCTCTTCCACTCCACCATGGACGAGGAGTTGGACAAAAAGAACAGCTCACAAACGGCCTAGTCTTTATCCATCTTTACAAATACCACGCCCAAATCGTACACCCAGTCACAGCAGCGCTCAGACAAGGGCCGTACGTTCTGCGACTTCCAGGAACGGAGATCCAGACAGCCAGACCGCTCGCCGATTCCAAATCCGCGCAAGCAACAAAAAGGGGGCAGAGGGGGTAAGGGCTTTTTCCAGTCCCCCTCCTCTGCAACTGCCTCTGACGGAAAGAAGCATGACACGCCCCTTCGGGTCCACGTGTCTCCAGTGGGAGGCAGGCTTGCTCTCCATGCACATTTCTGGTGCCAGAATTTTGTGGACCCCTTGATCCTCTCCGTTGTATCCACGGGGTACCGCCTACCCATCCCAGCCTCTCCTCCCTCGTCCCCTCCACTCCCTCAAGTTGGGACAGCAACTCTTCTGGCGGAGATCCGGACGCTCGTAGAGAGCCAGGCCGTGGAGGAAGTCCCAGCCCCCCAGCGAGGCTTGAGCTTTTACTCCAGGATTTTCGCCATTCAGAAATAGAACCAGGCGGGCCTTAGTGTTGTGCTGGACCTTTTCACCCTCAACCTCTCCTTACCTCTACAAAAATTCAAGATGGTTACGCCTGCTTTTATACTGGAGACATTGTGCAAGGGAGACTGTATGTGCTCCCTGGATCTTAAGGACGCGTACCTACACGTCCCAATTTGGCAGCCCCATAATTCTTTCCTACGGTTCAGGATCATGGGCTACCATTTCCAATACAAGGTCCTTCCTTTTGGCCTCAAGTCGGCCCCCAGGGTCTTCACCAGACTCATGAATATTGTGGCTGCCCTCCTCAGTGTGCAGGGCCTCCACATCTACCCATACCTCGACGACTGGCTCGTCAGGGCTACGGTCGGCGGAGGCCCTATTAGCTGTCCCACACACGAGACTGATGTCAGCTGAATCATGGAAGGATTCAGCTGCACTTCGCAGCCTCATGGAACCAGGAGCGGGGCTCTCAATCCGAAATGATCATTCCTCCATCTCTCCGCCCAGACCTCACATGGTGGTCCAGGGACTGCAACCTACTGACAGGCAAGTCCTTCCGCCCTCCCACCCCGCATGTTACTATCACGACGGACTACCCGCTGGTGGGCCGGGGGACCACCCTGGATGATCTCTCGGTCCACAGCACCTGAATCGACAGGAACAGGAATACCATATCAATTGGTTGGAGCTGAACAGCATCTGGCTAGCGCTCAGAGCATGCATTCCACTTCTCGGGGCAAGGTTGTCCTCATCCAGACAGACAACTCGACCAGCATGTGATATGTCAACAAGCCGGGAGGCACCAGATCCCCTCCAGTGTGCAGACTGGCAATCTGCATGTGGGAGTGGGTCCTGGAAAACCACATCTCCCTCACGGCAGTCCACCTTCCAGGGGAATCCAACCTGGAAGCGGACAGGCTCAGCAGGTTGAGAGCAGACAATTACGAGTGGCAGCTAAACAACCTCGTTATTCAGTAAATCTTCAACAGATGGGTTCTCCACCACGTGGATCTCTTTGCCACCTGGCACAACAAGAAGTTCCCTCAGTTCGCCTCCTGGCATGGACAGGGCCCCTGGCTCCCTGGGCGCATTTCGTATTCAGTGGAACGGCATGACAGCGTATGCCTTCCCGCCCACTCTGCTGATTCAAAGAGTGATTTGCAAGATCAAAGAGTCTCACCAGCTCAATATCATTCTAATAATAGCTCCCTGGTGACCAGCCAGGCCATGGTTCTCGGAGCTGCTCAGCCTCTCGGAGATGCCACCATCACCTTCCGACGGCCCCAGCGGGGGGGCAGGGTCATCCCACCCCGTGCCACAGCAACTAGCCCTCACAGCGTGGTACCTGAGCAGGTAATGCTAAGGCAACTCAGCCTCCCAGGCTAATCTGGAAATCATACAGGGCGCAAGGAGCAAGGCTACCAGGGCTCAGTATAAAAGTAAATGGACCAGGACCTGCCACTGGGCAGACTCCAAGGAAATCGACCCCCTGGCATGTATGTTGGGCGACGTGCTCTCCTTCTCGGCGCACCTCGCCCACTCGGGCGTGCAGGTGGACACCTGCCGCACTTACCTCGCAGCCATCGGGGCTTATTGGAATTGGAATTCCTCCAATCCGATCATCCATTTGATGGGGCTTGCAAGGCTCTACCCGCCCATCAGGAGGCCGCACCCCGCTTGTGACCTGAACATAGTCTTGGGCACCCTGGCGCACAAACCGTTTGAGCTAATGGCATCCGCGGACATCAGGCTGGTCACCATTAAGACGGCCTTACTAGTCAGGCTCACCTTGGCTCCCAGAGTCGGCGAAATCCAGACACTGCTCGCCTCAGAACCAAAAATTACCTTTCACAGAGACAAAGTCTTGCGGACACATCCAGCATTTCTGCCTAAGGTGCCGTCTGCTTTCCATTTGTATGAGGAAATAGTCCATCCTCCATTTTTTGCCGATCCTTAGGACGAGGCACAGAGAGTTCTGCACTGCCTGGATGTCAGGCGTGCCTTGAAGTTCTACCTTTACAGGACATAGGGCTTCTGCAAATCAGACACCCTATTTGTCACTTTTGGAGGTGCAAGACCAGGTTATTAGGCCTCCATATCCCGCTGGATGGGCTTGGCCATCAAAGAAGCATACGAGGGCCAGCACAAGCGACTCCCGGTGAACATGCACGCCCACGCAGTCAGGGCCAAGGCAACGGCCATCGCATTCCAGCGCCATGTCCCTTGGCAAGTCATAGGCCGGACGGCCACTTGGGCCACTCCTTCGGCTTTCTGCAAGCATTACTGTCTCCACCCTGGGGCTACATTCAGTTGTAATCGCCCATGCAGTATGGAGGAAAGGGGACGTAACGTAAGAGTAATTATAAGTTACTCATCGTAGTGACTAACATACTCTTAGTCCCCTTTCCTCCATACGTCCCACCATCCTCCCCCCTAATAATACTGGTGTAATTAGGCAATGTTAAATCTATTGTCGACTCGTCAATGGGGGCTGAGGTGTGGTGCCGGAGGGCGGAGTCAGGGCAGCGCATGCTCCCAGGGCCGCACTCCTGCGCGCATCTAAATTTAAAGGGGAAGAAGATTTTTTCTGGTGAAAAGGGTTCCGTCTCCCGTCCCTTGGAAGGGACGCCCATGCAGTATGGAGGAAAGGGGGACTAAGAGTACGTTAGTCACTACAGTGAGTAACTTATAATTTACTAAAAACTCCTTCACTTTGTTTTCAAGGTTGACCAGAATCTTTGATCTGGAGTGTTCAAGATGTATTTTAATGTCCCTGTACTATGTGGAATTTCATCCGGTGACAATCTCCCGATAAAGTGAGATCAGTTTCCAATTTGTAATGCAGTCGAGTGACTTTATGCCTAGCTCGAATCGCAGGCTCCAGGATGGAGTGCTCATTGGGAGGCCGAGAGCCTTCTTCCATAACTGTCCTTCCAGGATGCTCCAATTTATTTGCTTCGCTTCTAGACCAAATAAAATCACTGGAAGCGCCTTTGCCAAATAGAATTTTACTAATGGCGCAATAGAAAATTTACAATATTTGAAATTTAGTTTTAGCATCTGAGGTGTCATTTGTGAGATTTTCTCTGCTATATCTGACTCAACTTTATGAAATGCGGGAGAGGCATAGATTTTATAGCCCAAATGTGTTTTTTGTTCTTCCCTTGGGATAGTTTGACCATCCAAGACCCAATTTGAGTAACAGATCGTTTTCTGTGGGTGTCTGAAAACTACAATACTTGACTTTAGGGGATTTATGGATATCTCATTTAGCCTGGCATATTCGCCCAGTTTAGACAGAAGGCGCTGCAGTCATATCACTGTTCTATCCAACAATACGATGTCGTCTGCATAAACCAGCCAATGAATCTTTTCGCCATTTAGCTCCGGACTGGCCAATGCAGACGACTCC
The DNA here is from genome assembly GCF_040938575.1 of Ambystoma mexicanum. Classification (NCBI taxonomy): domain Eukaryota; kingdom Metazoa; phylum Chordata; class Amphibia; order Caudata; family Ambystomatidae; genus Ambystoma; species Ambystoma mexicanum. The sequence goes on along the minus strand of NC_090934.1, from coordinate 1,100,651,017 downwards.
AAATAAACACCCATATCAGCCAGGAACAGGTTGAAAAAAAGCAGGGCCCCCAGGCACCCCTGCCTGACTCCCCTCTCAGCCTTGATTAACTCTGAAAGATGCCCCTGATTATCAAGACGTACCCTCTGAAATGTATCCTTATGTAATTCAACCAGCATCACCAGTAATGTTTCTGGCATCCCCCAACCCCTCAATTTACTCCAGAGTAGCTCCCTGTTAACCTGGTCAAAAGCCTTAGATATATCAACCCAGGCACCTCTCCCTTCCTAATGGTGTATTCACTTGCCAGATTTAAAACCCGGCAGTTCAGAGCGGTAGAAAGACCTCATCTGAAGCCTGTTTGGAAGCGAGACAGGATCTGTGTTTTCTCCTCCCAAATTGATAGTTCGTTTAGTGGAGGTTTCATAAATACCTTACTATCTATGTCAAGGAGGGCGATCGGTCAGTAATTTGTTGGATTTAAACGATCGCCCCCCTTGAAAAGGTATAACTAACACGATCTTCCATGAGGGTGGAAACAGTCTCCTCTTAAGGGTCTCTGTAAAGAGCTGATACAATTAGCTGGACCACAGCCTCGAGTCATTCTTGAGAACTTGGTAGGTGAGGGTGTTCGGACCTGCAGCTCTAGATGTTGATGATTTGAGGATAATGTCGCCAATATCCCCCTCGTTGAAGGATAGACACCAAGGAATATTTGGGACTGGGCTATATTGGATCCTGCTGGGGTTCCCAAAAATTCCTGACAGGTATTCCACCCATCTGGATTCTGGTACTAGGTTGCATAATGTACTGTTGGTTTGAGGTTCTAGCTGTCCTATGACCGACCAGAAATTTCTGGAATTCCCTTCATTAGGAAGTTGCAGCATCAATTCCTCATCTTTCTGTAGCCGTAATGCTCTATGATTGCCTGACCAGTGCTTATAGTTTGCCTATACTCTTTTGGCTTCCAATCTGTAAGTTTCTAAGTTCAAATGTATCAACTTTAAGCCTCTGACATTTTCTGAGTTCCTTTTTTTTCTGCGAAGGTTGTCTTGTCGAAGCTATGTACATGTTTTTGTCTGTTCCCTGCCGCTGATTCACTGGGGGCTAAAGTAGACCAAATGAATTTTACAAATTTATCTGGGTGACATTGAGCCTGCCGAACACAGTTGGGGATGTTCTTTAACTGATTATTAAAATTTTCCCCATCTTGTCTATATTTGACAAGCCTAATTGTCCCTTTCTTACCAGAAAGAACCTGCCTATTCACAGCTGATGGTAAAGCTCATAAATCTGAAAATGGCAATTCCAACCGAGAGTGGTCGCTGCCCCTATCACTCTTTATTGTCAGGATAGAGGGACGGGCAAAGAGACCTGGGGAGACAAATATATAGTCCGAAACAGAGGAGGACAAGTCTCTATGCCAGGGAGCAATGGGGCCAATGTCTCCCCCTAACCCTCACCTCCCCCAGCCCCCACGAAAAACCATTCAGCATCTTCAAGTACAGGAAGTCTATCCAAGTCCACCCGTTTTTTGAGATTTTTCTTGCAGCCGGGCTATCTGTCCTGTCCCCCTTAATAACTGCACACATTCAGTGTTTAGGTCCCCTGCAAGAACTATGTTAACACCTCCAGTGTCTAGTTTAATCATTAAAAGTAAGGAGGCCAGTGTTGCCAGGAAGACCAAAAGTCCGGAGCAGGCGGGGTTCCAGTAAATATTAATAATTACCCAAACAGGATCCGGTATTTCACAATTTAGATGTACTCTACATGCCTGAATTCCCATGGCATTTTTAAATATCGGAATAATTGTTTTTACTGCCTGATTTTTGAATGCCATCAGGAGACCACCTGATTGTCTTCTTTTTAGTTTTTGTGATGCTTGTAAACAACAGATTGTATAACCCTCGATCTCTATAGGGTTTACAAGCCACGTTTCCTGAAACAAAACTATATCATTCAAATCAGATAGCATTGCATCCTTTTGGCTTTAAAGTACTAGAGCCCTGCGTGTTCCAATTTACTAGATGCAAACCCTTTCTTCTAAAGCTGCTGGGTTCCTACTCCCAGTTTCTGGAGTACTTGGGACAAGATTTCCTGCAAAAGAGTCAAAGCTTTTTCCTGAATAGTATCTCCACTGGTTTCCCTTCTTCCTACAGTCAACTTTTTCTAGGTCCTCCTCTCCGCAGATTATCCTTTGCAATCCCCTCAATCAAAGAACGAAATTGAGCAGCGTGCATTGGAGGATTAGAGAAGACCTTTAGACCCAACTGCTCCAAATCTCTTGATGTACTCAGGATGACCATCTGTGCCTTCTTTGAGCTAAGGCCCACTTCCACAAAATAAGACTCTTACATGCTAGGAATTCTCACAAATTCTATATCGTTTGACGAAAATAAGAAGAGATTTTTAACTTTTTTAAGGAGGCCGAGGATCACAGATCTACTAAGGGATTTTTATTGTTAGGTGTTTGTTGAGAGCCTTAACCAGACCCTCTGTATGGCTTTTTCCCGCCTGCTCTTGGTTTTACTTAATCTGCATTGATATTCCCGTGCTGTTCCACATGCCCACGATGGAATGGGGATTTCCTTGGCACGGTTCCGGCCCCACAACGGAGATTGTATTTGTAGACACAGCTGACAATACAGATGCTCCTTTTTTTTGTTAGTTTTCAGAAATATGGAAGCTAGCTTTATTTTAGCCCACTGATGGAAATTGTGCATCATTTTATTGGTGGTGCTCTGCTTTGGCATTCATGGCTTCTTCTACAGAAATATTGGTGCCCATTGATGCTCACTGACATGGCGTCCGACTGGCTTGAGGAAAATGATTTGTCTTGCTGTCGCCTGTTCTTTGCTCCAGTTTTTGATAGCCGACTACCACCCACAGGCCGCTCTGAACCTTTTGCTAAATTGTTCTGCAGGTCTGTTTGAAAACCTACACTCACGCTTATGATCTTAATTTGTTCTTGTGGTTCTCTTTGTTGGGTGTTGCGTGATTTATGAAGACATTTCCCTGATTTCTGTGATTTACTACCTGATGGGGAAAGAATTGGCGTCTTTTCTGGATTTATTTTATTTGAGATGTCTATGTTCTGCATCTGAGGGATCATTACATGGGGCAATGTAATATTCATTAAAAAAAATGTGCTCCTGTATTGGTGATCCTTATGCTTGTCTGATTGTTTGGCTTTTTAGGATCTTTCTTTAGATCTTAGGGGGGGCGTTCTCTGTCGCTTTTTACCCACGTGTATCTTTTCCATTTTTCTTCTTCCTTTGTACTATTGACAGCTTGATGATGTCCAGGTTGGCTCAGTTTCCACCATTGTTACTGATGCCTTCAAAAATGTGTAGTGCGGGCACTACCGTATTCATCTCAGCCCCCTCCTCTACTACATTGGCCATTCTCCTAATTCTTCCAGGGTGAATTCATTCAGTGGAGTATCATCAATTATTAGATTTGAATCATTATCCCACTCCCCCACCTCTGCCTGAGGGGGCGGTTTCCCTTTCAGGAACTGTATTAGTTCTTGCAACATCTTCTGGGTGTTCTCTTGTTATGTTTTCTTGAGGTTTAGAGAACCTTGCATTGACGAAATGTCCAGTCCTTGCTTGACCAGTTCTAGTCTCACCTCTTTCATAGTCAGAGTAATAATGGAGTTTATAATGGACCCTAACCCCACCGTTGTGGATTCACATTTGGCAGTTTCATTAGTAAGCTCTAGAAGTATCCCTGCTTGGGACTGTACTTCTATTTTAAGGAGCTCAAAAACTGAGACTAGAGAATTCAGCTCAAAATTCAGGGCCGCCAGGGTCCCTTCTTTGAGGTGTGCATTGTCCATAGTCCGTCCCCCCGCCCCACATTGTCGTAGATGTTTTTCTTTGTTATACCCTCCATTCTGCCTTCTGTAATTGACGTGCAGTCCTGTGGATTAGGCAAATTTCCATCTTCAACAATCAGAATATCAGAGATACTCCTGGCCCTCTGAGTAAACAGATGAACTTCCTTCCCTGCAAATGGGGTTTGTAATGCCTGAGGGAGGGACTAAATGTCAGATTCACCCTCAACATCATTTAGGATTTTATTCATTTTTTTCCCAAAATTATCCTTGATTTTCTTTTGGATCTTTTTTGTCTTGTGTATTCTAAGCCACGTTTCCAGCATTGTGTCAAGACAGAATGCGTTTCCTTCCCTACTTCTCCCTCTCCTGGCGGAGGGAGGCGATCTTGAGCATGCACTTGTGCCTGGGTTGTTACAATGATATTAAATGGTTGGGGGGGGTGTGTTCGGTACAACTTCTGGAATTCCCACCGCCGGCGAGGGCTCCAAATAAGACCCACCCACTCAGGGACCTTTGTGTTGTCTAATAGGGCTGTGCTGCAAAGTTTTATTTTCTTGATCCCGGGTTTAATTGCCCAGGAGCAGGTTACTAAACCTCTAGATTTGTCCTCCCAGTGAGTTTTTAAAGCACAGGACACGAATTCCTTTGCAAATATAAAGGCGGATAGATGAGATTATGGATAGAGTCAAACACTGGAGCTTCTAGTGTACTTGACCCCTAGCAACTACTTGCAGCCAAAGCGTTGCGCCTCAAAAAATAGTTCTGTATTTCAGTCCAGATAATTTGTGTTTCAAGAGCAAGGCGCCAACCCAAAATACATTCTTTAGACGTAGAAATCTACAGTTCTGACAAAGAGCTACATACTCGTATTTTTATAAAACCCAACGGACAGGAATAGCTTACTAATAGCTACCAGCTTCCACCCCAAAAGGGCTATACAGTGTTCCCATCAGACAATTTATGAGATGCCAAAGAAATATCTTGGAGGAGGTAGAATAAGGGAGTCAAATGGAAACATTGAAGTTGGAGTTCCATCGGAGAGGCTATAAAAAAGAACATATCAAACAAGTAGCGGAGAAAGTAGCGAAGATGCCAAGAGAGTCGTTATTGAAACCCAAACAAAGAGGAGGAGAGAAACCGTTGGTGTATGTCACCACGCACTCGCTACAAAGCAGTAAAATTAAAAAAAATCATAAAGAAAAACTTACTACTAAAAATGGATCCCATTATGGAGAGGACCCTACCAGATGTGCCCACGTTTGCCTTTTGCAATATCCAGGCACTCTGCAACGCACCAGTCAGGGCAGAAATGATAGACAGAAAAATGCCAGGAACAAAATACAAAGGCACAGTACCATGCTTAAATTGCCCACATTGTGATAACGTCATGAAGGGGAATGAAATTAGGCACCCATACTCAGGGAAAGCTATTAAATTGAATCACTCTTGTACTTGCGACTTCAGCAACATCGTGTATGCTCTGAAATGTCCATGTGGATTGTTTTGCGTAGGAATAACACGGAAAGTGAAAACAAGATGGACGGAGCACAAATCTAACATAAGGACTAAAAGCCTAAAGTCACCAGTTTCTACCCATTTCATGGAAGCAAGGCAGAACATTGCACAAATGAAATGTGTAATCCTAAAACAAGTGAATGCTCGTAATAGAGGGGGTGACATCAACAAAAAAACCTTTACAAAATGATGTGGTCCAAGATTATTATTTTTTTTGTCTACGATCCGTGTTGATGCTAGTAGAAGTGTTTTCTGTATATTCGTTTTCTTAGATTAATCTAAGGATTTTGATATTTGATATGATGTGTATGATTAAATGTACTTATGTATTTGTTTTATATGATGAAATGTATTTATGTATTTTGTGCTAAATAATGGTATGTAATAAAATTGTTAAGGTTTCTGTGGTAAACCAAAAACAATTTAAAAAAAATGTTTACAAAAAGAGATGGCATGGATCAAAAGACTAGACTACCTCGCACCCAGGGGCCAAGTATCCAACAAACAGAACACCCAGGTATTTTTAAACTTTCATATAACTTTAATCTGTAAGGGCTAGGCAATTGCCAGGCCAAGAGTATGTGAGCTACTATATTGGACAGATTTACATACTATTGAGACACAATTTATGTAGAGGCCTACCATGATGTGTCTTATATGGAGTGCTTCATAAACATAGCATCCTGATGAATTAAGTGCATCTATGTAATTGAACTAATGAGGGCTTGACAACCTCAGGCCAAGAGATTGTTAGCTACCATTTTGGACAGACGGAGACAATATCTACGAGAAGGTCTATTATATTTAACTGTGAGTAATCATGTAGGATGTGGATGTGTGGACTTTGTGTGTACTGTCACTTGCAATTCAGTTTAGTTCATAGCGTAAACTGCCCTGTAACGTATGGCAAGTGTAATGGATATGGGTTTAGGGTTACCACTATTTTCAACTCAAAATTCAAGAAGTACTGGTGATTTTTGAAAACTGCTATGGCAGTGTGACTATAGAATGTATTTCACAAAAAAACAATTGTTTTCTTGGTTGACTCCGAGAACTTGCGAGAGGTGGGGTCACGAGGACGTTGTCGCTGTTAACGACAGGCCGTCCTTAAACACCCCCCCTCTTGCTAAATGTAAAACTGATAAGGGGAACAAACTGGTTCTTACACTTACCTTAGAAGTACTTAATTAAATTATGGTAAAATCATAGGGAGAAATTGGAGGCATTAGTTTGGGATAGTATTCTTAGGAACGACCAGTAAAGTATCATCTAAACATCAGCCTTCATTAAGGTAAAATACCAATATCTTAGAAAGGATTACATCACATCCCATAAGCAAGATGGCTGACACGCGGTGCCGTGGTTGCCAGTGCGCATGCGTGCAGTGCCCATGACAACCAAGTGTTTATCTTCGCGCATTGCAAGATGGGGTGGCTTTCTGCTGTCCAGTTCTTCACGCTGCTGATACTGCGCACCGACCCTCAGTGAGGTAAGAAGAGAGATAGAAAAGTATTAGGAGGAGTAAGGGTTAGATTCCTTACGATCGCTTATCTCTTTTACACAGGGGACCACTTTATTACAGCACCAGCACTGCATGCGAGCTCAGAGCTTTAAAAATGCTGCGATTGGCACACGCTGATGCAAAAATGGGGGCTTGAATTTAAGGCCTGGGGATATACTTTGCTGAATCTCTAGTGACACTCCATCGAGGTATAAGACTTCGGGTGGGTCAACACGGGAGTGGGTTTTAATGTCAACGAATTAGCAGGATTGTAAACTTATTAATTCATTGTATGTCTCAGACACTGATGAGACTCCTTTCATGTCTCCTAGGGTGAGACAAATATCTGGATTTACCATACTTACCGAAGCCGGTGATTGGAGTGCCCAGGTAAAACTTGAAGCATATAGATACATCATAGGCTTCATTAAATGCCTCACTTATGGAACAAGATCACAGACTATATTCTAAAAAAGTATGTTATTGTTTTACATGGATTACTCAATAGTGTGAGGAATGAAGAAAGTTGGTTACAGAAGCACCAGAGCTACAAGTCATAGTTTCATTGAAGTTTGAACCAAGAAGATTAGTTAAGGTGGTATTTCTCTAATTAACCTAGATTGGTGAACATCACATTACCAATACTAAAACATATGTTATTATTAATTTCAGAAATGCAGAAGAACGTGAACTAGTGTATCAGTGATAACTTCATGTTGAACAAGCCCTGATGATGGATGATATATCCGAAACGTGCTGGCTAAATGGTGAATGATTGAACTCTGATCAAAACCACATATGGTTTTACCACTGTATCCAGGGAAATTAATCTCGTTTCATAAAAACGAAAATTGTATTAGCATTGTATTGTGAGAATGCATTGCTTTGAAAATAATATTACTGTAATTTTGAATGGTGCCATTGAAAGTTATGTTTAAAAATGTTTGAATTAGAGTACAAATTCTTTTAAGCCTATTGGAGATTAGTGGTATTGTTACTTTGATCAGTGCAATGGACAACATCTCCTGGGTGTGACTACACCGAATGACACATATGTATTTTAAATAACCCAAGTAAATTAGGATGTCAGCCGACCCCATCACAGTGCATAGGGGTTGCCTATTGGCAACAACAGGTTGTCTGGGTTTTTTTCTATCTTGGTCTCCCAAACGCCAGAAGACGGTACCCATTGTGCACCAGAAGTTATAGAATTTCATTCCTAAATGCATGAACTTTACTAAATTCAATAGACATATTCATCACTATCGAAAATAGCGCACTTGAGTGCCCCTCCAAGTATTATTACATTACTTTTTCTTCTGGTCCCTGTATGACTCAGAAGGGACCAGTCGCAGTTGCAGATGGAGACCTTAGCAAGGGAGGGGGGAGGCAGAGGAGAAAAGTAAGGTCCTGAGAAGTTTCCGGAACTTATGAAAATCCGGCTCAAGTCTGATGGGAAGAGGGAGGCATTTCCGGAGGGAGGGGCCAGCCGAGGCAGGGGGGGGGGGGGGTCTACCACCAACTCTCTGCTTGAAGAAACGTTTTACTTGCAGAGAGTTGGAGCCAGAGGACCGAAGCGTGAGGACCGAAGCGTTCTGGCTAGGTGTTTTTTAGGGATGGAAAGCTGGATGTAGACAGGGTGCAGGCCCCAGACAGCCTTGTGGATGATGGAGAGGGATTTGAATTTGGTCCTTGCAGTCACCGGGAGTAGTGTAGAGACTTTAGGGCTGGATTTGGTCCCGGGGCTTGAGGACAAGGATAAGTCTTGCAGCCCTATTCTGGATTAGTTGGAGGGGGCAAAGGGAGGAAAGGGGAAAGTTGAGGAAGAGGCTGTTGCAGTAGTCAAGCTTAGAGAGAACCAGAGAGTACCTTTACAGTTCAATCTTAATTTGTTGTTAGAGATAATAATTCTTGTATTGTATATAGAGCCAGAATTATTAGCAATCCACTTACAGGGAATTTGTTAACTGATACTTTTTACTGTCACTATTGCCCACAATGCAAGGCATACATTTGTTTTCATAAATTGATTAGTAAATTTTGCTAATGAAAATGGGATTGATAACCTTTTTTGTTTGGCAATTTTTTACTAATCACAAGACATAAAATGGGAAAAGCACAATGTTTGTGTACTGCTGAAGTAATAGCAAGATGCATGTCTGTGAAATATAAAGGGTAGCTGCATGAATGGACATAAATCCATATGGCAAAAAGACTTTGAAAATAGTTTTCAGTGCAAGGCTCTGTGCAGCTGGGTGCAGTTTGTGTTGCACAGGGAAGTGTCCATATATTGTATGTTTGACCCATCATTTGCGGTGTAAAGAGATGTTCAGAAGTTTAATAAATCAAAAAGTTCATAATGTTAAAGGAAAGGCATAGCCTGAGTACATAGTATGGTGTTGCAGCAGGCTGGGTAACTGTCAAATTTACGCATAAATCATGTCTGTTCTCAACGGTTTTCAATATAGTGTTCAATACCACATTCACTTTTAGCACTCGCAGCCGCCATCTGGGGTGCGGATACTTTTCTTTTTTAAGGGAACCAAGCTTTGCTCAATTCTTGCTTTCCTTAAAAGGGAACTAAACATATGACAGTGATTGCAAATAACTGTTTTCAGGACCTGCTGTTGGGCCAGGAGGTGTGTATTAGGCAGGGGGTGTCAAGGTGTGGCACTACAGTGGAGACTTGGCCTGGGGCACCGTCTCCAAGTACAGGGTCAAGGCTGAGCAGAAGCGCAGCTGGTCGGTATGTAATGAGGGTGGCTACTTGCAGATTCCTCTTGCGCTTCCGGCCTCTGGATTGTCTAGCTCTTCGGCAAGTGCTAATATATAATGCAATCATAATCATAGAGCAAAGCAAGCTATGAAGGCCAACTAACGGTGTATTGTATGGCAGCACATCTACATATGTACAGATGGATGGAACCAGTGACCACTACTTTTCATAAGCATTTAGTTAGCTTTGTGTATTCATTAAATAAGAGGAGAGAAAGTAATAGACTAAGAAGAGTGAATGACATAGTAGTCAGAGCATATGGCCAACTATGTAAAATATTGTTGATTGCAGCCATCTCACTTTCAGAGTAGCTAGTATAAACCAACAGGGTGAAAAGATAGGATGACAAGGATTTGGGGCTCAGCTCATGGGTTGAGCACCCATTGCACAGATACATGCAACCAGCAGGTCACAAAACTAGGTTTGCCTTCAAACATTTTCAAAAGTATTCACTCGTCATTCTGATGCACCATCCCCGACAAAATGAAATATAGTTGTCACTATGAGATTTAGATACACTAAGCTAAACTTTACTGAAAAGCGTGGAAATAATGCAGTGTTTTACACTAGCACTACTGTAATTCTGCATTATACAACAACCTATTTTTGGAATGGCAGCACTGCCTTTCAAATAAATAACATTAACACCTACTTGTCTTTGCCAAACAGAATATAGTTGCTTAATAAAAGTGTCATCCCAGTTACTTCTCCTTTGCAATTATTTGGAAAAGAAAGAACCTTTCTTGGCTAACACTGCCACACAGGTTTGTGGCACTTTAAGAGTGAAGGAGATGATTGCTGCTGAACTCTCTCCATTAGCCCCTTTGAACGTGCTGTGAAACTGAGAAAAGAGGATGGAGAGCCCTGAGGGCAAGAGAGAAATGCAGGCAGAGCTGTGCTTTCCCTGAACAGGGCAATTTACAAAGCTAGGTTTGCTAAGCAAGTGCCAGTTTGATTAGCAAACCTACAGAATTGCATAGCAATTTGCTATGCGAGACTGCTTATATTATGTCTTGCAATGTGGTACTCTATTTGTCGACCTCGGGTAAGGGTGTGTGGTTGGGTAATGGCAGAGTCGACACAACTGGGGTATTGAACCCATGATAGTCGTGTTCCCAAGCAGAGCATGTTGCGTATGTGATATCCTCCTTGTTTTAAGTGTATCGAAGGACCTTTGTGTACCTTTGTCAGGCAAGACTATTTCAGTGTTGAAAGAAGCACTGATAACATTAAATAATCAGGCTATCTTTAATTTGGCATTCGCATATCTCATTTAGCCAGGTATACATCTTCATATTCATATCTTTGCAGAAGACTACCCTTTTGGGCCTTGCGCTTCATTAAAACCTTCAACATGTAGTGGACTTCTTATTTACGAGTGGCTGCTGGATATTATTAATTAATGTTTATAGGATGTTAAGCCAAACCCTACCAGGGATAAATAGACATTGAACTAGAGCCTGTGGCATTTTCATAATAGATATTAAACTAAATATGATAAAGGAATTAACATGATTTGCATTAGCCCAAAGATATAGCACAATATGAAATGCATTTGTGAGTTCTGACGGCCCTAGATATACTTTGTTCTAGTGTTTTGTTTCTCCACTTTCTACAGCATTGTATGTTAGCTGCAAAGTTATGGTAAACAGTGATGCATGGGATTAGTAGCATTTGTGCACATTTGCGATAGGCAGCATGAAGATTGTGTTGCTACATAACAAGTTAAAAAAAAACTTTTTTAAAGATCACTATATTTGAATTACATTTTCCTTTTCTTATCACAACATATTATTGGTTTGAATGGATAATGACAAGTTCTGCTACTTTATTTGATCAGCAAAACACATAAAAACAAGCTTTTTATAATAGTGTTTTTACTCTTGATGTGCTAAATTAGTTTCTTAAACTGTTTTTGAGGAAAACCAATGAGTGTGTGTTTGCGCTGTTTGATAAAATGTTTCTTTTGTTTAATTATGTATCTACTTTTCTTTCAGCCCCACGTGGTATGTGGAGAGCAGCTTGTTCATAGTCCATATATGCAGTGCTTAGCGTCTCTGGCTGTAGGACTTCACTTAGACAAACTATTATGCAATCCACCAGTGCCACCGCATCACCAGCTATGTGCCCCTGACCCTGCTACTTGGAATCCTACTGAGTGGGCTTGGCTGGAGTGTTTCTCAACTACAATAAAAACTGCTGAAGCACTGGCAAAGGGAGCACAGTTTCCAGAATCATTTGCTGTTCCTGATCTGGAGCCTGTACCAGAGGATGAGCTCACACTTCTGATGGTATGTGTGATAACTAGGCAAAGCTTCCTTAAAGATCATTGATGTATTATTTTTCCTGCTGGTAATTAATTAATCTTTTATAACACACTCAATACCAGTCTTTAAGGCCAGGACAAGAATTCAGTCCTGTGTTTCTATGTGTTGTTTTGCTTCCAAGACAAACGCATTGTCCCTGAGCTATACTCCTGATCCTGATAGATGTGTATTAGCATTACTGAAAGAAGAAGCAGGACTACATATTTATGACTCTTCCGCTATTGTATACTATGAACCACACATACTGACAACTAATGTTTCTTGTGGTTATTTGCAGCTCATCTTGACAATACTCTAAATGATACATTTGTATTTTTTGTTTAAACAGTTTAAAGAGTTTATACATTTCCAAGCCTGTCTGGGTTTCGGTAAACCCTCCTCTTTGTCAGGCTTTAGGTCCAGTAGACTGATTGTCCGAGGAAGCTGCTGAAACCCCTATTCCCCCACGAATGCTTCCCTCTCAACTGATTGAATACATTTAAGCTGACAGCACCCTCAAGCTGACAGCACCCTCAAAGGAAAAGGGGAATTGGGACAAAACCCCGGGTCTGTCTTGAACTGCTCAGGCCGTCTTTAAACCTAAGAAAGGGAGAGTAGAATAACAATATCTGATCACTAACCTTAAACTCAGGAAGTCTCCTTCTTACTTAATAAATTAAATTAACCATAGACACCATACCTGATCCTCCTCTACAAGAAGAGTTATTACTTGCTGGATTCTTCTGGCAGAAGTAAGCTGCAAGGACTGACAAATGTTCCTTGAATGCAGTCTAAAACTTTGCCAGTGGCAATTTTGAGTTTTGCAGATCCTCAGATTTGGTCTTTTGAACTTTATTTATCTTTTATGCAAGCATGCAGCATGACATCCTGAGTTTGTCTGCATAGAAATGTTTGTGAAATGTTGCCAAATGTTAGTTTAATTATCCTTTGCAAAATTCACAAGCTTGAATTTCTGTAACGCGCATGCACGAGCTTATATCACTAAAGTTGAAGAAAACGCAGAGAAAATGAGAATTTACTCAAACCGCACAAAGAAATTTGTGTCTCAGACTCAAGTTCAGATTAGTAAATAGTTCAGCGCACACGCGCAAGGTGAATAGTGTTAAATAAACAAACGGTTTATTCAGCTGCATCGCGCTGGACTGAAGAAACTCTCACACCGAGTAAAATCCAATTTTACAGTGTCACTTGCGTAGACAGTGCGAAATGTTCAGCACGCCGCGCCCATAAACATGAGGACTAACTTAGTTCTCATTAATATTATTACTTGACACAAAACGCCTGTAACGCAGCATGAGTTTGAACGCCCATAACGTACGGAATAAATGTACGTGGATATCCCTTGAAACAAGTTCACAGGTTGCTTAGCAACAGAGGGACTTCATAAGAGATCAACAGTAAAGGAAGGAAAACGCTTTCCTGGCTCGTGCACAGAGTGTATTGAAACATTAAAAATGAAATAACAGTTTAATTTGACTTTCACAGTCTTCCTGACCAAATTAGCTAAACAGACCCTCTACTGCGTACCTTCTTCCTTTTAAAGAGGAAATAGGTAAATAGAAATTGGAACTACACAAGATAATTAAACTTCTCAAAGGAAACTACAAAGGTTACAAATCACTTAACTTGCTTCTCTCTTTAGGAGATGATTTCCGGAATGTTCTTCTGACTCTCTCCTGTTCCAAATAATTTACATAGACTTAAGGCCCGGTTAAAGTCACAAAATTACCAGAGCTTCTAACATATGTCCTTCCTGCTGGGCTGCTAACAATGAAAGGCAGATGAGAATGCTCAGTATGTGCCTTTCTTACACTCCAGACCAATCAGAGAGCTTATTTGGAATCTCCATCTTGGCTTGGGAAGCTCTCCACAGTCTGTACAACAAGGTTAAGGCCCAAACCATTTAACATACAAAGCACATATACCCACAACCACCATAATGAAACCTGACCAGTCTTTGACGGTTATGATCCTTTTGTTTTCCTTTCGACTGCCCATTGTAGAAACCACAAACCCAATATATAGATGAATAACTCTTCTCCACATGGATTCACATGCTCATGAATATTCCCCGTCGTCAGGCTGGGAATCCTCAGTAAAAAAATAAGTTTCATTTTAGCTTGACAACTGCATTTCTCCTCTAAACCAATCACTGTCCTGTGAGTCATACAGGCCCTGTCTGACAGTCCTCTCCCTAAGCTCCACCCCTAGAGGCCATCTTCAGATTTTTACTGCTCGCTTCAGTCTTGGGAGTCCTCTTAGTGCTCTCCAGCCAATTTTTCATATTTCCAGTTTTCTGCAAATTTTAGTAAAGCTTTTCGACCCATTTCTGACTAATCACGTGACCGGAGGTTGACTACCAGCAGCGGGGACCCACTATCGGCAAAGATCGCACTACATCGCAGATCTTTCATCAAGTTTTGAGAAGGCCCATGCTTGGGCCTACTTCGCGCCTTTCCACCATGACCGGGGAAATGATGATGTCTCTTCAAGCTCTTCGTGAAATGTGGATTGAGCAACGTGTACGTCGAAGATCAACAGCATAAAGGTCTGTATTGCCTGCATACGGACCATGATGAGGAGGGATGTGAGGTCTGCCGTGTATTTTTGAAAAAGACAAAGGAGGATTGCTACAGCAGGTTGGCAGCGTAGCTCAAATCGGGCAACACTTGTGTATAGGCGCGTTATAAATGTCATATCATATCATAAGGCCTCCGACTCTGCTTCCGGGCATGGTTATGCTTCCCCCAGGATCGGGCGGTCCCACCAACTTCTTCAGAAAAGGTTGAGATCCTTTGAGGATGCCCCGCCCTAAGGGGTCCAAAAGAATACAAGGCTGCACATTGTTGATCCCACTGGGTTCGCTCTGCTGCGGGTCTGAGCTCGGGATGGAGAAGACCGCTGTCACCAACCAATTCTACGGTGAGCCTACCATTGAGTGGCGCTCACTCTAATAGAAAGTAATTTCCTCCAAACTCTGCTTGCCATCGGACAAGACGACGAAGGAGAGATCCAAAGGTGGCCACAACCACATTGACGAAGGGTCCTGCTACCACCCTTTTGACGACTACTTCATCAAAAGGGGGGGGCTGGCCACGAAGCTGGTGTCCACAGCCATGGTGACGTCGGTTTCTCGGGTGTCCCTGCCGTCACGGCTTGAAGCAGCTGTCACGGCTCCGGCCAAGGCCCCTGGGATGTCGAGAGCAGCTGCTCCTCCCAAGAGAGTGGAATGGGTAAAACTCCTACAGACCCTAAGAAGGGTACGGAACCACAGGCTGCCCCGGTGAGACCGGTACAGATTTATACGCGCTCTGAAGATGGCTACGACAATCTGCCCGAAGATTATTATTCGGACCAAGAAGGGGGCCAGGGACCAGTGTCTGTAGGTGGGTCACCACGAGGCAAGCCCAGTCCTCCACCTCGCCAGCTGAGGCTCACCAGTCTGGAGGCTCCACCTCTCATTCCTTCGTTGCCTCAGCCCAGGGACATGTCTTTGGACATTCTGACCATGCTATACACGCATGTATCATAAATTCAACAGAGGCTGCCGCCCACACCGGGCCCTGCTCCGTCTAGGTGTCCCCCAAAACTGCTTCCTGGAAGCCCTTCCTGGTGCAAGCATAGGTCAAAGGACCTTGCTGGTCCAAGGCGTCAACCGACACCACCACCTCCACCTCGGGACTTGACCCTGACTGGGGATCCTGCCACACACACGCCTACGGCGGCTACGACGATGGACACTGACGAAGCCGATTTCTTTGTACCAGCTGACTGGGAACCAGTGGGCACGGATGAACTGCACAGGGCCTCTCTGCCGGATAAGGTCGGCTCCTCCCACGCGATGATGTCCAGGGCCTTGGAACTTTTACAACTGGTGCCTGAGGAGACGAAAAAGGAAGGATTCCTTTACCAATGTCGTGAGTCCAGACCGAAGACCATCATGTCACATATCTGTTAAACAACTGTCCCTTCTACCTGCGCCTCCATCTCAACCCGGGGCTTCCATCTGCCTTTGCTGCCGAAGAGCTTCCCTCCCCTACCACATTGTCTCTCCTGCTGAACCACCTCTCACCTTGGGTCCAACTTGCACACGCTAATTGCCCCAACTATTACCCTTCCCTCTCCTTGCCTGACACACGCCTCTCACTCCCCACAGCTGAGCCTCTTTCCACCTCCTTTCCAGCCTGGGCCGAACCAATACTACTCGCTCCTTGCCTTCTACCTACCACACAGTCGTTGCAGCCGGACCTTTCTCACTTCCTTCCTAGCTCGGGCCCAACCACTCCTCATTACCTGCTCCTGATCTATTGCGCCCTGACTCTCTGCCACTTTCCATAGAGTCTTTGCAGCTGAGCCTCTTCCAACCTCCTTCCAACCTGGTCCCTACCACTTCTCGCTGCCTACTCCTGATCTTGCGCATCCTGACTCTCTACTTACTACCCTCCAAACCAAGCAGCATCCTGAGTAGCAATCTGAACACCAAACTGTGCCTTCTCATTCTTCTACGCCAGCACAGACTCAACTAGATCTGCTACATTGGTCCCTGTCTCACCATCATAAGACTCATCAGCAACGAATCATCATAGCCCCTCGTCTCACTTGTTCCCTCTGTTGTGCGTTCTGCCAAATCTCTTCCTCTCCGTCCTCTCTTCCCTCCCCCTTCTCACTCACCCCTCCCCTCCCATTCCCGCCTACTCTCCTTTTCCCTCCTCCTCATGCCCAGTCCCCTCTTCAATCCCCTCCCCCACTCTTCCTATCCTACACCTACCCTCTCCCACCATCCTAATCTTCTTTACCCCCCTACTGCTCATCACTCCAGCCTCATGAACATTGCTCTCTGGAACGCCAGATCCCTCTGCAATAAGACAGCAGCAGTTCTAGACATGTTCTTTCGTCTCAACCTTAATTTCCTATGTCTAACTGAAACCTGGATCCCCCCCCTCCCACAACACCTCTGTACCCGCTTCTCTAACCACCTCCTCATCCTCCTTCTCTCACATCTCTCGTGCTACTGGCCGTAGTGGGGGTATTGGCCTCCTCTACCACCCTAGATACCTTTCCTCTACCCCCTCACCACCTCTTCCTTCTTTCCCTTCCTTTGAATTTTTCTACAAATCTTTCTCCTCTCCTCGCCCCATCTCCTTTCTAATCATCTATCGACCCCCTGGCCCTCTTTCTTCCTTGTATGAAGACCTCGACCACCTCCTTTCGCTTATTTCTCCCTCCCCCTCTCTTTCTAACTGTACTTGGTGACTTTAACCTTCACTTATCTTCTCCCCTTCATTCCTCATCTCTCTTCTCCATCCTTGGCTCTTACCTCCTTTCCCCTCTTCTTTCTTCTCCTACTCATTCCTCTGGTTCCACTCTAGACCTCATCTTCAATTCTTCCTAACCTTCTTCCCCTGTCTCTACTATTCCTATCTACCTCTTCGATCATGCCTTACTCTCCTTCTCCCTTACTCCCCTTCCACATCCATTCGCTGCTAGGCCCTCTCCTCCCATCTTCTCACAGGGCATCCTTTGCAACTTTGATCCCTCTCTCTTTTTTGACCCCTGCTCTTCTTCTCTTCCCTCTCTCCAAGATTTCTCTCTGTCAGCAAATCATGCTCTATCCACTCTCTCCTCTTCTATTTCTTCTTCCCTTGATCAACTTTACCCATTTTCTTTCTTCCATCCAATCTGGAAACACTCTCAACCATGGCTCACTGCTCAACTTCTCTCTATGCGGCGGCGTCTCCTCAGACGTCTTGAGAGACTCTGGCTCAAATATCCTTCCCTTTCCAACCAAACCTTATATTTCTCTTACCACTCTCTTTATGGCTCTTGTCTTGCCTCGGCTAAACGGTCCTACTACTCTAACCTTCTTCACTCCCAAGCCCCCACCCTTACTGCATCTTCCAAACTCTCTCACAACTTCTCTCCCCTCCTACACCTGATCCCTCTACCTCCTCTACCCTTTCTCCTTCTGACTTTGCTAACTTCTTCTCCTCTAAGATTCTTGCCCTTTGGCAAAAAATCAGCTGCTCCTCGTTTCCCCCCTCTTCTCCCCTCCCCCCCATCTACCTGTATGTCCGTCTTCTCACCTGTCTCCCCCTGTGACGTCTCCACCCTGCTTTCCAAAGCCCACGCCATATCCGCCCCTACTGACCCTCTCCCATCCCTTCTTATCCCCAAGATCTACCCTCTTCTCATTCCCTACCTTACTTCCTTCTTCAACACCTGCCTTTCATCGGCCATCTTCCCCTCTGCTTTCAAACACACCACTATCATCCCTATTCTGAAGAAACCTTCGGCCGATCCCCTTCTCACCTCTAACTTCTGCCCTATTTCTCTTCTTCATTCCTCTCTAAGCTGCTTGAGCGCCTCGCCTACTCCCAGCTCTCAACCTTTGTGACCAATCTCTCCCATCTACCCCCCTCCCAATCTGGCTTCTGCCCTAAACACTCTCCTGAAACTGCTCTTACCTACATTCTTAACTCCCCCCTCTCTGCTCGACACTCTAAGCATTCCTCAGTCCTCATTCTTCTTGACCTCTCTGCTGCTTTTGACACTGTCGATCACCCCCTTCTTAACACTCTTTCTTCCTTTGGATTCACAGGCTCTGTTCTTAACTGGCTGCCCTCGTACCTCTCCTCCCGCTCTTTCACTGTTTCCTGGGGTGGCCGGTCCTCTCCATCCCAACCTCTTGAGTGCGGCGTACCTCAAGGATCAGTGCTTGTACCTTTTCTTTTCTCACTTTACACCTCCCTCCTTGCACCTGTTATTTCCTTGTTTGGGATTTCCCACCATTTCTATGCCGATGACACTCAACTCTTCCTTTCTTTCTCTTCCTTCTCATCCGACCTCCACCTGAAACTCTCTTACTGCCATAAAGAACTGGATGTCTTCCCGCTTTCTCTCCCTTAACACTGACAATGTTGAAGTCTTCTTTTTCCCCCTCCAACTCTCTTCCCCCTCCTCCTTTCATTCACTTCCCTCCCACTAATCTCCCTATCTCTCTCCACGCTCGTAACCTAGGCATTCACTTTGACTCCTCTCTCTTTCTCCCACCATATCTCTCACTTCTCGTGCCTGTCGCTACCACCGCTTCAATATTCGCAAAATCCGCCCCTCTCACCTTTCATGCTACTAAACTTCTAATCTCCTCTCTTTTCGCCTCTTCTACTGCTCCTCCCTACTCTTTGGTCTACCTACTTCTCATCTCGCCCCCCTCAAGTCTATCTACCACTCTGCTATCCGTACCCTCTGTCTCCTTACCTCCCGCAACTCCATCTCGGCTTCCCTCTCCTCCCTTGGCTGGCTTCCATTTCACTCTCAACTTAAATTTCACTTTCTCTGCCTTGTCTTCAAATCTCTCCATGGGCTTGCTCCCCCCTACCTCTCCTCCCTCCTCTCTTTCTACATTCCCTCCTGTTCCCTTCGTTCAGCTGACCACTTCCTTCTCACTGTACCTCCATCCCCTTCTGCCCCCTCCCGTTTCCGCTCCTTCCAGCTCCTAGCTCCCCTGCACTGGAACTCCGTACCTCTCTCAGTCCGTTCTATTCCTACTTTCTCCTCATTTCCCAACCTCCCTTAAATCTCTCCTTCTCCACCCCCGGTCTTGAAACTCCCTCCCCTTCTTGCTCCCCCTCCCTTCTTTCTGCTTCCCTTGATTTCCTCCCTCCACTCCCTAACCACCTCACTCTCACCCTTTCCCCTCTCTCCTCCTTCTCCTCTCCTTCTTCCTCACATTCCCACTGCTCTACTCTCCCTATTCCCTTCAGTTTAATTGCTCTTCTTACTGGTTTGCTGATTGATTCATAACTGTAATTTGCTTCTACCGTTACATTGTTTTGTGTTTTATGTACCAAGTGTTCAATTGTGCAGCACTTTGGTGTAAAGCGCTATATAAACAAATAAATACAAATACAAATGTCAAGAAGAAATACAGAGTTCTGAACTCGACCCCAAGTGTCTGAGGTCTCAGCCGTCGCCTGACTCTATGGTCTCAGCCGCGGCCAGGAAACGCATCATTCTTGTCCATGGTGCCTCCAGACCAGGTGGAGAAGAAGCTGGATGCTATGGGGAAAAGGATCATCTATACTGCTGCCAGGACCATTAAGGCCGCTCATGCCCTGGTCATTTGGTCCCGCTGTGATCTGGAACTATGGTATAAACTGGGCCCTATTCTAATACAAGATGGTAGAAGCTCTGGCGCTGTTTGAGGGGAGGAGGGTCATCGGACCACGCCATCACCCTGGCAGTGGTCATCGCGGACACCAGGTTCGGTCATATAGGCAACTGAATGTCTCTTCTTCGGCATGGATGGCTGAAAGCCACCAACTTCAGACTGGACATTCAGTCCAAAGTGTTGGACATGCGAGTTGATGGAGAGAACCTATTTGGCAAGATGGTCAACGAGTCTCTGCAATTCATCAAGACAGACACTGGGACACACGTTCACTTGGTAAACTGCAGCAATGTTGGTTGTTGATTCATTCCTCGCGAGGAAAGCTCGGTAGGTTCCCCAAGGGATCTAGCACCCTTTATCGGCAGTCTTCCCGCTCCATGACTCAAGAGGCCTACAGAGGTCGCTCCCAGACATTCGGCAGCAGAAGACAGTCAGCGCAACCGCAGGGTAGAGCTTTACCTATAAACAGCCCTGAACTGGCCGTGGACTCGGGCCCCTGCTTCTGCACCCCAGGTGGAGGCCGGCTGGCGAGGTTTATCGGCGTGTTGAAGACCATCACAACCGACGGATGGGTGCTGGATGCTCTCGAACAGGGACACATCTTGGAATTCCAACGCAGATCAGCACGTGGCCCAGTGCAGCTGCTGCAGGAGGTCCATGCCATGTTGAAGAAGGGGGCAATAGAGCCCGTCCCCTAGCGGCTCCGGGTCTCTGCAGTGTACTCAAGATAATTTCAGGTCCGAAAGAAGTCAGCGGGGTGGCGGCCGATCCTGGACCTGAGACGCCTCAACTTGAAGTCCCAGAAATTCAGGATGGTCACGTTGCAGCATGTGCTCGGCCAACTGGAGGAAGGCGACTTCCTGGCATTTCTGGATTTGTTGGATGCCTACTTCCATGTCCCCATCCACCTGAAACACAGCAAGTTCCTGCGGTTCGTGGTCCAGGGGCGACACTATCAGTTCAAGGCGCTCGCCTTTGGCCTGAAATCTGCGTCAAAGCTTTTTACAAAGTGGTTGGCTTCGGTGCTGGAGCATCTTCATTTTAAGGGTATCCACGTCTACCCTTTCGGCGAGGACGGTGCGTCTGCTGACAGATCTGTGATTCTCCATAAATTAGCCGAAGTACTGCTTGGAGCCATCGCAGACCGCTCAGTTTCCGGTAGCCTGACTCATCACAATCACTTGTTGGCGTCTCCCTCGGCAGAGACGGTGATAGCCATCCTAGGGAAGGTGCAGCACCTGTCGTCGGTACAGTCTGCTTCTGTGTGAGCTGTCAACCTCGTCCTCCTTTGCAGACTACAGATGAGGCCTCTCCAGAAGTTTCTGGATGCGAGGTGACTGCAAGTCTCGGGATCCTGGACGGACAAGATCGCCCTCAACGTGGAGTTCCGACAGTGGGTCATGCACTCTCATCTCACGCAAAGGGCCCTGTTCAAAGTCCCTCCTTACCAGGAGACAGTCACCACGGGTGCTTTTCTGGAAGGTTGGGGAGCTCACACTAGACAGTTGAATGCCAGAGGCCTCTGGCTGCCTGAAGAAAAGACCCTTCACATCAACTTCCTGGAGCATTGGGCCGTCTTCTGGGCCCTCAAGTCCTTCCCGCTGTTGCTGAAGGGCAAGGTGGTGAGGATCTTCACGGATAGCACCACCACCATGTTCTACATCCTTAAGCAGGGTGAAACACGCTCTCCGACTCTCTCGAGGGAGGCCCAGGGCCATTCGTCAGGAAATGTTTCTCATCCCTTTTCACCTGGCGGGCACCAAGAAAATCATTGCAGACTTTCTCAGCATGGAGCTACGGTCTTTGTTCTTGCAATGAGTGGGAGCTTCGCCAGGACCAAGTGGATCTTCTATTCCACGAATGGGGTTAGCCCCAGATGGACCTTTTCGCGATGTCGACAAATTCCAAGTGTCAGAAGTTCTCCAGCAGGTTACCGCAGCCGAGGAGCATGGGGGATGTGTTCTTGTTCCTGTGGGAGGGACTTTACGTATATGCTTTCCTCTGTTTCCACTCCTGCTACAAGTGGTCAACACACTCAAACAGTGTCACTGTAGATTGATGCTTGTCGCTCTGGTGTGGCTGCGACAAATCTGGTATCCAGACCTGCTCTGTCTGTTGGCAGCTCTGCCCCTCAGGATTCCACTACTTCCCGATCTTCTCTCCAGAGAGGGAGGGACATTTCTGCACCTCAACCCAGTGTCGCTGAACCGCAGAGCCTGGCTCCTGTAGCCCTAGAATTTGGAAATGTTTCCTTGGCCACAGCTGGACTGTGTCACGCCTCTATCACGGTGCACCTGGCTGCCATATACTGTTTAACCAGGAGACCAAGTTGGCCTTTCCTCTGGTCGCACAGACTCGTCAAGGAGTTCCTTAAAGGCCTCTTCAGGACTTCTCCGCTGTTAAGATTCCTGCCCCAGCTTTGGAACTCAGTGTGGTGTTCACTAAACTCATGGGTGTGCCCTTTGAACCAATGCATCAAGCCCCTCTAAGGTTTCTCTCGTGGAAGATGGCTTTCCTTGTGCCGATTACCTCGGCCAAGCAGGTCGGAGAGAGCCAGACCCTGTCTTGCAAGCAGCCATACTTGGCCTTCCACGCTTCAAGGGTGGTACTGTGTACACACCCCAACTTTATGCCGAAGGTGTTGTCGGAGTTCCACCTCAACAAGCCTTTGGTGTTGCCCGTCTTCTTCCCGAATCCGTCAATGCCAGCTGAGAGGGCCTTGCAATCACTGGACGTTGCTTGTGCCTTGAAGTTTTATATGGCACGCTCAACGATTGTCGCACCCATGGGGTATCGCACAACTCCTTTCTAGCCACGGAAGCCAAATGCAGTTGACCTCTCCCACATTGGTTGGCACAGGCTCCTGGTTTTTTATATATATATTTCTGAGGCTTGTGGAATCTGCTTAGATCAACTTGCATTGGGATAGGAATGGGGAACATAGGGGAAAAGACATAACATGTGCACAACACTAGTGCAGCCAATACTACTAGGAACCTGGTTTTACCTAGCCAGTACCCCTCTTGATTAGGATCTAGCCTCCTACTCCTGTATTCCTATTCACACTTTGAGAGCAACAAATATAAGCACATTGAGCGTTATTGATGACCATAGTTAACTTCAACACATACATAATGGAACAATAGCACCAGCAACAACATATATCCTGTCACTGTGGTTTTCTCATGAGAATGGCTCAAAACCCTCCTGCCATGTCAACCAACGAAGGGTAACTTATACTTGAACATAAATGACTCGTGACTGACATGGAATGAAACAAAGAAGCAAGCAGCCACAAACATAGCATTTCCTCTGCGTTTCTTAAACAGTGTCTTTCTCCCCATATAGTTGTACTAGGCGTTCTCATTCCTCGAGTCGTGGAGTGCCCAGCATGAATTAATGAGCCTTTCTTTGCAGAAACAACACGTGCTGTCCTCCGATGCACGTAATCACCCCTTTATCAGTGTAAAAGGAGAACGTCTTTGTAAATGTGAAAAGGTGCAAACTACACCACAGAAATGTTCATAATGCACCCTAAAGCACAAGCGTAATCAAGTAACACTTAACTGAGGCCTGGGGGAGGGGGGTGGTCACCGCCACCTCCCCAGGCAATGCATTCTCCCGCGTTGACGGCCACACTGCCATGTTCGTGCCGAGTCCCAGAGGAATTGAGTGCTGCTGGAAACGTCCTCACCGCCCGGCCAGGTGCTCATGGTCTCTAAACTAAACGGGACAGAACACTGCAACCTCACCGCCTGGCCCGGGGGAAGGCTCATCGAAGGCTTCCATCTCTAGATAGCTCTCTGGCTGAATCATGCACTGTCATCGGCTGGCTAACAGATCCCTCTCAAGCCATCCGGGAGCCCATTCCACCAGAGCCATCACAGCAACAACAGCGTTTCTCTCTGGTGTGCTCCTGCTCGACATCTACAGGGCTGCTACTTGGAGGTCCACTCACACCTTCACAAGGTTCTACTGCATCGACTCGGATTCCAGGGAGGAGTCCCGAGTCGGCCAAGCGGTGCTACGCAATCTGTTCACTTTAGATGAGTCTGTTCTATGGGTGAGTGTTTTTACCTCTGTGTAGAGCCTTGCCACCTCCCGTGGATGTGTATTGATGTGTAATCTTTATTAATGAGCATGTGAATCCATGCCAGACCCCATGCTGGTGAGGAGCAAGTTACTTACCTGTAACTCCTGTTCACCAGCATGGGTCTGGAATGGATTCACATGCCAACTGTTAGGGAGAATTCTCATTCTATGGCTAATTTCCCTTACCTAGTGAGTCCCCCAGCAGCTTTGCTGGATTTCTGGAGTTTATTTTTTCCACTGGGTAAGAGTGTGAACTTTTCCCCCCACTCTTAACTGTGTTTTGCCATGTCTATTTCATCTGTTTTTGTGATTTTGGACTCTGGAGTACACCACTTCAGTAGCCCCACTCTTTTGTGTGTTACATAGCACCTTCAGTGCAGTGACACAGGGTTGTCTTTGAGACTTTCCACCGACTCCATTTCTGGGGCTGACTACTGTCCCCCAGAAAAGGGTAGTGTTGCCGTTAACTTTACATAGTAATTTACCTTTTGGAGCATTGTTTCGCTCCCTTAACATTAAGACTTGGCTGGTGGCAGTGGCATCTACCCTAATTTTCGTACCGCGATTATATTACATAACGTGGTATTGTTTTAGGCTATGTTAGTAGCCTCGAACTTTAAACCCGCTAGCCCAAATACTTTTTATTTCGGCTCCGGTTGGGTTTAATCGCCATTTCTTTTTGTTAACATCCTTCTTGGGCCTTTCTTTGCACGGCAAACCAGGTTTGCCTCCTTTGTTCGCCGACCTTTGGCGGGCTTCCTTTGGCGTCTGGGTGTCTAGGTGGGCTGAATGTGAGGGAGTGGTGTAGTCGCCCCCTGCACAGGGTCTCCTTGGAGACCCAAGTCGCACTTTGTGTTGATTGGCTGAGGTGGTTGTCCGGGCTGGACAACACCTGCTGAGTCATTGACAGCCAGGCTGTGTGAATGGGGGATTTTGGCATAAAAGGCAGGACACTTGGGCTAGAAGTGAGAGTCGCCACTGGAACTGCAAGGAACCGAAGAGAAGCGGAGAAGAGGACACCTGCTGCAACCCTGAGTCCCGGTGAAGCCCTGCTGCAGTCCTGAGCTGTCTACCCTTCGACGACAAGAGAAGATCCAGTCCGGAGTTTTCTTCCCTTGAGCCTGGTGGGATCAACCAGCTTGTCTTTTCTTCAGTCAGAGAATC
Organism: Ambystoma mexicanum; assembly: GCF_040938575.1. Taxonomy (NCBI): domain Eukaryota; kingdom Metazoa; phylum Chordata; class Amphibia; order Caudata; family Ambystomatidae; genus Ambystoma; species Ambystoma mexicanum. Next base: position 1,100,625,652 of record NC_090934.1, on the reverse strand, counting down.
CTCTCCTGGGTTGAAATCACTGCTGTGCTGTAGTGGTCCGGATAGCCATCAGAAGAGCCCTCTCCAGATTTAAAGGAGTGCACCTTTTATTCATCGCTGTTCTTTTCGCTGCTTCTGGCCTCATCCCTGGGTAGTGCAGATCGCTTCAGACGTCGTCTTTGTTGTCTCCACGACTGAAGCCGCAGGAACCGTAGTCTTCAGGAAGTAGCAGGAACAACTGCCGTGGCACCAGCTTTTCTCCAACTGAATAAGGTACTGTGCACACTTGGTCATTCTCTCCGTCTGACCAGCCGGAATCAGGGTGAACCCTTTTCCTCCACGAAGATTTGTTCTTTCTTCCCTCCTTCTTATACTTTTCCCCGATTTGACAATATTACGAACTCTCTGCATCTCGAATCTCGAACTGTTCAACGTGTGATCCTCATCAGCTGAGCATCTGCTCCATTGACACTGGCGAAGGGCTATTGACTTTAATCTGTATCTTTGAACACGTCCTCGAGTCTCCTTGTCTAGAAAATGTATTGCCTTTGATTTTTATTAACTTTTCCCTTGTTTGAAATTCTTAAGTACAAAGTGTGTTTTAACTTCGTGAGCATTTCTATCCGCAGTTACGCGTTAGTATCGCAACACCGATCTGTCAAATCCTCATGTACTTACCTTGAATTTTCTGGCACAAGTGGAATTGGTTGTGTGTAGTGTATTTTACATGTGGTTTCGAATTAATAGAAGTGAAGTGTTTTATAACAGATGGTTTAAAAATAAATGTACTTATATTTTTTACCTGAAACCTTGAGTCAGTGTTTGCTTGAGTCACAGTAATTGTGGTCCTTTGTGTAATCTCTGCTACTGCTTATATACTCTTGAGATAAGCCTGGCTGCTCCGCTACTGCTACCAATTGTACATAGTAGTACAGGCTGGTACCGAAGGTGAACTTGTATTACCACTTGTAGTCTTAATTATGTGTAGTGGTCCCTAAGGCGACTGCACAGGATTCTGCCTAACACTGCCCACTCCAGGCCCCACGGTTCCAGCACCTCTGCCTCCTGCAGCCCAGAGGGTTGCATACCAGCCTCTGGCTCCAGTCAGCACAACTCAAGCCTTTGGCGCCTAGTACCCAGTACAGACCAGCAGGACACCCTGGCGGACACGATGAGGACCCTGACACTCAGTTTTCGGTCAAGGCATTGCATGAACTGCTCGCCGGTCTGGCCGTATACTTGGGGCTTCCACAACCTGAGATTGATCAACCAGAGGCGGGGGATCCTGGCCGAGGTCCTCCCTCTACGCGGCTAGAACAGGATTTCAACAGAAGGACGTTGCCACCTTGGCCAAAAAGGAATGGCTTAAACCCCATTCGGCACAGCCCAACAATCAGCGCCTCGACACCAAGTACAGGCAATTGAAGGCAGATCCACTTTTGCTGTCAGCACACTCTCAACCACACTCCTCAATCTACTCCCAAGCCGCAGTCTTCCTTGGCTACTAGGCAAGGAGTATAAGATCTTGGCGGCATATGGAAAGGTGGTCTATTCCAACACATCGCTGCACCTTCATCAGTCTAATGCAGATGCTATGCTCGCAGCCCTGAATCAAAGGCTTTGGCGGGAAATAGCCGACTTCCTTCCGGAACTTCTGGTGCAGAGTCAGGCGCGCTTCAAGGCAGGGCTGGCAGAAGCAAAGATGGTTGCTCAGGACATCATGGAGTCCACCTTGGCGCATATAGACACCTCAGGACGTACCATCTGGATCGCTACGGACATGAGAAGCACTGCCTGGCTACAAGCTACCAGGTTCAACCCAGACGTCCAGGAGTGCATTTTGGACCTTCCACTCGACGGTAGCAACCTTTTTCATTCCACCACTGATGAGGAACTTGATACGAAGAAAAACAGTTCCCAGATGCTAAATCCTTATGTATCTTCACAAAGTAAACACCCAAGAAATACAGCCAGACGCACCAGCGTTCTGAAAAGGGGCGGCCCTTCGGCAGGTTCCAGGCTTACAGGAATGACGGTTCAGTCCGCCGGACCGATCTCCAAGTCAGCACTGCCGCAAACAGCACAATGCGGGAAATAAGGGCTTCTTTCGGTCCCCCTCCTCAGCCCCAGCGTGAAAAAAGGCATGACACTCCCCTCCGTGTCCAGATATCTCTGGTGGAGGGCAGGCTTTGCAGACCCCTGGATCCTCAGTAGTGTCCACAGGCTACCGCCTACTGGTTCCTCCCACCCCTCTCTCCTCCACTCCCACAGATTGGGACAACCGCTCTGTTGGCGGAAATTCAATCGCTCGTAAAAAGTCAGGCAGTGGAAAAGTCCCAGCCTCCCAGCGGGTTATGGGCTTGGATTTTCACCATACACAAGATTCACCATGCTGGCCTGAGAGTTGTGTTGGACCTTTTCACCCTGAACCTTTCCCTCCCTCTTCAAAAGTTCAAGATGGTTAACCCAGCGCTTATTGCAGAGACGCTGTGCAAGTGAGACTGGATGTGCCCCCTGGATCTGAAGGACGCATACCTACACATCCCGATTTGGCAGCCTCATCAGTCCTTTCTGAGGTTCAGGATCATGGCCTTTCATTTCCAATTCAAGGTTCTACCCTTTGGCCTCAGTTCAGCCCCCAGGGTCTTTACCACACTTATGAATGTAGTGGCAGCCCTTCTCAGGGCCCAAGGTCACCATGTCTATCCATACGTAGATGGCAGGCTCATCACGGCAAGATCCCCGGAGGCGGTCCATCACACCTCTTTGGCCCTCATGAATACGCTACACTAATTAGGATTCTCCATCAATCACAAGAAGTCACTGCTGGAGCCGACGCAGAGTCTAGTGTTCCCCGGCCTCATCTGGGATACGAGTTCCGAGAGAGTTTTTCCCTCGGAGGACAAGATCACAGCCATCAAGAGGGCCACAAGTCATTTTCTCAGCAGAGTGGTGACCTCAGCATGGTGGTACCAACCCCTCTTGGTTATCATGGCGGCATGTCTACTGACAGTGCCATGCACAAGGCTCAAAATGAAAAGATTACAGCGGCACTTTGCAGCTCCGTGCAGTCAGAAGGGGGCTTCCCATGCGAAACTTGTCAGTATTCCTCCCTTTCTCCACCAGGACCTTCTCTGATGGAGCACGAACTGCAACTTGAGGATAGGCAGACCCTTCCGGAAACCAGCACCGCTGGTTACCATCACCACAGAATCTTCCTTGGAGGGCTGGGAAGCTATCCTGGACAACCACAGCGTCCATGGAGTTTGGTCTCTTAAGGAACAGGAGGCCCATATCAATTGGCTAGAGCTGAAGGCGATCTGGCTTGCTCTCAAAGCCTTCCTGCCGCTGATCAGTGGCAAGATGATCCTCATTCAAACGGGCAACTCCACAAGCATGTACTACATCAACAAGCAGGGTGGCACCAGGTCTCCTTCCTTATGCACCCTGGCAGTCAGCATTTGGGAGTGGGATCTGGAGAACATCATGCACTTGAGGGCAATCCACCTCCCGGAGGAGTCCAATGAGGAGGCGGACAGGCCCAACAGACTGGGTGCGGACAACTACGAATGACAGGTGAACAAACAAGTCCTTCAGGCGATCTTGAACAGATGGGGATATCCTCAGGGGGATCTCTTTGCCACCTGCTACAACAGGAGGTGCCCCCAGTTTGCGTCCCGACGGGGACAGGGCTGGGTCTCGCTGGCTGATGCAATGCAGATACAGTGGGACAACATGAACACGTATGCCTTCCCTCCCACTACCCTGCTCCACACGGTAATCTGCAAGATCAAGGCGGCCCGATACCTCCGGGTTATCCTGATAGTTCTGTGGTGGCCCGTGAGGCCATGCTTCTCGGAGCTGCTCAGCATGTCGGAACAGGCCCTGGCGCACCTTCCGCTGGGTCCAGCTCACCTACTCTCGCAGCAGGGAGGCACAGTCATCCACCCAGCCTCCCAGAAAATAGCCATTGCATCGTGGTTCCTGAACAGGTCACACTAAGGCATCTACATCTGTCTCAGGCTAACCAGAAGCCAGTGGACTAGGTACTGCCACTGGGCATTGTCAAAGAGGTTGATCCATTGGCCTGCACTCACAATGTCCTGTCCTTCTCTGCACACCTCGCACAGTCAGGGGTGCAGGTGGGCACATGTTGCACCTATTTGGTGGCAATCGGAGCCTTCCGAAACTCGCAGTAGGTGGAGCTTTCTTCCTCTAATCCGGTGGTTAAAAGACATCTGGCGGGCCTCACAAGGCTCTATCCTGCTATCAAGAAGCCACACCTGGTGTGGGACCTTAACCTGGTCCTGGGCGCCCTGGCTCATAAACCATTCGAACCCAAGTAGTCCGCGGACATCAAGCTAGGCACTTTTAAGACAGCCCTACTGGTGGGACTTGCATCTGCACGCAGGTTCAGTGAAATCCAGGCACTGGTGGCTTCAGTGCCTTATACTACTTTCCATAGAGACAAGATGGTGCATAGAACGCACCCTGCATTCTTTCCAAAGGAGGTATCCTCTTTTCACCTGAATGAGGAGATAGTGTTACCCACTTTCTTTGCGGACCCTAAGGACGATGCTCAGAGGGTTCTGCACTGCCTAGATGTCAGGCGCACTCTAAAATTTTACCTGGACAGGACTAAAAGCTTCTGCAAATTGGAAGCTCTCTTTGTCACCTTCGGTGGGTCAAGGCCAGGCTATTAAGCTTCCATGGTAACAGCCAACAAGGAGGGCTATGAGGGGCAGCACAGACCGCTTCTTGGAAAAATATGCTTGCCCACGCTATCAAAGCCAAAGCTACAGCTGTGGCATTTCAGAAGTACGTTCCGTGGCAGGTAATCAGCAGCACGTGGGCTACGCCATCAGCCTTCTGCAAGCACTACTGTTTGGATGCCAGCTCCAGGTCGGATGCAGCATTTGGGCAGTCAGTGTTAAGGAACTTGTTTTCTTAGGAGGTTCACCTCTCCACCCTGGGGCTACATTCAGTTGTAATCGCCCTTACAGTATGGAGGAAAGGGGATGGGACGTAGGAGTAATTATAAGTTACTCACCTTAGTGGCTAACGTACTCCTAGTGCATAGTCCCCATTCCTCCATATGTCCCACCATCCTCCCCCTTAAATAAAACTGGTGTCATTGGTGTCATTAGGCAATGGTAATATTGTCGATGCATCAAAGGGGATTGAGGAGGTGCGCGGGGGGGCTGTGGAGTCAGGGGAGTGCATGCTCTCGGGCCGCGCCCCCGCGCGCCTCGGGATTTAAAGGCGAAGAAGATTTTTTCTGGTGAAAAAGGTTCCGTCTCCCATTCCTAGCGAGGGACGCCCATACAGTATGGAGGAAAGGGGAGTATGGACTAGGAGTAAATTAGTCACCACGGTGAGTAACTTAAAATTATTCCATATCATATTTGCCATGCAAATATTGTTATAATAAGTAAGAATAGCCACACATGTTCCATGAGGCTTAAGATAACAAATTGTCTCATTTGGTCTTGTGGACTATGGATGCACCACCATGTAGAACATCCAAAATAGATGTCCACTAAAAGACTAATCCTCTGCGGTAATCCAAAGGGTTTGCCACAGTCCGATCAGTAACACCCCGCCCCCAACCCCCCCCGATTTTAAATGTATTATTAGAGAATCATGTGGCTTAAAATCTTTCCCTGCGAACTACCTCCTGGGGTATATAGCCTGCACTGGATTCTTCGCCAGGACCACGGATTCAAAAATGTCATCGCCCAGAGACATCAGAGTCGGGGCTAATGTAGGGAAGGCATGGTATCGAGAATAGACGGACACAAGTGATTACAGTTCAAGGATGTTTATTAAACTGTATAGGTATGGTGGAAAAACGCCTAATCTAAACCTAAGTCTGAGATGGGAGCAAGCTACCACCATCAAATCAAAATAAGGCAGTCCCAGTGGCATCTTGTCAAAATAAAAGGGCATATACTAAAAAAAATAAACTATTGCCAATCCTTAAAACTAAATGACAAAATGAGGCGTAAAGGATTCACAAGAAAGAAAGAAGTGTTCAGAAATGATAAGTGAGGATGCGGTACCCGGGGATCTCCCTTCCCCACGTTTTGAGCACAGGACACGGTGCGACTCCTGAGCACAGCACACGCTCGAGCTTTCCCAGCGCGAGATGACAGTTACGCTTCAGGTATCAGGGCCGTCGGTGGTTAAGTCTGTTTTCTACAAAAAGCCTTTTGCCTCTGAGGACCTGATAGGCTCCAAAATAACAAACAAGAAAAAGTTACGCTCCAATGTACGTTGGGTGATGGCTTCACACCTGTGTCCCCCTCTTCTGGGCGCAAACCCTTCTCGACTGTCTCCCTTCGTCGGGTTCTCTCTGGCTTTTGCGAAGATATTGTCTCTTTAGCATTTACAAATCTTAATGCCTTTTTAAACAGTTCCCGTGGACATCTTTCTGCAGGGTTCACTTTTGTCAACACACTGTTTCTTGGGACTGTAGACTTCGCCTCTTTATTTTTCCTTTTGCTTTCTCTTGGTGCAAGATTCACTTTACTTGCGTTCTCAGAGGGTTGTCGGTCAAAGACTTTCGACTGTATGGGGATTTTGCTAGACCCTTATATGACCACTTTGACCTTTCTTGGTGGTTCTCCTACGGCCTTCTGGTATCAGTAGTTTCGATCAACACAGAATTAACCAGTGTGTCTCGAGTGAGCAACCACGTGGTACCGATCCCTCAGTAGCTGTTTTTCCCTTAACAATTTTACATTTTTTTTTTACTTTCCTCAATGGTCCACTTTGCGACTTTCATTCAACACACTTCGGTCTCTTATCGGTTCTTCCCTCGACTCACCGAATGAGATGAACCGCTTGGTTTTCCGTGTATCTGGCGTCAAGGCCAGTACCCCGATAGCAGTTGTCTCCCTCGGTCCTGCTTATCAGCGTAGGTGCGCTTTGTGTACTGTTGACATCTATTGCAACACACTCGAGATATTGTTTGCTGTCTTAAGATTCCTTCCACAGAGGTCTTGCAGGTCTGGGTCAGAAAGGGCAAGGTCGCTTTTCTCCTTGTCAGCCTTTTGGTTCTCGCCACCTTTCTCCTCCTCTTGAACTGCTGTGCCTGGATAGCGGTCTGCCTTGCTTGTATTGTGCTCTCATGCTCCACCTTTTATCCCTCTAGGGAAGGGAAAGGGCCGTCAGGTGTGTGTGAGTGATCCAGGTCAATTGCCTGAGTTTGCCTGACTCTTGTGTTGGGACATGTCGGGTAAACGGCTTTGGTGTTTGTCCGTCGTCTTGCGTGATGTGCGAAAGTATTTGTGATGGAAAAGGGGGGAGATGGGTAGACTTTCTGAGCTTCCTATATAGCAGGATGTGGAAAAGGTATTCGAAGTGAAACAATAGGGTATTCTAACATCCCGTCCCCTTTCCTCCATACTGTATGGGCGTCCCTTCCTAGGGATGGGAGATAGAACCTTTTTCATTAGGAAAAAACTTCTTCCCCTTTAAATGTAGAGGCGCGTGGGGGTGCGGCCCTGGGAGAATGCACTACCCTGACTCCACCCACCGGTGCCACTTCTCAGTCCCCTTCCCCTCATCGACGGGAACGGTCTGATTTCACCAGCGCTCCTGGGTTTGGCCCTGCCATGTAATTCTACGCGCTCTTCCGCGGATTCTTCTATCTTTTTGTCTTTATTTGTCATCCAGGTACTCAGTCCTCCGGCGTTAAACTCCTCCCCGGCGCATGTCATCTTCAGCGGGCTTCAGCAGGTGTCCAGCCTGCGAGGGGCTCTTTCCTACGTCTGCCCGCCACGCTCTTTGCCTCCGCTGCAAGGTTGTAGCGTGTGCGACTCATTTACTCCACGCGCACTGACGAACAGGCTAGCTAGGTGGAGGGAGCTCTTCGAAGGCTTCCAAAGGTCTTGAAGAGGTTTTTCAAGCAGAGGAGGGCTGCTATTTTCCAACACAATCTGTAAGGGCGACTCCTTCCCGAGGAAACGCCCTAGCAGGAGGAACCTCTCAGGTTCTGGTACCAGCAAACGCACCAAGGCCTAGTCCAGCTACCGGCCTCATGGCCGAGGGGTCAACAGATCCTGCCGGTATCAGTCCTGAGGGACCGCAAGGTGGTTCTACCCGGTGTACTCCCGAGGGGCTACTCCCTAGTACCGGCTTTATGTCTGGGGGGGGCACCTGCATGCAGCACTACCGGCGACAATGCCAAGGGTGATACTCCTTCCAGGCCTAGACCTAAGGTGCAGGCTCCAACACCAAGAGCTTTGGACGAGGCTGGGCCCAGGGGGCCATGCACCACGACTTTAGCACTTGGCACGCAGCCCGACAAAATGGCTACCGCGCCAGACTACATGGCCGCTCGTCCGATGCCACTCCTAGGAACAGAGCAGGCGGGTGAATGAGTTTCAAGGTGGGACTGGTGTCAACCAGGTAGGTGGCCAACAGTTTATCCATCAGCAGCACAGGACAGGTTCCCCTGCAACCTAGACAGAGTGCGCTCCGGCCCCAGCAACCCCCAGCCACTCCGGCAATATCTTCTGCCTCCGAAGATAGGCTCTTGGCGCTGATGCAAACCCCCCAAATGGGGGCCATCATACGGGATGCTATCAGGGACTTGCACCCTCCGGTCACTCCACCGGCGCCCATAGTCATTCCTCTGAAGACTCCGGCACCACAGGCCCCCAGTGCAGCCCCCGCTGCCTCCTTCGATTCTGGCTTCCCTACCTCCCACAGTACAGACGGTTAAATGCCAGCCTCCGCAGAAGCAGCCTCCAGCTCTGAGCTCCACACCACAGCCCGCGACGCCCAGCACCCCTCCTCCCGCTCCAGACCAGCTGGACACTCTGGTGCATACAGACAAGGAGGAGGACCCGGACACGCTGTCGTCCGCAAAGGCCTTCCACGACAGACTTGCAGGTTTGGCAGAATATCTGGGCCTTCCACAACCTGAGGTAGAGCAGCCCGACGAGGGGTCTTGGCAGAAGTCCTCACCCTAAGACCCCCGACCAAGACTGGTATCCCGATGCAGAAGGACATTGTGGCTCTGACCAAGAAGGGATGGCTCAAGCCACACTCGGCCCAACCTGTCAATCGGCACCTTGATGCAAAGTATAGACAGATGGAAGGCGATACACTCTTGTTATCAACGCACCCCCAGCCACATTCTTCGGTGATCGCTGCAGCGTCACTCTACTCTAAGCCTCAGTCGTCCTCGGTCATCTCGTCCTCGGCACTGCTAGGCAAGGAGAAGATCTTGGAGGTGTACGGGAAGAAGGTCTACTCCAATGCCTCCCTGCACCTACATCAGGCAAACGCTGATGTCATGCTGGCAGCCGCTAACCAGAGGTTTTAGCGGGAAATAGAAGACTTCCTTCCGGAACATCCAGTGCAGAGCCAGGCGCACTTTAATGCAGGTCTAGGAGAATCCAAGCTGGTAGCGCAGGACATCATGGAGTCCACTGTGACCCACATCGATACCTCTTGCCGAGCCATCTGCATCGCAACAGACATGAGAAGGATGACCTGGCTTTGGGCTACTAAGTTTAACCCTGACGTCCAGGTTCGCATATTGGACCTTCCGTTCAAGGGTAGTAACCTCTTCCACCGACAAGGAATTAGATAAAAAGAGCCACAGCTTGCAAACTGCAAAGTCTTTATCCTGACGAAGGCCACGCCCAAGGCATACAACCAGTCGCATCAAAGCTCGGACAAGGGGTGGACGTTAAGCGGGTTCTGGGGATTCCAGGAACTGAGGTCGAGACAAAAGGCATGATGCGTCCCTCTGGGTCCACGTGTCTCCAGTGGGTGGCAGGCTTGCCTCTCAAGTGCATTTCTGGCAACAGAACTTTGTGGACCCCTTGATCCTCTCCATAGTATCCACAGGGTACCACCTACCGATACCTCCCTCTCCTGCCTCCTCTGCTCCATTCCCACAGATTGGGACTGCAACTCTGTTGGCGGAGAACCGGTCGCTCATCAAGGGCCATTCAGTGGAAGAAGTACCAGCCTCCCAGAGAGGATTAGACTTCTATTCCAGGATTTTTGTCATACAAAAAAACCACCAGGCTGGCCTTAGAGTTGTGTTGGACCTATCCACCCTCAACCTCTCCATCCCTCTTCAGAAATTCAAGATGGTTACGACAGGACTCATTGCAAAGACACTAGACAAGGGAGCGTGGATGTGCTCCCTGGATCTGAGGACACTTACCTACACGTTCCAATTTGGCAGCCTCATCGCTCCTTCCTACGCTTCAGGATCATGGGCTGTCATTTCCACTACAAGGTGCTACCCTTTGGCCTCAACCAGCCCCCAGGTATTTACCAGACTCATGAATGCAGTGGCAGCCCTCCTCAGGGCACAGGGCCACCATGTCTACCCATACCTGGACGACTTGCTCGTCAGGGCGTGATCCCCCGGGGTCACCCACACTTGCTCCACGCTTACGAGCACAGGCCACAATCTAGGGTTTAATATCAACCTCAAGAAGTCGCAGCTGCAGCCCACGCAGTGCCTCACCTTCCTGGGCCTCATCTGGGATACGGGCTCTGAGAAGGTATTTCCCTCAGAGGACAAGATTACGGCCATCAAGAGGGCCACTATGCACTACCTTACCAGAGCAGTGACCTCGGGTTGGTGGTACCAACACCTACTGGGTATCATGGCAGAGGTCCTTCTGGCCATGCCACACAATACTTCGGATGAGGAGATCACAGCTGCACTTCACAGCCTCATGCAATCAGGAGAAGGGCTCCCAAGCGGAGATGGTCAGCATACCGCCTTCTCTCCACTCTGACCTCACGTGTGGTCCAAGAACTGCAACCTGCAGACGGGCAAGCCTTTCCGGCAGCTGTCTCTGCGGGTCACCATCACTACGGATTCATCCCTAGAGGGTTGGGGGAGCCACCCTGGACGGTCACAGCGTCCACCGAGTCTGGACCCGGCAGGAGCAGAAGCCGCAAATGAACTGGCTGTAGCTCAGGGCCATCTGGTTAGCCCTCAGAGCCTTCCTTTCGCTCATAGGTGGCAGGACCGTCCTGATCCATACCGACAACTCCACCAGCATGTACTACGTCAACAAGCAGGGGAGTACCAGGTCCCCTCCGCTGTGCAGCCTAGAGGTCAGCATGTGGAAATGGACCCTGGAAGACATCTACCTTAAGGCCATCCACCTACCGGAGGAGGCCAACTTGGAAGCTGACAGACTTAGCAGACTGGGAGCGGACAATTATGAATGACAATTGAATGACCAGGTTCTGCTAGTGATCTTCAACACGTGGGGCCATCCTCAGGTGGATCTATTTGCCTCCTGGAAGAACAAGAAGTGCCTTCAGTTCGTGTCTTGGCAAGGGCCGGGTCTTGGTTCCCTGGGTGACGCATTGCAGATTCAATGGGAGGGTATGACAGCCTATGTCTTTCCTCCCACACCCCTGATCCCACGGGTATTCCGCAAAATAAAGGAAGCTTGTCACCTCAGCATCATCTTGATAGCTCCTTGGTGGCCGGCGAGACTGTGGTTCTCCAAACTGCTCAGCCTCACGAACAGACCACCCATTCACCTTCCACTGGGTCCAGCACCTCTCCTGTCCCAGCAGGAGGGCAGGGTCCTACACCCCACACCTCAGAAGTTAGCCCTCGCAACGTGGTTCCAGAGCAGATCACCCTCAAACACCTGAGCCTATCACAGGCTAAACTGGAGATCATTCAGGACGCCAGGACCAAGACCACCAGGAGCCAATATAAGAGCAAATTGAGCAGGTTCTGCCACTGGGCGGACTCTAAAGAGATCGACCCCCACCCCTTACGTGCACGCTGGACGATTTGCTCTCCTTCTCGGCTCACCTCGCACACTCAGGCGTTCAGGTGGTCACCTGATGCACCTATGTGGCAGCTATAGGGGCCTACAGAAATTCAGAGGAGGAGGAGGTCTTCTCCTCTTCCAACCCGATTGTCAAGAAACATCTGGCGGGCTTGTCCAGTCTTAACCCGCCCATCAAGAGGCTGCACCCTGTGTGGGACCTCAGTGTGGTGGTGGGCGCATTGGCGCACACACCCTTCGAGCCATTGGCGTCTGCGGACTTCAGGCTGGTCACCATTAAGCCTGCTTTGCTGGTGGGACATACCTCCGCTCGCAGAGTCAGCGAGATCCAGGCTCTGGTGGCCTCAGAACCTTATACCACTTTCCACATGGATAATGTGGTCCTGCGGACTCACCCAGCGTTCCTACCTAAGCTACAGTCCGCTTTCCATCTAAACTAGGAAGTAGTCTTACCTACGTTCTTCGCTGACCCCAAGGACGAGGCTCAGAGAGTCTTGTACTGTCTGGATGTCAGACACGCTCTGAGTTTCTACCTGGACAGGACCAAGGACTCTATTGTACGGTGGACGGTTGCAGCCCTCAAAGAGGCCTATAAGGGGCAACACAAGCCGCTGCCATCCAACATGCACACTCACGTGGTCGGAGCCAATGCCACAGCCATAGCATTCCAGCGGCAGGTTCCGTCAAGTCATAAGCAGGGCGGCCACCTTGGCCACCCCTTTGGCTTTCTGTAAGCATTACTGTTTGGACTCCGGCTCTAAGTCAAACGCGGCCTTCGGACAGGTGGTTCTAAGGAGCTTGTTTGCTTAAGGAGGGTCTCCTCTCCACCCTGGGGTTACATTAATTTGTAATCACCCATGCAGTAAGAGTAATTACAAGTTAGTCACTGTCCATACGTCCAACCATCCTCCCCCCTAATACTGGTGCTATTATGCAATGTTAAATATGGTCGATGGGTCAATGGGGACTGAGGAGTGGTGCCGGTGGGTGAAGTCATAGTAGCGCATGCACCGAGGGCCGCATCCCTGCAAGCCTCTAAATGTAAAGGAGAAGAAGGTTTTTTTCTGGTGAAAAAGGTTCTGTCTACCTTCCCTAGGAAGGGACGCCCATGCAGTTTGGAGGAAAAAGGACTGAGTACGTTAGTCACTACGGTGAGTAACTTGTAATTTGTCGATCTAGAAACCATTGCATGACCCGAGAGTTGGAGTCGTTGCGTTGGCTAATGCAAGCTAGGTTGTGACTAATAATATTGGATGTTCCAATCCTTCCCAAACCTGGGACAGGACAGATCCTAATCCTGTAAGGGAGTCATTGCAATGCAAATTATTTAAAAAAGTCAACTACCTTCAGGATTGGGTTCTGAAACAAAGTTTGTTTCAAGGTGTTATAACATACTTCGTCCTCATCATTCCAATTAAGTTTCTATGGTTGAGCATTCTTAAGTTTATTCTGTTAGCCGGGATGTTTTGTCAGAAAAGTTGGGGATGAACCTAAACGTGGCCCAGGTGTCACAAGCATCATCATAAGCATCGTCTCCAAATGCCTCTACTTTGACGGCCATTCTTTTTAGTTTTCTGTGCTGCTACTTCGTTTGCCTTCATAATGCATATTTAATAATTGTTTTTACTTGGCTCTGTTTTTACTGATTTTATTTCTATTTCGCCCTGTGTACCTTCCCCAGTCTATATACTCTGTTTTTTTTTTTTTTTTGTTTTTTTTTTTTTTTTTGTTTTGGCTTAAGCCTTTACAAAAGAGGAAGGTAATATAAAACATTTTGCGTTAGGTACGAAGAAGACAAAACTTGTGTTAAAGTTTCTTACTGTCTGTTGATTGCCTGGTTGCTGCTTTCTTTTAACTTGTTTAGTAAGTGCGACTTTAATCAGGAGCTCTTCCTTGCTCCTGCACGCACCGAATTGAGGGGAAAAACTACAATTCCCATCAATCCTGTAGTTCTACCTCGTATTTACATCAGAATCCGGCACGAACGTGCCGGCGCGGATGGGCTTGGCCAGTCTGGGCTGGGATGGCATTCAAGGCATTCCACCTTGCGTTCCTATGACTATGGGACTGACTGAGGTCCTGGCTTTAATTGAAGCAGCAAGAAATCGCTGCTCTAAAGCCCTTCCCCCCGCTACCACTACGGTAAGGCTTGCTTTCACGCCATCCAATGCCGGAAATGCTTTTACCCAAACTGAACCCCTCGCTAATACTACTCCTGCGATGCCTTTCTCCCGACCTCTCCCATTATCTAGTGAAGTATTTAGTAACACAGTTTTGCCACATGCTATTTTACAAAAAGTCATCCCATTCACTGACATTGTCCGAGCTAATGTCTGTATGTCCTCCCCTTCTAATCCCTTACCTTATATACCAGTTCATACTTCAGTTACACCAGTGCACATTTTAACTTGCATGCTTCTAAACACCAGATCTCTGTTTAAGCATGCAACTGAAATTGTACTATACATTGAGGAGAAAAACCTAGACATCTGTGCCCTTACCAAAACCTGGGTCCACAGTGCCGCAGGGCCTTCTCTTGACTTAGCTATTCCTAATGGTTATAAAATGCTAAGGCATGATAGAGAGGAAGGTAGAGGAGGCAGGGTGTCAATAATTTTTAAATCTACACTCACCATCTGGGAATTCAAGGGAACAATTCTTAACGTTATCAAATCCCTTCATGTTAAGATTGGGTTTAATGCTGAGTGCACCTCCAACCTCATCCTTATTTATAGACCGCCAGCACTGAAGGAGGATTTTACACTAGCACTATCAAATTATTTGGTACCGCTTCTTAAACCTCACTCCAGTTACCTTGTCCTGGGAGAGTTTAACCTCTGTTTAGGAGATCAGAATGACTTAGTTGCCAAAGGTCTGGAACCTACTATGAGTAACCTGGGCTTTGAACAGATCATTCATACTCCTACGCATATTCTAGGACATACCCTGGATTGGATCTCCTACTTGAATGTTAAAACTAATGATTTGTGTATTTTATCTTGTCCATGGTCCGACCATTCATTTATACACTTTTCCATTCAAGTGCATTTTCCTCAAAAAAACAAATCTAAGAAGATACATAACTCCCTTAAATCTTAAACTAATTTCTCTTGACAGAGTCGACCCTCTCTTGCAACCTTCGATTTTACTTGCATCTCAGAAAGCTTTGTCTTCAGTCATGGCCAAGCTCTCCTACCTAACATAGAAGACATTACCGAAACCTTGGCCCCATTAAAAAATAGAAGCTTGAAGGAGGGTTTGAGAGTTAAGCCATGGTATACACCAGAACTGAGAATACTCAAATCCTCTACCTTGAGGCTATTCTACATATGGAAAACCAGTTTGACACCATACTCCCTGGCCAATTATAAAAGAGCAGCAAAAATATATAAAACAGCCATTATTGAGGCAAAGAATTCCTTCAATACTAGGATTCTAAAGACCCACTCTGAATCCAAAGAATTGTTTAAAATTCTCAAGGAACAAGGGAATATAGGTTCCCCTGAAGCTGCATCTGTAGTGAAGGACTTGGCATGGTGCCTAGGAATACAGAATGCCATGGCGAATAAATTGAAAATCATTAGATCTGACTTGTCTCAAAGGAAAACTAAGCAGCCTATAACTCCTAAGGAGGCAGTTTCCTTTAACAGAGACCCTCTCTATTCCTCAATTCAATTTCCACACTATCATAGAAGAGGAACTCTCTAATATAGTTAAGGGCCTTAAAAACACCTTGTAAAGGGGACCCCCTGCTCTGCACTTAATATTAAAATGTGTCCACTGATGCTCCTGACGTCCATATGAAACTTTGTGAATGTCTCCATCACGGAAGGCAGAATACACACGAGTCTAAAACAAGCATGGGTTACCCCCATCTTAAAAAAACCTGGCCTATGGCCTGAAGACCTCCTTAATTACAAACTGATTACTAATACGCCGTTCTCCCTAAAGATTCTGGATAGAGTCGCATATGAACAACTCGCCAAACACCTTAATATCCTGTGCTCAACCCTCGCCCGTCAGGCTTTCAAGCAGGTTTCGGGAAAGAAACTGCCCTTTTAGAACTTAAATCTAGACTGCTGGAACGGATGAACAGGGGCTTGGCATCTATGCTAATGATCCTGGATCTTTCTGCTGCCTTCGACCTGGTTGACCATACCATTCTGCTACATAATGGGTTGCTTCATTTCTGAACAACTGTGTTAGCAGAGTTTTCTAAGGAGAGGCAGAAGCCCCCCCCCCCCGTCCCTATGAGGATTCGTAGCGCTATATAAATTCCAAATTATTATTATTATTATCGAATTTGGTGTAACTCAGGGTGCTTGTCTGTCCCCCTATTTATATAACGTGTTCATGGTCCCCTTTTTTGCTTTACTTGAGCAAGAGGGGATCAGCGCTTTGGTGTAAAGCGCTCTATAAATAAATAAAATCATGTTCACGAATTATGCTGACGATACCCAATGTGTCGTTCCCATGGTGGGTACCCACTCAGTTGATGAGGCAGAACTGAATTGTGTCTGTGTTAAGCATAATCCTCAGCAGTACCCTTAGGGAACACTACAGACAATTAAGCCTACAAGTGGCCATACAATTTCACCTTTGGTACAAGCCTGTACTACACAGTTCTAGTGGTAGCAGTAGCAGAGAAGCCAGACTTATCTCAAGAGCTAATGAGCAGTAACGGGGATTACATAAAGGACTACAATTACTGTGACTCAAACAAACACTGACTCAAGGTTTCTGGTTAAAAAATATAAGTACATTTATTTTTAAACCATCTGTTCACAAAAGACTTCACTTCCATTAAACAAAATCACATTCTAAATATACTACACACAACCAATTCCTTTGGTTCAGGTCAATTCAGGGTAAGTACATTGGGATTTGACAGACCGTTGCTGTGAAACAAAAGACGTTACCAGGGTTTAAGCAGCGCTCACTTTTTGACAGTAATGACAGTTCGGTCTTACGACAGAAAAGCATACCCCCGGGAAGAATTATAACCAAAACACATTTAGCACATTGAATAAAAACCAAAGAATAGGGGGATCAAAATCATAGGCAAAACTTTTGTCAAGGCACTCAAATCAGAAGATGTGTTCTAAGAGACAGATAAAGTCAATAGGCCTGAGCCAGTGTCAAATGGAGCCGGGCTCTGCTGTCGAGGATCACACTATTAGAACAGTTCGGGATTAACGTTGCCAGGAGTATTTGGATATTGTCAAAAGGAAGCAAAAGTTATAAGAGGGAAGAAAGAAAGGACAAGCCTTCAGCAAGGAAAAAGGGGTTCACCCTGATTCCTGAAGGTCGGACGGCGAGAACGATCAAAGGACACAATACCTTATTCGAATGAAGACAGCTGGTGCCGCGGCAATTGTTCCTGGTAGTTCCTGCAGACTCGCAGTTACTGAAGCTTTGAAGTGGGGACAAGAAGGACGACTTCTGGAGCGATCTGCACTACCCAGGGATGAGGCCAGCAGCACCCAAGCAACAGTGAATAAAAGGTGCGCTCCTATAAAACAGGAGAGGGCACTTCTGATGGCTATCCGGACCACTACAGCTTTGTGCAGTGATTTCGACCCAGGAGAGGATTCTCTGGCAGTAGCAAGGTGAGCTGGTTGGTCCCACCAGGCTCAAGGGAAGAAGAGTCCGGACTGGATCTTCTCTGTAGTTGCAGGGTAGATAGATCAGCACTGCAGCAGGGCTTCACCGGGACTCGAGAGTTGCAGCAGCCGTCTTCTTCTCCGCTTCTCTTCGGTTCTTGCAGTTCCAGTGGCGACTCTGACTTCCAGCCCAAGAGTCCTGCCTTTTATGCCAAAATCCCCCATTCACACAGCCTGGCTGTCAATCACACAGCAGGGGGGTTGTCCATCCCGGACAACTACCTCAGCCAATGGACACAAATTGCGACTTGGGTCTCCAAGGAGACCCTGTGCAGGGGGTTACTAAACCCTTCCCTCACATTCAGCCCACCTAGACACCCAGACGCCAAGGAGGGCATCTTCGCAGAAGCCCGCCAAAGGACGGCGAACGAAGAAGGCAAACTTGGTTTGCCGCGCAAAGTAAAACACAAGAAGGATGTTAACACAAAGAAATGGTGAATAAACTCGACCGGAGCCAAAATAAAATATATTTGGTCAAGCGGGTTTATGTTCGAGGCTGACACAATAGCCTTAAAACAGTAGCACGTTTATACTATAATCACGGTAGGAAAGTTAGGGTAGATACCACTGCCACCAGCCAAGTCTTAGTGTTAAGGGAGCGAAACAAGGCTCCAGGAGGTACAGACAAAAAGAAATCAGAGTTAACCCTTTCCAATACTCCATGTAAGATGGGGTGTACTGGGTCTTTAGGGTAAATGACTACATAAAGTAAATGGCAACTTTACCTGATTCTGGGGGACAGTAGTCAGCCCCAGAAAAAATGGAGTCAGGGGGAAGTCTTAGAGACAACCCTGTGTCACTGCACTGAAGGTGCGGTGTAACACACACAATAAGTTGGGCTCATGGAGTGGTGTGTCTCCAGAGCCCAAGATCACACAAAAGTAGAAATACACATGGCAAAACACATGTAAGAGTGGGAAAAAGGTTCACACTCGTACCAGGTGGAAAAAATAAACCCCAGAAATCCGGCAAAGCTGCTGAGGGACTCACTAGGTAAGGGAAATTAGCCATATAGGAGAATTCTCCCTAACACTATGCAATTATTGAGAGCTGGATGTTGAGAAACAATCTTGCTCTGAACAAGATTAAGACAGAACTTCTGCTTGTAGCCTTGCCCACCTTAGCAAACAAGCTGGGCATAGCCTATTCTAGTTTTCTTCTTGGTGAGACTACCCTCTCTCCCCTTAAAAAAGTAAAAACCTTGGGGGTAGTACTGGATCAACAATTATCCATGAAGGCTCATGTAAGCAGCCTGGTTTCAGTGCAGCTTTTTATATAAAACTCCTTGCCCAGCTCAGGCCCTTCATCAGTCAAGCCAATGCTGAAACAATCGCCTGTGCAATTGTAGGAGCAAAAATGTACTATTGTGTTAGCTTATTGGCTGGCCTTGATAAAGCAGACATGAATAGACTCCAAGTCATTCAGAACAGGGCTGTTAGAGTAGTCTCAGGGCTCGGGCGCCACAATCATGTCTCGGCTGCTAGAAGGGGCCTGCATTGGCTACCAGTGAAAGCGCGAATACAATATCGGCTTATGGTGATTACTTATAAGTGCGTCAATGGCACTATGCCTGTCTATTTGAGGCAATTTATTTCGGAAAGAACGCAAGGTCGTTCTCCGAGATCAAATAATCAAACATTTCAGAGCATTCCTATAAGTCAAACCAAAAAGGCCGAAAAAGGAGGTTTCTATCGGCCCCCGAGGCCTGGAACAACCCTCCTCTTGATCTCAGAGACCAACCTGCCCTGGAATCTTTCAACAAGAAATTGAAAACCTTGCTGTTTCTCTGATTGGTGGTCTAGCCCCCTCTTCTTCACTGGCTGGCTTTCTTCCTTGTATGAGTTTATGTTCTGTCCCATGCCCTTATGCCTATGGGTTCACGGCTGCGCTATATACATTTTGTAAACTAAACTAATATGCTATCAACCCGACAAATGCTCTAAGATCTCTTTTGGTCTTGGGTGGTAGTCTATCTGAGACAGCTTTTACCTTTTCATGTTGTGGTTGTACCTTCCCATTTCCTACAAAGAAGCCAAGATATTTTATGGCTGACCGGGCCAGTTTGCACTTAGCTGGATTTGCAGTTAGGCCAGTGTTTCCGAGGACTTTCATGATGGTATAAAGGTGGAAGAGATGGTCCTCCCAAGTATTACTATAACTGACAATATCGTCAACATGAACTCCTCAGAAATCAGAATAAGGTTGTAGGATTTGATCCATGAAGCATTGGAAAGTAGTAGGGACCCTGCGTAAGTCAAAAGTAAGGACCTTAAATTGGAACAGTCCTAGAGGCGTTGAAAACACAATGTTTTCCTTGTAACTGGCCCATATACAGGAACTTGCCAATACCCTTTGGTTAGATCTAGGGTAGGTGGATTGGTGGCTGCTCCGAGTTTATCAATTAGGTAATCGATGTGTGGCATAGGATAGGTATTGAAATCTGACATCGCATTAACTTGACTGAAGTCTATGCAAAATCTCCAGGAACGTTCAGGTTTAGTGACCAACACGATAGGATAGGACACAGGTCTTGAAGAGGGCTCTATAATAATGACCTTCAACATTTTGTTGCCTTCCTCAATCACTATCTGTTTTCGGGCTTCTGAGAGTCTATAAGGTTTTAAATGTACCTTTGGGGTGTTCTAATGTAGTGGAAACAAGCCTACTACATCTTTTGGGTCTTCTTGTTTTTGGACAGGTAACTCGGGAGGAATTAAATCTGAGTTATTCATTTCTTCGGAAACCAGGCATGCTATTATTTTGGCTTGGGTGGATGATGGGTTTTCCCCTCCACTCTTTCAAGAGATTTAAGCGATACAAATGGACTTTGTTTTCTGTCCGGTTGGGCTACTTTAAGTACAGGTTTCCTTTCGTTCTATGATCTCATAAGGTCTGTGCCACTTGGAGACAAGTTTTTCCGAGATGGGTAAGAAGACCAATACTTTTAGTCCTTTAGAAAATGATCTTATGCTAACTTTTCTGTCATGCATGCATATTTGTTGGTCCTGGGCCTTTCCCTGTGAGTGCGGACTAAGTCACAAACCAATCTCATATGTTCTTGCATTCTGGTGGCGGTTTGCGAGATGGGAATGGGGCCCTGCTCTCATTCTTCCCAAGTTTCTAGGACATCTCTGGGCTCTCTCCCATAGAGTAGTTCAAAAGTATAGAAACCTGTGGAAGCGTGAGGGGTTTTTCTTACGGCAAATAGTGCCCAAAAGATCATTTGGTCTCAGTCTATCCTATCCTTATCTATTAGTTTTCGAAAGATCAACTTTAGGGTTTTGTTGAATCTTTCTACCAAACCATCGGTTTGAGGATGGTAGACAGAAATTCGCAAGGTGGTAATGGCGAGTAGCACTTTGACTTCGGCCATAAGCTTGCTCATAAAATTCTAACCCTGTTCGGTTAGTATTTCCTTGTGAAAGACGACCCTGGAGGAATACGGTAGAAGGTGTTTAAGGATCTTCAGAGTAGTGTTGTTTCGCATTGGCAATGCTTCAGGATATCGGTTTGCATAATCTGAGATCACCAGGACATATTTATTGCCTAGTCTGGATGTTTATAGAGGTCCAATTATATCCATACCAGTTCTTGCAAAGGGGATTTCTATAATCGGTAACAGGTTCAGAGGGGCAGGTACTGGGATATGCGGGCTGGTCTTTTGACATATTTCGCTGTCTGGATAAAGTTCTTTATATCGGAGTGGATACCGGCACAGTAACATTTCCCACTAATATGAGCCTGGGTATTAGCTTGTCCTAAATGCCACCCAGTAAAATGGGAATGTGTGATCTCCAGTACAACCTTTTGGTGGCTTTTGGGTATTACCAGATGGGTTTTAATTACACCCTCCATAGATGTCTCTTCTGTAAAGCAATCCCTGCTTTAAGAAGAAAAAGGGACTTTGCTTCTCTAAGCCCTCTTCTTCCGGAATTGCTTGTAGCAAACCTTCATCAAGGGCTGGATAATTTCGCTGGGCGAAGGGCTAGGTCGGGATAGATGGTAGGCTCTTCTCCCTTCCTTTCTTCGATGTTAAACTGTTGTCAGTTTCTCCAATGCCTAAGTTACCCCGTTCGGTTTTGTCTGGTTTTCTTTCTTTAAACTGAGGAAATACAGCTCTTTCCAAAATTCCTTGAGGAATTTGATCTCCCCGGTGTATCTCTAAAGGGATTTTACCATGATTCTGTAAGAGAACCTTTACATCTCCCTGGAAGTCGGGATCAATAACACCTGCTAAGACATCTATCCCGAAATTCCATGCTAGGCCAGTTTTCAGGGCCAGTCTTATGTAGCACCCCGGAGGGCGTATCAAAACGAGGTCTGTAGGAATCATTCCTCTCTTTGCCGGGGGAATAATACCTTCCCTACTGCTACAGGTGTCCAATCCTATTGATTCCTTGGTGGCGATGGAAGGGTTAGAAGCTCTCTGACTAGGTTTTTTTATTTTAACTGTACAGTTTCCCTATTTGTTTCAATTGAGTTACATCCCATTCTGACACCATATGTAAGGAAGGCATGGTATCTAGATAGACGGACACAAGTGATAACAGTTTAGAATGTTTATTAAACTGTATAGGTAGGGTGGAAAAAATGCCTAATCTCAACCTAAATCTAAGATGGGAGCAAGCTACAACCATCAAATCAAAATATGGCAGTCCTAGTGGCGTCTTGTCAAAATAAAAGGGCCTATACTAAAAAATAGATGATTGCCAATCCTTGCAACTAAATACCAAAAAGAGTGGGGTAAGATTCACAAGAAAGAAAGAAGTGTTCACAAATGATAAGTGAGGATGTAGGACCCGGGGTGCTCCGTTCCCCACGTTTTGAGTACAGGACAATGTGGGACTCCTGAGCACAGCACACGCTCGAGCTTTCCCAGCACGAGGTGACACTACCGCTTCAGGTATCAGGGCCGTCGGTGGTTAAGTCTCTTTTCTACAAAAAGTCTCTTGCCTCTGAGGACCTGAAAGGCTCCAAAATAACAAACAAAAAAAGTTCCTTTCAAAAGTACATTGGGTGATGCCTTCACCCCTCTATCCCCCTCTTCCGGGTGCATACCCTTCTCGACTGTTTGCCTCCCTCTGTCGGGTTTATTCTGGCTTTTGCTAAGATATTTTCTCTTTAGCATTTACAAATCTCAATGTCTTTTTAAACAGTTCCTGTGGACATCCCTCTGCCGGGTTCACTTTTGTTAACACATTGTTTCTTGGGACTGTAGACTTCGCCACTTACATTTCCTTTTGCTTTCTCTTGATGCAGGAGTCACTTCCCTTGCGTTCTCAAAGGGTTGTCTGTAAAAGACTTTCGACTGTATGGGGATTTTGCTAGACCCCTGTATGACCACTTTGACCTTTCTTGGCAGCTCGCCTACAACCTTCTGGTATCAGTAGTTTCAATCAACACAGGATTATCCAGAGTCTCTTGAGTGAGCAACCACGTGGTGCTGATCCCCCTCTGTAGCTGGTCTTCCCTTAACAATTTTACAGTTCTTTGAACTTTCCTTAATGTGCCACTTTGCGACTTTCATTCAACTCAGTTTGGTCTCTTATCAGTTCTCCCCTTGACTCACTGGCTGTGATGAACCGCTTGGCTTTCCTTGTATCTTAGTCAAGGACGCTACCACGGTAGCAGACATCTCCCTCTGTCCTACTTATCAGTGTAGGCAGGCTCTGCGTACCATTAACAACTACTGCAACACAATTGAGCTATTGTTCGCGGTCTTACGATTCCTTCCATGGTGGTCTCACGGGTCTGGGTCAGAAAGGGCAAGGTTGCTCCTCTCCTTGGCAGCATTTCGATTCTCGCCGCCTTTCTCCTCCTCTTGCACTGCCGTGCCTGGGTAGCTAGCTCATCGTGCGGTCTGCCTTTCTCGTATTGTGCTCTCGTGCTCCACCTTTTATCCCTGTAGGGAAGGGAAAGGGGCTGTCAGGTGTGTGTGTGATCCTGGTCAATTGCCTGACGCCTGTGTTGGGACATATCAAGTAAACGGCTTTGGTGTTTGTCCATCTTTGTTCGTGGCGTGCGTAAGTGTTTGTGACGGAAAAGGGTGCAGGTAGAGTTTCTGATCTTAGTATATAGCAGGATGGGGAAAAGGTATTAGAAGGAGGATACCGCGTCTCACCCGTCGGTTTCCCACTTCCAGTCCCCAAGCATGCCCCATACAGGTGATGCTCCCTCACTGGTACAGCCCCAGGAACTGGATCCAATAGCAATGGCCGTGTCCTGGCCACCTGGATGACAGATCCCCAGGGACTGTTCAGGGAGACAGCTTCATGTTTCTCACACTAACCATCCTAAAATGGAAGCATAATTCCACAACATCCACACAATTCTCGATGACAAATTCCACTTGGGCAGTATCCTTTGATGTAATACGTCTAAAAGTTGGGATTTCAAATAAAAGGTTCAGAACACACTGCCTACTTAATGGACCTACTTCAGTATCCTTAAAAAGCTGCTCTAAGTATAAAATGTTTGTATCTGAAATGGAGAACGGAATCAAACTAGAATCCAAAGGCTTAGTATATTGTGTGTAATTCAACCAATAAAGGGCCCTGTACGTTAGAACTACTTTAGTTTGCCCTTGATTAGAAACGTTCTGATCACATAATGATGGTTTCTTAACCAATGTTTTCCTTCTTTCTTCCAACGTCAAACAAATCGGAAATAATTGTGGTGAATCTTTGTGTGTTTCCAAGTCAGGGGGTATACAAATTGGGGCCATAGGAACTAAAATATTCTTCCCCTTACTTTCTGAATAATTTGGAAGGTCCTTATTGTCATACAAAGTTTTAATTTCCGTTATACTTCTGGGGGCCTCCTCCAACTGCACATTCCCTTCTTCACGAAGAGTCTCCATAATACAATAGGTTGTCATTATAATATTCAAATCTAATTTAACCTCGTCTACTTGGGTTGGTATTAAAAATGTGTCATAGCACTTACCTCGCGCTGGGAGAACATGTGTCTTTTTACATTTATCTTTTTACATTTAGCTTGCAATGGTTTTGTGGATGAAACTTGGTCAGTAAATGTAACATCTGCACGTACTGTGTCTGCCACTTCAAAATAATCTTTAAAAATACAAGCTTTTGAGGTTATTACAGGCGACGCAATAGGGCTATGACCCATGTTACCCTGACTTAATTTCTTCTTCAATTTGCCTAAAAATGTATATGTATCTTTATTTTGCTGCTTAGGCAGGTTCTTGTAGTTTCTTTACTTTTTAAACTGCTCTTGTTCCCTAACCAAGCCTGATTTTCACGAAGTACCAGCCCTACCTACATCTGTCACTTGTACCTCACTCATTGAGTCCATTTGAGGAGACTCTCCATGGAACTTTCTAGTAGAGCCTCCTCCCTATACGGCTCTGAAAAACAAGGACCATACACCAACCTGGAATCGTCCATTTTGCCAGCTAGCACAATTGGAAGGGCAGACAAAGAAGTGGGCTGAATTATAGAAGCAGACCTAAGGCCTTAGTCAAAACCCATGATCCTTTGACGGGTGCTGTTGCGTGCACAAAAGGTGGCTGCCTGAAGTGTGAGCTCCTCTCCTGCTTCAAAATAATCCTGCTCGGGAGCCACCTGTGGCACCAACGTTGTTTGTGACTGATCCCATTGTATTGCTGCACCCTTGGTGCAAATCCTGAGCAAA
Organism: Ambystoma mexicanum; assembly: GCF_040938575.1. Classification (NCBI taxonomy): domain Eukaryota; kingdom Metazoa; phylum Chordata; class Amphibia; order Caudata; family Ambystomatidae; genus Ambystoma; species Ambystoma mexicanum. The sequence continues at coordinate 1,100,600,553 of NC_090934.1, read as the reverse complement.
ATCATACAAAATCTGGCCGTAAATTCGACCCGCCATTTCCAGCGAGTGCAGAAGAGACGAAACGCCAGAGGGAAGTTCCATACTGAGATCACTCAACCCCGCCGTCTGAGCAATGCGGCAAGGCTGTTAGGTGGGCGGAGACTGTGCTACGATCTTAGAGGCCGCATGTGCTCTCCTGCTCCGCACCCGTCTGCTGTGAACATCCAATTAATTGAGGAGGCTCCCATCTGACCATATTACTTACCTACGAAGACCTGTGACGTCCATCCAGAGGCCGGTGGCTGCGGTGAGGAGACTCTCGTCATCGGGCAGGGCGAACCGCTCACCCTTCGCGGATGCCTTCTGCGCTCCGAAGTGCCCTGCTTTGATGTCGAGGTTACCACGCCCTGGGTGGTAGCTTGGTGTTTTCACTGCAGGCACGCCGGTACAGGCATAAAGACGACAACCCTCTTCGGTCTTGCAGCGGCGTGCCCCAGCCGCATTGTACGGTGTCGGAGACACTCCTAGTTAAGGTAACATCTCATAACGTGACCTGAGTGGTGAACCGTCATCGGGTGCCGAGATACCTATTGGATGGTTTACGGTGAGGATCGACCCGTTACACGACATTCATGGACATATCTCCGGCTGGATGGCCAAAACGGAGCTGCATCGCCGGACCGGAACACACTCCTCAAAGGTATCTCTGGCTGCTTATTCGCTCGGAGCATACTGATTTGTATGCAGTGATAACTGTTAGTCTTGTTATGCACTTTGGTTTTTGTGCACGGATGACAGGGATGTGAAGGGGCTGTTCCTTAAAGTGTGCCATTTGATTTGACATCAGCAGCCGGATCCGAGATTGAACCTGGTGTCTGGGTAAACCGTGCGAGGTAACGTGAAGGAGCTGCCATTTCCTCGCTGTTGTTACGTACGAGAACACAATACGTTTGAATCACCCGACAGTGCACAGGCAAATAAATTACCTTTGAACTGGTTGGCATTGCTTACATTGTTAAACATCCATGTGGCCCTTTGTGCAAAGTGTGGCTCACCCTGGTTTGGGCTATATATAACGCTTAATCCTCCTAGTGGGCAGAGCGTTGCACGAGTCCTGGGTGGACGTGATAACAAATGGTTACTAAATTTCAAGTACGCACAGAGGCGCCTGCCCACTCAACTATATATGGACAATACAGCAGTTCCTATCTACTACTGACATGGACGTAACGTGCACACATGCTACGAAAGGCTGTGCGCTCTAGCAAGGCAGCACAGCTTGTATAGTTCTTATTCTGAATACGTGGGCACCCACATTCCACTCAGTCACCCTGATATTCCAAGCTCGAATAACCACGTACACCTGGATGTATTGACGCTATCCAACCACGGCTCTCTTCATTCTCCGGTTGTGCCGCAAAAATCTTACATTAACAGCCTAAATTAAGTCTTGCCCAGTACTTGACCAGTACAGTGCAGGATTGCCTAGACCCTCTTATACAGTGTGCCGATAATCCCTGCTACGAGACCCTACCTAGGCCTAAATTGCTCAAGACTGCGGCCTCATGCTGCACTGCCGAGTTGAAGATTCCAAAAAAACAAAAACTGTGTGTAATATTGAAAACGTGACAGATCCCCCCCCGGAGTCCGGCCTGGATTGTGAAAATTAATGCGTTTGCCTGCTACATGAGAGGTGCGCTGACAACTACGCCCTTATCATTCGGCAATGACTAATGGTGCTGGGTCCAAGAAAAAGAAAACTGGCCCCATAGACTCCATCACAAGCTTCCAGACACCAGCAGCCATGCCTCCTCCTCTGGTTGATCCCCCGTCCATCTCACCTGAGAACACCAGATATGAGCAGCTCCTCTCCACCGTACCGGGTGGGTTCATGTCTTGTCAATGTAAAATTGGATGACATTGTTGCCACTATAGGTTCATTAAAGGCCTGTGTAGAGAAGGAAAGTGCACGTGTAACAGAGGCCGAATCTCGAATTAGCAACAACGTTGACGCTATCGGCCAAAACACCTGCGTTCTTAACCTACTGAAGAGCGAGATGGGCAGACTTTGGGGGAAATGCGATGACTTAGAGTCCCGCTCACGCCGAAATATCATCCGTATAGTTGGGTTAGCTGAATTCTTTTGCAAAGGCCCCATGGAGACTCAGTTGGAGTTGCTATTGAAGTCTCTATTTGGAAACGATGCCTTCTTCGAACATTTCCTCGTAGAACGAGCCCACAGTACATTGGCGCCAGTGCCTAAACTTGGAGCCCTGCCTCGAACCATAATTGCCAGGCTGTTGAACTAGAGAGACAGAGATGCAGCCCTTCGACTGGCAAGGGAAATGGGCCCCTTGAGACACGAGGGCGATAACATCCATATATACCCGGATTTTGCTGCTGGCGTCCAAGCCCAGAAGAAATCCAATGACTTGGTGAAAAGACAGCTCTGCTTGCGACAGGTCCCGTACGCTTTACTGTTCCTGGCTAAACTCTGTATACAACATGGAGCCGTGCCCACTTCTTTGAACACCCCACGGCTATTATGAACTACATAGGGGCTACTATCCCAATGCCGCCGCAGAGACCAAGGAACAACCAAAATGAACTTCCAGATCCAGGAGGAGAGGGAGGAGTTCTGGAAGGGTGACCGTGTTGACTCAGAAATTCTTTTTCCACGCTTGCACAGATGTTGAAGATAAAAGGTGCCCAGGTGGCGCCGACAAATGTCTATCTTATAGGCTGGATGAGTGACGTCCTAACGTGGCAGCTGTGAGCCACCATATTTGCACCCATGGAGAGTTCGAGAAGTTGTTTATGGGGTATCATCATCAGGTTGGGGTTAATGGTGCGGGTGGGGGTGGGAAGGGGGAGAAACAGTAGAAAATGTGGTCCTCTGTGTTAGGCAGAGTAATGTTATGATGGGCCCTCCGGCCTCGGGCACTAGGCCCGAACACATTATGGTGATTCCTGTTAGGGACGTCCAATGTTTAAGTGATGTTGTTCATTTAAAAGCAGAGAGTCGCGCGGATGTTAGTCACAAGTTAACGAGAGGATTTCAGCATCATGTTGGGATTGATAGTGTTAGGCAGAATCCCGTGCAGTGCCCTTAGGGACCACTACACACAATTAAGACTACAGGTAGCAATACAAGTTTTACGTTTGATACAAGCCTGTACTACTATGTTAAAGTGGTAGCAGTAGCGGAGCAGCCAGGCTTATCTCAAGAGTATATGAGCAGTAGCAGAGATTACACAAAGGGGCCACAATTACTGTGGATCAAGCAAACACTGACTCAAGGTTTCAGGTAAAAAATATAAGTGCATTTATTTTTAAACTATTTGTTATAAACACAACACTTCTATTAAATTCAAAACCGCACGTAAAATACACTACAACTAACCAATTCACTTTGTACAGTATAAATCAAGGTAAGTACCCTTTGTTTAAACGGACCGGTGTCATGAAACAAGACACGTTACGGTGAATACGATTGCGATCACCTTTTGACAGTTCGGTCTACTAAATCAATGCGTATCTGCGGCAAGAAATGTTACCGGGGCAAAAACACACTTAGCACCTGAGATACCCAGAGGGAATTGGGGGCAAAAATCATTTGCAATATATTAGGCAGACCAGAAAACTCATTGACAGGAATTCAAGAGTCAAAGGGTCAGAGCCAAAGTCAAGTGACACCGGGTGCCTGTTGTTGGGGATCACACAGTCGGACAGTTGACGATTCAACGTAGCCAAGAATACTTTGATATTGTCAATGTTCGGAAGCAAAAGTTATAAGAAGGAGGGAAAAGTAAGGACAAGCCTTAAGGAAGAGAAATGGGGATTCACCCAAATTCCTCAAGCAGGACACAGTACCTTTCTCAGAGAATGAAGCTGGTGCCACGGCAGTTGTTCCTGGTAGTTTCCTGCAGACCTACGATTCCTGGTGCTTTGGCACGAAGAAGGACGATGAGGGGGTCTGCACCACACAGCTATGAGGCCGGCAGCAGCGACAATGAATAAAAGGTGCGCTAAAAAACAGGAGAGGCTCTTCAGGTGGCTATCCGGACCACTACAGCCGTGTTCAGCGATTTCAACCACAAAGGGATTCCTCTGACTGAAGAAGATGAGCTGGTTATCCCCACCAGGTTCAAGGGAAGAAGACTCCGGACGGGATCTTCTCTTAGTCGTTGAATGGTAGATAGCTCAGGACTGCAGCAGGGCTTCACCGGTACGGGATAGTTCCAGCAGTCGACCTCGCCTCTGCTTCTCTTCGGTTCCTTGTAGTTCCAGTGGCGACTCTCTGACTTCCAGCCCAAGAGACCTGCCTTTTATGCGAAAATCCCCCATTCACACAGCCTGGCTGTCAATCACACAGCAGGGGGGTTGTCCAGCCCGGACAAACACCTCGGCCAATCATGAAAAAGTGCGACTTGGGTTTCCTACGATACCCTCTGCAGGGGGTGACTACACCCCTCCCTCACATTCAACCCACCTAGACACCCAGGCGCCTAGAGGAGGTCCTTCTTGGCAGAAGCCTGCCAAAAGACAGTGAACAAAGAAGGCAAACCTGGTTTGCCGCGCAAAGTAAAACACAAGAAATTTAACAAAAAGAAATGACGAATAAACCGCACCGGAGCCAAAAGAAAAGTATTTGGTCAAGCGGGTTTAAGTTCCAGGCTAATACAATAGCCTACAATACTACCACGTTTATATAAGATAACCGCGGTAGAAAAGTTTAGGGTAGATACCACTGCCACCAGCCAATTCTAAATGTTAAGAGCGAAACAATGCTCTAGGAGGTACAGATAAAAAGGGCTAAGAGTTAACCCTTCCATGTAAGATGGGGTGTACTGGATCTGTGGTTAATTTGACTAAGTAAAATTAATGGCAACTTTACTCTTTTCTGGGTGACAGTAGTCATCCTCTGAAATGGAGTCGGTGGGAAGTCTGAACGACATCCCTGTGTCAATGCACTAAAGGTGCACACAAAAGAAGGGGGCCACTGAAGTGGTGTACTCCAGACCCCACAATCATACAAACAAGTAAAATACACATAGCAAAACATGGGTAAGAGTGGGGGAAAAGCTCACACTCTTACCAAGTGGAAGGAAATAACTCCAGAGATCCAGCAAAGCTGCTGAGGGTCTCACTAGGTAAGGGAAATTAGCCATGAAATGAGAATTCTCCCTAACAGATGGTGCGGGTTGGGGTGGGGCACGGACAAATGTTACCCTCGGCACTAGGCCGAGATTTGTGAGGGATGTAAAAAGTTCAAAATCAGAGAGTTATGTTGCAGCAGGCACCGCTTGTTGGGCGGGCACACTTCAATGCACAGGGAACAGAACCAAGATAAATGACGACCATGACATCGGTTGATAAGGGGTTGGTGGTTGAGCTACTCTCCTGGAATATCCGGGGGCTCAACAACCCGGTCAAAGCCAGGAAAATTGCAGCCTATGTAACTAGGCATAGTCCTCAGATCCTTCTTCTACAGGAGACACATGCGCTCAGAAATGTCAACACTAGCTTTCACCCACGCTGGGGGGGACCTCTTTGGTACTATACGGAGTACTCGGCTCAGTCTAGAGGAGTGCTCACGTTGATTCACCCAAACCTCGGGTTCCGATACCTGGACAGTAAGATGGACACCAATGGCAGATGTGTGCTGGCCTGGGGGGAAGTGCCGGGTCGACCAATAGTGATAGTCAATACCTATGGACCTAATATCGACGATCCAGAATTTTACAGTACAATACTGAATATGCTGGTCACTTCCGTTGATGCGCTAGTGGTGTGGAGGAGGGATTTCAACACAATCCTTGATGTGTCCTTGGACCGGTCTTCGGTTGTCCCCCGGGGGCTCACAATGGCCGCATTGGCCCTAAGACAGATAATGCAACAAACATCCATAATTGACATATGGCAGGTCCTAGACCCACAAGAAAAGAGGTTTACTTACTACTCATCTGTACATGACTCGGAGTCGTGTGTAGACTACTGGCTCATTGAGATTCATCCCTGCACAGTTTCAGACCACTCCCCAATATCCCTCACCTTCACCCTGCGAGACACCACACCACGCGCTAACCCTGGAGGATGCCCCCCACCATACTTGGGGATCCCCATCTATGTGAATCACTCCACATTGAGATAGAAGAGTTTAATTGATTGATGGATCGGTGAATAATCACGCTACCCTATGGGAGAAGTTTAAGGTGTAGGTGCGGGGTGTCATTATGGCAAAGTCCACTGGATTGCTGAAAACTGTCAGCTGGGAACTGAGTATAACGGAAGCAAAGTTAGATATGCTTGAGATTGAATATAGCACTAAACACAGTAAGGAGACCCTTTTTGATATCCATACAGCATTGAACGAGTTTAACAAACTCGCGGACAGAAATCCTGTATATGATGACCCCAGCCCAGGCCCGCAGATACAGGGAAAGCAACAAAGCTGGTAGATTCCTAGCTAGTATGCTTAAAGCAGACAGTTGCCACAGCACAATTGCCAGCATCAAGACAGCACATGGGACGACAGTGAACCGGGAACAAGATATCAATGCCACATTTACCGACTTTTATAAATCCCTATACTCCAACCACGATATTAAATCTAAGGAGGAGATAACCAACTACTTACATGAACTTGACCTCCCAACCCTAACCCCCGACACACGTAGTGCACTAGGTATACTCATCACGCTTGAAGAAATCACCACTGCGATAAAAGCACTAACTTCCGGCAGAGCCCCTGGCTCGGGTGGCCTGGGAGCCGAGCTATACAAGGAGTTCCATGACAAATTGGCCCCCGTGCTGCTGAGTGTTTGGGAGGAAGCAATGGATTGGGGCACACTCCCCAAATCTATGCGCAAGGCGGTTATTACTGTTCTCCTTAAGCCCTGACGCCCCGCACACGACATGGCCTCATATAGGCACCTTAATAAGGGCATGGCTGCCTCCAAAACCGGGCCCAGGTTCCCTGAATGTGGAAATACCGGGCCATTCCGAGTATGGAGGGCCCAGTATTTCCTCCTTCAGGGAACCCGGGCCCGGTCCTTTCCCATTCGAGCCCCCTAGGGCTCATTGGGAATGGGGATGGAGCTAACAACGGGCCCATTACAAGCGGGCCCGTTGTTGGCTCCCTCGTTCCCTCGCGGGACCCGCAAAGGACGTCTGGTAAGACCAGACGTCCAGAGCGGGCCCTGCGAGGGAACCTCGTAATATTGCAGAATGGGTTTAACGGTGCCGGCACCATTAGCAGCGCCGTTAAACCCATTCCGCAATAGTTATAATGAATTATAAATATATGTAATGTTATCGGATGATGACACTATGCCTCCGGCATCACCCTAACCTGTTATGCCTATTGTAAAATATGCAAATGTGAATGAAAATTGTATCTGATGTAGTGATGTGATGTCTGTGCTGCGGCCCTGCTTGGATGTGACTCTCTATGAAAATTAAAGTTAAACATTTTTTAAAAAACATGATCCTTTGACCTCAATGATTATTCAACAGCTGGCCTGAAGCTGCAATAAAACCATCCAAATAAGATATTTACGCCCATAGATCTTTCAAAATAGACCGAACTTCCCGGATCTCAAAATTAGGGGAGTCAAATCCTCTATAAATAGAATTAAGGATACGTGAGAGAACAGGAAAGGAAAAAGCATCCACATATTGGAAAAACGATTATAATTCTCCACACCATCTTTAAGTTGGACAGGAGTAGGCTGTAAAAAAAATGGATCTATGTGATTTGACCGCGGCTGATTTGCCCGCAGGTGGAACGTTTGCATGAGAAAGGTGCGAACCACCAAAAGTTTGCACCTTTCTCGTGCAAACACAGGTACATACCCACACCCACAACACACCCATGACACCCTCAACAAACCCCCACCCACACCCCCAACATAAACAAACCCCACTTACCTTTTTCCTCACACTGAGGCCCTGCGGCGCCAGTTCCCTTACACTTCCGTGATCGGGAACCGGCGCCACAGGGTCCTTTTCTTTTTTTTTACGGGTCTGCAGGGGTATCCCCCACATCACCCGCTCACTATACTAGCCACTATACTAGGCAAGTAGGTGCAGCACCGCCCAAATGGGGGTCGTGGAAGAGGTGTGTCTGGGGGATGTTCGTAAACCTCTATTGTTCCCTCCGCAACCCCCGATACAAAGCCCATATGAAGGGGACTTCCACAATCCCTCTCATGTGGGAGGTAGATCATTCCGAATCAGCAAGGAATGGATCCTTATCACTTCGGATGCCCTGGGCCTTACAGATCGTTCATCAGGGATACTGTCTCACTATACTGTGAAGTATAGTGAGCGGGGTGTTGCGTGGGACACCACCGCAGCCCCCGTTTCTTTTTTCTTTTTTGCGGGTGTGATGCAGGGTTATCCCCTGCAACACCCCACTCACTATACCACACAGTATCTTTTAGTGTTCGAAACTTTGGTGGTAGCATTTTTAGACCTTTTTGTACGTGTGACGGTTTAGATATGGTCAAAACATACAATACCAAAAAAACAATAGATGAACATGCCGACTCCACCGTCATACATTGTGGAAGGCTACCCATCACACCTTGCACTAAAGCACTCCTTCCTACAAAAACAGGGGAGTATTCTCTTGACTGAAAGGCTATAGTTCGATGAAGTATAATTTTCTCTCTTTCGTCAAACATAGGTAACACAGTCTCAAGTCCAAAGAAAGTCTCACCCTTTTTGCTAACTTGTGCGAAAACACTGGGGCCAAAATGGAAGCGTCCAATATTAGATTTACATTGGGACAGTTGTCAGTCATCTAAATAGATGTGCTCCAATGAGCACGAGTCAGAGCTCAAATGGCCCCTTTCCTCTCAGTCTTTGTACCTCACACGTTCATAGAGGCTGAAGTCAAGATCCCTCAGGCAAGTAGGTGCAGCACCGCCCAAACGGGGGTCGTGGAAGAGGTGTGTCTGGGGGATGTTCGTAAACCTCTGTTGTTCCCTCCGCAACCCCCGATACAAAGCCCATATGAAGGGGACTTCCACAATCCCTCCCATGTGGGAGGTAGAACATTCCGAATCAGCAAGGAATGGATCCTTATCACTTCGGATGCCTGGGCCTTACAGATCGTTCATCAGGGATACTGTCTCACTTTTGCTCAATGCCTTCCAGAGCATCCACCGGCCAACCAGCTCCTGTCTCCAGACCACCTCTCCTGCTGGAGGAGGCTTGTCAGCTTATAGCGAAAGATGCCAGTGATCCAGTTCCCTGCTCAGAACATTATTTTCTGGTGCCGAATAAGTATGGGGGTCTAAGATTCATCCTAGATCTGAGGCTCTTGAATCTCTACTTATGCAAAGACAAGTTTGACATGGTCACCCTAGCCCAGATTCTTCGGGCCCTACACCTGAAGGATTGGCTGTTCTCCATGTACTTCCATGTGCTACCAATTCAAGGTCCTGCCATTCAGCATTTCCTTGGCACCCACAGTCTTCACCAAGCTGCTGACAGTGGTAGAGGCTCGTCTCAGAAGGGAGGGCATTAATGTCTTTCCCTATCTGGACGACTGCCTCAGCTTTTCTGCGTTTGCTGGATCTCGTGTCCTCCTGCATTATTCTTGTTCCAGAGACCTGGCTACACATGTGGCCACTGAAATGGCTTCTCAGTTGGCAGTGATCTCAGTTTTAGGGTCGCACATCAGGTCATTTTCAGGTCTTGCCAAAATTGTCCAGAGACCTGCAATGGTGGTCCTAGAGGAACACCCTACTGAAGGGAGCATTGTTTTGACAACCCTGTCCCCAACTGACCCTGAAAGAATGGGTTGGTCACCTATGAGATCTGACAATGCGTGACCTGTGGTCTCTATCAGAAAGCCCAGAACACATGAATTTGCTGGAGTTTAGAGCGGTCAGGCTCGACCTGTTCGCTTTCCTCCAGAGAATGGGATTATGGATGCCTTGAGCAGATATACTTTAGCCTCCCATGAGTGGGCCCTCTGTCAGGAAGTTATAGAAGTGTTCTACCGCTGGGGGAACCCTTAGGTGGACCTCTTTGCTTTCATTGTGAACCGGAAGTGCAGATGTCTCTGCTCCAGGCAGTTTCCACAACAGGGTGCTTTGGGGGTTGCCTTGACGGTTGAGTGAGACTACGACCTGCTCAAATGCATTCCCGCCGATCTCCGTCATACCTTCATAGTTCCCAGAAGGCAACACCTGTTTGGATCCACATTAACCTTGATCGCACCACACTGGACCCGGAGAACATGGACCCGGAATTGCTGGACATGGCCATCTGCCCTCCCTTGTCCTTCCGCAGAGAGTGGACCACCATACCCAATCAGAGAAATGAATCCTGCATCGGACCCTCAACAGCCCATACCTTCCTTCTTGGCTGCTGAAAGGTTAAGGTATAAGGAGTGGGATTTGTCAGTGGATGTTCTTGACGTGTTCCTCTCTGCTAGGAAACTCTCTTCAATTAATTTATGCCTACAAGTGGTGTAGATTTTTGACTGGAGAGGGATCTGGGCCCTTTTGCCTGCTCCACATTCTCCATTTTGGATTTTCTGCTCTCTTTGACCCTGACGGGCCTGCAGATTGCCTCTGTGAAGGGGTAGCTTGCTGAAATAGTATTTTTCAAGAGGACTCCAGAGAAGGGCTTGTTTTTCACGATCACCACTGTCATGCAATTTATGCAGGGATTGTGTAATCCGTCATCCCACGCCAGTTTCTTGTTCCGACATGGAATTTGAGATTAGTGTTAACACTTCTTATGGGTGCTCTGTTTGAGCCCCTCCATTCTTGCTCATTTAGATTGCTCACCTTTTTAAAAAAATGTTTTATTGACATTTGTACCCATTTACTAAATGAATGGAATGGGGGAGGGCAAGTTGATAGGTGTCCCTTCTTTAGCCATCTATCCCAAATGTCACATGTTGTTTGAAGGACTACACCGTGTTGTGCGTCTATCTTACTCTTACTTCCCGTCCCCTTTCCTCCATACTGGATGGGCGTCCCTTCCAAGGGGCGGGAGACGGAACCTTTTTCATCAGAAAAAAACCTTCCCCTTTAAATTTGGAGGCGCGCAGGGGCGCTGTCCAGGGAGCATGCGCTGCCCTGACTCCACCCTCCGGTGCCACACCTCAGTCCCCTTTTCCACGTCGACGGGCAGAATTCACCAGCACTCCTTGGTTTGGCTTTGGCCATGTAATTCCACGTGCAGATACTTCTTCTCTTTGTCTTTTTTGTCTTATCTATCATTCAGGTACTCGGTCCTCAGGCGTCACGTTCCTCCCCGGCGCATGTCGACTTTTACAGGGTTCAGCAGGTGTCCATCCTGCAACAAGCTTTTCCCAACTTCAGACCCCCACGTCCTCTGCCTACGTTGCCTTGGCCAAGACCACGGTTGGCAATCATGTTCGGTGTGTGACTCGCTGTCCTTGAAGGCGCTGAAGAACAGACTAGCCAGGTGGAGGGAGCTCTTCCAGAGGTGGTCTCTAGAGGATCTCAAGAACTTTGTGAAGCATCGAACCAGGCCCAAGGTAGGGCCGATATTCTCTGTTGCACCCTGCAAGGGAGACTACTTCCCAAGAGCTCTCCCACACGGGAGGGACCGGTCTGGTCCTTCTACTGGCACGTGCACCGAGGCTGCTTCAGCTACCTGCCTTCGGGTCGAAGGATCCTCGGATCCTCCCGGGCACTTTGTTGAGGGACCGGAAGGTTCTTTTACCGGGTCTACACCCGAAGGGCTCTGCCCTTTTACCGGCACCACGGCCGAAGGGATACGCCCTAATACCGGCAATACGTCCGAGGGGCTACGCCCTAATACCGGCAATACATCAGAGGGGGCGCCTAAACACAGCTCTACCGACCCCCGGGTTGAGTGTGTCATACCGACCGGGCCTAGGCCCGAGAAGCAGGGTAGGCCTTGTGATCCACATGCAAGAGTCTTGGACGAGGCCAGGCCCAGCGGGCTGAGCACCACGTCGCAGGCACGTCGCAGGCACGTGGCAGGCAGCTCAACAAAATGGTCGCCGCGCCAGAATGAGGCACCCTCCGATGTCATTCCCGGAATTTGGCGAAGAACGAGTGTCAAGGTGGGACTGTCCTCAACCAGGTACATGGCCTACAGTCTACCCCTCAGTTGCGCAGGGCAGCTTTCCTTGGCGTCCATATGCACAGGGTATGCAGCGGCTCTAGCAGCTTCCCACTACCCCATCGGCACCCCCTGCCACCACTTTGGCCAGCGAGGAGGTGCTCTTCGAGAAGTTCCTCGGCCTCATGAAGTCACCTCAGATGGGGGTTATCATCAAAGACGCCATCGGTGAAGTCCTCCCCGCAATGCTAGAAACACTACAGATGCCTAGGCCCCGGCGCAGCCACCTCCTCCGGCTCCCAGCCGACTCCACAGGGAGCTACACCGCAGCCTCCGCCGCCTCCTCAGCCTCCGGCTGCGGGCTCTGTACCCCAGCCTCCGGCGCCAACTACTCCTCCTCCTCCACAGGGTCTTCCAGATCCACAGGATACGGATGAGGAGGAGGATCCGGACACGCCATCCTCAGCCAGGGCCTGCAACAAACGTCTTGCTGGTCTGGCGGAGTACCTGGGCCTCTCCCAACCCGAGGTCGAGCAGCCGGCAGAGGGGGTTCTGGCTGAAGTCCTCATGCGACGCCCCTCTGCCAAATCGGGGATTCCTTTGCAGACCGATGCAGTCTCCCTGGCCAAAAAGGGCTGGCTCAAACCCCACTCAGCCCAGCTGGTCAATCGACGCCTGGATGCCAAGTACAGGCAGGTGGAGTGGGATACACTCTTGCTTTCGGCCCATCCTCAGCCACACTCTTCGGTGATCGCTACGGCATCACTATACTCCATGCCCCAGTCGTCCTCTGCCTCTTCCTCTGCGGCCCTGCTAGGCAAAGGGGAGAAGATCTTTGAGGCATATGGCAAGAAACTCTATTCCAACACCTCTTTACATCTACGTCAGGCCAACGCTGATGCCATACTGGCTGCCGCCAACCAGAGATTATGGCGGGAAATTGCAGACTCCTCCCGGAACTCCCACCCAAAGCCAATCACGCTTTAAGGCGGGGCTGGCTGAAGCCAAGCTGGTGGCGCATAACCTCATAGAATCCACAGTGGCTCATATCGATACCACAGGCCATGCCATATGTATTGCCACGGACATGAGAAGAACAGCCTGGCTCCAGGCAACAAAGTTCAACCCGTATGTCCAGGAGCGGATTCTAGATCTACCGTTTGAGAGGGGAGGGGGGGGCCTCTTCCACTCCTCTATGGACGAGGAGCTGGACAAAAAGAAAAACAGCTCACAAACGGCAAAGTCTTTATCCATCCTCACGAAGACCATGCCCAAATCGTACACCCAATCTCAGCAGTGCTCGGAAAGGGGTCGTACATATGGAGGGTTCCGCGGCTTCCAGGAAAGTAGATCCAGGCAGCCGAACCGCAACAAAAGGGGGGGGGGGAGTAAGGGCTTTTTCAAGTCCCCCCTTCTCAGTGTCGGCCTCCGAGGGAAAGAAAGCATGTCACGCCCCTTCGGGTCCACGCGTCTCTGGTGGGGGGCAGGCTTGCTCTCCATGCACAGTTCTGGCGGCAGAATTTCGCGGACCCCTGGGTCCTATCCGTAGTATCCACGGGGTAGCGCCTTCCTATACCAGCCTCTCCTCCCTCCTCCCCTCCACTCCCACAGGTTGGGACAGCAACTCTTTTGGCAGAGATCCGGTGGCTCGTAGAGAGCCTGGCAGTGGAGGAAGTCCCAGCCTCCCAGCGAGGCTTTGGCTTTTACTCCAGGATTTTTGCCATTCAGAAGAAGAACCAGGCCGGCCTGAGAGTTGTGCTGGACCTTTCCACCCTCAACCTCTTCTTACCCCCGCAAAAATTCAAGGTGGTTATGCCAGCTTTTATAGCGGAGACATTGGACAAGGGAGACTGGATGTGCTCCCTGGATCTGAAGGACGCGTACCTACACGTACTGATTTGGCAGCCCCATTGTTCTTTCCTATGGTTCAGGATCATGGGCTATCATTTTCAATACAAGGTTCTTCCCTTTGGCCTCAACTCGGCCCCCAGGGTCTTTACCAGACTCATGAATGCCGTCGCGGCCCTCCTCAGAGTGCAGGGTCTCCACATCTACCCATATCCCGACGACTGGCTCGTCAGGGCTACATCTCCGGTGGCGGTTCACCACTCTTCCCATGCCCTAATGAACACACTGCACGATCTGGGCTTCTCGCTCAATCTCAAAAAGTCACATCTGCAGCCCACTCAGACTCTGACTTTCCTGGACCTCATCTGGGACACGTGCTCCGAGAAGGTCTTCCCGTCGGAGGACAAAATCTCGGCCATCAAGAGGGCCACCGCCCACTTCCTCAGCCGAGTGGTGACCTCTGCATGGTGGTACCAGCATCTCCTGGGTCTACTCGCAGCGGTCCTATTAGCCGTGCCACACACAAGACTAAGGATGAGTAGGATTCAGCTACACTTCGCGGCCTCATGGAACCAGGAACGTGGCTCTCAATCCGAAATGATAAACGTCCCTCCATCTCTCCACCCAGGCCTAACATGTTGGTCCAGGGACTGCAACCTACGGACGGGCAAGCCCTTTTGGCCGCCCTGCCCGCTGGTCGTCATCACCAGACTCCTCTCTCGAGGGCTGGGGAGCCACCCTGGACGGCCTCTCGGTCCATGGCACCTGAACTCGACAAGAGCAGGAATACCACATCAACTTGTTGGAGCTGAAAGCCATCTGGCTAGCGCTCAGAGCATTCCTACTGCTTCTCAGGGGCAAGGTTGTCCTCATCCAGACGGACAACTCAACCAGCATGTACTACATCAACAAGTAGGGAGGCACCAGATCCGCTCCTCTGTGCAGACTGGCGACCAGCATGTGGGAGTGGGCCCTGGAAAATGACATTTACCTCACAGCAGTCCACCTCCCAGGGGAATCCAACCTGGAAGCGGACAGGCTCAGCAGGCTGGGAGCTGACAAGAGTGGCAGCTAAACAACCTCGTTATTCAGGAGATCTTCAATAGGTGGGGTCACCCCCACGTGGATCTCTTTGCCACCTGGCACAACAAGAAGTGTCCCCTGTTCGCATCCTGGCAAGGTCAGGGCCCAGCTTTCTGGGTGACGCATTTCACCTCCAGTGGACCGGCATTAAAGCCTACGCCTTTCCGCCCACTCACCTGATCCACAGGATAATCTGCAAAATCAAGGAGTCTCGCCGACTCCTCATTATTCTGATAGCTCCATGGCGGCCAGCCATGGCAGGGTTTTCGGAGCTACTCAGCCTCTCGGAGGTGCCTCCCTATTCACCTTCCGACGGGCCCAGCATATCTTCTGGCACAGCAGGGGGGGCGGAGTCATCCACCCTGCCCCAGGGAAACTAGCCCTCACAACGTGGTACCTGAGCAGGTAACGCTTCAGCACCTTAGCCTCTCACAAGCCAATCTGGAGATCATACAAGGCGCCAGGAGCAAAGCCACCAGGGCCCAGTGGGGCAGAGGACAAGGACTTTCTACTTCTCTAAAATGTCTATCCCGGATGTAGAAAAAATAATCCTGTCGCTTAAGCCTTCTAATTGCAAAGGTGACATTTGTCCAGCGCAACTTATAAAGGATGCTGCCAGAGATCTATCTCCATTCATTACTAAATTAATGAATGCCTCCTTCGCATCAGGTACCATCCCAGCCAATCTTAAACAATCATGGATGCTCCCTCTCCTCAAAAAACAGACTCTAGATCCCCTCATTCCGACCAATAACCGCCCTATTACTACGGTTCCAATTCTACTTAAAATTCTAGATAAAGCTGCCTAAATTCAAATTCAACAACATCTTGATCGCCATAAACTACTAGGCAATAGACAATCTGGCTTCCGACCATTACACGGAACGGAAACAGCCTTAATTGACTTAAAATTGCAAAATGACGAACTGAGAGACAAAGGTAGGGTAGTACTTCTGCTTCTGCTTGATCTCTCAGCCGCATTCCATCTGGTTAATCAGAGTCCTCTGTGGACATCTTGACTCAGCAGCCCACTTTTCCCAGGAAGCTATCCGATGGATTGAATCTTTCCTGAGTGAGAGAACGATGAGTCTTCTCCCCTTCGGCAGAAGCTGACCCAACCCCTATTCAGTGCGGTGTCCCGCTGGGCTCCTGTGTTTCGCCAACACGCTACAATATTTTCACCAAACCCTTGTTTGATGATCTGGATCTTCTGGGTGTCACCTACACTAACTATGCAGATGACACTCAGATTCTCCTTCCGCTTTCTGGGGATTATAGTAAGGACTCGGAGTTGGTGAACAAGTTTTACCTTATCATCCAAGCTTGGATGGCCACACATGGGCTATGCTTAAACGACGATAAGACTGAGTTGTTGATCTTAGGTTCACAGGCTAACATCAAAAAACTAGGTCAGGAGTTTACCTCATTTAATATTGATGGGAATACCATCAAGGTCTCTGAGGAGGTAAAAACATTGGGATTCTATCTGGATGCCACATTGTCTTTCGACAAACAACTAAAATCCCTTAATTCATCCACAACCTACACTTGTAAACTGCTACAAGCAGGTAACCCCTTCCTCTCTGAGAATAGTAGTTTGATTCTGGCCAGAGCTTTAATACTCTCCAGGATTGATTACTGTAACGCCCTCTACAGTGGAGCTAAGAAAACTACTATTCGGAAGCTCCAGATACTACAAAATAATGCCTTAAGAGCAGCCTTAGGCACTAACAAATGAACTCCTATCTCATCCCTCAGACGCCAACACAAATAGCTATCCACAAATAATAAAATTCAGCTTGAAACTCTGTCCTTGACGCACAAAGCCCTTAATAATGCTGCCCCTAGCTACCTGGCAGATAAATTCCAAAGAATAACTTCTACTAGGCCAACTATAGTTGGCAATACTAATTGCCTGATTATACCCTGATTTGACTTACCATCATCGGTGGCAATAGTTTCCCCGTTAAGGCAGCGAAACTATGGAATACCATTCCCCAAGACATGCGTAGGGACCTACCCTTCCCATACTTTAAGAGGAATGTTACCAAATACATCATCCAGACCGACCCATATTCTCTGTCGGTAGCCTATGAGTGGAATGGGCCCACATCCTGACAACTATCCACTGCTGAAACTCACAGGCATGATCTGCCTCTTTGCTACATGTCGAGTTTGTGAGTTTCTCTTAGTGAAATACCTCCAAATGTATACCTATCCATGTATATTATTGTAAATACGTAGGTGCCTATCTCTGAACTTTGAATTGTGATCTGTAGTTCTGTAACGTCTCTATTTGTAAATATTGTTATATATTGTATTACTATGTAAACCTCGCATTTGCCTATTGTTGCGCCCTATTACCTCCTGGTCTGGTGTGCGTAATTAAGTGAATAAATAAACAAACAAACAGTACAAAAGCAAATGGAACAGATTCTGCTCATGGGCAGACTCCAATGGTATCGACCCCTTGGCTTGCACTTTGGACGACATGCTCTCCTTTTCGGCGCACATCGCTCATTCAGGCGTGCAGGTGGACACCTGCTGCACATACCTTGCAGCCATTGAGGCTTACAGGAACTCGGAGGAGGGCATTTTCTCCTCCTCCAACCCTATCATCAAGAAACATCTGACGGGTCTCGCTAGGTTCTACCTGCTCGTCAAGAGACCGCACCCTGTGTGGGACCTTAACATAGTCTTGGGCGCCCTGGCGCACAAACCATTCAAGCTAATGGCGTCCGTGGACATCAGGCTAGTCACCATCAAGACGGCCTTACCTCGGCTCGTAGAGTCAGCGAGATCCAGGCGCTGGTCGCCTCAGACCCATATTCCACTTTTCACAATGCGGACGCATCCGGCATTTCTGCCTAAGGTTCCGTCTGCGTTCCACTTAAACGAGGAAAAAGTCCTTAATATGTTTTTTCCCGATCCCTAGGACGAAGCACAGAGTGCTGCACTGCCTGGTCTACTTGGACAGGACCAAGGGCTTCTGCAAATCAGACACCCTGTTTGTCACTTTCGGAGGCTCAAGACCAGGCTATCGGGCCTCGAAGGCTTCCATATCCTGCTGGATGGTCTCTGCCATCAAGGAGGCATACGAGGGCCAGCACAAGCTGCTCACGGCCAACATGCATGCCCATGCAGTCGGGGCCAAGGCAACGGCCATCGCATTCTAGCGCCATGTCCCTTGGTAAGTCATAAGCAGGGCGGCCACCTGGGCCTCTCCCTCGGCTTTCTGCAAGCATTACTGTTTGGATGCCAGCTCTAGATCTGATGCAGCTTTCAGACAGGTGGTTCTCAGGAACCTATTTGCTTAAGGAGGGTCTCCTCTCCACCCTGGGGCTACAATCAGTTGTAATTGCCCATTCAGTATGGAGGAAAGGGGACGGGACGTAAGAGTAATTATAAGTTACTCACCGTAGTGACTAACATACTCTTAGTCCATAGTCCCCTTATAATTTAAGGGTGACGCATTTCACCTCCAGTGGACCGGCATTAAAGCCTACGCCTTTCCTCCCACTCACCTGATCCGCAGGGTAATCTGCAAAATCAAGGAGTCTCGCTGACTTATAATTTCCCTGGCAGCCATAATAACCCGGCCATAGGGCAACCCGCCACTGCTCGGTCCATCCAGGCCCTAACCTTTTCCCTGCTTTCTGTGAATCACTCTTGCACCACTCTCAGTTGGGCTGCCTCGTAGTATTTATTTATGTTTGGCAATCCCAGCCCCCCATTATGCCTTTGGATCATGAGCAGATATAAAGCGACTTTGGGGCGTTTATTCTGCCACGTGAATTTTCATATCATTGTGTTTAGTGTCCTAAAAAAACGCCTGCTGGACTGCAACCGGAAGGGTCTGAAATGTATATAGGAGTCAGAAGAGAGTCACTATTTTGATTGTCGTTATTCGCCATAGCCAAGAGATAGGGATGGGGGTCCATTTCGAAAAATCTTCCTGTACTTCCTTTAGTATCCCCTTGCTGGTTAGTTCTACCCCTAGTTATGAGATACTACTTGCTGTCCTAAAGGCAGAGCACCTGCGCATGGCTGCCAACTGTTCTCTTGATAGGCCAGTTCCAACACTTCTGACTTGGTCATATTTATTTTAAGCCCCAATATCTTTTCTTGTTCTCTCAGTACTGTCACCAAGGCTGGGATTGACGTTTCCGGTTCCCCGAATGTCATCAACATGTCGTCTGCATATGCTGCTGTCTTGTGTATTTGGCTACCAAATGGGATACCTTTTTATGTTTTGGTCTAATCTAATTGAAGCTAGCAGTGGTTCTACATAAATTGCGTATAGTTGGGGGGGATAAGGGGCATCCCTGCCTTGTGCCACATTCTATTCTTATTGTGTCTGATATCTGTGTGTTGATGGAAAGCCTCATTGAAGGGTCTTTATAGTTTGCTTTCACCATATGAATATAATTTAGCCCGAACCGCATATGTTTCATTACTTGGAACAGGTATGGCCATTCTACCCTGTCAAAAGCCTTTTCGGCATTTAGGGATATCGGTACCGCCGAGGTCTGTTTGACTTCTACCTTCTCTATCAGGTGAATGACCTTTCTTGTGTTGTCCCACGTCTATCTCCCAGAAATGAAGCCCGACTGGTCCTGCTCTATCACCGATTGCAGTATGTTCTTTAGTCTATCCGCCAAGATCTCTGTATATATTTTGGTGTCTAAGTTCAGCAATGTTATGGTCCGATATGAGCTGCAGCTCGTTAGGTCTTTATTTGGTTTCCCTAAGAGGCCCACCTTCGCCTCCGACATGGAGCGCGTTATTCTCCCATTTTGCCATAAACAAATGATATAATTTTGTGAGAAATGGTGTGAGGTCCTAACTTAGTATTTTGTAAAGGAGTGCAGGGAATCCGTCTCGGCCCGGTGCTTTGTTACTAGGGAGACGCTTAATAGTGTTTTCGACCTCATCCTCTGTTATATGCTTTTCCAAGGAGTCCCTGTCTTCCTGGGTCACCTTAGGTATCTGCAGCCTTTCTAAATACTCCTGTATGGTTTGTTGATCAGGTCTTTCTGAGGAGTAGAGCTGCGTATGAAAGGTTGAGAAGGAGTCTCTGCTATCTCTGGACTCTGTAGAGATTGTGCCGTCCGCCAGCTTGATGTCTATTTTGCTTTTATTACTCTGTTGTTTTAGAAGTCTCAACAACATTCTGTCTGCCTTGTTTGCCCTGATGTAATATCGCTGGTTTAGATTAAGTAGTGATTTCTCTGCCCTGCCTGTCCGCAATAGGTCTAATTGTCTCATATTATCTTTTACCCTGCTGTAGTTCACCTTGTTCTTCTCTGGCATTTCTGTTTGGGCATCTCTCAGTTCGGCCTCTAAGTCCTTTTCTAACCTGTCCTTCTCTTTTGACATTTGTGCATCGAGAGAAATAATCTTCCACCTGAATAACGTCTTGTGGTCGTCCCAGACTGTGTCTAGGGGAGCCCCTTGTGTGTCATTGATTTCGAAATAGGTTCTGCTTTGTCTCTGTGTTTCTCGTGCCACTGTGTCGTGTAGCACTTCACTGGGCATCATCCATGGCCAGACCGGCTTTGTAGTGTGATCCCTCTTAAATACACCCATATGGGAGCGTGGTCCGATAGGGAGATCTGGCCTACCCTTATCTCCATCAGTGCCCCAAGTACCCCTGGAGTTCCCCATGCCTAATCGATCCTTGAAAATGTCCGATGAATGTGGAAGAAACTTGTGTACCCTGCCTCATCCCCTTTTTTTGTTCTCCACATGTCGCTCAGTGCTAAGTAAGAAAGCTTGTCCAGTAAGGTGCTGGATAGGTGTTAGGGAGAATTCTCATTCTATGGCTAATTTCCCTTACCTAGTGAGTTCCCCAGCAGCTTTGCTGGATTTCTGGAGTTTGTTTTTCCACTTAGTAAGAGTGTACCCCTTTTTCCACTCTTACTTGTGTTTTGCCATGTGTATTCCATCTGTTTTTGTGATTGTGGACTCTGGAGTACACCACTTCAATAGCCCCCTTCTTTTGTGTGTTAGACAGCACCCTCAGTGCAGTAACACATAGTTGTCTTTTGACTTCCCACCGACTGCATTTCTGAGGCTGACTACTGTCCCCCAGAAAAGGGTAAAGTTACCATTAACTTTACTTAGTCATTTAACCACAGATCCAGAACACCCCCATCTTACATGGAGTACTGGAAAGGCTTAATCATTAACCCTTTTATCTGTACCTCCTAGAGCATTGTTTCGCTCTTTTAACATTTAGACTTGGCTGGTGGCAGTGGTATCTGTTAGGGAGAATTCTCTGTTAAGGCTAATTTCCCAAACCTAGTGAGTACCCCAGCAGCTTTGCTGGATTTTTGGGGTTTATTTATTTCTCCTGCTAAGAATGAGACTCTTTTTCTCCCACTCTTAGACATGATTTGAGGTGTTTCTTTGACTTTGTATTTGTTTTATGGGCTATGGGGTCCTTTACCCCATAGAGTTTCATGTGTTTTTGGTATGTGGGTTACACAGCACCCTCCGTGCAGTAACCCAGGGGTGTCGTAGCGAACCCCCAACATAGACTCCATACCCTGGGACTGACTTCTGTCTCCCAGGGCATGTAAAGTCACCATTGGCTTTACTGGTCTTAAATTGTGAACAGAACCAGTACAAACCATCATATTGTGGACGTACTGGTCGGGGCAATTCGATTGCCCCAGGGTCTGTTTTTCGAGGGGGCACTGTCCAGTCCCCCCCCGACCGAGTTTTGGCTGGTGGCAGTGGATACTACTTTTTATATTCGACCGTGAATATATCCCTATGGGATTTTCCCATTGTTCGAGGCTACCACTTTTTAAAATAGCCTCGAACATACCGCCGGTTTTTTAAATTAATATAAATTCACTGGTTGGTATTTTTTGCCGAAACTCAGTTCCAAAATGGCGTTTGTGTTCCCTTCTGTGACTCCAATCCAAGTCGAGCCCTTTGTTCCACTTTTTGGCGGGCTTCTCCACAGAAGCCTCCAAAAGTGGTGCCACTCTGTCTGGGTACCACAGGGTTGTGGGAGGGGGTTTAGGCACCCTGGACTGAGTTACCTTGGTAACTCAAGTCGCACTCTTGTGTGATTGGCCCAGTGGTGAGCCGCCCGGCTCACCACTTAGCATGTTTTGAGTGACAGCTAGGACCAAAGAATCCGAAGAGGGAGAAGCTGAGCCGACCTGCAACGACGACAACACCGGTGGAGCCCTGCTGAACCGTCTCACCACTTTTCCCAAAGACAGAGGAGATCTTCATCCCGAAGAGTCTTCTTTCTTTGACTGGTGGGGATAACCAGTTTGCCTGCCTTTTCGCCTTCCCGTATCATCTCGTGGCCGCCTTGCCTGTGCCAAGCACCCCTGCAACCGGGATACCACGTTTTCTCCACTACCGCAAATAAAAGGGTCATTCCTTTTAATTGGAGAACTCCGCGGCTGGTTTCTTCCCTGGCAGTGCAACGACCTTCAGCTTTCCTCCACGTCGAGATCTTCTCTTCCTCTGGACGACGCCGTGACTTGCACCCGCTGCCAGGAACAACTGCCCCCGCTGGAGGATCCTCTCCACTTTTAAGGTACTGTGTCCGCCTGCCCTCCCTCGCAACGGTCTGTGTGGGGTGACTCTTAAAGCCTCAACTTACCACTTGGGTTGGCCCTAGGCTGGCTAACTGAGCTTTTCTGAGCTGAACCAATTCCTTTTGAACTCCCTGCAAGACTTTTCAAGACGTTTAAACTTTGTGATCTCTGGCACAATGGTGTCTACTCTCTCCAAGAGGGAGCCTGGCCTCTGAACTTTTTGCTCACTAGTTGACTTTCCTGCCTTGATGGGTGCTTCTAAAGTATTGTGTTCTGTGCTGTTCCTATTTCTGCCTTTTCCCTCCCTTTTTCTTAAACTTATTAGCGTGCCATCTTTTGCTAAGCGCTCACCTCTGTCTGGAAATAAGTGGTGTTAACTAAGACTTGTCTAATAAGGAATAAGGGGTGTACATATGGTAATAGTGATTGTGTTTTTGAATTTACTTATAATAATAGTGCTAGAGTTTTTCTAAGTGTGTGTTTAAATAAATAATTATATACTTGTTACCAAAGCTCTGGTCAGTGTTTGCTTGTGCTACTGTATTTTGGTACTGTTAGGCAGAAACCTGTGCAGTTCCCTCTGGGACCACTGCAAAAGATTTAGGACTACAGATGTTTGGCAGTAAACCCACTTGGTAGCAGTCTGTACCACACAGATTCACTTGGTACCTGTGGCTAAGCAGTCAGACTTCCCTCAAGAAGAGTTAGGCAGTATACAGAGTATTCACAATAGGCCAAGAGAACACAGTAGAACAAGTAAACACTAACCAGGGCTTGGTGTAAAAGAGATATAATTATTTATTTAAAACCACATCTAGAAAAACACACAGGCACTAATAGTAAGCAATTCAAAAACACGGTCACTAAAAGATATACACTCCCTTAAAAGAATATTAGACAAGTCTTAAGTAAAGCCCCACTTATTTTCAGACAGCGGTGAGTGCTTCACGTAGATGGCACTCTAATAGTTCGTTTTAAAGAGGGAGAGAAGAGCAGAGAACAAGTTGAAACAGATCCCAACACTTTTATCAGAACATAACAAGAGAGGAAGGCAAAGTAAAACCGTGAAGTTAGAGTTCAAGAAGCGGGATCCACTTTCAGGGGATCCAAACGAAATGTGTCCAAGGTCACACGGTTGCAGTGCACAAAAGTCTTGTAAAGGTTCAAAAAGGAGTTGGACCACCGAAAGGGACCAGTTAGAGGGTCAAGGCGTCCAGCCCAGTCCAGAAGGTTAAGGGGTTATTATTACCTTGTAGCAATCTTTAGAAAGGGAGGCCTGGCGGACACGGTACCTTAAAGTGGTGAGAACGCTCCAGCGGGGGCAGTTGTTCCTGGCAGCGGATGCAAGTTGGTGCTTTGTCCGGGGGAAGAGAGGATCTCGTTGTGGAGGAAGACAGGAGTCTGTTGCACTGCCAGGGAAGAAACCAGCCACAGAGTTTGTCAGGTACAAGGAGCGGTCCGGTGATTCGCGGTTCAGTGGTGAGTGGCTATCCAGCTCCCGGGGTGCTTGGCACGGGCAGTTCGACCACAAACCGGGCTGGGGTGCGAAGAAAGGAAGGTAAACTGGTTGTGCCCACCAGTCAGGGGAAGAAGCCTCTCCAGCCGGGAGGTCTTCTCTGTCGTCGGGAAGTGGTGAGTCGGTTCTGCAGGGCTCCACCGGTGGTGTCGTCGTGGTAGGTCGGCTCAGCTTCTCCCTCGTCGGATTCTCAGGTCCTGTGGCGACTTCTGCAGTTCCAGTCCCCAAAGCCCTGCTTTTATGCAGAAAATCCCCATTCACTCAAACATGCTAAGTGGTGAGCCGGCCGGCTCACCACTTGGGCCAATCACACAAAAGTGCGACTTACTCCCTGTGGTACCCAGACAGAGTGGCACCACTTTTGGAGGCTTCTGTGGAGAAGCCCGCCAAAAAGTGGAACAAAGGGCTCGACTTGGGTTGGAGTCACAGAAGAGAACACAAACGCCATTTTAGAATAGAGTCTTGGCAAAAAAATACCAACCGGAGAATTAATATTAATTAAACAAACAGGCGGTATGTTCGAGGCTATGAGAATTAAATAATTAAAGTTGGTAGCCTCGAACAATGGGAAAATCCCATAGGAAAATATTCGCGGTCGAATATAAAAAGTAGTTTCCACTGCTACCAGCCAAAACTCGATCAGGGGGGACGGAGACATGCCCCCTCGGCTAACAGACCCCGGGGCAATCGAATTGCCCCGACCAGTTTGTCCACAATATGATGGTTTGTACTGGTTTCTGTTAATAATTTGGGACTAGTAAAGCCAATGGTGACTTTACATGCCCTGGGAGACAGTAGTCAGTCCCAGGGTATGGAGTCTATGGTGGGGTGTCACTATGACACCCCTGTGTTACTGCACGGAGGGTGCTGTGTAACACACATAGGAAAAACACATGAGACCCTATGGAGTAAAGGACCCCATAGCCCATAAAACACATTACCAGTCAAAGGAATACCATAAATCATGTCCAAGAGTGGGAGGAAAAAGAGTCTCACTCTTGGCAGGAGGAAAAACCAAACTCCAGAAATCCAGCAAAGCTGCTGGGGGACTCACTAGGTTAGGAAATTCAGCCTAAAGAGAGAATTCTCCCTAACAGGTACCTATCTTGTATACTCTATATACTGTCTAACTCTTCTTGAGAGAAGTCTGGCTGCTCAGCCACAGCTACCAGGTAAATCTTGGTGGTACAGACTGCTACCAATTGGGTTTACTGCCAACACCTGTAGTCTTAAGCCTTTTGCAGTGGTCCCTAAGGGAACTGCACAGGTTTCTGCCTAACAGTATCTACCCTAACTTTTCTACCGTGATTATACTATATAAACGTGATATTGTTTTAGGCTATTATATTAGCCTCAAACTTAAAACCCGCTTGACCAAATAATTTTTCTTTTGGCTCAGGTCGGGTTTATTCGCCATTTCTTTTTGTTAAAGTCCTTCTTGTGTTTTACTTTGCGCGGCAAACCAGGTTTGCCTTCTTTGTTCACTGTCTTTTGGCGGGCTTCTGCCAAGAAGTCTCCAAGGCTCGCCCTTGTCTTCCCTCCTTCTTATAACTTTTGCTTCCTCTGTTGAAAATATCCAAGTACCCCTGGCTACGTTGAATTGTGAACTATCCGACTGTGTGATCCTCGACAACAGGAACCCGGTTCCACTTGACACTGGCTGCGGCCTATTGACCCTTGAATTTCTGTCTGAGTGTTCTTTGGTTCTGTCTGCCTTGACAAAAGTCTTGCCTATGATTTTTACCCCCAACTCTCTCGGGGTATCGCAGGTGCTAAGTGTGTTTTTGCCCCAGTAACATTTCTTGCTGCAGATACACATTTCTTTAGTAAGACCGAACTGTCATTACTGTCAAAAAGTGATCGCAGTTGTATTCCCGGTAACGTCTTTTGTTTCACAACACCGGCCCACTAAAACACAGGGTACTTACCTTGAAGTTATACCGTACAAAGTGAATTGGTTAGTTGTAGTGTATTTTATGTGTGGTTTTTGAATTAATGGAAGTGTCGTGTTTATAACGAATGGTTTAAAAATAAAGGTACTTATAATTTTTTACCTGCAACCTTGAGTCAGTGTTTGCTTGAGTCACAGTAATTGTGGTCCCTTTGTGTAATCTCTGCTACTGCTCATATACTCTTGAGATAAGCCTGGCTGCTCCGCTAATGCTACCACTTTAACGTAGTAGTACAGGCTTGTACCAAAGGTAAAACTTGTATTGCCACCTGTAGTCTTAATTGTGTGTAGTGGTCCCTAAGGGCACTGCACAGGATTCTGCCTAACAATGGGCCATACCCCCTGATGGACGCTTGGCTGCTCCTATCTTTGTCCATGGCCCATGCTAAATTGAAGTCCCCTGTCCGGAGAATCTCCCCTTCCGCAAAGTCTTCTAGTTTCCCAAGGGCCTGATTTAGAAATGCATCCTGTCCCGTGTTGGGGGCATATAGAGTGCCTCTTGTGAATACCCTATCCTCCAGGCAAATTTGGATTAATATATATCTGCCATTGGCATTGACAAGGGTGCGAATTACCTTAATTCCCATTGTGTTTCTGAAGCCTTTCAAGACTCCTGCGGTTTTATTTTTTGCATTTACCTGGTAGACTTGTGCGACCTGATGTATGTGCAATCTAAGACGCTCACCCCTTTTTATGTGTGTCTCTTGTAGAAGAATGATGTCAGCTGCCCCCCTTTTAAGTTGCACTTCCAGTTTCTTCCACTTTATTGGGGTGTTCAGGCCCCATATGGTATGCAAGAGAATTCTTAATGACTTATTTCCTATCGTGGTGCAATCTCTTGTGGACGCCTTCCATCTGTATCAACTTACAATCTCTTAAATGCTGCCACTGCGTTTGCCAATAAAGCTTCCAATCCATCCCCCCGCCCTCCCCTCAACCAAATTACCCTCCTGTCTAGGCCCAGTATCTTGCGATTCATCCCAAGCATCTTGGGAACTGTTAGGGATAATTCTCATTCTATGGCTAATTTCCCTTACCTAGTGAGTCCCCCAGCAGCTTTGCTGGATTTCTGGAGTTTATTTTTTCCACTTGGTAAGAGTGTGAGCTTTTCCCCCACTCTTACCTGTGTTTTGCCATGTGTATTTCATCTGTTTTTGGGATTGTGGACTCCGGAGTACACCATTTAGGTAGCCCCACTCCTTTGTGTGTTACACAGCACCTTCAGTGCAGTGACACAGGATTGTCTTTTAGACTTCCCACCGACTCCATTTCTGGGGCTGACTACTGTCCCCCAGAAAAGGGTAAAGTTTCCATTAACTTTACATAGTCATTTAACCACAGATCCAGTACACCCCATCTTACAAGGAGTATTGGAAAGGGTTAATCCTTAGCCCTTTTTATCTGTACCTCTTGGAGCATTGTTTCGCTGCTACCTTAACATTAAGACTTGGCTGGTGGCAGTGGTATCTACCCTAATTTTACTACCGCGGTTATATTACATAACGTGGTATTTTTTAGGCTATTTTTGTAGCCTCGAACTTTAAACCTGCTAGCCCAAATACCTTTTATTTTGGCTCCGGTTGGGTTTAATCGCCATTTCTTTTTGTTAACATCCTTCTTGGGGCGGTCTTTGCGCGGAAAACCAGGTTTGCCTCCTTTGTTCGCCGACCTTTGGCAGGCATCTGACCAGAAGCCCTCCTTTGGCGTCTGGGTGTCTAGGTAAGCTGAATGTGAGGGAGGGGTGTAGTCACCCCCTGCACAGGGTCTCCTTGGAGACCCAAGTCGCACTTTGTATTGATTGGCTAAGGTGGTTGTCCGGGCTGGACGACCCCCCCCCCCCTGCTGAGTGATTGACAGCCAGGCAGTGTGAATGGGGGATTTTGGCATAAAAGGCAGGACTCTTGGGCTAGAATTCAGAATCACCATTGGAAATGCAAGGAACCGGAGAAGAAGACGGCTGCTGCAACCCCGAGTCCCGGTGTAGCCCTGCTGCAGTCCTGAGCTATCTACCCTTCAACGACCAGAGAAGATCCAGTCCGGAGTCTTCTTCCCTTGAGCCTGGTGGGATCAACCAGCTCGTCCTTTCTTCAGTCAGAGAATCCTCTCTTAGGTCGAAATCACTGCTGTGCTGTAGTGGTCCGGATAGCCATCAGAAGAGCCAACTCCTGATTTAAAGGAGCACACCTTTTATTCATCGTTGTCTTTTTCGCTGCTGCTGGCATCTCGAATCTCGAACTGTTCAACGTGTGATCCTCGGCAACTGTGCATCTGCTCCATTGACACTGGTGCAAGCCTATTGACTTTAATCTGTATCTTTGAATAAGTCCTCGAGTCTCCTTGCCTTGAAAAAGTATTGCCTTTGATTTTTATTCACTTTTCCCTTGTTTGAAATTCTAAAGTACAAAGTGTGTTTTAACTTTGTGAGCATTTCTATCCGTGGGTACGCGTTAGTATCGCAACACCGGTCTGTCAAATCCTAATGTACTTACCTTACATTTACTTCCACAAGTGGAATTGGTTGTGTGTAGTGTATTTTACGTGTGGTTTCGAATTTATAGAAGTGAAGTGTTTTATAACAGATGGTTTAAAATAAATGTACTTATATTTTTTACCTGAAACCTTGCGTCAGTGTTTGCTTGAGTCACAATAATTGTGGTCCTTTGTGTAATCTCTGCTACTGCTCATTTACTCTTGGATAAGGCTGGCTGCTCCGCTACTGCTACCACTTTAACAGTGTAGTACAGGCTTGTACCAAAGGTGAACTTGTATTACCACTTGTAGTCTTAATTGTGTGTAGTGGTCCCTAAGGGCACTGCACGGGATTCTGCCTAACAGAAACCGACCTAAGTTTTATCCCGGAAACTAAGGTTTCTTGAACCTTCTAACGATTCCAACTGGTACCCCAAACTCCTGTCCCCGTCTGACCTTTTAACACTAGCTTTATCATTTTTTTGCCTCTCTTCTCCCCATTTTATGGTTATAGTTGCTTCCCCCCCCCTTACTGTGCTTGAATTCCCTGTTCATTCAATAAGTCCAACATTCTGGTTCCCTGAATTGGATCTCTTTATCGGACCTCGCTCCCTCTTGTGAGCGAGCCTTTTAGTTTGTCTCCTCTTCTCCCTGTTGCTATTGACCAGTCCCACAGCCTGCTACTCGGGCGGGAGGCCCCCCACGCCTGTTATCTCTGGAGGGATTGTTAACCTCTTCCATCCCCAAAATTGAAAAGCCTTCGGCGCATGTGGTGGCCCGTTGTTGCTTCCGCTCCCAAGAGAAAAACAGGCCGAAGGGAAATGTCAATTTGTACAGTATTTTATTGTCTTTTAGGGCCTTAGTGACTGGGCCCATTGCCCTTCTTCTCTGTAATGTGGAAACCGCCAGATCTTGATATAGGAGGTCGTGAGAGCCGTTTATAGTAATGGCCGCCTGTCCTCTGGCCGCTTGGAGGATCCTTTCCTTCATATGAGGCCACTGCCTAGAGCACATCTCCTGGTCTGTCTCCTGGTCCCAACCTTTTGTGGCCAACCTTATGAATGTGATGCGTATGTTCTCCAGTACCGAGTCCGCCAGGAGGGTCACGAAGCATTGTTGCACTATAGGTTTCAGATCTGCATCTTTATTAGTCTCCTCTAGGCCTTTTCTACTTATATTTGACCTTCCTGAGCGTTTCATAACGTCCTCTGCCTGGATATCCACGTTGTGTGTTGCTGTGACTATTTGTTCCAGAAGATCTGAATTATGCCAAACATCATAGGACATTTCTGATGGGCCCTGCTCTGTGATGTCCACCATGCCACCCAAAGCGTTGATTTCTTCCCTGACTTCTTTCAGGGAGCTTTTTAGTTCTTCTTTTAAGCTCACCATTTGGTCCTGGAAGGTTGCCGTCATCCTATCTTTCATACCCTTCACACAGTCCTTAAGGTCCTCCTTACTTTATGCCATGCCACTGTCTTCCTTTTTGCCCTCCCCGCCTTTATGCTGCTTACGAGCCTCTCTTGATGTGTTCGCTTCCTGTTTTTGCCTTCAGCACTGTTCCAATTGGCCCCTTTTCGTGTCCTTATTTGCCCCCTGTAGTGCTGGAGTCTGTTGCCCCTTGGCATTTGAGTAAGGTGAAGGGTCCTCTTAAGCACTTTGCAAACTCGCTGTGTGTCTTTCCGTTCCTCGTATGGTTTACTAGTGCTTTTGTCCTCCTTATGTAGTTGTGCTGGGATCTACACGTGGCACGGGTCTGACTGCTGTTGCCTGTGGTGATTGGCAATCTCCCCACTTTACTGCCTGTGGCACCGCATGCCCCCTCTGCCCCCCCACGGTCTCGTTGGGGCTTATCGGCTCCTCCGCTGCCTTCCAAGCTGCCTCAAGGCTCCATGTGCGTGGGGCTCCCTCCATGTCTCTTTGGTCTGGATTGCGGCTCTGTAAGGCCCCCCACCCTCCCGGCTCCTTCGGCCAGCACCCTCAGCCGGTTCACTGTGTGGTGCTGCTCAGCGGGGGCCAACTCCTACGTCCTGTGCCCTTTCCTCCATACTGTATGGGCATTCCTCGCTATCTTTTCCTTTAAATTTAGATAAGCGTGGGGGTGCGGCCCTGGGAGCATGTGCTCCCCTGACTCCGCCCACCGGCGCTACTCCTCAGTCCAGTATATAGAATTTATCTAAGACCTTTCCATCGAATTATATTCAACGAAAATACTTTCCATCGAAATGCATTTTCATTGAATAAAATTCGATGCATATTCTATGGATTTTTTAATTTTAAAATTAGGGTAAGGTTAGGGCAAGGGTTAGGGTTAGTGTAAGGGGTAGGATAAGTGGTAGGGTTAGGACAAGGGATAAGGCGAGGGTTAGATTTAGGGTTAGGGTAAAGGGTAGGGCAAGGGTTAGAATTAGGGTTAGGGGTAGGGCAAGGGTTAGAATTGGGCTTAGGGTTAGGGGGTGTCTTGGGAGTTGGGGGGTTTAGGGGGAAACCCCCCTCTCCCACCAAAAATAAAAAACAATGAAACGTTACATGAAGCTGCCCAGTGCCAAAATCCTTTGAAGATTTCAGCACTGGATAGCTCCATGTAACGTTTTAATATTTTAAAAAAATGCATCCAAATGCTATTTTTTACATTTAAAAGTCCATATCCATCGAAACTTGTCCATTTCTATATTCGAAGGACAGGTTTCGATGTATATGCACTTTTACATGTAAAGGATAGCATTTCGATGGATTGGCATTTCGAAGCATTTCCATCGATGGATTTGTATTTCGATACATTTCCATCGATGGAAAAACCATAAACCCCATCAGTCCTCTTTTCCACGTCGACGGCAACAGGACGCTTTCACCAGCGCCCCTGGGTTAGGCCTTCAGCCTTGTAATTACACACGCTCTTTCCCGTAGAAGTATTCTTGTCTTCTTTCCAATATTAAGTACTGCTCGGTCCTCTGGCGCCACGCTCCTACCCAGCGCATGTCGATGACGGCGGGCTTCAGCAGGTGTCTAGTCTGCGAGGGTCCCTTCACAACGTCCGACCCCTACGCCCTCTGCCTCTGGTGCCTTGGCCCAGACCACACTGGAACGGTTGCACCACGTGTGATGCCCTGCCTCCTCGTGCACGCTCAAGAAGCGACTAGCCATGTCTGAGGGGGCGCCTGTGCGCAGCACTACCGGCACCACAGCCAAGGGCACTCCGCCTACCAGGGCTCGACCTGAGGTGCAGGGACAGCCACAATCACCACTGCTCAGTGTACTGGTGGAAGCAGGTCCCAGCTCAGCAAGTTCCACGACGCAGACACGTGGCATGGAGCAAAGTAAAATGGCCACTGAGCTAGACAAAAAAAATGGCGACTCACCTGATGCCTTTTCCCTTCGGAGACCAGGCAGGAGAACTAGCTTCCAGGTGGGATTGGTCACTCCCTGTCACTTGGTCCACATCCTAGTCATCCACTTCGCAGGGCAGTTGCACATCGCCCTATGTAGTGAGACAAGGCATGCCCAGGACACAGCAGCCTCAGGACCCTAACCCCATGCCTATACTATCAGGCACCCCTCCGGCCTGTGAAAACAGGTTCTTCGAGAAGTTCCTCGCCCCCATGAGATCACCACAGATGGGTACCATCATAAGGGTCATCCTCCCTGCTGTAGAGCCGCAAGCACCCACGGCCACACCGCCCCTGGGTCCAGCAAAACCCCTGGCTCCCATGCCTGTACAGGTCACGGCTCCCCAAGCTCTGCCCCCCTCAGCAGATAATCTGCATGCCACAGCTGCCTGCGCCCAGCAATCCTCTGCTTCGCGGAACCCGCAGGACACGGACAAGGAGGAGGACCTGGAAACCCAATTGCCAGCCAAAGCTTTTCACGAGTGGCTGGCTGGCCTTGCTGAGTACCTAGGAATCCCACAGCCACAGGTGGAACAACCGAAGGTGGGGGTACTGGCTGAAGTTCTCACCCTGCGTCCTACTTCTAGAACTGGAATGCCACTTCAAAAAGATGTCGTAGAGCTTGCCAAAAAAGGTTGACCCAACCTACCGATAGGCGTCTTGTCGCTAAGTACAGGTGAATAGAAGGGGACCCCCTCCTATTGTCGGTTCACCCTCAACCACACGCTTCGGTAATAGCGGCAGCATCACTATGCTCCAAGCCACAATCCTCTTCGGCGACTTGAACCTCTGCACTCCTGGGCAAGGAGGAAAAGCTTTAAGAGGTGTTCGGGAAAATATTCATTCTAACGCCACTTTACACCTGCGCCAGGCCAAAGCCATGTTGGCGGCTGTAAACCAGAAGCTGTGGGGGGAAATTGCCGATTTCCTCCCTAAGCTCCCCAGCCACAGCCATGCCCGCTTCAAGGCTGGGCTGGTGAAGGCCAAAATCCTGGCACAAAACATAATGGAGTCCACGGTGGCCCACATTGACACTTCAGGGAGAGCCATTTGTATTACCACGGGCATGAGAGGGATGGCTTGGCTCAGGGTGACAAAATTCAATCCAGATGTGCAGGAACGCATACTAGACCTGCTTTTCGAGCAGGGTGACCTATTCCATTCAACAACGGATGAGGAACTTGATAAGAAAAAGAATAGCTCACAGACAGCGAAATCTTTATCCTCACTAAGTCTGCACCTAAGACCTACAGCCAAACGCACCAGCGTTCGGACAAGGGTCGGCCCTTTTGTAGGCTTCAGAGTCTTCCAGGAGAGACGGTCCAGACAACCGGACAGATCCCCTAGCCAGCACAGGCGCAAACAGCATAAGGCGGCTAACAAGTTTTTTTCCAGTCCCTCTCCTTAGCCCCAGCTTCAGAGGGGAAGAAGTTGCGACAGGCCCATCCAGATACACAAGTCTCTGGTGGGGGCAGGCTTGCCCTTCACGTACACCGCTGGCAGACAAAGTTCACACACCCTTGGATCCTCTCTGTAGTATCCATGGTCTTCCGGCTCCCCATTCCTCCTTCTCCTCCCCTCTGCTCCCGCAGATTGGTACAGCAAATCTGTTGTCGGAAATCCGCTCGCTCGTAGCAAGCCAGGCAGTAGAGGAAGTCTCAGCCTCGCATTGGCCATGGGCTGCTATTCACAAATTTTCGCCATACACAAAAAGAACCAGGCTGGCCTGAGAGGAGTTGGACCATTCCACCTTGAACCTTGCCCTTCCCCTCCAAAAGTTCAAGATGGTTACTCCAGCCTTCATAGCAGAGACATTGTGTGTAGGAGACTGGAAGTGCTCCCTGGATCTGAAAGATGCTTACCTACACGTCCCAATCTGGAAACCCCATCGGTCCTTCCTGAGGTTCAGGATAATGGGTTTTCACTTTCAATACAGGGTTCTACACTTTGGACTCAAGTTCTGCCCCTAGGGTCTTTACAAGGCTAATGAACACAGTGGCAACCCTACTCGGGGCACAGGGCCATCACATTTATCCATATCTAGACGACTGGCTAGTCAGGGCGAGATCTCTAGAGGCTGTCCAGCATATGGCCTCCGCCCTCGTGGGTACACTATACAACCTGGGATTTTCTATCAATCTAAAAATATCACTGTTATTTCCCACGCATAGTCGGACCTTCCTGGGCCTTATCTGGGACATGAGCTCCGAGAGGATCTTCTGATCGGACAAGATTGCAGCTATCAAGAGGGCCACTGGACATTTTCTCAGCAGAGCGTGACCTCAGCGTGGTGGTACCAACACCTACTGGGAGTCATGGCTGCATATCTCCTTGCAGTGCCACATACAATGCTCAAAATGAGGAGGCTGCTGCTACACTTTTCAGCCTCCTGGAACCAGGAGAAGGTATCTCAGGCAGAGCAGGTCAGCATACCACAGCATCTCCACCAGGATCTAGTCCGGTGGGGTACAGAGAACTACCTGTGGATAGGCAGGTGCTTCAAACAACCAACACCTCAGGTCACCATTACGACAGACTCCTCCTTAGAGGGATGGGGGCTACCCTGGGCAGCCACAGTGTCCATGCAGTATGCTGCCATCAGGAGCAGCTGAGGCACATCAACTGGCTCGCGATGATGGCTCTCTGGCTTGCTCTCAAAGCCTTCCTACCCATGATCACCAGCAAGGCGATTCTCATTCAAACAGACAGCTCCACCTGCATGTATTACATCAACAAGCAGGGTGGCACCAGGTCCCCTCCCCTCTGCAGACTGGCGATCGACATTTGGGAATAGGCTCTGGTGGACAACATGCACCTGTCGGCAGTCCACCTCCTGGAGGAGTCCAACCTAGAGGCGGGCAGACTCAGCAGGCTGGGCGCGGACAACTACGAATGGCAGTTGAACGAGGGGGCCCTTGAAGGGGTCTTCATCAGGTGGGGTCATCCGCAGATGGACCTCTTGGCCACCAGTACCAACAGGAGGTGCCCCCAGTTCGCCTCCTGGCTGGGGCAAGGCAGGGGTTCACTAAGCAACGCAATTCAGATCCCGTGGAACAACATGAACGCGTACGCTTTTCCCCCCACTCCCCTGGTGCACAGGTTCATCTGCAGGATCAGGTAGTCGTGGGACCTTCGGATCATCCAGATACCTCCATGGAGGCCAGCAAGACCCTGGTTCTGGGAACTTATCAACCAGTCGGACCAGGCCCCGGTAGACCCCCTGCTGGGCCCAGCACACCTACTCTCTCAGCAGGGGGGCACAGTGATCCACCCCTCCCCGCAGAAGATAGCCCTTGCAGCGTGGTTTCTGAAAAGGGCACCCTGAAGCATCGGCACCTGTCACAGACTAACTGGCCATTATACAGGGGACTAGGAACAACGCTACCAGGAGCCAGTACAAAAGCAAGTGGACCAGGTTCTGTCACTGGGCAGAATCAAAGGAAATTGATCCGTTGACTTACACGTTGGACATTCTATCCTTCTCTGCACACTCAGGGGTGCAGGTTGACACATGCTACACGTATCTGGCAGCCCTTGGAGCTTACAAGAACTCGGAAGAGGAGGTATTTTCATCCTCGAATCCGGTGGTTAAGAGGCACTTTGTGGGCCTGACTAGATTGATCCACCTATGAAGAAAACACACCCGGTGTGGGACCTCGGGAGTGGTCCTGGGCGACCCGGCGCATAAACTATTTGAGCCTATGGTGTCCGCGGACATCAGTCTAGTTACCATTAAGACGGCCCTGCTAGTGGGCCTTACCTCGGCACACCAAATCAGTGAAATGCAGGCGCTGGTGGCTTCACAGCCATATATATTTCACATGGACATAGTGGTGCTCAGAACGGTTTATAGTCAAAATCTCGAAAACAAAATCTCGAAAAAAAGCACGAATTCAAAATCTCGAAAAAAAAATCGAATTTTTTTTCAATGCGTTTTTTTTTCAAAATGGGGGGGTTGCCCCCCAACCCCCCTTTTTTCATTTTTTTTTTTATTTTACCTCTTTTTTTTTACTTACCTGACCCCAAAAACATATATAAATAAATAAATAAAAAATTCGATTTTTTTTTCGAGATTTTTGTTTCGTGCTTTTTGTCATTCGAGATTTTGTTTTCGAGATTTTGACTGACCACCGCTCAGAACACACCCTGCGTTTTTACCTTAGGTCGTCTCCTCTTTTCACCCTAATGAGGAGATAGTGTTACCGACATTCTTCGCGCACCCTAAGGATGACGTTCAGAGGATATTGCACTGTCTGGATGTCAGATGTGCGCTAAGATTCTACCTGGACAGGACCAAGAGCCTCCGCAAATCAGACACGCTCTTCATCACCTTTAGGGGGTCAAAGCCAGACTATCGGGCTTCCATGGCTTCCATCGCAAGTTGTATGGTTATGGCCATCATGGAGGCGTATGAGAGGCAGCACAAACCATTGCCAGCAAACATGCATACCCACACCATCAGAGCTAAGGCCACCGCAGCAGCTTTCCAAAGACATGTTCCGTGGCAGGTTATCAGCAAAGTGGCTATGTGGGCTACTCCCTCTGCCTTCTGCGAGCACTTCTGCTTGGTTGCCAGTGCCAGGTCGGACGTAGCATTTGGTCAGGCAGTGTTAAGGAACTTGTTTTCTTAAGAGGGACAACTCTCCACCCTGGTGCTACATTCAGTTGTAATCGCACATACAGTATGTAGAAGAGGGGATGGGACCTAGGAGTAATTATAAGTTACTCACCGCAGCTCTCCTTATTGTCCCGACCTGTTTGTTTATGGGACCCACTACAGGCTTTGCCTTTCCCTGGTGGCCCCCGCTCACGTCACAGTCCCTCGCTGTTGCTGAGGAGACCCTCCGCTGTCAGGTATGTGCCTCAACGTTCGCCGAGGGGGGTGCAGCGAACGTCTGCCTCTGAGTGTGTAGGGTCATGGTAGCACTCTGCTGCTGGGGTCAGCGTTTCTCTCTTTGCTTTGCCCCAGAGCCAGCTTTTACACGGGGCGAGATGCTGCTGCCGATCCGATTCCCCCAGTTTGCATCCCTGATCTGCGTTGGGGAGGAATGTATTTGATCTTCCTTTAACTCCACTTGCTAAATTGCCAACTTTAATTCGACCGGTACGGTGCACAGAGAAGGGTGACTTCACTTTCCGGCAGCCATCTTGGAATCGTGTAGATTGCTCACCTTTAAGGTGATTTTCCTGGTTTGCCAGGAAATCCCTTCCTTTATATGGGGCATTGAGCTTCAGGCGTTGTCAGTTAAACCTATTTACTTGGTTTTCTCCAAGGACAAGGTGATGTTGGGAGTGTAGCGGGTCCCCTTGTAGGAGGTGCCCTAGGAGAGTGGCTCAACTGATTCATAAAGTCGGAGGTTACGTTGTGACAAAGAGTCGTAGAATGTTTTAAATAGAAGTGTGTGTGGATGCTTGGCGGAGTGCATAAGGGTTAGGAATGGTGCTCCCTTACATTTCCTTAACTAAAGTTCTTTAGGGGAGGTGGGCCTATCCCTTTCCAAGATGGAAGGGAAACATGAGCAAACTAATTGGGTGAAATCTAACAGTGAGGCAGTGTAGATCCTTCAGTTGGATTCTAAACTACCTTTCATCCAGGGCGTCAAACCAACAGGTCACACACAGTTCCAGGGAGCTGAAGAATTCCCTTTTTAGAAGAGAAGATAATCCAATGTCTTGATTGAATTCTGAAGAACTCAACATTTAAGAAGAACTGAAGTGACACCAGAATGCAAGATAAGTTTAAAACTATAATTCAAGACTGTTTTTGTAGTAATTTAATTTATGTAGAAACCTATCAGGCAGAGACTTCCACATCACTGAAGAAGGCTCTCTCTGCTAATCCGGGGGTGAGTGAATGAGAGAGGAACATTAGTGATAAGCCACTCGGAAAACGGTGTGTGACAATTTTGAGACCATTCTTTCTTCCAAAGGTTGTGTCTGTTGTTCACCTCTCCATAAGATCTATCTTCCTGTCTTTTTTTTCTCCACATGACCAATCCAAGGCAGAGGAACGATTCCATGGGCTGGTTCTGGTGTAACCCCTTCAGTTAGATTGTCTCTCAGACTAGAGGCCCGGAAAGATGTCTAGCTTTTCGTTGGTTATGCTGGTGCCCGCGTTGGCCTGGCTGTGGCCAAACAGACCCTTTCAAGGTTGATCATCCTTGTGACTACTAGGGCCTCTTTGCAAACGTTTGCTAAACATTACCGCTTGGATTCTAAGTCTGGCCAGGGGGCTTGTTTTGGCATGGTTGGCCTTCAGAGTTTTCAGCTTTAAGGTGTTTTCCATCCTCCAGATCTACATAATGCTATAGTATTCTTTCAAAGATGAGGAATCTGTGGGATGACAGAATCCATTAGAGGAGCAAATGACTTGCCTCTGTAATTTACTTTCTGACAGATGTTTCTTCCACAGATGAGATGCATCATTTGTTCATTAATTTGCTAGAACGCCAAGACATTGGTCTAGTCATTAAGACATTTCTTCCTTCCGTTGTTGGGCATGGCTATGCTGATCCAAATGGATAACACAACTTGCATGTATTATAGAAACAAACAAGGAGGCACCAGATCCCTCCTGTTGTACAGTTTGGAAGTGGAAATCCGTGAATAGATCATTGGACACCATATCCTCTTCAAAGCCACCCATCCTCTGGGGATAGAGAATGCAGAGGCAGACAGGATTGAGCCGACATGCACAGATCAACCACAAGTGGAATCTTCATCATTCCATTTGCAGATTGACATGTTTGCTTTGGTGACCAAGACGAAGTACAGGACAATTTTGTCACTCATTCTTTGGTCCAAGTGGCAAATGTATTAATGTCTACCATTTTTATTTTTACCCAGAGTGGTTTTCAGGTGTAGAAACACCCAAAACTCTGATTATACTCATAACTCTACATTGGCTGGCCAGAACATGGTTTTCGTCACTTAGTAGAACTGGCATTAGTAGGCCCAATCTTTCTCCCAGTGTTTGCGGAGAATATCACCCAGGAAGAGGGGAGAAAGCATCACCCCTCCACTCAATTGCTGAGCCTTCTCTGCTAGTTCCTAATGTTCTAACTTTAGGGCTCCTTTGAATATCTGATGACCGTTTGTGGATAATACATGCTACTAGGGAGTCAACGCGCTTCCAATAAAAGAGTAAATATTTTAGAACTTGCCACTGATAAATTGAAAAGGGTGTGAAATCCTCTGAGTGCACTATGTATCAGGTGCTATCTCGTGTGTATCTTTACTTAGACCACAACAGTATGGCTTAGAAAATGTACCAAGATGGGATGAAGAACTTCAGCAGGGAGGACAATCTGTTTGTAACCATTGATGGCTCTCAACTGGGCAAGAAAGCCTCTTAAAGTGTCTATTGCTCCTTGGATAGTACCTTGCTTTCAGAATTGATCTCTTTACATGCCAGGACCTTGCCTAAAGGAATCCCAGCTCGCCTTGCCAGTGCTAAAGTGGCAGCTGTAGCATTTCAGAGACGGGTCCCGTGGGAGGTCATAACAAAAGCAGCCACTTAGTGCTCCCCGATCAGCTTTTTGCAAACATTATTGTTTAGACGCAAACACTACAGCACACTCTAGGTTTGTCCTGTATGTCAGGGATCCAGGAAGATCAGTTCTTGGTAATTATGGTTGAAAGGGGACGGGACGTAGGAGTATGAAAAAGATACTCGCCATGAACCACTATACTCCTAGTCCATAGTGACCTTTCTTCCGTGCACTTGACCTCCATTCTCCTAATTAGAGTAGTTAGTTACCCCATCTAACACTGGGGAAAACGGGCTGATGGGCTTTTCGGTGGGTGAAGTCAGCATCTGCCGGGACAACACCCATGTGTTTGCCAAATTCAAATTTGGAGGATATTTTTTGCTCTACAATATGGCAGTCCCGTCCAAATTGAAAGGATACCTATAGGTATTTAGGAAAGGGGACTATGGACTCCAAGTACAGTGTCACTACGGTAAGCAACTTTCTCAATCCATGATTGCCAGGCTCAGCATCAGCTGTGGAACGCTTATAAATAGAATGTTGTTATGCCCCGAACACAAAGCTTCAGAGAGCTATGGCCATCTTTGTGTTGGGCTCCACAGCGCTCCCTTTCAACTCCAGTTTTTACCAATGCCTACAATCTCCTTTTTCACATTTGTGTTTTACTACAATTCTTTTCTCGGTATGCTGCATAAAATGGTGTAATGAAAACATTAGTGTACAGTGTTATAATATGCACAATAATTAACAAATTCAACCTTGTTTATGTTTTTAGAATAACAGCAAATGGATAAACGGAATGGATGAACAGATTATGTCATGGGCAACATCAAGACCAGAGGTGTGTAAAGCGCTTCAGTTTATTTTCCACCACATTCTACAGCAATTGCTCATGTTTACAGTTGTTCACCCCATCTGTTACGGTTGTTTTTCAGGATTGGCACCTGGGGGGTAAATGTGATGTTTATCTTTGGGGAGCAGGTCGACATGGACAGCTGGCAGAGGCTGGTCGAAATGTAATGATACCAACATCAGCACCATCGTTTTCCCAAGCACAGCAGGTAATTAAGGGAATGTGGTATATGTAGAATAGTTCAGACTTTTATTTCAGTACTGTATACTTTTCTTTCCTAAGTGTAGTGAACGGATTTAATGCCGACATTGGATTCAATGTCAGTGCAAGTTGTACAACGTATGTGCTTCTATTAACCTAAGCAAGTATTGCGTTCCGTCCACTTTTGTTTTCCATATAGCTTTCTCTATTTGTTCTTTGCCTGCTATTGGGAGAGGGGCATGGGTTAAACTGTCAGTATGGGGACCTCTATGGTGAAATCGGGGCTTTTGTGATAAGATGCACAGATTATGGAACCTATTCTGCATTTTAAGGCAAATGTCCCTCCACTGTTTGATTAGTTTCTGTTGTTCAGACCGGTGGAATCTTGCTAAATCTCTGGGGGGGGTTTCGTTGAATAAAATGGTGTCCTTTTATTGGCATGTGTTGCCACTGTGACGTTTTCCCTTTTTGCCCATTAAATGCGTCTTCCAAGAAGACATCTCTTTCCTTATCCTCTTCTCCTTTCTCTCAAAGTGCTTTTTTACTTCCCCTCCATCTACTGCATATCGGTTACCCCTTCAGTCTAGCTTTGTTTTCCTTTCATTTTTTTCATTTGAAGAAATCTGATTTATTTTACTACTCGTGCGTCCCGTCCCCTTTCCTCCAGGCTTGTGGGCGTTCCCCAAC
Source organism: Ambystoma mexicanum (assembly GCF_040938575.1). Taxonomy (NCBI): domain Eukaryota; kingdom Metazoa; phylum Chordata; class Amphibia; order Caudata; family Ambystomatidae; genus Ambystoma; species Ambystoma mexicanum. The sequence goes on along the minus strand of NC_090934.1, from coordinate 1,100,559,438 downwards.
ATGGGGTTGGTACTGTTAGGGAGAATTCTCATTTCATGGCTAATTTCCCTTACCTAGTAAGTCCCTCAGCAGCTTTGCTGGATCTCTGGAGTTATTTCTTTCCACTTGGTAAGAGTGTGAGCTTTTTCCCCACTCTTACCCATGTTTTGCTATGTGTCTTTTACCTGTTTTTATGATTTTGGGCTCTGGAGTACACCACTTCAGTGGCCCCCTTCTTTTGTGTGTTACACAGCACCTTCAATTCCAGTGACACAAGGTTGTTGTACAGACTTCCCACCGACTCCATTTCTGAGGCCGACTACTGTCCCCCAGAAAAGGGTAAAGTTGCCATTAACTTTACTTAGTCAATTTAACTACAGATCCAATACACCCCATCTTACATGGAGTACTGGAAGGGGTAACTCTTAGCCCTTTTTATCTGTACCTCCTAGAGCATTGTTTCGGTCTTAGAATTGGCTGGTGGCAGTGGTATCTACCCTAAACTTTTCTACTGCGGTTATCTTATATAAACGTGGTAGTATTGTAGGCTATTGTATTAGCCTCAAACTTAAACCCGCTTGACCAAATACTTTTTCTTTTGGCTCCGGTGCGGTTTATTCGCCATTTCTTTTTGTTAAACTCCTTGTGTTCTACTTTGTGCGGCAAACCAGGTTTGCCTTCTTTGTTCACTGTCTTTTGGCAGCCTTCTGCCAAGAAGCCCTCCTCTAGGCGCCTGGGTGTCTAGGTGGGCTGAATGTGAGGGAGGGTGTAGTCACCCCCTGCACAGGGTATCCTAGAAAACCCAAATCGCACTTTTCCATGATTGGCTTAGGTGGTTGTCTGGGCTGGACAAACCCCCTGCTGTGTGATTGACAGCCAGGCTGTGTGAATGGGGGATTTTTGCATAAAAGGCAGGTCTCTTGGCTGGAAGTCAGAGAGTCGCCAATGGAACTACAAGGAACTCAAGAGAAGCGGAGGGGAGGTCGACTGCTGCAACTATCCCGTACCAGTGAAGCCCTGCTGCAGTCCTGAGCTATCTCCCCTTCAACAACCAAGAGAAGATCCAGTCCGGAGTCTTCTTCCCTTGAGCGTGGTGGGGACAACCAGCTCGTCGTCTTCAGTCAGAGGAATCCCTTCATGGTCGAAATCGATGCACACTGCTGTAGTGGTCCGGATAGCCACCTGAAGAGCGCCTCCTGTTTTTAAGGAGCGCACCTTTTATTCATCGTCGCTGCTGCCGGCCTCATCCCTGTGTGGTGCAGACGCTCTCATCGTCCTTCTTCGTGCCGAAGCTCCAGGAATCGTGGGTCTGCAGGAAACTACCAGGAACAATTGCCGTGGCACCAGCTTCTTCCTTTAAGAGAGGTACTGTGTCCTGCTTGAGGAATTTGGGTGAATCCCTATTTCTCTTCCTTAAGGCCTCTCCTTACTTTTCCCTCCTTATAACTTCCGAACATTGACAATATCAAAGTACTCTTGGCTACGTTGAATCGCGAACTGTCCGACTGTGTGATCCTCGACAACAGGCACCCGGTGTCACTTGACCCTGACTCCGGCCCTTTGACTCTTGAATTCCTGTCTGAGTGTTCTTCGATTTTGTCTGCCTAACTATAATATTGCCTATGATTTTTGCCCCCAACTCCCTCTGGTTATCTCAGGTGCTAAGTGTGTTTTTGCCCCGGTAGCATTTCTTACAGCGGATACGCGTTTATTTAGTAGACCGAACTGTCAAAAAGTGATCGCAATGGTATTCACGGTAACGTGTCTTGTTTCATAACACCGGTCCGTCCAAACACAGGGTACTTACCCTGATTTATACCGTACCAAGTGAATTGGTTAGTTGTAGTGTATTTTACGTGTCGTTTTGAATTTAATAGAAGTGTTGTGTTTATAACAAATGGTTTAGAAATAAATGTACTTATATTTTTCTACCTGAAACCTTGAGTCAGTGTTTGCTTGAGTCACAGTAATTGTGGTCCCTTTGTGTAATCTCTGCTACTGCTCATATACTCTTGAGATAAGCCTGGCGGCTCCGCTACTGCTACCACTGTAACATAGTAGTACAGGCTTGTACCAAAGGTAAAACTTGTATTGCCACCTGTAGTCTTAATCGTGTGTAGTGGTCCCGAAGGGCACTGCAAGGGATTCTGCCTAACAGGTACCGAAACCTTTGGCAGTGGAAAATGGAGCTTACCCTTTAAATTTAGTTTCGGATTCTTGTTAATCTGCTCTGAGTCACATGCTGTGCATATAGTCCGACATCCAGTGGTAACTGCTGAGTATTGCATCTCGTCTGTCGAGAATCGAAAGGGGACGTCAACATGGGTGTGCCTGTAACACTATCCCTAACGTGACATGTAGTGTACCCAAAATCCCTCACCCGTCGAGTGCCTCATATTGTTTTTTTCCACCCATTATACTGGTCGCCTTATGCAGAGCCCTTCAAGAGACATTGCTATATTGTTATATTTATCGAATTTTGGTCATTTTATCTTTTACCGTCTCTTCCCTCGTCGGCTGTTTCCTAACCTCCGCCAAAGCCTGCTAATTCGGACCTTCAACGGCAGTTGATCCGGTCGGCGTTGCCGACCACGTGGCCGGGCCTTCTGGCTGGCCTACACAGTACGGAGAGTGGGGTCGGGGTGGACATTTCCTTTTTAAGAATGCCTTTCCTCTCTCTTGGTTCCCTTGGTCTTGTTGTCACTGTGTTATTCCTGCGCTATGGACAGGACTCCATTTATATTTTGTCCTTCATGCAAGGCAAAATTCCTGTGGAAAGTCAAACACCTTAAGTGTAATAGGTGTCTTCCCCTTAAACACAACGAGGCGGCCTATGCGGCTTGTAAGCTCCTGCGTCCCAAGACCCTTAAGGAGCACTGTGTTAGCGGTGGGCAGCCTACGGAATGTCACAGGCCGAGAGTAGTTCCCCTGCCACCGAGTGTGATGAAGGGCTTAGTGATGACCAGGGCTTCAATTTGGAGGCCATTGACCTCACGGTGGAGCGCACTCGCTCCGTATTGTCCGTCCCCGGCCCCAATAGGCACAACGTGAGTCCTGCTATGGGGACTGTACTGTTAGGGAGAATTCTCATTCAATGGCCAATTTCCCTTACCTATAGAGTCCCCCAGCAGCTTTGCTGGATTTGAAGGGTTTGTTTCTTTTTACCTGCTAAGAGTGAGACTCTTTTTCCCACTCTTGGGCATTTTTGCTATGTGTTCTCTAGGCTATTTTTGTGTTTAATGCCTATGGGATCTTTCTCAACCCCATAGGAACCATCTTTATTCACGTGTTACACAGCACCATCAATGCAGTGACACAGGGGTGTCGTAGCGACCCCCAAACATAGACTCCATACCGTGGGACTGACGACTGTCTCCCTGGGCATGTAAAGTCCCCAATGACTTTACTAGTCAATTCCTATGAAGTAAACCAGTACAACCCATCTTATTATGGAGGTACTGGAAGGGGTTAATTGTTTTTCCCCTATGCTCATTTTCGAGAGGGTACCCTAAAGTCCCTCTCTCAAAAGTTTATGGCTGGTGGCAGTGGTTACTACCTTTTAATATTCGACCGCAAATATTTCTCTATGGGATTTTCCGATTTGTTCGAGGCTACCACTTTTTCTGACAGCCTCTAACATACCGCCGGTGCATTTTAATATTAACTTTGCTACGGTAGGTTTTATTTGCCAGAACTTTTATCTAACTTCTTTCTCGTGTCTTTCTCTACAATCCTAACCCAGGTCGGGGATCCTTTGTTCGTCCGTTTGGTGAGCTTCTGCCCAGAAGCCCTCCTTCCGGCGCCACTGAGTCTGGGGTGGGTCCATTGAGTGGGAGGGGGAGTAGGACCCCTGGACAGGGTTGCCTTCGCAACCTATGTCGCACTCTATCCTGATAGGCTGGAGGGTCTCCCGCCAAGATGACCACTCCACTGTGTGAGCGACAGCTAGGCTGTATGAATGGGAATCTTTTTGCATAAAACCAGGGTCCTGAGGACTGGAAGAGCAAGACGTCGCCACTGGAACTAAGAAGCCGAAGAGGAGAGAAGCCAAAGACATCTGCAACGACTGAACCACCAGTGAAGCCCTGCTGCAGCGTCTCACCACTTTTCTCCACACGACGAGAGGAGATATTCATCTGAAAGTTACTTCTTCCCTTGAGCTGGTGAGGCCAAACAGTTAGCCAATTGCCTTCCTGAACCTGCCGTGGTTGAATCTCCAGTGCCCAGCCCTTGGAGACCGGATAGCCAGGCAGCTATCGACCCGGACCGCAATTAAAAGGAGCGTACCTTTTAAACTTTGTTTGGCAGCACCACAGCTGGTTTCATCCCTGGGTAGTGCAGTACCTCGAATCTTCCTCCACAACGAGAGCGTCTCTTCCTCTGCTGGACCCCTCGAACTGCAGGAACTACCAGGAACAACCGCCAACGCAGGAGCCACTTCTCCATTTTAAAGGTACATTGTTCCGCCAGGCCGCCCTTTCTTCGCGATAGTACTAAAGGTGTTTTAAATCTTTTACCTACCTGTTGGGTTGGCCGCCCCTTCTCTCTTAACATTGTCTTTTCAAACTTTTGCAACCACCATTTCAAATATCGTTAACCAAAGACTTGACTGCAGCTATGAGAACATTTTGCTCCTGGGCCCTTGCCCTGTACCTCTAACTTTGGCACAGGCCTATTGACTCTGGTCACATTTGTTAGACCTGCCTTCTCGAGATTGATTCTCCATTCCAACTGTGTGGTGCACTCCTTTCTTATAACTACTTTCTTCCCATTGTATAATCATTGTGAAATGCCATTTTGCTCAGTTTTCATTCTAAGTATTGCTTATATGGATGCACTGTCTTGCTGAACTGGTTCACAACTGATGGGAAGTGTTGCTAGGGTGTATAAGAATCTATTTCTGAATAACTTGTGCTTTCCCTCCCTTGTGAGGAATTGTTAGAGGATCCCTTGTGTGTAGTTTTCACTGCGCCATTTTGCTCAGTTTTCACTCTGGTTCCCTTGGTCTACAATTCATATAGGGAGTGTGTATATTTTTCCTTGACTTAATTTAACTTGCTTGATACTTGTGATACATGTGTTTGAATAAAAATGTATAAAATAAATATATATATACTTTTTAACTACAAAGCTTTGGTCCGTGTTTCCTTGTTTCATAATCTACTAGGCCTAATGCGTAAACCCTGAATATTGCTCATCTCCCTCTAGAGATAAGTCTGACTGCTCAGCCACAGATACCAACTAAATCTTTGTGGTACAGACTGATACCAAAGGGGATTTATTGCTCTCACGTGTGGTCCTAATCTTGTGTACAGCTCCCTATGGGAACTGCCCAGGATTCTGCCTAACATGTACATCCCGGCAACAAGGACGCACATTCTTCCCACAGTAAAAACACTAACCCCGGTCTGTCTTCGACAAAACAGTCAAGTCGGTCCATAGTGCCAACGGGCCCACCGGAATCTTCGGCAGTGCTCGCCGATCCTCATGATCGGCAGCCCTCCCCGCAATCGCGGAATGCTTCTGGGCAGTCAAGATCAAAGGGCGCTACCACCAATGTTTAAGCGACCGTCGAGACGCATCAGAAGAAGGTGCCGATGCTGCACAAGTCCCCGGTTATGCCGAAAACAACCGGCAGCCCAGTCCAAACACTTTCCTGTGACACCAAGTATTACCGAAAGCTTCGCTAAGGTCGTTTCAGCGGCAAGGACAACGGTCGAAGGACTCGTCGAAACCTAAGGATAAACCTAAGGACTCATCGAAACCTAAAAATAGGCTTACGGACGCGTCCAAAGACACGCCACAATCACCAGAACCTCAAAAAGAATTTTCAGAGAGGCCTGTGTCTCTTTCTTCGAAGTTTAAAGAAAAATCTTGACGTTCTAGAGAAGATGATCAGCTAGCAGAGCCTTTTCGACCCCTAGACTCCCCTGGTTCCTCATTATGGACCAGGGAGAAGTATGAGGGGTTTATGAATAGGTTAGAGGGATTTGTGGAATTCTCAGAGAAGTTCACACCCAAAAGGCCTCGAGGAGAGCCTTTTTACTCCTGTGGCAAAATTTCAAAAGACCTTTGATTCCTCTCAGGAGGACGAGATTTATGACCTCACCGAAGATGAGATCCCTGTAGACCAAGTCATTCAAGATGAATACCCCTTTGGGGACTCTGTGGGTGATCCTATTGACCCCCACAGAAGGTTTGGAAGACGACCACGACCGGCCAGTCGACCCTCATCCTTGGGCGTCACCTACCCCAGCACCGGAACCGGACTCCCTGTGCATGGATTCCCCCCTACCACATCTACTCAACAGGCCTCCCCAGTTGACGACCAGATGGTGTTTAACGCTATCTTAAGGAGGGCAGCGGAGCATTAACAGATTGCTACTCAGGAAGCTGTACAAGAGGCTGATTTTGTTGAGGGCATCTTGAAAGAAAAGCCACCTGACAGCCAGGCTATTCCATTGACTGAATTCAATCAAAAAAAGCTTGGCTCCTTCATTGTTGACACCCGCCCTAACAGAGGCTATCAATCCTAAAGTTGAAAAACTGTTTCGCCCTTCCCCTTCTGATCCCCTCTACATCAGGGGACATGCTACTCCAGATTCCCTGGTGGTAACTACAACCAGGAAGAGTGTGGGGGTCCCCCTGCCCACAGGGGAAGCGCCCCCTGTCAAGGTTGCAAAAGGTTATACGCACTGAGGAGAAGAGTCACAACTGCTGCAACATTTTCCACTTGCATAGCTAACACCACCACTTTGTTGGCTAGCTATTCAGACGTACAATGGAACATGCTACAAAAGGGCCTTCAAGAAGTCTCTGGACTGTTGCGGGCTTGCCTGCTTTCCATTGTAGCTGAGGGCAAACAGGTTAATCGCAGTATTCTCAAAAATACTTTGGATGCGGCAGAAACAGCTGGCAGGACCTTGGCACAAGGTACCCTCCTGAAGAGGCACGCTTGGTTACGAAACTGTTGTTTCAAACCAGAAACCCAAACTTCATTGATAAATGAGCCAGTGGAGAAGACCAACTTATTTGGGAAAGCTGTTGACGAGGCGCTTGAAACTGCTAAAAAGGAACATGACACCCTGTTAGGGAGAATTCTCATTTATGGCTAATTTCCCTTACATAGTGAGTCCCTCAGCAGCTTTGCTGGATTTCTGGGGTTATTTTTTCCACCTGGTAAGAGTGTGAACCTTTTTCCCACTCTTACATGTGTTTTTGCCATGTGTATTTCAACTGTTTGTGTGATCTTGGGCTCTGGAGCCACACCACTCCATGAACCCAACTGTGTGTGTGTGTTACACAGCACCTTCGGTGCAGTGACACAGAGTCGTCTCTAAGACTTCCCACTGACTCCATTTTCCTGGGGCTGTCTACTGTCCCCCAGAAACAGGTAAAGTTGCCATTTCTCCAGCATGGGGTCTGGCATGGATTCACATGCTCATGAATATTCCCCGTCGTCAGGCTGGGAATCCTCGGTAAAGAAAAAACCAGTATCAGTTTCGTTTCTGATCTGTCTTTCGTAGTAACAACCAATCACTGGTCTCTGCGTCATACTGACCACAGCCAATGACTGCCCTCTACCTAAGCACCGCCTCTGGCAGCCATCTTCAGATTTTTACCGCACGTTCATGTGTTGGGATCCTCGTGCTATTGCTCTCGAGCGTTAGTGCTATTTTTCGCGCTTTTTCACAAAAAACTTCGATTCTTTCGGTCAAAAGAGCCTCAAGCTCCACCGATCCTACATCCGATCAACGGGGACCCGTGTCGGATTCGTCTGTGCCCCTCAAGGGTGAAAATTTCGTCGAGCTACACTTCGGAGGACTCCAGAAGCTTCTCAGGCCCGGTCTCGGAGATGGCCCAGGAGAAGGGAAGCTCGACGCCCGGAAAGCTGTTCAGGGTCTGCCCTGGATGCCAGCTGCAGAACGTCTTTAAGGAGGACGAACACTCTTTCTGCCTTTACTGCCTTCATGAGGACAAGACGCACGTGGAGAAGGACTGTGCGTTTTGCGGCAACATGTCGGAACGGACCATGAAGGACCGCCATCAACGTCTCGCCAACTGGCTGGAGGGTAAGAGCCCGTCTGGCGAGAAGAAGAAGAAATCCGAGCGGTCTTCTAAGACCTTTGAGGGCGCCCCGGCGACGGGGGCCCAACATAAGGCTAAGCACCGCGAGTCCGCTGGCACTGGGAGCGCCGAACGGTCGGGCTCTACGGGCGCGAGCCAACGCTCTGGGTCGGGTAAGAGGAAGGCCGAGCACCCGGCGAAGCTCCTGGAGAGGCCCCGGTCGAGCTCTAAGGCAGAGGAGGAGCGTGGCAGTGCCCCCTCCCTCAAGGATAAGGCGGTGAGCGCACCTAAGGTGGTGAAGGCCTTGATCCATCCGACCAAGCCCTCTATCGAAACGGTCGCGGCGGCCCTGGCTCAGCCTGTGGAGGCTGCACCAGTGGTGGCGACCTCGGGGCCCAGAATCTCCCTGCCTCCTCGGAGGGAGTCTTCTTTTGTGCCCATCGATAGGACCCCCGTGAAACCCTCCGTGGGGAAGAAGAAGGGGGGGCAGGGCGTCGTCGTAGATTCGGCCTCAACCTCAGAAGAGGAGCTGATCGAGGTCTTAAGCCACGGCCTAGGCGTGGAAGAAGGCCAGCCCGTCGGAATGGACCCCGACGCAGGTGACGACGACGACATCGTCGAGGATACCGACGGGGCCCCTGCTCGCCCGTCGGACTCCCCTCTGCCAGCGCCGCAAGACAACTCGGCGGCCATTTTGTTGGCCATACAGTCCTTATGCTCCGAGATAAGGACGAGGCTACCGTTACCGACGGAGGAACCTCTCCCGTCGGGGGATCCAGAACCGGGACCTTCTGGTGTTTCCCCTACCAAGAAAAGAAGGATCCATCCACCACCTCCTTTTCAACCGTCGCGCCCCGTCCAGCCCTCCTCCCCATCCACCCGAGGGGATGATACGGGGACTGACACGGCAGCGACGGGTACGGACGACGAGGCATACGACGAGGATTTTCCGTCGTCGCCTCCCGCCAGGGCTTCTCCGCCCGACGAGATCGGATCTTTCCACTCCATGATCTCCAGGGCTTCCGAGCTTTTCCAACTCTGCCCTGAGGAGAAGAAAAAGGAAGGCTTCCTTTATCAGCGGCGCGAGGCCAAGAGGAAGACGGTCCTCGCAGTGCCTCTGTTGGACGACATTTGGGATGAGGGCCTTTCCCTCCTCAAGAACCCTTCCACGACGCCAGCTAGAAGAGACCGGTACGAGAAAAAGTACCGGGTCCCGGACACGGCCCCCCTGTGCCTCCGGGCGCAGCCTACCCCGGATTCCGTCGTCTCCGCGGCAGCCAGGAAGAAAGCGGGGGGGGTGCGGCCTCCACATCGACTTCCCCGCCGGACGGCGAGGGAAGGAAATTGGATGCTATGGGACGTAGAGTCATCTCGTCGGCAGCGACGACGATTAAAGCGGCCAACGCCTTGGCTATCGTGGCTCGCTACGACAGGGAGCTCTGGTACAAGATAGCTCCCCTGCTGGATTTTCTGCCGGACGACAAGAGGGCGGAGGCCCTGGAGATCCTGCAGGAAGGTGAGGTGGCCTCGGACCACGCCATCACCGCGGCGACGGACATCGCCGACACTGGGTTCCGCCAGCTGGGCAACGGCGTTTGCCTTCGACGTCGTGGATGGCTCAAAGCTACGGACTTCCGGCAGGACGTCCAGACCAGAGTCCTGGACATGCCCTTCGACGGGAACAATCTGTTTGGGAAGACAGTGGACGATTCCCTTCAGGCCATCAAGGCGGATACTGAGACGGCCCGGGCCCTTGGAGTTCTGCAGCAACGACGGACGCCCTTTCGGAGCAGCGGAGGCAAGGGCGCCTCCAAAGGTTCCGGCGGCGGTTTCGCTTCCTACCGTCAAGCGGCCCGCTCGTCGTCGCAAGAGGCCTACAGAGGACGAGGCAAGTCTAGCGGACCCCGCCGTCGTCGCCAAGGAGGTCAAGGCGGCAAGGCCGCGTCCAAGCAGGATTGAACCGGCCGTGGGGTCGGGCCCCCACCGAAGCACCCCGGTGGGAGGCCGGCTGGCGGGCTTCGTCAGCGTGTGGGAGTCCATCTCCACCGACCGTTGGGTGCTGGACGCCCTGGCCCGGGGCCACGCGCTCGAGTTTCAAAGATGGTGCCCGCGCGTCCCCCCCGTGGCCAGGAAAGAACTTCACGCCCCTCAACTTCTCCTGGAGGTAAAGGCGATGCTCAGGAAGGGCGCCATCGAACTCGTCCCAAAGGGGCTTCGGGGCTCCGGAGTCTACTCGAGATACTTCCTCGTGAAGAAGAAGACGGGAGGATGGCGCCCCATCCTAGACCTGCGACGTCTGAACAAGTTCATCAAGGCGCAGAAGTTCCGGATGGTCACCCTCCAGCACGTCCTGGGTCAGCTGGAGGAAGGAGACTTCCTATCGTCGTTGGATTTGGAGGATGCCTACTTCCACATTCCCATCCTAAAGGGGCACCGGAAATTCCTCAGGTTCGTGGTCCAAGGGCGTCATTACCAGTTCAAAGCCCTTCCCTTCGGACTACGGTCGGCACCCAGGGTATTCACCAAGTGCCTCGCACCGGTGGCGGCGCAGCTGCGCCGCGAGGGGATTCACGTCTACCCCTACCTGGACGACTGGCTCATCCGCGCCAAGACGAGGGAGCTCGCCGTGGTCCACACGGCAAGGACCGTCCAACTCCTCACGGACCTGGGATTCTCCGTGAACTACGCCAAATCCCACCTGGTGCCCGCGCAAGTCGCACTGTTTCTGGGAGCGAGGCTCGACACAGTGTCCCTTCTGGCCTCCCCGTCGGAGGAGAGGACCAGGACCATCTTGGGCAAGGTGCAACGGATGTTGGTGGCCGACGCGGCCAAAGTGAGGTCCATCAAGTCCCTCCTCGGGATGATGTCTTCCTGCATCTACCTCATTCCCATGTGCAGGCTCCGGATGCGCCCGTTGCAAGAATTCCTGGATGCGCGCTGGATCCAGACGACGGGCAGCTTCGAGGGAAGGGATCAAGCTCGACGAGAGCTTCCGACGAGCGATACGGTGGTGGGGCACCCGCGCGCATCTGACGGCGGGCATGGACTTCCAGGCCCCAGCCCACCAGGAGACTGTGACCACGGATGCCTCCCTGGAAGGGTGGGGAGCGCACACCGAAAATCTGCACGCAAGGGGACTCTGGCTCCCGACGGAGAAGTCCCTGCATATCAACGTCCTGGAGCTCCGTGCAGTGTTTTGGGCCCTCAGGTCCTTCCTTCCGTCCCTCAAGGGCAAGGTGGTGAGGATCTTCACCGACAACACCACCACCATGTTTTACATCAGGAAACAGGGCGGAACCAGGTCCCCAGCGCTGTCCAAGGAGGCGCAGGACCTGTGGCATTGGGCCGTCGCCCAAGGGATTTTTCTGGTGCCGTTTCATCTGGCAGGGATAAAAAACACCATCGCCGACTCACTCAGCAGGGAGCTGCGCTCGTGCCACGAGTGGGAACTACGGCAGGATCTGGTGGATCGCCTCTTCCGACGGTGGGGCACACCCCAGATCGACCTGTTCGCGACGGCGACGAACACCAAGTGCCGGAGGTTCGCCAGCAGGTTTCCCCAGACGAGGAGCATGGGCGATGCTTTCTCGTTCCCCTGGGAGGGCCTGTTCCTCTACGCGTTCCCTCCTTTGCCTCTGCTAATCCGGCTCATCAACCAGCTCAAGAGGTCACGGTGCAGGATGATCCTCGTCGCACCTGCGTGGCCGAGGCAGATATGGTTCCCGGACTTGCTGGACTTGTCAGCGTCCCCGCCGATCAAGCTGCCGGCGGACGCGGATCTACTCTCCAGGGAAGGAGGCGCCATCCTCCACCACGACCCGAAGTCGCTGAACTTGCAGGCCTGGCTCCTGCAGCGCTAGAGTTTGGAGGATACGACATACCGGCCGATTGCAGAGAGGTTCTTGCAAAGGCCAGGGCGTCCTCGACTCTTAAATGCTACGGACACAAATGGAAGAGGTTCTCTGTCTGGTGCCGCGCACAGAAGATTAACCCTCTACGGATTACGGCTCCCCAAGTACTGCCGTACCTGCTGACGCTGGCCAAAGCTGGTCTGGCACACGCGTCCATCAAGATTCATCTTGCTGCGATCTCCCGATACACCAGAACCACGGGGCGGACGTCCTTGTGGTCTCATCGTCTGGTGAAAGAGTTCATGAAGGGACTGTTCAGATCGTTCCCGCCGGTGAAGGCTCCGGCCCCGGCGTGGGAGCTCAACGTGGTGCTGACCAAGCTCATGGGACCTCCGTTCGAGCCTCTGCACTCGGCCCCGTTGAAGTTTCTATCGTGGAAAACAGCTTTTCTTGTGGCCATCACCTCCGCACGACGAGTGGGAGAGATCCAGGCCCTTTCCTGCAAGGCCCCGTACTTGACTTTCCACGACACGAGGGTAGTGTTCAGGACGCACCCCTCCTTCATGCCCAAGGTACCGTCGGACTTCCATCTCAACGAACCCTTGGTGTTACCTGTGTTCTTCCCGTCGCCTTCGTCGCCGGCTGAGAGGACTTTGCACTCGCTGGATGTAGCTAGAGCGCTGAAGTTCTACGTGGACCGCACGAAGGGTTTTCGGAAGACGTCACAACTCTTTGTGAACTTTGGACCTGTCAATCAGGGGAAGGCTCTCTCGAAGGCTTCCATCTCCAGATGGCTCTCCGGCTGTATCATGTGCTGTCACCGGTTGGCAAACCGACCGCTGCCTGGCCGTCCGAGAGCCCATTCCACCAGAGCGATCGCAGCTACCACGGCGTTCCTATCTGGTGTGCCCCTGCTGGACATATGCAGGGCTGCTACGTGGAGGTCGACGCACACCTTCACGAAATTCGACTGCGTCGACCGGGATTCCAGGGAGGAGTCCAGGGTCGGCCAAGCAGTGCTGCGCAACCTGTTCGCCTGAGGTGAGCCTGGTGAGGAGGTAAGATGCTTAATGTTGAGTTGATGTGATGCTTGATGTTGAGCCTTTGCCACCTCCCGTGGTTGTGCATGTGTGTACTGCTATGTATTCTTTATTCATGAGCATGTGAATCCATGCCAGACCCCATGCTGGAGAAGGAACAAGTTACTTACCTGTAACTGTTGTTCTCCAGCATGGGTCTGGCATGGATTCACATGCGAACCCTCCCGCCTACCCCTCTGCGGCTCTTCACTTGGTCATACTGCCACTTCACGTGCTTCCAAATCTGAAGATGGCTGCCAGAGGCGGTGCTTAGGTAGAGGGCAGTCATTGGCTGTGGTCAGTATGACGCAGAGACCAGTGATTGGTTGTTACTACGAAAGACAGATCAGAAACGAAACTGATACTGGTTTTTTCTTTACCGAGGATTCCCAGCCTGACGACGGGGAATATTCATGAGCATGTGAATCCATGCCAGACCCATGCTGGAGAACAAAAGTTACAGGTAAGTAACTTGTTCCTTACTTTATGTGGTCATTTAAACTGCAGACCCAGTACACCCCATCTTGCATGCAGTACTGGAATGGGTTAATTCCTACTCCTTTCTGTCTTCACCTCTTGGAGCTTTGTTTCGCTCCCTTAACACTAAGACTTGGCTGGTGACAGTGGTACCTACCCTATCTTTTCTACCGAGATTATATTATATAAACGTGGTACTGTTTTAGGCTATTGTATTAGCCTCAAACTTAAACCCACTTGACCAAATACTTTTTAATTTGGCTCCGGTCGGGTTTTATCGCCATTTCTTTTTGTTAAAATCCTTCTTGTGTTTTACTTTGCGTGGCAAACCAGGTTTGCCTTCTTTGTTTGCCGACCATTGGCGGGCTTCTGTCCAGAAGCCCTCCTTTTGCATCTGGGTGTCTAGGTGGGCTGAATGTGAGTGAGGGGTGTAGTCACCACCTGCACAGGGTCTCCTTGGAGACGCAAGTCGCAATTTGTCTTGATTGTCTGAGGTGGTTATCCGGGCCGGACAACCCCCCTGCTGAGTGATTGACAGCCAGGCTGTGTGAATGAGGGATTTTTGGCATAAAAGGCAGCACTCTTGGGCTGGAAGTCAGTCGCCACTGGAACTGCAAGAAACTGAAGAGAAGCGGAGAAGAAGACGGCTGCTGCAACTCCTGCGTCCCAATGAAGCCCTGCTGCAGTCCTGAGCTATCTACCCTTCAACGACAAGAGAAGATCCAGTCTGGAGTCTTCTTCCCTTGAGCCTGGTGGGATCAACCAGCTCACCCTCCACAGCCAGAGGATCCTCTTCTTGGTCGAAATTGCTGCACACAGCTGTAGTGGTCCGGATAGCCATCTGAAGAGCCTCTCCTGTTTTAAAGGAGTGCCCCTTTTATTCACCGTTGTTTCGCTGTGCCAGCCTCCTCTCTGGGTAGTGGAGATCGCTCCAGACGTCCTTTTTCTCGTCCCCACGACTGAAGCTCCAGGAACCGTGAGTCTGCAGGAACTACCAGGAACAACTGCCGTGGCACCAGCTTTCTTCAAACGAATAAGGTACTGTGTCTGACTTCGAGGATCTAGTGTGATCCCTTTTCTCCTCACCAAAGTCTTGTCCTTATCTTCCTTCCCTCTTATAACTTTTGCCTCCCTTTTGACTATCTAAGTACTCCTGGCAGTCTCGAATCGTGAACTGTTCGAACCTTGTGATCCTCGACAACAGGACCCCTGTCCCATTGACACTGGCGCAGGCCTATTGACTTTTATCTACGTTTTAGAAAGTATCCTCTGATTCTCTCTGCCTTGACAAAAGTATTGCCTATGATTTTTATCTCCTATTTTCTTGTGTTAATTCATGTGCTAAGTGTGTTTGACCTCAGTAACATTTCTTCTCGCGGATACGCCTTTCTTTAGTAAGACCGAACTGTCATTACTGTCAAAAAGTGATCACGTGTTAACCCACGGTAACGTCTTTGTTTCACAACACTGGTCCATCAAATCCAATGTACTTACCTTGAATTGAAATGCACAAGGGGAATTGGTTGTGTGTAGTCTATTTGAAATGTTGTTTTAATTTAATGGAAGTGAAGTGTTTCATGAACAGATGGTTTAAAAATAAATGTACTTATATTTTTCAGCCAGAAACCTTGAGTCAGTGTTTGCTTGAGTCACAGTAATTGTAGTCCTTTGTGTAATCTCTACTACTGCTCATTTGCTCTTGAGATAAGTTTGGCTGCTCCACTACTGCTACCACTCTGTGTAGTACAGGCTTGTACCAAAGGTGAAATTGTACTACCACCTGTAGTCTTACTCTTGTGTAGTGGTCCCTAAGGGCACTGCCCAGGATTCTGCCTAACACACCCTCAAGACCCTGGATCAAGTCTCACAGATGCCTTCCCAAAGAAGGGGGAGCGGATCTCGACATTCCTTTCGTGGCCATCTCACTTCCCTGTCCTCTGGAGGATGTACTGGCTTTTTCAGCACACCTGGCTCGTTTTGGAGTAGAGGTGGATACTTGCCCCACTTATTTGGCAGCCATTGGGGCTTACAAGAATTTCCCTGAGTATGCTTTCTGCAGCCAACATGGTGGTTAAGGCCCACCTTAAGGGTTTGTCTAGGCTTTTTCCTCCAGTGCATAGGCTGCCCCCAACCTGGGATCTCAATGTGGTTCTTGCAGCTTTGCACCGCAAGCCTTTCGAGCCGATGGCCTCTGTGGTCATCCGCTTGGTGACACTAAAGACAGATTTACTGGTGGCTCTCACCTCTGCGCGCAGGGTTAGTGAGCTGCAGGCATTGTCCTTGTGCATGCCCTTCACCGCGTTTCACAACGACAAGGTCATCTTGCGCACTCACCCAAACCTCTTGCCCAAGGTGGTCTCTCCATTTCATCTGCATCAAGAGATCTGCCTGCCACTGTTCTTCCCGAACTCTCAATCTGAGGCAGTGAGCCCTGCAGTCCTTGTCCCTCAAGAGGGTCCTCAAGTTTTATGTCTGTTGGACAAAATCCTTCAGGAAGTCTGAGGCATTGTTTGTGACTTTTGGGGGTTCCTCCCCCAGCTCTCAGGCTTCCATCGCCCGTTGGATGGTTCAGGCCATTTCGGAGCCGTACACGGCCATGGGCAGACCTGTTTTCCTGATGGGATTCATGCCCATACAGTTAGAGCCAATGCCACGGCTGTCGCATTTCAGAGACCTGCTTCTTGGGATGCCATCAGCAAGGCGGATACTTGGGCCACTCCGTTGGCCTTCTGTAAGCACTGGACACTAGCTCCAGGCGCGATGCAGAGTTTGGTCAGATGGTTCTGAAGAACATTTTTGCTTGGTCGTAGATATGAGGCAGGTTATCACAGCTCCACCCTATGTTCTTATTCGGTGGACTCGCCCACAAGGATGGAGGAAGGGGGACAGGACGTAAGAGTAATTAAAGTACTCTTACGTCCCGTCCCCTTTCCTCCATACTGTATGGGCGTCCCTTCCAAGGGACGAGATACAGAACCTTTTTCACCAGAAAAAAACCTTCTTCCATTTTAAATTTAGAGGTGCGTGGGGGGTGCGGCCCAGGGAGCATGCCCTGCCTTGACTCCGCCCTCCGGTTGCCACATCTCAGTCCCCTTTTCCGCATCGACAGGAACGGGGCAAATTCACCAAAGCTCCTGGGTTTGGCTTCGGCCATGTAATTCCACGTGCGGATACTTCTTCACTTTGTCTTTTTTCTCTTTTCTATCATTCAGATACTCTGTCCTCAGGCGCCATGCTCCACCCCGGAGCATGTCGACGGTTTTCATCCTGCAACAGTCTCTCCCCAAATTCAGACCCCCACGCCCTCTGCCTATGTTACCTTGGCTCAGACCACGGTTGGCAATCATGTTCGCCGTGTGACTCGCTGTCCTTGAAGGCGCTGAAGAACAGACTAGCCAGGTGGAGGGAACTCATCCAGAGGTCGCCTCCTGAGGATCTCAAGAACTTTGTGAAGCGAATCGGGCCCAAGGCAGGGCCGATATTCTCCATCGCACCCCACAAGGGAGACACCTTCCCAAAGACTCTCCCGCGCGGGAGGGACCAGTCAGGTCCTTCTACCAGCACGTGCACCTTGGCTGCTTCAGCTACCGACCTTCAGGCCGAGGGATCCCCCCGGCGCAGCCTTACGGGACTGGGAGGTTCTTTTACCGGGCCTACACCCGAGGGGCTCCGCCCTTTTACCGGCATCATGGCCGAGGGGCTACACACTAATACCGGCAATACTTCCGAGGGGCTACGCCCTAATAACGGCAATACGTCCAAGGGGGCGCCTAAACGCAGCTCTACTGACCCCCGAATAGAGGGTGTCGCACCCACCGGGCCTAGGCCCGAGGAGCAGGGTAGGCCTTGTGATCCACACGCAAGAGTCTTGGATGAGGCCGGGCCCAGCGGGCTGAGCACCACGTCGCAGACATGTGGCAGGCAGCTTGACAAAAGGACTGCCGCACCAGAAAGAGGCACCCTCCGACCCCATTCCAGGAATTCGGCAAAGAACAAGTGTCAAGGTGGGACTGCCCTCAACCAGGTACGTGGCCTACAGTCTACGGCCAGCTCTGCAACCTCTGGCTGCGGTCTGTGTCCCCCAGCCTCCGGCGTCAACTACTCATCCTCCACAAGATCCTCCAGATATGCAGGATACGGATGAGGAGGAGGATCCGGACACGCCATCCTCAGCCAGGGCCTTCCACGAAAGTCTTGCTGGTTTGGCGGAGTACCTGGGCCTCCCCTAACCCGAGGTCGAGCAGCCGGCAGAGGGGGTTCTGGCTGGAGTCCTCACGCGACGCCCCTCTGCCAAGTCGGGGATTCCTATGTAGACTGATGTAGTCTCCCTGGCCAAGAAGTCCTGGCTCAAACCCCACTCGGGCCCAGCCGGTCAGTCGACGCATGGACGCCAAGTACAGGCAATTGGAGGGGAATCACTCTTGCTTTTGACCCATCCTCAGTCACACTCTTAGGTGATCGCTGTGGCATCACTATACTCCAAGCCTCAGTCGTCCTCGGCCTCTTCGTCTGCGGCACTGCTAGGCAAGGAGGAGAAGATCTTGGAGGCATATGGCAAAAAACTCTATTCCAACGCCTCTTTACATCTACGACAGGCCAACGCCAATGCCATGCTGGCTGCCGCCAACCAGAGATTATGGCGGGAAATTGCAGACTTCCTCCCGGAACTCCCCACCCAGAGCCAATCACGCTTTAAGGTTGGGCTAGCTGAAGCCAAGCTGATGGCGCATGACCTGATGGAATCCACAGTGGCTCATATCGATAACTCAGGCCGTGCCATCTCTATTGCCATGCTAATGAGAAGAACAGACTGGCTCTGGGCTAAAAAAATTCAACCCAGATGTCCAGGAGTGCATTCTAGATCTACCGTTCGAGGGGGGGACCTCTTCCACTCCTCTACGGACGAGGAGCTGGACAAAAAGAAAAACAGCTCATAAACGGCAAAGTCTTTATCCATCCTTCCAAAGACCACGACCAAATTGTACACCCAATCTCATCAGCGCTCAGAAAGGGGTTGTACATATGGAGGGTTCCGCGGCTTCCAGGAATGCAGATCCAGGCAGCCGGACCGCTTGCCGTCTCAGAGCCGGCACAAGCAACAAAAGGGGTTTTTTTTCCAGTCCCCCTCCCTCCTCAGCAACAGCCTCTGAGGGAAAGAAAGCATGACACTCCCCGTCGGGTCCACGTGTCTCCGGTGGGGGGCAGACTTGCCCTCCGTGCACATTTCTGTTGCCAGAAATTTGCGGAACCCTGGATCCTCTTCGTAGTATCCATAGGGTACCGCCTTCCTATCCCAGCCCCTCCTCCCCTCCGCTCCCACAGGTTGGGACAGCAACTCTTTTGGCGCAGATCCCGTCGCTCGTAGAGAGTCAGGAGGTGGAGGAAGTCCCAACCTCCCATCGAGGCTTTGGCTTTTACTCCATGATTTTTGCCATTCAGAAGAAGAACCAGGCAGGCCCGAGAGTTGTGCTGGACCTTTCCCCCCCCCCCCCAACCTCTCCTTACCCCTGCAAAAATTCAAGATGGTTACGGCAGCTTTTATAGCGGAGACATTGGACAGGGGAGACTGAATGTGCTCCCTGGATCTGAAGGACGCGTACCTACACGTCCTGATTTGGCAGCACCATCTTTCTTTCCTACGGTTCAGGATCATGGGCTGCCATTTTCAATACAAGGTCCTTCCTTTTGGCCTCAACTCAGCCACCAGGGTCTTTACCAGACTCATGAATGCCGTGGCGGCCATCCTCAAAGCGCATGGTCTCCACATCTACCCATACCTCGACGACTGGCTTGTTAGGGCTACATCTCCGGAAGCGGTTCACCACTCTTCGCATGCCCTTATGAACACACTACAAACTCTGGGCTTCTCGCTCAATCTCAAGAAGTCTCAACTGCATTCCACGCAGACTCTGACCTTCCTGGGCCTCATCTGGGGCATGTGCTCCGAGAATGTCTTCCCGTCGGAGGACAAAATCTCGGCCATGAAGAGGGCCACTGCCCACTTCTGCAGCAGAGAGGTGACCTCGGCATAGTTGGACCAACATTTCCTGGGTCTACTGGAAGCGGTCATATTAGCCGTTCTGCTCACAAGACTAAGGATGAGGAGGATTCAACTGCACTTCGCGGCCTCATGGAACCAGGAGAGGGGCTCTCAATCCGAGATGATCAACTTCCCTCCACCCAGACCTAACATGGTGGTCCAGGGACTGCAACCTACGGACGGGCAAGCCCTTTCGCCCGCCCTACCCGCAGGCCACCATCACCAGACTCCTCGCTCGAGGGCTGGGGAACCACCCTGGATGGCCTCTCAGTCCACGGCACCTGGTATCGACATGAGCAAGAATACCACATAAATTGGTTGGAGCTGAACGCCATCTTTCTAGCGCTCAGAGCATTCCTACCGCTTCTCGGGGGCAAGGTTGTCCTCATCCAGACAGACAACTCGACCAGCATGTATTACGTCAACAAGCAGGGAGGCACCAGACCCCCTCCTCTGTGCAGACTGGCCATCAGCATGTGGGAGTGGGCCCTAGAAAACGACATTTACCTCACGGCAGTCCACCTCCCGGGGGAATCCAACCTGGAAGCGGACAGGCTCAGCAGGCTGGGAGCAGACAATTACGACTGGCAGCTAAACAACCTCGTTATTCAGGAGATCTTCAACAGGTGTGGTCACCCCCACGTGGATCTCTCTGCCACCTGGCACAACAAGAAGTGTCCCCTGTTCGCATCGTGGCAAGGTCAGGGCCCCGGCTCTCTGGGCGGCGCATTTCACCTACAGTGGACCGGCATGAAAGCCTATGCCTTTCTGCCCACTCCCCTGATCCACAGGGTAATTTGCAAGATCAAGGAGTCTCGCTGACTCCTTATTATTCTGACAGCTTCATGGTGGCCAGCCAGGCCATGGTATTCAGAGCTACTCAGCCTCTTGGAGGTGCCCCTGATTCACCTCCTGATGGGCCCAGCACATCTACTGGCACAGCAGGGGGGCAGAGTTAACCACCCTGCCCCAGGTAAACTAGCCCTCACAGCGTGGTACCTTGTCAGGTAACGCTTTGGCACCTTAGCCTCTCACCGGCCAATCTGGAGATCATACAGGGCGCCAGGAACAAAGCCACCAGGGCCCAGTACAAAAGCAAAGGGACCAGATTCTGCCACTGGGAAGACTCCAGAGGTATCGACCCCTTGGCGTGCACTTTGGACGACATGCTATCCCTTTCAGCGTACCTTGCTCATTCAGGCGTGCAGGTGGACACCTGCTGCACATACCTTGCAGCCATTGGGGCTTACAGAACCTCAGAGGAAGGCATTTTCTCCTCCTCCAACCCTATAGTCAAGAAATATCTGACGGGTCTCGCTAAACTCTACCTGCCCATCAAGAGACCACACCCTGTGGGGGACCTTAACATAGTCTTGGGTGCCCTGGCACACACACCATTCGAGCCGATGGCGTCCGTGGACATCAGGCTGGTCACCATCAAGACGGCCTTACTAGTCGGTCTTACCTTGGCTCGTAGTGTCAGCGAGATCCAGGCGCTGGCCGCCTCTGAATCATATACCACCTTTCACAAGGATATGGTAGTCATGCGGACGCACCCGGGATTTCTGCCCAATGTTCAGTCTCCATTCCACTTGAATGAGGAAATAGTCCTTCCTACGTTTTTTCCCGATCCCAAGGACAAACCACAGAGGGTGCTGCACTGCCTGGATGCCAGGCGTGCCCTAAAATTCTACTTGTACAGGACAAGGGCTTCCACAAGTCGGACACCCTGTTTGTCACTTTCGGAGGCTCAAGACCATGCTATCGAGCCTCGAAGGCTTCCATATCCTGCTGGATGGTCTCTGCCATCAAAGAAGCGTACGAGGGCCAGCACAAGACACTTCCGGCCAACATGCATGCCCACGCAGTCAGGGCCAAGGAAACGGCCATCGCATTCCAGCGCCATGTCCCTTGGCAAGTCATAAGCAGGGCGGCCACTGGGGCCTCTCCCTCAGCTTTCTGTAAGCATTACTGTTTGGATGCCGGCTCTAGATTGGGTGCGGCCTTCGGACTGGCGGTTCTCAGGAACCTATTTGCTTAATGAGAGCCTCCTCTCCACCCTGGGGATACATTCAGTTGTAATCGCCCATACAGTATGGAGGAAAGAGGACGGATGTAAGAGTAATTATAAGTTACTCACCGTAGTGACTAACATACTCTTAGTCTATAGTCCCCTTTCCTCCATACGTCCCACCAACCTCCCCCCTAATAATACTGGTGTCATTAGGCAATGTTAAATCTATTGTCGACGCATCAATGGGGACTGAGGTGTGGCGCCGGAGGGCAGAGTCAGGGCAGCGCATGCTCCCTGGGCCGCACCCCCGCGCACCTCTAAATTTAAAGGGGAAGAAGGTTATTTCTGGTGAAAAAGGTTCTCCCGTCCCTTGGTAGGGACGCCCATACATTATGGAGGAAAGGGGACTATGGACTAAGAGTATGTTAGTCACTACGGTGAGTAACTTTATAATTTATTGAATCTAGTGACTAGAGTACTCATAGTCCCATTTCCTCCATACCTTCCACCTGCTTTCCCCTGCTAGTGTGCCATTGGCCAATAGGTAATAAGTGTAGCCAGGTATCTAAGTGTCCGATGTGTTCAAAGGGGACTGAGACGCCGGAGGGAGGGCCTCGCGGGGCGTTTCCACGCCCAAGGCCACGCCCCCACACGCTATTCTAAATTTGAAGGTGTAGCTCAATTTTTCGCTGCCAGTTCGGGTATCGTCCCCATGTTGGGGGACGCACTCAAGGATGGAGGAAAGAGGACTATGGACTAGGAGTACTCTAGTCACTACGATGAGTAACTTTATTTTGTCCTCACTCAGTTTGCTCCGGACACAGATAGCTTTAGTTCCCTCTAAGACCTATTTCAGGAATATGTTTATGGGAATCTGGTGTCAATCAGCTTCTCACCAATGTACTACTAACTCATGATTGATTTGTTCATTATGGCTCTGCTGCCATCCCTCTCTTCCATTTGGTGTTGTCTGGAAGTCCAGCCCCTCCCTGAAAAGGTTTCCTCTGACTGTCGAACTTGATTGGCCCCTTGCTGCATGCAACCTGTCTTCCCCGCAAACCATTACCCCTACCTGACCTGACTTGCATCATAGTTGATACCAGTTTTTGCTTCTCCCATCACTTTCATCCATTTGCCACTTTGCACCCAGCAAAGTACCTTTCAGGTACTGAAAGGTTAATTCTCTGTTTTTCCATAAAGAACTATCAAAAAAATAAGACATTGGTGTAAGGCTCTCTATAAATAAATACATCAATCAAATAGTGTACAGTAAATTAGGACTACTTAGAGCACTGCCTGACTTGGGCAACTCAAAATAATTAACTGATCTATGTCCCAGAGCAGTGCTTGCATGCATTTGGGAGGATGCTGAGACAGTGATGGTTCAACTTTTTGTTGTTCAGTCTGTGTAAAACACTGTGGTGCATGTATATGCATGGTCATGGCGATGTGTTCAACAGACTAAACCCGCAGATGGGAGCAAGCTACGACCAGCAAATAATAACCCGATCATAGTGGTGTCTTGTCAAAATAAAAGGGCCTATACTAATAAACCTATTGCCCATCCTTAACTCTAAATACAAATAGTGCGGGAAACAATGTTACGAAAAGAAAGATGTGTTCTCAAAATGGTATGTCAGGATGTTCAGGCCGTTGGCCTCCCTTCCCCACGTTTTCAGCACAGGACAAGGCAGTTCACTCGAGTTTAGCACAGTCTCTGGCTTCTCTAGCAACAGGATACAGTTCATTCATTAGCATTAGGGCCTTCTGTGCCCAAGTCTCTTTGTCTTTCAAAGTCTCTTCAGAGGGCCATATGCGACAAATGAACTAAAAGTTTTTTTCTTTCAGATTTCACAAGTACTCAATTTCTTGGGCGATTCACCCCAGATCCCACTCAGCTGGGCTCAGATCATTTTAACACAATGTTCTTCACCTTGGATCCCCCTCATCTGGGCTCAGATCCTCTTTATACAATGTTAGTACGATATTCTTTCTCGGGTAATTCACTGTTCACCCCGGACCCCACTCAGCCGGGCTCAGACCCTTTTTAACACAAATAGTCTCCCTTGGTTGGGTTTGGAGGAATTTCTATTTCACATGTAAATTCTTAACACAAACTTTTTAACGCAAAGCTCTTAGCTGATCTCCCTCTGCCGGGATCAGACCAACCTCATTTACTGTCTTTATATTCTTGCTATCAAAGACTTTTGAATGTGCCCGGGGTTTTGCTAGACCCGTTGCAGGACCACTTCGATTTCCAATTCCTTTTCTTGTAACATTTGCTACCTCTCAGTCGGATACCTAACCGAGACTTTCGAATGACCACCCACGTGGTGCCGGACCACTCTGTCTATGGTATTGTATCTTGGCTTCAAAGTTCAGTCACTCATCTGTTTTTATCATATTCGCGTCATTTGCCACATACGCTTCATACTGTCATGCTTACCCGAGTCTCTGCAGGAACAATGGAGTCCCCCGGTTCCTTCTCTGGTTCTACACCACCCTTCAGTTAATGGGAAGTCTGACCTGTGTGTTTAATTTGGTGCGCCCTCCATCCTGCTCATGCAGGGGCGCTATTTCTTGGGAGTTGCTTTGGAGTTGCTGTCAAATGCACTGCTTTAGCTCCAAGGGTTTGTGTTACCCAGTTTCTGTACTGGGACTTCAGTTCAGGTAAGTTCGCAGGTAAGAAGAGTCTCAATGTTCGTAACTGCCCAGTTACCTCACTGGGCGAATCTGGTGTTTCCGATCTGCCGTGTTGCTATGTTCCAGTTCACAGCACTGGACTGCAGCAACAGCGGTGAGCGGAGATGGCGAAAGAATACTGATGTCTTTTCTCTTTCTTCGCAGGATACCCGAGGCGGGCCGTAGATGCGCGAAATGAAGAACAGCGGTTTCTGCTGCAAGTGACTAATGTCTTTTCTCTTTCTTTACAGGATACCCGAGGCGGGTAGTAGGTGCGCACAATGAAGAACAATGGTTTCTGCTCCCAGTGATGTTTGAGGTAAGTGTAAATGTTCTGCTTTAGAGCATGCGGCGCGACGATTTGCAGGCGCGTGTAACTCACTGTGAGCTAACTGTTTTATTTCTCTCCTTCCCGTTGCAGGGTTAATGAAGCGAGCGCTGACTCCGGTAGTCGGATGGAATCGAATCGGGAAGGCTGAAGACTGAGAACCAGGCGGCGGTAAGCATGTGCTCTCGAGTTTACAGGAAGCACACGAAGCACGGGCTGCTCTTCGGACGTGGCTTTTATATGCAGCCACGCCCAAACACTAGAATGCCTTGTAACTTACTGGATGCCAGGATGTCCCTCAATGTCCATATTGGAGTGGCAGGAAGTGATGTAATAACCAGGAAACAAGTATGCAGTTACCCTAAGAGATAGGAGTGTTTATTCCGAGTGACTGCTGCGAGTGTATTGAATGCCAGGCTTTTACCCACTTGGCCCCTACCTGATCTCCCCACCTGCCTGCACTTTCCCCAAAAGGAGGTAAAGGTTTAAAGGAGACCCCCTGGCTAGTAATCATGACACATACACTGTTCTCTTCAGTTTTCAATATACAATGTTGCCGCTTGCAACCTTGGCTTCAACACAGACCGGTCTGGAATCTGTTTCCTGAAATCACTGTCTGTGCTGACTTTACTGACGTTGCTTTGTTGTAGGAGCCAAGGACAGTACCACAGGCGCAAACGATCCTCCTCACCTTGACGATCGACGTGGGAGAGCCCCGGGTACCTCCGACACACAATGCAGTTTTCTTCAGCTTTGATTCCGGGTCTTACGTTTCTTGTTCGCCAAGGCTCATGAAAGTAACAGTCTTTCTCTGAAAAAGTCAAGGGCACTTCCCTTCTTGTAACCCTCTTCGGTCTTGCCGTCTTGGAACTGCTGCTTCCTCGTGGGCTTTGCCTTGCTCAGAGTGTGCTTTCCTGCTCTGCCTTTTATTCGTGTTGAGAAGTGTGATGGAAGTCAGGTGTGTGTATGTGTGTGAGAGATGATCAGTAATTTCCTGACTCTGCCTGACCATTGTATTGAGACATGTCAGGTATACGGCTCGGGTGTTAGTCCGTTTTCTCTGACAGTGAGCTGTCTACACGAAAGTGTTTGTGTTGGAAAAAGGGGGGGGTTGAGCTCCAAAATATCCTACCTGGTAGAATGGGGTAAAGGTGTTACAGGGAAGGGGATACCACCCCTCACCAGCCGGTGTCCCACTCCCTGAGGACCCCTCACCCAGGTGATCCTCCAGCACTGGTCCACCTCCAGGAACTGGATCCAAAAGCAGTGGCCGTGTCGTGGCCCTGGATGACAGATCCCCGGGGACTAGCATGTGAGACCACTTCAGGTTTCTCACATACTCGACGAATGAAAAAGTTAGAGGCTAACTACAGCCAATTCAAAATCACGGACTGTAAAATTCAAGTTAGCCCTTGGGTGAAAACACTTGGAGTCCACCTTGATTCGTACTTAAACATGAAAAAGCACGTTACGCAAATTAAAGCCTCATGTGCCTACACAGTTATATTGATTAGGCAAATTAAGCCATACTTATCAGTTGCTAATGTATCTATGCTGCCCACAGCACTACATTCAAGAATCTATTATTGTAACAGTCTTTTCTCAGGCCCCTCCAAAAGTAATATAAAAACACTACAGGTGGCTCAAAATGGAGCTGTGAGAACTGTGTGTGGAATGCCCAGAACATATCACATTACCCAGGCTAGCAGATCCTTGCACTGGCTGCCTGTCCACCACTGCATCTCCCATAATATCTTTTCGAGCAGATTGGGTCCTCCGACGTATTCCATATCTATGACAGGTAATGTCCACAGCTGTGCTGCTTCGGAAAATGTTCTGCATCGATGACGTCGATGCGCCGTCCCCGAGGAACTCCTCCAACGGCCGACGTCACCCGATGTGATAAGTAGGACGCACGACGCCCGTAGCCTCAGTTCCGTTTTTTCCGCAAACGTGTTCGCTTCGTGAATCTCGGTACGCCTCGACTCTTTGGAGTTCTGTTGTATTCTTCTCGGATCTTTGAACCTGTTCGGTTTTTGTGTAAAAGCCTGTTCGTGATGATGTCTACCTCGTCTTCAATCCCGCGTCCGGGCTTCAAGAAATGCGGGGATTGTGGGTCCAAGATGCCGGTAACGGACTCGCACAACGCCTGCCTCTGGTGCCTCGGGGAGGCCCACGACACGGACGACTGTCGACTGCCAGTTGCTCGCAGCCAAGGCCTTGCGGGAGCGCAAGAAGAAGTTGTCAGTAGGTAGGGTGTCTAAGCCCCGGAAGTCGAGGTCTGTGGGGCTTTCGACGGATGATTCGAGAGGCGACTCTGTGTCATCGTCGGAGGTCCAGTGGGTCTCCTTCCAGGAGTCGGTCTCGCCACTCCTCTGCCTCTTCGGGGCATTCCCGGAAGCGCCGGCATCGGTCGCCTTCCCCGTCCTCTTCCGAAGACTCCACCTGGCGGCAGGTCGCTTATCCCACCATGCAAGTGACACCGGAGGAATGGGTTTCCTTCGGGAAGGAGATGTTAGCGATTCTTGAATCGCAGGGCACCGGTCCGTCCGCGCCTCCGAGTGGGGACGGTCGTGATCGGTCGAGAGACACCGCTCGCACGACTTCGGGCTCGGGTGGTCGGCACGGTTTGCAGGAGAGGTCCCGCTCGGACAAGGGTAACCGTTCTCGCCATGCCCATTCCAGGTCCCGATCCACGACGCGCTCGAGACCGCATGATCCTGTGCAGTCTTCGAGGAAGACGTCGACGCCTGTGGCGCCGAGATCTTTGACGACCTGTCTCGAGGCTCCGCCTTCGAGGGTGTCATCGACGCTGTCGGCGCCTAGGTCGTCGAAGGACATGCTTGGGGCTCTGGCTTCGAGGCCTGTGTCGACGCCGCCCGTGCTGGCGGCGCTGCGGCTGACGTCGACGCTGATTCGCTCAGCGCCGACTTGTTCGGCGCCCTCGACGCCTTTCGAGGCGGTGGTATCGGAGGGGCCCTGTGGCACGGGGGTAGCCCCTAGATAGGCTCTGGCTAAGGTCAGGCATAGCTTTGGTCCCCAGGTGTCTTCCTCTCACCGCCTGGAGTACATTTCAGAGGGTGATGAGGGCTTGGTTCCGGTGCCAGATGAGCTTCTCTCGGGCCATAGCCAATTTGATGACCTGAGGCAGTCACTGCATGATGCCAGTGGACTGGACACCTCTCCGGAGGGTGAGTTTTGTAGGCCTGAGCCTGGCACTTCTTCGTACCGGCACCTTATGTCTCGGGTCACCGAGTACTTGGGATGGTCAGCACCCCCAGGGGAGTTTGTTCAGGATGATCTCACGGACATCCTCGATATTGGTCCCCCCACTTAACCCGGTACTGCCGTTTCATATGGCTCTGCAGAGAAGGGTGGCGGCGGCTTGGACTGCTCCGGAGAGTCTCCCGGCAGTGGGCAAGTCTTTGTCGTGAAAATACCGTCCCGCCAGTAGTGACCCCTGCTACTTGTCCAGGCACCCCACTCCAGAGAGTTTGGTGGTGCAGGAGGCTACGGCCCCGGCAAAGCAGGCGTCGTATCCTACCATCCCTCCGGATAGGGACGACAAACGTTTTGATGGCTGGGCGAAGAAAGTGTTTTCTTCAGGGGGGTATGGCGCTTCAGGCAGCCAACTCCGTATGTGCCTTGTCTTGTTTCACACACACTCTGTGGAACTGTGTTGCATTGGCGGCTGAACATATTCCCGAAGGGGACGAACGGGATGGTTTCCTTGCTATGGTTCAGGATGGCAAGGATGCCATGTGTGAGGCCGTTCAGTCTGGTTTGGACATGGCAGATTGTGTCAGCCGGTCCATGGCAGCGAGCACCGTAATACGCAGGTTAGCGGGGTTCGCTCCTGATGTGCAGTCCCGGCTCCTCAACATACCCTTTGACGGTGAACATCTTTTTGGCAGCAAGGCTGATGAGAACCTTGAGAGGTTGCAGACCTCCAAAGCTGCAGCGAAGTCGTTGGGTGCTGCAGTTCGACAACCTCCGCCTTTTCGTCCTAGGGGACAACAATGGAGGGGAGGTTCCTTTCGCTATTACTCGTCCTTCAGTAAAGCGAGAGGAGCTGTCAGTCAAAGAAGCCACCGTAAGAGTGCCAGAGGTGGAAAACAGGGTAAACGAGGTGCCAAGGCAGCTCGGGCAGTTGCCTCTTTGCCCTCAGGCAACGCCGCAGCCGCTACCACTCAGTCATAAGGCCATGTCCCGTGGTTCACCGGTTGGGGGAAGGCTGGCGCAGCATCTTGTAGAGTGGCGTGCCATTACTTCAGATGTGTGGGTTCTGGAGATCATAACCCACGGCTACTGTCTTCCCTTTCAGCAGAGACCTCACGACAATCCACCTGGGAACCTCTCTTTCAAGAGTCCGGATCCGCTCCTTGCGCAGGAAATTCAAGCCCTGCTGGAGAAAGGCGCCATAGAACTGGTGCCTGTAGCGGAGAGGAACAAGGGATGGTATTACCCTTATTTTTTGATTTCGAAGAAAGACGAGGGATTGAGACCCATCATGGACTTGCGCGGTTTGAACAAACTCCTCAGGAAGGACAAGTTCAAGATGGTTACTCTCTTTCAAGTCCTCCAGGCCCTTCAACTTCAGGACTGGTTGGTGTCTCTCGACCTCAGAATGCTTACTTCCATGTGCAGATCATCCCAAGCACAAGAAGTACCTGAGGTTCGCGGTTGGCGACTCGCACTGTCAGTTTCTGGTCCTGCCGTTCGGATTGACCTCCGCCCGAGGGTTTTCACCAAGCTCATGGTGGTGGTGGCAGCGCATCTCAGGAAAGGGGGAATTCACGTCTACCCCTACCTGGACGATTGGTTGATCAGGGGGAGCTCTCCCGAGCAAGTCCTGGATCATCTGTCCGTCACCTGCCACTCCCTTCACAAGCTGGGCTCCATTACATCAGAGCAGTGCTCGACACATCCCTGGGGCTGTGTTTTCCTACTCAGGTGAGGGCTCTTCACATTCAGCAGATGGTGCACAAGTTTCAACTTGCCCAGACGCTCCCGGCATTCGAGTTCTTGAGGTTGCTTGGCCTCATGGCATCCTGCATTCTTTTGGTGCCAGAGGCTCGTCTGTGGATGAGATCTTTGCAGTGGGTACTCAAGATGAAGTGGTCGCAATCTTCAGTCAGGATGTCAGACCCTGTTCAGGTGCCGCCCTCGCTCGCCCAGGACCGTCTGTGGTGGGCCGTCGAAGGCAATCTGATGAAGGGGGACCCGTTTGGGCTTCCCTAGCCGGAGGTGACGATTGTGACGGACGCATCCCTCACGGGATGGGGATCCTTTTGAGTGCGACATTCCCATGGTTCTGTCTTTTTTGCTTTCCTTGGCCCACAAGGGCTTGCAAGTGGGTACCATTAAAGGTTACATGGCGGTGCTGTCCATATTTAAGCGCTCGTCTGAAGAATGTTCCTATTTTAAGATTCCTTTAATTTCTCAGTTTTTGAAAGGGCTCACTAATGTGTCACCTTTTCTGGTGCCCGGTTGGGATTTGAACCTTGTTCTTAAGTTTCTTATGGGTGCTCCGTT
This sequence comes from Ambystoma mexicanum, assembly GCF_040938575.1. Classification (NCBI taxonomy): domain Eukaryota; kingdom Metazoa; phylum Chordata; class Amphibia; order Caudata; family Ambystomatidae; genus Ambystoma; species Ambystoma mexicanum. Next base: position 1,100,529,386 of record NC_090934.1, on the reverse strand, counting down.
TGTGCCTTTGCATTCTTGCCCTTTGAGACTGTTAACTCTTAAAACTGTGTTTTTGGTTGCGGTTACTTCCACTCGCAGAGTGAGTGAGTTACAGGCGCTTTCAGTTAAGCCATCCTTCACTGTGTTTCATAAGAACAGGGTTGTCCTTCAAGTTCGTCCTTCCTTTCTTCCGAAGGTGGTTTCGAAATTTAATTTGCGCCAGAAGGTTGTTCTTCCGGCATTCTATCCTCCTCCATATCCTGGTAAGGAAGAGGAGAGGCTCCATAGGCTTGATCCTAGGAGAGCGTTGAGCTTTTATATTTCGCGCATGTCCCGGGTCAGAGTGGACGATCAACTCTTCATTGGTTACGCTGGAAAGCGTTTGGGACAAGCTGTGACGAAACAGACTATGTCTCGTTGGATTATTTTAGCTATCTCCGAGTGTTACCGCTTGGCGGGTAAGGACCCTCCGGCTGGCTTGTGGGCCCATTCTACCAGGGGTATGGCTGCATCTACTGCCCTGCAGAGGGGTGTTCCTATTTATCACATCTGTGATGCAGCCACCTGGGCTTCGGTACATACTTTTGTACGTCACTACTCCCTCGATTCCATCCGAGGGCAGGATCTGGCCTTTGGCAAGGCAGTCCTTTATTCCGAAATTTTATTGGGCATGCTAAATTTGTGTTCTAAATTCTTTTCCCACCTCCTTGCTTGGTACTGCTTTGGGAGTCTGTCATAGATATGGAATACATCGGAGGACCCAATCCCCTCAAAGAACAAGTTACTCTCTTACCTGGTAACGTTCTTTCGATGGGATGGTCCGACGACGTATTCCATATCGCTCCCTCCCTACCTTCCCCGCTGCTGAATTTCTTATGCGATTGCAGCTTGCATTTCCGCAAGGCCTTGTGTGTCTGACTGGCAGAAAACTGGTGTCACACGTTCTGGGAAAAAACTACAACTGAGGCTACGGGCGTTGTGCGTCCTACTTATCACATCGGGTGACGTCGGGCGTCGGAGGAGGTCCTCGGGGACGGCGCATCGACGTCATCGACGCAGGATGCAGACGCCGAAAATGTTCCGAAGCAGCACAGCTGTGGACATTACCTGTCATAGATATGGAATACGTTGTCGGACCATCCCATCGAAAGAACACTACCAGGTAAGAGAGTAAATTGTTCATCTTTAACACACACGTCTTACAGGCAAAGTGCCTGTCTATCTGAAGTAGAGGCTACAGAAGGCCCAGACCACACACCTACTCCATTCTAACAGACTTAATAAACAACATCCGCTCAGATGCAAATTAAATAACTTTGGGGGCACCAGTTTTGACACTTCCGTGCCTCGTTTTGGAACTCCTTACCGCCTGACTTAAGAAATATCTAGGCCTCCCGAATTTTAAAAGGGCCTCTAAGACCTTTCTCTTTAATTCCAAAGACTAGATTACCCTTCTCGGATAACTATGATCTCACACTCCTCTGGCTTCTCACTTTTGTGCATTGTATGTACTATTTTCTTTGTTTATATGTGCGCATTGAGGCGTGTGGGTGTGCTGCGCATAATAACATCTTTTTAATAATAACTGTTAAATCTGTCTCGTATTTCCAGTGTGAATATTTCTTTTAACACTTTTCTGTAAATATTCAGACTGTTGAGAAATGATTTTCCTATATCGCAGGAATTGTCTATATTGGAAATTGTCTATCATTCCATGAGGGTGAAAACTTGTAGCTAGAAGTAAGCTTTGTCTGTCTGCTGGTTTTGATTAGACCGTAATCTCTAATCTCTCATTATTACAATATACTTCGACATCTAAAAAATGAATCCTTGTTTCACTGTGTTGACGTGCCTATTTTATGTTAGGATGTAACCGATTAATATATCTAAAGAATTCTTGCAATAAGTCTAGAGGTCCGCTCCAAATTCCAAATATTTCATTGATTTACCTCGTATAACATTTGAAATCTGTTTTCCATGGATCCTGTGAAAAGATCTTTTCAGTCTCAAAGAGAACCATAAATGAATTAGCATATACCAGGGCCATAGCAGACTCCATAGATGTTCTTGATACTTGAAAGAAAATTTGATCCTCATATCTGAAGAAACCATTCATCAATATACTTTTCAAAAGATTCAATACAGAGATTGTATCTGCTGTACAATTATCAGTTCTTAAGAGCAGCCATGCCGTCTCTGTCAGACCCTCCTCATGGGGTATATTCATATATAGTCTCAATACGTCCATTCTAATTAAAGTATCATGTCCCAATTCAAAATTAGCTTTATCTAATCTCTCAAGAAGTGCATCATGTATTTGACATATGTGTAACTAGCTTGTATAATGTGTTGCACTACTCTGTCAATGTATTGTGATAGAGGTTCAAGTATAGTGTTAGTTGCCGCTAGTATTGGCCTGCCAGGTGGCTTTAGCAGATTCTTGTGTATCTTCGGTAAAATATAAAAAAACTGGTGTAATCGGATGTGAGTTTTTCAAAAACAGCTTTGTATTATACGTAATGTCGTTTTTTTGCTTCTTCAATCAAAATATCTGTCATTAAGTCCCTCACACTCTATTGGGTTGTAGGCAATTCTCATATATATATTCAATGAAAAAAGTTTGATAAAAGGACGTTATGGTTAAGTTTCACTAATAAAAACCTATGAAATTATTTGAAAAAACATTAAAGGGACGTTATGGTTACAAGTAAAACCGAAAAACCTCAGAAATTTGCCAGTTATGGTATGCTAAGCAGCCATAACTCGCGCCACCACCGGGCACTGCTAAGACTAACACACAGGAAATCAAAGAGGACATCACAAATGTCATTGATGACATCACGGATGACATCACATATGTTGGCCACTTGTTTTTGTTCACTGACATATATAGGCCAGGTGGTTTTGTTTACTGACAGTCAGAATATTAAAATTGAAAAGGTGCTATATATCTAGACGTTAACCTCATCATATGTTCTTAAAAGTACGTTCCTTAGGGTTTAGTCTCAGCTAATGGTACACATACCTGGGGAAATGAGCAGTCCTCAAACACACAATTCATTTGTATACGTGAAGATAAACTTTACTGTTAACATTTTCTGATGATGCCATTTCTTTCTTCCTTACTTTAGTTTCCCTGTATGTGCCTCTGATTTGTATCCATTGTGGTTCTTCATATGTACTAGCACAAGTGTAGTAAGTCTTGAATTGTTAGCTAGTTATTACATGTTTAACATTACTCAAAACTTGCATAAGTTAGCATTCATTATTGTACTTTCTAAAATTACAAGATTATAAATATTGTATTTCTATGGTGCATGCTGCAGCCATTACCTATGTTTATACATGATTAGGTTCCTGTATTAACATCAACACTCCAATACAATGTTTTTTAGATGAGTACATTCTTTAATACTTTAGGTAGTTCATGATAGGTCTCCCGATCACCCCTGACATCTTGTTACCAACATTATAAACACAACCCCTTGTAGGGACGTTTCATCAAAATTAATTTCACATGTGATGTCGTCATTGATGTCATCAATGATATTTGTGATGTCATCTTTGATGTCCTGGGTGTTAGTATTAGCAGTGCAAGGTGGTGGTGCGAGTTATGGTTGCTTAGCTTACCATAACTGGCGAATTTTGGGCGGTTTTTCGGTTTTACTTGTAACCATAACGTCGCTTTAACAAAGTTTTTTCAATGAATTTCATAGGTTTTTATTAGTGCAACTTAACCATAATGTCCCTTTAACGTTTTTTCAGTGAATTTCATGGGTTTTTACCAGTCCATACTATTTTCCTACAACTTACTAATATCATGCTTGCCCAATATAGTAACATTTGTGTGCAATTTACAAAGTTTCACCTTAAAACTCAGCAATTTCCCACCTTATAGCATAATTTTTAACAATTCTATACACTTTTTGCAACTCTTTCAACTGATTTTGCATCCGTAGACGTCCACAAACATTTGACTTCATTGTGGACATTCCGGACAGTGCCACGTGACCATATGCGGTCGCGCAGCATGGTGACGTGTCCGAGAACGTGTCTGCACTTCGTGATCAGATCCGTGCTTCCCGGACAGTTCGGAACTACATTTTCTACTGAAATAGGAACTTTCAACTTCAAAATTTCCCTTGCACAGCTCCTACATCTATTCTTACTCATTATCCTTTAACAATCTAGTAGACAGTACATACGTAGAAGAATTTTTGCAAAACTGCTATTTATCTTAAAAATGGCATCACCTATTGCCATCCCTCCTCCCTAATAGCCACCACCAGCTGGAGGACCTTCACAACAAAAAAAGCGCAGTACTTCCAAAGACAATGAAGAGGACCAAGAAGATGAGGTAGAGGAATTGCCTGCATCTAGCACCCAGAGAGAATCATGGGTGTGGCAGTTCTTTACCACTGTTGGGAATGTACCAAATGCTAAAGCTGCCAATGTGAAATGCACTGAGTGCTCAGTTGCAGACTCCCAGGACAGTACTCCTACGGGACCACCTCCATGTGCTGCCACGCCAAATCCAATGAATGACCGCAATGCTCTCAGAAAGGTTGCTCCTTTCTTAGGAAGTAGGAGGCTCTCTTCCTCCACCTCATCTTCCTCAACCAATATTGTAACCACACAGCCTACTTCTTTGGGACACAAAATCCCACCAGCTACCTTGCAAGCAATAAAAGATGCTGTTGATCCATATTTGTTTAAGACAACAGTCCTCTGTTTAGAGTACAAAACATCATTCTGCAGAGAGAAGCAATTTCAAAGTGGTAATCAAGGAGCATGGGAAACACTGCCCCCTACCTTAGAAGTAACACAGGTGCAACATCTTCCGCTGTCCACCTGTCCCTCCATATTAGTGCTTGTTGCCTCTTCCCTCTTTTCCCTCCCCACCTTTCGTTCTAAGCTCTCCTGCCAAAAAAATAAATACATCAAAAAACAACAAAACAAATGTTCCTTTAGGAACCACCTTTCACAGTTAAAAAATAGAACTAAAAAGAAATCTTAGACTCCATCTGCTTTAGATTTCTCAGTAAAGTACATAGACTCAATAAGATTTTCCAACATTTCCATTAGCATGTTGTGTTATGCTAATGGGAATATTGTGGCATTCATCCCCCATTCCAGGGACTGGAACAGTGGATACCAGCCCGGCAGCCCAAGTTATCAGCCCAAGCGAAGCAAGGGTAGATAACAAGGTCTCCGACCATTATCCCCTCATTACAGCCCCTGCAATGGGGGATTAAGGCCATTAGCACCCCAGGTTCCCAAAGCGGGAACCCGGGGTGCCAATTTTTTTTTATTTTTCATCCTACACTTGCACACCTGCTGCCTACGGCGTCCCGGTGTAGGAAGGAAAATCCTTTTCCAAGATGGCCACCATGGAAAGGGAAGGCGGGGTTCCATACAGGGCCCCTCTTCGCTTTCCATGGCAGCCTGCAGAAGGCGAAGAGGGAACCCTACAACCATATTACCACCACAAGCACATTTTTCTTCCCTTTGAAAGGTATCCCACTTTCGAATAACTTTACCACAAAGCCAGTCCCAGGAGGACATGGCCACTTTAACCCCATGTGTTGTTCCTCGTGGTCATGGCCAGTAGCCAGATTGTTGGGGTCATTACCTTATTCCATGACCCAGACAATGTGGCCACTGCCCATGGCCACAGGCTACACCTCAGTCACCAAAGGTATATCACTATTTTTTGTACCTACATTAGTACACTTGTAAAACAGTAAAACACAGGCACATTTGCAAAACCATGCTTTAAGGTCCTTGCCAATGCTCCTTACACAAGTTTCCTGGAAATCCACCCATGTTTTATTTTTTCAGAAGTGTTAAATGTATGCACATACAATAGTCGTATAAGTTAGCCCCCACTTGACAAAATCCATTCAGACTTTACAAAAACATGTTAATCTAGATCTAAAATCTTTTTGCAAACTTTTGTGTAGATTTGTCAAATTGCACCCCATTTAGAAGCATTTACAATGTTGCCCCCCCCCCCCGCTTGACAAAATCCCACCAAACTTCGCAAAAACATTTATATCTAGATCTATAATCTTTTTGAAAACCTTTGTGTAGATTGGTCAAATGGCACCATATTTATGAGCCTTTATAATATTTTGGGACCCCCCACCTCTACTTTTTCCCCCTCTTGACAGAATCCCACCAAACTTTGCCAACTCATTCAGAATCAGGTCATGCAGTTTAATTAAGTGGCACCAAAGTTATAAGTCATCCAAGAACTGCTTTTCACCAACCCTGTAATGCAGAGGTGTCCGCAAACTTCACAGGGCTGTACGCGAACATCCGGACTGTTCGCAGACTTTTACGACAAAAACCACGTTGTTTTTTGTTTCTTGCAGCCATATCCCATCCCATACTCATCACCCCTCACCTTCCCAGAGATTATTTGATAAGTTTGCCAAGTGCAATGTTACATTTTTTAATGTTTTTACCGCGGACACCGGCCGCTGTCTGCAAATCCAAGATGGCGGGCGTTTCCACCATCGCTTAACTCTTTTCACCATCAAATCAGTGGGTGCGTCAGATGTCCACGGACACCACGTTGCAGTCTAAGATAATCAGAGCCCTGTCCGCGGACCGAACAGGGAAATGGGTCAGCAGACCAAACCCAGATATCACACATTTTTTTGGGCCTACTTTTTGGTCGTTTTAAAGAAACTACTGGACGGATTTCCACCAAATTTACAAAAGTACGATTTTGGGACCGAGCCGCCGCTCCTGCTGCAAATTTGGTGAAAATCCGTCCAGCGGTTTGGGCTGTAGGCGTGAGCAAAGTTTTTTTCCATTCAATCTATGGAAAAAAAAAAAGTGGGACCCTGCCCTATAACTTTGCCCACCCCCCCCTCCCCTCCTGACGAAACCTCACCAAACTTTTCAAAAAAATTCAAAGCGGGCCATATACTTTTGTTGCAAAGTTTGAGGATGATTCGCCCAGGTGGAGCGAAGTTATAATCCGCCCAAAAACAAAAAGAGGTCTTCCTATGGATTTTGCAATTTAACCATAACTACATGGCTGCTACCGCGGGCCGTGTAATTGTGTGTGTGTTTGTGTGTGTGTGTGTATATATGTATATGTATATATATATATATATATATATATATATATATATATATATATTCTCTTGTAATTGTCTCATGAATTTGTGTCGGGGGTCGCCTCGTGGAACTCACCAAAAATGGACAAAAGTAGTCATAAAGGCGAGTACGCCGGTGCAAGAAGGCAATTTTATTCAGGGCACCAGACACAGCTGGGACACCAAATTCAAACAGATCGCAGAACAGAATTGCATGAAAAGGCGCTGTCAAAGAACCGCCCTCAAAATGAAAAGTTTTATAGTAAGCAAAATAATTAGCATTTGCTATTGTGCGGCATAGAAGAAATCTCTCCACACAAAAATGATTGGCCCTTACATTTTGGACCCATATAAGAATACATACATTGCGATTGATCATTGGGCCCATGAACCTTAACACAACACCCGCAATTACAGATTTGTGACATCACAATCCACCCCCAATTCCCACAGCACAAAATTATTTGATTGAAACGTTTGAGACGACCAGCAGAACTTTATTACTCCGCCCTGGTCGCCTCTTCCTGACTCTCATTGGAACGACTACCCACCATGACACCATCAGAGTCTTGAACCATGGACATACTGCTGCGCAGTTGTTGCATATTGAGAACACTCTAACCCTCTTCCCAGGGAAAAAGGTCTGCGAGCAATTTGAAACTGCTGTGGTTCATGCCGGCTTCACTAGAAAATCACATTTCATAAATTATTTTAAATTATAAGATTGTCATATATTCCTATTTCACTGGCAGGCCATGTAAGCTCTAATCAGTTGACCTCGAAAAATAACCTCTGTGTGCTTCTCTCAATGATGGCCTGGGATTGCATGCTCTGTACTAATGAATCAGCTGGAGTGGCCTTTGCCGCAAATAAAATGCTTGCACATGTTTAAAGCACAAGCAAGCTATTGGGGCCTATTTACCGTGTTTCATTCTACCACTGTTTCATTATACTTACCCATGCCCCAGGATTTATGGATTTGTTTTATTAATGTTTTAATCTCACAGATATCAGAAAGAGCCACCCTCCGCGTTTATGGTGGTACTCTCGCAGCTGAGAAGTGTGTTCCTTCATACTGCACTGAATTTGCAATTTTATTATATTATTCCCCCCTTTTATTAATTTATTAGCTAAATCTTTTTCTGCCTCTCGTTCTTTTTTCACAACTTCATCTTTATGGATATATATTTTTTCTAACTGTGTCATGTCTCCCCCAGTCTCCTCCCAGCCGTTCAGATCCTCCCCAACCCAGACACACCCTGTCCTATCTTTCAGGCATTGGATCCAGTATTGGTTATAGTTTTCAACATAAGCATGTTGTGTAGACACCCATCCCTCAGGATCATCCCCTTCATTTTCCCCCCATTATTATTTTCCTGCTTTTCATTTCAATACTATTTTTATCAACACTCAAGGGTGTTAGGGAGAATTCTCTGTTTAGGCTGAATTTCCTAACCTAGTGAGTCCCCCAGCAGCTTTGCTGGATTTTTGGGGTTTATTTTTTTCTCCTGCCTTTTACCCTCACTCTTGGACATGATTTGAGTGTGTTTCTTTGAATCTAGAAGTGTTTAATGGGCTATGGGGTCTTTTACTCCATAGGGCTTCATGTGTTTTTGTGATATGTGTTACACAGCACCCTCAATGCAGTGACACAGGGGTGTCATAGTGACCCCCCAGTATAGACTCCATACCCTGGGTCTGACTACTGTCTCCCAGGGCATGTAAAGTCACCATTGACTTTACTAGTCTTAAATTCTGAACAGAACCAGTACAACCATCATATTGTGGACGTACTGGCTGGGGCAATTCAATTGCCCCAGGGTCTGTTAGTCGAGGGGCACGTCTCCGTCCCCCCTGATCGAGTTTTGGCTGGTGGCAGTGGATACTACTTTTTATATTCAACCGCGAATATTTTCCTATGGGATTTCCCATTGTTTTAGGCTACTATCTTTATTTAATTATTTACGGTAGCCTCGAACATACCGCTGGTTTATTTAATTAATATTAATTCTCCGGTTGGTATTTTTTGCCAAAACTTGATTCTAAAATGGTGTTTGTTTTCTCTTCTGTGACTCCAACCCAAGTCGAGCCCTTTGTTCCACTTTTTGGCGGGCTTCTCCACAGAAGCCCTCCAAAGTGGTGCCACTGTGTCTGGGGTACTTAGGAGGGGTGGAGGGGAATTTAGGCACCCTGGACTGAGTTGCCTAGGCAACTCAAGTCGCACTCCGTCCTAATTGGCCCAAGTGGTGAGCCGGCCGGCTCACCACTTAGCATGTTTGAGTGACAGCTAGGCTGAGTGAATGGGGGTTTGCTGCATAAAAGCAGGGCTTTTGGGACTGGAACTTCAGAAGCCGCCACAGGACCTAAGAATCCGACGAGGGAGAAGCTGAGCCGACCTGCCACGACACCACCACCGGTGGAGCCCTGCTGGGCTGCCTCACCACTTTTCCCAACGACAGAGGAGATCTCCCACCGGAGAGTCTTCTTCCTTTGACTGGTGGGGATAACCAGTTTCACTGTCTTTTCGCTTTCCCGACGTATCTCGTGGCCGCCTTGCCCGTGCCAAGCACCCCGGCAACCGGGATACCACGTTTTACCACGACCGCGAGACAAAGGTACCACCTTTAACCGGAAAACTCTGCGGCTGGTTTCTGCCCTGGTAGTGCAACGACCTTCATCTTTCCTCCAAGTCGAGATCTTCTCTTCCCCTGGACGACGACGCAACTTGCACCCACTACCAGGAACAACTGCCACCGCTGGAGGATCCTTCCCACTTAAGGTACCGTGTCCCGCCTGGCTTCCCTTGCTACTGACTGTACGGGGTAGATTTAGCCCCCGGCTTTCGAACCTGGGTTAGCCTGGGACACCTTGGCTAAACTTTTCTAAGCCTCTCCCAACGCTTTTCTGAACCCTCTGCAAGACTTTCTAAGCCTAGTGTAACTATGTGATCTTGGGCGCATTTGTGCTCTGCTCTCTCTAAGAGGGGGCCCAGCCTTTGGACTTTGACTCACCAGTGACTTTTTGCTCCCTGCCTTGCTAACAGTGTTCTGGAATCGTAGAGTGGTGTGCCTCTTCCTATTCTGTCTTTTTCCCTCCCTTTTTCACTTATTAGAGTGCAATCTAGTTAAGCGCTCACCTCTGTATGAAAATAAGTGGTGTTTTACTGTGATTTCCTAATAGGGAAAAAGGGGTCTATATATCATAATAGTAACTGTGTTTAGAATATTTTACAATAAGAATGCTGGAGTGTTTCAACTGTGTGTTTTAAATAAATAATTATATACTTTGATACCAAAGCTCTGGTCAGTGTTTGCTTGTATTATTGTATCTGAGTGCCTATTGAGTATACTTTGCATACTGCCTAACTCTTCTTGAGGGAAGTCTGACTGCTCAGCCACAGCTACCAGGTAAATCTGGGTGGTACTGACTGCTACCAAGTGGGTTTACTGCTAACACCTGTAGTCTTAAATCTTTTGCAGTGGTCCCTAAGGGAACTGCACAGGTTTCTGCCTAACAAAGGGTAACATCAAATATCTTTTTCGCTTATTAAAAAATACTTTGGAAATATTCTTAATAACGCAGAAGGTGATGAAAAGCAGCACTAGCGCAAGGACAGTCACTCAAAACAGTCCAGAAAGCCAGGTGGGCATGTGAATACTCTTTGCAACCAGTCTTTAGCTTGCCCTCCATTGACCTCGCTCGCCATCTTTCCCTGGAGTGTCCTTATCTCTTATATAGTTGCACTTAGTTCCATTAGATGCCTCACCATCAAGAATTGCGGTACACAGCTTGACCCAAGTCTGACGCAAACCCCTCCTTAGACGGGAATCCAGACAAACAGATTAGGGAGGGCCACCAGGCGCAAAGCCCTAATCTCCTCCTTGATTGCATCTAATCCTTTGCCAGTTGAATTAGCCAATTGCAATAGCTCATAGCGCGTTAGCTGCAGCTATTTTGCATTGGCTGCAGCCTGCACTCCTGGAAGTAGAAATAAAGTGAAAAATGTTGCAGCACAAGAGAACTGACGGTACCATCCAGAATAGCGGCCAGATTGTCTGAATATTTCCTGGAGAAGTAGTTGCTTCCTCTTTTCCTTGTCCTCCTTATTTTTCCTTGCTCATTTTGATGTGCCATTTTCCCCTGCATTGCTGTGTTCATGGCAGTGCTTTTTCGAGGCACTGCAAGTGCAGGGCTCTGCAAAGTGGCGAGAGCGCACAATCCAGTCCAGACAGGCGGACGCTGGGCATATGCTTTGGGCCTGCAGGCCCACCATCGATCCATCAGTGTTGCAGTTCCCAGCGCCAACGCCGCATTCTGCATAACTTTGGTGCAGCCCGAATTAGTTCCCAGGAAAATTGACCCATTTGACCTGAAACACACAGGGAATCGTGTAAAGCTCATTATGTCAACTGGTTGATGTTTTTCATGTAACCAACTTATGGCATGAACAAACTTTCCCTAGGTAACTCTGCTTTTTTAGTAACCATCGCTACTACATTTTGTTCAAAACCCACCTGTCTTTCAGCATGAAATTGCATTATTCCTCCCTCCTGTTTAACATACCGTATTGCTCCCTCTATCCTCATAAGCGGTTTTGTATGAAACTAGGGGACACTTTGGCCTTCTTTGGTTGTGGATTGTATTCTTTTATGATCTTCTGTTTGCAATTCTCCATCTTCATAGTCTACTACTTTATGCTTTGTTTCCTTGTTGTGGAGCATTCGCGTTTATTTCACATAGTTGTCCTCATAGACATTTTGCCCTTCATCCACCCAGTGAACTGCTACTTTGTTTCCTTGAAATAACCTTCAGTTCTACAAAGAGACTAGTGCATCAGGCATCCCGCCTCCTCATAGGATACAGCCTGGGGCAGAAGAACCTTTGAAATTCATACTATGTATGGCATGAGAGAGCACACGTAGCATGTGCCATTTACTCTCTCCCTTCCCACACACATCATTTTTTTAAACAATTTGTATTAATTTCAACAAACCAAAACACATACAGACTTTATACATAGCTTTCAATGACGCATAGCATTATTAGTCTGTTCAACCCGCCATCCCGCTCCCCACCCCAGCCTATTCGACCTGCATTGTCCGCTTATAAGTGTTAAACTGCTTTGAACCTATGCCATATCTTATTCCACAGATTGTGATGGTGCATTTGCCTGAATCGCAGTGTCATTCTGTGCAGGGGATGTCAGTGTCTATATCATATGTCTCCAGGCCGCATAATCCATGTTTGCTCCTCTTGGCCTCCACGGGATGCTTCTTGACACACAGCAGTTTCTGCCAGCAACCATTTCTGGAGGTCCTTCCACCACACACCTATCACTGGACCATGATGTGCTTTCCACCCCATTGCTATCCTACGTTTTGCCAAGATATATGCTAGATCTCTCAATTTACTCACGTGCCTCACATGTTTTGGTCTAAAAAAAAATCCGTAGCATGCACGCCTTGGGGGAGATTGCGTCTGTTGACAAGCCTGCCTTAGTGAGGACCTGGGCCACTTCCACGCAATATCGACGTATGTCTGCATAGGCTCAAAACCTATGTAGTTTAGTTTATTATTTGTATAGCGCAGCCTGACCCTGAGCTGTCTGGGCGCTTGGACATAGAGCATATGTTACAGTTACAGTACAGAAGAAGAGGTACAAAGAATTGTGAGGAGCAGTGTTACAGGATGGTCAGCATTACCGTTACAGTAGAAAAATAATGCAAAATTGTGACGACCAGGTTACAAAACAAAATGCTCGGCTTAGCAACAGCAGGCATACGGACCAGGTTACATAGTGGTCTACATATCAGCAACATGGCATATAATAGGAGTACAAGAGAGACTATGGGCAAGAAATAAGTACCCCCAGACTGAAGAAGCAAAGGTGATAGACATGGCAGTAGTTAAAGACAAACTAGGCGGACCTAGTCAAGTGCCGAGGATACATATCAAGGGAATGGTGAGCTAAAGTTGCTGGGTGAAAAGCAAGTCCTTCACTTTGGATCTAAAGGACCAGAAGGAGGGTTCTGCTCTAATGTCTATGGGGAGTGTAGTCCAGCACTTTGCTGCTAACACTGGGAAGCTCGACCCACCTGCTGTTTTCAGGTTATACTTTGGTATATTAAGGCAGTGTAGATACCTCATATAGTCGTGATACTGCGTGTCCGCCCTCTGATATGTCATGAAAAGTTTCTATCTTCTCATCTTCCATTAGGGCTCTCTCTGCTCCTTGCCATTTTGTTTTTATTCTATGAAGGAGTGAGGCATAAGTTATGTGCTGCCCTTTTCGTACTCCTGATTGCAAAACAACCTCATTAAAGGTTATTGGCTGGCCCTCGCTCCGTATATTTCCCAATGTCACCACCCCACTGGGCTCCCAGTATCACCTAACATTCAGCCTAAACTGGGCATCCTCACTCTTTAGCGTCAACCATGGGATCTGGGGTGAGTAGGGCGTGCCATTGCCCAGAAAGCGGCAGGCTTTTTGCCACATCGTCATGCCTAGCCTCAGCAACAAGAGGGGGTTTAGGGTCTCGTGGTATTTTGATCCACACCATCTCTTTCAGGAAGAATGGGGTGAATGCCGGTTGTAGTAGCTCAGTGTCTTGGGATTGTTCGTCTGATAATCAGTACGTAGCAAACTGCAGTTGGCATGCCACAAAATACCCCTCAAAATCCGGCACTTTTATCTCTCTAGCGACATTCTACATCTCGAGTTGTGCCATAGAAACCTCCTCCAGGTGGGGTTAGGTGCCATAAAAAGGCTTTGGTTATGTTATATGGAACTTTCGTGTAGTAATGCAGCGGCCTCGGAAGCGCCACCATTTTCAACAGTGAAGCCCTTCCCATTAGTGAAAGCGGCAGCTTGGCCCAAAATTTCATAGAGTTCTCTCCATTTTTTACCGCTTATAGCATGTTTTTTGCGTGCTCTACTTTAGGGTCCTGGAAGATGTTTACCCCTAGGTATCTAAATGTTTCAGTTCCCCATTTTATCGGTAACTCGGGTAACTCGCTCCGAGGTCTCCCCTTGTACCCAGCGACCGGGAATAAACTAGACTTCTGTACATTTATTGTAATCCCAGAAAGGTCTGCATATCGCTCAAACACATCCAATAAGTATTCCAAGTTAGTCTCTGGTTGTTGTAGTTAAAGAAGCATATCATCCGTATACAGAGAGACCAGGTGTGTGCTGCCCTGTATTCTGATGCCTGCCTCATGGTATTCTCTCCGTAGATATACCGCTAACGGTTCTAAGGCCAATATAAATAACATAGGGGGCCAAGGGCAGCCTTGCCATGTTCCTTTGCTCAACCTCCATTGTTCCGATATAGTGCTGCCTGTCTTAACTCTAGCCACTGGGTTGCTGTAAAGCAGCTCCACCCATTTAAGGTATGTAGGGCCCATGCCGAAACCCTTCAACACTGCTAGTAGCCATGGCCACCTAACCGAGTCAAACGCCTTTACTGCATCCAGCCAGGTTACCGCCATAAACTGAGTGCTGTCTTTGGTATGATCGATGACGTGATGCAGACATTTTAGGTTACATGTTATGTTCCTATTTGGGACATAACCTGACTGATCTGGGTGCATGAGTTTGTGAATTTCTGGTTTTAACCCGTTAGCCATCAGGGCTGTTAGTATTTTCACGTCTTGGTTGAGTAGCGAGAGGGGTCCGTAAGAGCTACATTCAGTATCCGGTTTGGTAGGCTTCAGTAATGGGACTATAATTGACTGCCTCAATGTCAGTGGCAAGATACCCTTATCTAATGATTCGTTCAGCATTGCTAACAATGAGGGAATGATCTCTGCCATGAATTCCTTATAGTACTCACTTGGTAGTCCATCCGCACCTGGAGCCTTACCTAACGGCAGCCCCCTTATAGTACCTTCCAACTACTCTATGGTAATGGGGGTTTCAAGCCTGTCTGCCGCTTCTGCATCTAGCTTTGGAAGATCTATCAGCGCTAAGGCTTCTTGTATCTCTGACTCCTGGGTCTCTGATGTCTCCTCGTATAGCTTCTTATAAAAATCATAAAAGCATTCATTAATTTATGCCCTGTTGTGTCTCACAGGTCTCCCCATTATTCGCGGTGATTCCCCGAATCATGCTCCGTTCAGTTTCACTTTTGTACAACCAGGCCAGTAAACGTCCTGGTTTGTCCCCTTCAGCGTGCTGTGGTTCTACATATTTCCTATAGCTTAGCTTCCCTAATCTGTCCCAGTGTATTAAGCACTCCTGTCGTAGGGCCATGGCCTCTTGGGCACTCCCATTGTGTAGGTCTATCTGGCCTTCAATGGCTTCTAATTTTATTTCCGCCTTACCTAGGTCGTTCTCAATTGCAGCCTGAACCCCGTTTACCTTAGCGATAGCAGTCTCTCTTATCACCACTTTGAAGGCCTCCCAGAACGTGCCCGCTAACACTATATTTCCTGTATATTTGAAATATTCCTGCACCCCCTCTCTTAACTGTTCTCAAAATGCTTCATACTTCAGAGACTCACTCCTAAGTCGCCATGTCGGGATACATGCTCTTGAGGGGGCGATCTGAATCTAATCTTGAAATTCTTGATGGGTGCTCCGTTTGAACCTTTGCACTCTTGTCCTTTGAGACTGTTGACCTTCAAGACCGTTTTCTTGATTGCAGTTACATCTGCTCGCAGAGTGAGCGAGTTGCAGGCACTTTTGTTTAAGCCACCCTTTACTGTGTTCCACAGGGATAGAGTTTTACTGAGGGTACGTCCTTCCTTCCTACCTAAGGTAGAGTCCGAGTTTCATTTGAGCCAGAAAGTGGTACTTCCTGCTTTCTATCCTCCTCCTGGTAAGGAAGAGGAGAGACTCCATAGGTTGGACCCTAGGAGAGCTTTGAGCTTTTAAATTTCTAGGATGACCAGGGTCAGAGTGGACAACCAACTTTTTGTTGGATACACTGGACACCGATTGGGCCAGGCTGTTACCAAATGGACCTTGTCCAGGTGGATTATCCTCACCATTGCTGAATGCTACAGATTGGCTGGCAAGGACCCTCCTGAGGGTTTGCGAGCTCACTCCCCCAAGGGCGTGGCTACATCCACAGCTCTACAAGGGAGAGTTCCTTTTAAAAACATTTGTGATGCTGCTGCGTGGTCTTCCATCCCCACACCTTTGTCAAGCATTACTCCCTGGATACTTTCCATGGTCAAGATATGGCCTTTGGTAAAGCAGTGCTCTATTCTGCCATCTGATTGGGTATATCCAAATCCTCCTCCCTCCTCTGTTCACTGATACTGCTTTGGGAGTCTGTCAAAGATGTGGAATACGTTGGAGGACACAATCCATTCGAAGAACAAGTTACTTACCAACTGGTAATGTTCTTTCAACTGGATGTTCCTCCAACGTATTCCACATCGCCCTCCCAGCCTGCCCCTCTGTGGAATTTCCCATGCTATTGCAGCTTACGTTCCCACAAGGCTATATGCAGTCATGGAGGCTTGGTGTGCGGTTATCACACACGTTGTGGAGGGAAAACACGTGAACTGAGGCTATGGGCGCTGTGCGTCCTAAACATCCGATGACGTCACCCTCGATGGAGGCCTTCGAGGAACATCGACCCGACGTCATTGACGCAGGATGCCCTCTTTCGAAACATTTGCGAAGCAGCACTGCTGTGGACATTACATGTCAAAGATGTGGAATACGTTGGAGGAACATCCAGTCGAAAGAACGTTACCAGTTGGTAAGTAACTTGTTCATCCATGTGAACTATTGGAAAACCTGAAAGGTTACAATGTTGAGCTGGAATCATTATTGAAAGCTGAGAGATTTGAATTTACTGTGGTTTTGAGGCTGGAAGAGCTGCCTTCTTGGGAAAGAGAACCCCAATACTTTGTGAACTGTGTTGACCTTGGGGAAGGGAACCCTGAGGCCTTCTGGAGTTATTTTTGAACTTATGGAAGGGAACCCCAAGGCCTTTTTGGAACTGTGTGAACTTGGTGTAGGGGAAGCTGAAAAGCAAGCCAGGAGATGGAAGAAGCTCGAAATGTTATGTTCAACACTGTTTTTTTGTTGCTGACATCTTTACACATTGTATATCTTTAGTTGTGAGGGCAAGTATAGGTTTTAGACAAAGATGGACTTTTGAGTTAAACTTAATGACACACACTTTCCTTAGTTTCTTTAGGTAGGGAAATCCCACCTTGGCATAGGATAAGTTAGGCCTTACTCCATCCTGACATTTAAGAAAAATAAACCATTTTTGTAGAAAAGTGAATCTGTTGTCTGTGTCTTACATAAAGATGCCTTATCAGTTGCAGTGACTTGTAGACCCAAGGACATATGGAATCCTGTGAGTATATCTGGCTGGTGCCGAGCATAGAGGGATGAACGAATAAAAGTGGACCACTGAGTGATCAAGTTAATAGTGCATAATCAATGACAGCTAAGACAGCTCCTAGGAACTGTTTGGTTGGATTTGGTAGAAGAGTTGACTTTTATCGTTTATTATGAAGCCCAATTAGAAGAGAAGGTTTATGGTTATTTGCGTGTTTTATTTGCAAAGATGGGGTGACTTCCCTGTGATCAGCCAGGTAGGGGTACACTAGAATTGCCTCCCAGCGCAGGTGCGCTGCCACCACTGTCAGTACCTTTGTGAATACCCTTGGAGCAGATGCTATTCCGAATTGTAGCACCTTGAATTGGTAGTGCTGGTTTGCCATCTTGAAACGCATGAGTCTTCTTTGCGCTGGGAACATTGAAACATGAACATATGCATCTTTCATACTCAGTGTTGCCCTGTAATCTCCCTCTTGTAGCGTTGTCATGCAGAATTTTTGTGGCTTTACATAAGTGTTTGCAGGGTGTAATTCTAACACTGGGCGCATAGATAGATATTTTTTGGCACAAGGAGGTAAGATGAATAAATACCCTTGTTTACCTCGGACAGTACAATCTCTACGGCGTTTTTGTAAAGCAGCGCGTTGACCTCTCCGAGAAGGATGAGCTGTTCTTCCTTCGTTGTCTTTCTCTGGCACAGGGGATGATTTGATGGTCTTTGGATGAGCTCCATACAATAACCTCCCGCTACTGTCGATAGCACCCACTTGTCCGTGGTTATTCCCTCCCATGCGTGGGTGAAGAATGAAATACGTCCCCCTACTGGGGAGGCATGAGAGGGGACCTGTAGTGGGTTGTCATTGTTTGTGAGGTGTTCCTCCACCTCTGGATGTGGAGGATCTGCCCCGGCCGCATGAGCTGCGCTGGCCTCTCTGGTAGCCTTGTGAGGCTTGACCCTGGTTGTTATTCCATGAGGAATTTTGACACTGTCCGTAACCGGAGCCTCGTTGTGAGTTTTGGCCACAAAAACATTAAAAATTGTTTCTATCGCTCTGGCCTGGTGGTTTATTGGTCAACTGGCCCAGAGACTTCAAGGTGTCGTATTCCTCCTTGGTGGACTTTAGGGCATCCTCCACGCTTTAACGAAAAGGACTGAAGGTTAAACTGGCATGTTAAGTAACGTAGCCTGGGTCTCAAGCTTAAAGCCAGATTGGCGTAGCCAAGTGTGGCGCTTGTTTATAGTGCCCTCAGCGATAATCCTGCCCGCATCATCTGCGGCATAGAGATTATTCTTTTGGATGCAGCTAGAAGTAGCCTTGCCGTCAGCCGCCACGAGGGCCAGTTGTGATTTTAAAGGTTCGGGAACTGAAGCTATTAAGGCAGTTATTTCATCCCATTTGTGACAATTATAACTTGCCAACAGTGTTAAATTGTTGGCGATTCTGGTCTGAAAAGCTGCTGAGGTCGCAACTTTCCTCCCCATTGAATAGAGCATCTTGCTCTCCTTGTCTGGGGGTGCCTCAGAAGAGGCTAGTGGTGTCCTTGCCCTCTTACGGGTTGTTGTCACCACGAGCAAATCCGGCTTAAACTGGCCTCTGATATGGAAAGGGTCAGATGGCGCTGGGCGGAAAAGTTTCTCCACTCGCGGGTTAAATGCCCGAGTTTGGTTAGGTGTCTCCAATGAAGGTTGGATTGTCCTCTGGACAGATTTTAAAAGTGGGATGAATTGGGTGGCAGCCTTCTTATCCCCCAAAATATCCTCCACAAAGACTTTGTCTTGCTGAGTTTCTTGTATTTGTATACCAAAGTATATGAATAATAATGCTTTGATTAATATTTCGTTATGAAGGGGCTGATTAACCACTGGCGAATCAGGCACTGGGGAGTCCTGTTGCATCGGTGAGGCCAGAGTGTACACCTCTGCCTCTTCAGCATCATCACCATCATAATAATGATCAGAGTGCTGATAGTCCTCATTATCCCCTTCAGTGTCTGTATGAACGTCATATAGGTCATCTAGTACAGGTTGCACTGGTACTGATTCTGGACGAGACTTTTTTCCTGGGGGCTGGGAGCTTGAAGCTGGGGGCAGAGAGCTGGAAGCCTCAGTATTAGGTGGTGTAACATGCAAGTTTTGGTAAGTCTGAGGGTTTTTTTTTCATAGAAATTGGCCATAATGGTCATTCTTGTCATTACCCTATCTATGTCCTCCGCAGTCCAATGGGCTGAACTGGGGATGACCCCAAGGTACTGAGGAGTAGGGACCTGTCCTAAGGGTGTAGGAGAGGATAGGCCCTTGTTTTTTAAGGCTTCAGACAAAGAACTCCCCTCTTGTGGGACAGAGAGAGGTACCCTAACAGGGGTAGATTTGCCTTTCTGGGCTTAATCCCTATGATTAGGACTCTTGGAGGAGTGTTTCTTGGAGTGCTTAGTCTTTAACGGGCTCTCTGTGACGTGTTTTTTAAATAACTGGGATAAACCAGGGTTTTTAGACCCTACCGCCGATTTCGAGGTATGATGTCGACTTTCGGTAGGGGGACGGACCTCTGCCTCGTCAGCTGACGTACATCGTTCGGTAGATGGCTTTCTAGGGACAGCGTCTTTCGATTTCCAGGGCCTGTCATGGGGCGATCAGGACCTCGAGTGCCCAGAGGATAGGTATTCAGTAGACCTCCCCCTTGATACCGTACTTGGGCGCTTTGTCGACGACGCTGACTCATTGCCCCGGGATGTGTGTTTAGTGGCACAGGTAGTGGAAGTGCTTCCGCCGCTGGGTGTCGTCGCCATAACAGAGCCGCGCGCCTGTCTTTAGGGGTCTGGGGCCTGCACTTGGGAACTTGACTGTTCCCCATCACCCTCGCTGTCTGAAAATGGAGCAACACTGCCCTCACTAGAAGCTCCCTCCATGTCAATAGCGGCCTCGGCCTGCAGTGCCTGATGGGCCCCGCGCTTGGTTCTTCGGTCTTTAAGAGTCTTGGGTTTGAAGAGCGTGCAGGCTCGACAATGCCCCTTGTTGTGGTCACGGTTTAGACACAAGTTACACACTCAGTGTTTGTCTATCCACAGGAATTTCTGATTACACGTGGGGCAGAATTTAAAGGGTATTCTATCCATGTTTGGGAAAGGCAGCCAGGCGAGAAAGGGTGGGGAAATGCATTCTACAATGACCCCCTCCCCCCACTCTCTCTACTATAAGGGGCGAGGCCCAATGCGGCCTTCCAATGCCGAAAGGGTCAGTTGAATCTTGAATTTGTCCGCCGGCTGCATTGATGATCTTGTCGAAGTCGGAAGGAAAAGGACAGAAAGAGTACACTATTTTTAATTTGTCATAAGCAAAGGGCGTAAGCCGAAATTGAACTATGCGATAAGCGTCTGCTCACGATGGCGGGAAAAACAATCGGAGGGACCTTGATGCGTGAAAGACCATAGGTACAGTGGACGTCACACCAGCGATAGTCTTATTGGCACGCCTTGCCGACAAGTGTAATACTCGGCAGCTTCCACTAGATGTCGGACTATGCATAGCATGTGATCTAAACAGATTCCACAAGCCTCAGAAATATATATATATATATATATATATATATATATATATATATATATATATATATATACACACACACATATATGAACTTCTGTTCTTAGTACATCCATGTGTATATTACATTCAATTCATTCAACAAAGGCAGGGTTGGCCTTTCCATCCATGGAAAGAGTGCAAAACATGCTTCAACAAATACCACAGTATCAAGCCGGTTGCCAGATAAGCATACGCAAAACAATGTGTTTGCTAGGCATGTTGGCATTGTGCATACACCTGGTCCCGCCATGCAGGAGTGGTTGGCGAAACAGTGGTCTCAGGCAATCGGTCAGTGGGGCGATCTAGTGGTCGTTTCGCCAACATTAGTTCAAAACCTACGCTGGTGGACAAAGGAAACCCTGTTAAAGGGAAAACCCTTCCACGATCCAGAAGCGCAACCAATCCTTACAACAGATGGATCACTTTCTGGATTGGGGGGAGCTTATTACCTTCACCACACAGCACATGGTCTGTGGACTCACATCACGGCGCAGAACCACATCAACCTGCTGTAACTACTAGCAGTATTGAAAGCGCTTCAAGCATTCGAAGTGCAGCTGACAAACCAGACATTTCAGATTCTAACAGACAGCACCAGTGCAATGTTTTATATAAAAAAAAAGGGGGAACACACCCGCCAAGTCTGTCCAGGCTGGGAAAGAAAATATGGAGATGGGCACTCAGACGGGGGATGTCCCTGTCCTCCCAACATGTTCCAGGGGTACTCAACACTCTAGCAGACACTATGAGCAAAGATCCCCTAGCAGAAGAACACAAGTGGCGACTAAACTCAAGTGTTGTTGACCACATCTTCTCACAGTGGGGTTACCACACACTAGACTTGTTCGCTACAGAAGAAAACAAGCAATGCCCAGACTTTGCGTCCAGGTTCCCCCAACCAGACTCCAAGGAGAACGCCCTATGGATGGACTGGTCAGGGAAATATGCTTACGCTTCCCCCCTGAAGCCCTCCCATCCCCCGACTCCCTTAATGAGCAGGGTAGTGAACAATATTCACAGAAAACAGATGACACTCATCCTAGTTGCTCCTATGTGGGCAGGACAGCCATGGTATCCACATCTGCGCAAACTGGCAATGTGAGATCCCATCAAACTCATGTGTCGGACAAACCTATTGACCCAACACGGGGGAATAACAGAGCATCCTCAATCACACTCAATGAACCTGGCAGCTTGGCTCCTGAGGTCATAGTTTGGCCACCTTAATCTGCCTCAACGGTGTATTGATATCCTCAAGGAAGCTCATAAACCAAACACCAGGCACTTATTTTGACAAGTGGAGAAGAAATGTAATCTGGTTGCAGTCTAAACTAATAAACCCCATAGAATGTACTCCATCCCGCATTCTAAATGATATGCTCCGCTTGTTAGACTCAGGGTTAGTATTGAACTCCATAAAGGTCCCCCTGGCGGCTTTATCAGTATACACCACCTCTCAAAATAAAGTATTGTGGTGGAAAATCTCAGTAGTTAAGACATTCATGGAGGGGGTAAAGAGACTCCACCCGCCAATTTCTAATCCATCGCCAGGCTGTGATCTCAGTGTTGTACTAGAAAAGCTCATGGGGCCCCCATTCGAGCCTATGCATAAGTCAAGTCTTAAACAGCTGCCTTCTTAGTGGCTATTACTTCTATAAGAAGAGTTAGTGAACTGAAAGCATTGTCAGTGCAGGACCCTTTCTTTGTTCATAAAGACAAATTGGTTTTATGTACACATCCTAGGTTCTCTCCTAAATTCATCTTCAAATTCCAATGAACCAATCCATTGAGCTACCGGCTTTCTTTCAGAATCCAACTAGCTCGGCTGAGGTAAAACTCCACACACTGGATGTGAGGAGGGTGGTCCTTTACTACGTAAACAAGACCAGACAGCTAAGGAAAACAGACCAGCTTTTTGTCTCTGTAGCACCAGGCAGAGAGGGACACCACATTTCCAAGAATGCCATCTGCGGATGGATAGTCAGATGCATACAATTATGCTATTCATTATCAAACAAGACACTGCCTTTCACACCAAGAGCTCACTCCGCAAGGAGCACAGGAGCTACGTTGGCTTTTATCGCAAATGTCCCTTTAGACAGCATTTGCAAAGCAGATACATGGAGCTCAGTACACACTTTCACTCAGCACTACTGCATTGACACCCATTCCAAAGCAGATGCCCAGGTTGGACAAACGGTTCGAAAACATCTGTTTGCCGCAACTCCTTCTCACAACCCACCACCTTCTCCTAACACTGCTCGCTAATCTATGCATAGCATGTGATCTAAGCAGATTCCACAAGCCTCAGAAGGGATACATTACTCACAGTAATCGTATTTCGAAGGGATTGTGTCCTCCGACGTATTCCTCATCTTAGATATCTCCTTCCAGCTCTGCTGGCCTCGGAAAATCTTTTCTCTAGAGGGCGCTGCGCGTCGACGTCCTCCGAGTCGATGTCCTTCGACAGCCGCCGTGTCGACGTCATCCTGCCTATAAAGGCCGCGCGCAGCGTCCGTTGCTCAGTTCCGTTTTTCCGCGCTTACTCAGTGCCTCGGAATACCGTTGCTCAGTTCTTAGTCAGATTAATCCTATTTACCTCGAGTTATTCGATCCGTACTCGATGGCTTCCTCGTCGGAACCGACAACTCCTCGATCCGGCTTCAAGAAATGCTGAGATTGTGGGAAAAAGATGTCGTTGACCGATCCTCTCAGAATTTGTCTGTGGTGTTTGGGAGCTGAACACCATTGTTCGGAGTGCGAGGACTGTATGTCCATGACAGCTAAGGCCCTGAAGGAGCGTAGGGGGAAGCTGGAGAAAGGTAAGACTTTTAAAGCTTCTTCTTCGTCGACGAAGTCGAGACATTCGTCTCCTCGTCACCATTCGCGCTCCAGGTCTCGGAGTGGGTCTCATCACTCCTCGAGATCGAAGCACTCGAAGAGGAGACGTCGAAGATCCCCTTCTCCGTCTTCCTCTTCCTCTGTTTCGCCAAAAAGAATCCCTTGCCCCACGAAACATAGTTCCCGGGCTGAATGGGAGGAATTCCGAAAAAATATGATGAGCGTCTTCGAGAAAGCGGCCTCGACCCCCTCGAAGACTGCCGAGAGCGATGCTCTGGTCGAAAGACCCAAAGGTCAAAAACGTCGCGAGTCGCAGTACCCGGCGAAAGAAACCTCTCGAGCGCGTCTCGAACCCTCGAGCAGGACTATGACCTCCAAACCTTCCTCGAAGGTTCCGTCGACGAAGGTGACGTCGAGGTCGATGTCTTCGACGCCGTTGTCGAAGGGACCTTCGACACACGGGTCTGTCGACTCGACGCCGGCTTCGACACCGGCGTCGACGCCAAGAAAAGTCACGGTTACCACACATCCAGTGACTATCCCCAGGCCCTCGACGTCGATGGCTTCGATATTGTCGAGTAGAATTCCAATTCTGTCGAGGTCTTCGAGGCCTCTGCCTTCGACGCCACGCTCGAAGCCTTCGACGTCGACGACATCAACGTTTTCGAGGCCAATAATGACAAGTTCGGCACCCTCTACCTTGGAAATGGGATTTACTCCCTTTATGAGTTCAGAACAATTGAGAACTATATCCTCAATTTTAGAAGAGGGTGATTTGTCTGAACAGGAAGACACATTTGAGTTACAGGGACCTGTAACCCCAGTTAGAGAGGAATTTTCCTCTGAAGAGCGCAGATTAAAGGATCTTCATGATTCTTTACATGAGGCAAGTGGGTTAGACACTTCCCCTGAGGTGGAGTTTGCTAAGCCAGACCCGGGGGAGCATGCTGAAACCCCCTACAGAGCCTTAATGGCCAGGATTACAGAGTTCATGGGGTGGTCTGCACCTTCACAATCTTTCCAACAAGATGACCTCACGGATATTCTTGACAAAGGCCCACAGGAGGATCCTGTGGTGCCTTTTCATAAAGCTCTTCAGAGAAAGATCATGACAAACTGGGAAACCCCAGATGTAGTACCAGCAGTAAATAAAAAACTGACTACAAAGTACAGGGTATCTTCTACAGACCCAGAGTTTTTGTCTAAACACTCATCCCCAGAAAGTCTGGTGGTACAGGCAGCATCCTCTACCGATGTCAAGACGGCTTATCCTACCGTCCCACAGGACAGGGACGATAAAAAATATGATGCTATGGCAAAGAAAGTCTTTTCAGCATGTAGCATGGCGTTAAAATCTGTTAATGCTACTTGCACCCTTGCTAGGTTCAGCCATACACTTTGGGAGTGTGCTTCTACAGCGGCTGACTGCATCCCGGAGGGAGAAGAAAGGGATGCGTTCCTGAATATTATACAGGACGGTAAAGACGCTATGTGCGAATCCCTCCAGACAGGCATTGATTCGGCTGACAGTATCAGCAGAGCAATGGCGGCAAGTACATCAACCAGGAGATTCGCTTGGTTGAGAAAGTCGGGTTTTGCCCCAGATGTGCAAGCCAGGCTCTTGAACATGCCATTCGATGGCTCTTCTTTGTTCGGGAAAAAGGCGGATGACAGTTTAGAGAAACTGCAAACTTCAAAAGCAGCAGCAAAATCCCTAGGAGCTGCAATCCGTCAGACTCCTTTTCGTCCCACAGGAACCTCTGCGAGGGGCAAGTCCTTTCGCTTCTACTCCGCATTCGGAAGAGGTAGAGGACGACCGGCTCAAAGGGGTCAAAGAAGAACTACCCGAGGTGGACGGGGTAGATATTCAAAAGCCGCAGCAACAGCAGGTGCCTCTTTACCATCGGCATCTGCATCAGCCGCCCCAAAACCACTCTGAGGACTTCCCTCACAGGACACCTGTAGGAGGCAGGTTGACTCAACATCTGACGGTATGGCAGGCTATCACGTCAGATGCTTGGGCATTGGAAACAGTTGCCCAAGGTTACTGCCTGCCTTTCCTACGTATACCTCAGAGTCATCCACCGGGGATCAGCTCTCAGAAAGCTCCAGATCCGCTCCTCTTGCAGGAAATTTGGGACCTGCTAGAGAAAGGTGCCATAGAACCGGTACCTGTAGCGGAGAGGAACAAGGGCTGGTACTCCCCTTACTTTCTCATTCCAAAGAAAGACGGAGGAATGAGACCCATCTTGGACTTGCGAGAATTGAACAAATTCCTCAGAAAAGACAAATTCAAGATGGTCACTCTTTCTCAGATCCTCCTGGCCCTTCAGTTCCAGGACTGGTTGGTATCTCTGGACCTTCAGGACGCTTATTTCCATGTGCCTATCCATCTCAAACACAGGAAATACCTGAGGTTCGCAATTGGCAACTCTCACTATCAATTTCGAGTGCTGCCATTTGGGCTGATCTCCGCCCCGAGGGTCTTCACCAAGTTAATGTCGGTAGTGGCTGCAAGTCTAAGGAGGGAAGGGATTCACGTCTACCCCTACCTGGACGATTGGTTGATCAGGGCTGTTTCTCCGGAACAAGCTCAGATCCAGCTAAATCACGTGTGCCACTTCCTTCACAGACTGGGCTTCTCCCTCAATTTAAAGAAGTCACAAATGATACCATCGCAGAGACTCCAGTTCATAGGAGCGATCCTGGATACTTCCTTGGGAAAAGCCTCGCCACCAGAGGTGAGGGCTCAAGATATTCTACAGATGGTTACCAAGTTCCAGCATGCCCAACGTCTCCCAGCCTTCGACTTTTTGAGGTTGCTAGGCCTCATGGCATCCTGCATTTTCCTAGTGCCAGAGGCTCGCCTGAGAATGAGATCCCTCCAGTGGGCACTGAGGACTCAGTGGTCACAATTCTCAGGGAGAATGACAGATCTTCTTCAGGTTCCCGGCAGGGTGGCTCGAGACCTTCAGTGGTGGGCCTGTCAGGAGAACATTCTGAAAGGAGAACAGTTTTGGCAACCCTGGCCGGAGATAACAGTAGTCACGGATGCCTCACTCACGGGGTGGGGAGCCCACGCCAACGACTTGACCATCAGCGGTCGTTGGTCTCCATCGGAGTCCAGACTACACATCAACCTGTTATAGCTGAGAGCCATCGGACTTGCGCTGAAGGCGTTCCTGCCAGCTGTACAAGGGAAGAACGTCCTGATAATGACGGACAACACGGTGGCCATGCATTACCTCAACAAAAGAGGAGGCGTAGGATCACTACCCCTGTGCAGAGAGGCGATGCAGCTCTGGTTTTGGGCAATCCAAGAAGGAATCTCTCTATCGGCAGTTCATCTAGCCAGAAAGAAGAACTTGACAGCGGACGCTCTGAGCAGGCAGAACACAGTCTCCCACGAGTGGGAGCTAGCTCAGGAAGTCCTTCAAGAGATCTTCGCCCTTTGGGGAACCCCTCAGGTAGATCTGTTCGCCACCAGCCTAAACAGGAAATGCGACCTGTTCTGCTCAAGGGAATTTCCCCCGAGAGGAGCTCTGGGAGACGCGTTCATAGTGGACTGGGAGTTTCCGCTTCTGTACGCGTTCCCACCGGTCCCTGTCATTCCTCAAATGATCAGGAGGTTGAGAAGATTCCGGCGAACCATGATCCTAATTGCCCCGGATTGGGCAAGGAGAACGTGGTACCCGGACCTTCTAGACTTGAACGTGGTACCCGGACCTTCTAGACTTGTCCATCTGCCCTCCAATTCGACTTCCACTCAGAGAGAACCTACTCTCACAGAAGGGAGGTCAGGTTCTCCATCCAGACATCAAAACCCTCAACCTTCACGCTTGGCTTCTGAAAGGCTGAGGTACAAGGATTGGGACCTCCCTGATGATGTTATGGAGGTGTTGCTTTCGGCAAGGAGGCCAGCAACAAAGTCTTTATACCGCTGCCGTTGGAACAGATTTTGCAGCTGGTGTAGAGAACAGAATATCGACCCTTTTTCATGTGGTACACCAATGGTTTTGTCCTTCCTACTATATTTGGCAAATTCAGGCCTTCAAGTTGGCACCATTAAGGGCTATCTCGCAGCGCTATCCATCTTTAAGCGTACTGCGGAAGAACCATCCTATTTCAAATTACCCTTGGTAATACAGTTTCTAAAGGGGTTAACCAATGTTTATCCCCCAAGACCATTCCAAGTTCCCCTATGGGATTTAAACTTAGTACTAACTTTCCTGATGGGTACACCTTTCGAACCTCTCCATTCTTGTTCGTTAAGATTCCTTACCCTTAAAACTGTTTTATTAATAGCACTTACATCTGCTAGAAGGGTGAGCGAATTACAAGCTCTTTCTTGTAAACCCCCTCATACTATATTTCACAAAGACAAAGTTGTCCTGCAAGTGAAGCCTAATTTCCTCCCAAAGGTGGTTTCTGAATTCCATATCACTCAGAAGATTACCCTACCATCTTTCTATCCTCCTCCTCACCCGGGGAAAGAGGAAGAGAGGTTACACAGGCTAGACCCTAGGAGGGCTTTAAGTTTTTACATTAGTAGACTAGCCAGGATAAGACAGGCAGACCAGCTGTTTGTAGGTTACACAGGTCACAAGCTGGGGTTACCAATAACTAAGCAGACCATTTCCAGATGGATCATTCTAGCCATTCTGGAATGTTATAAACTGGCAGGGAAGGAGCCCCCTCAAAACCTTAGGGCTCACTCGACCAGAGGTATTGCAGCTTCATCGGCCCTCAAAAGAGGCGTGCCGGTTAAAGACATATGTGCGGCCGCTACATGGTCGTCTGTCCATACCTTTACACGTTTTTACAATCTGGATTCCTCCTCCAGTCAAGAGACTAGGTTTGGAAGGGCTGTACTGCATTCTATTCATCAATAGAAGACAGCGTGAAGTCAGTACTCCCTCCTCCGATAATAGAATACTGCTATGGGAGCCTATCTAAGATGAGGAATACGTCGGAGGACACAATCCCTTCGAAGAACAAGTTACTTCTTACCTTGTAACGTTCTTTCGACGGGATGTTCCTCCGACGTATTCCTCATCGACCCTCCCATCCATCCCCGCAGTTCTACTTCCCTTGTTGTTGCAGCTTACGCTCCTTCAGGGTGATTAGTTAGTCCAGAAAGTATTATTGTGGGCTACAAAACGGAACTGAGCAACGGACGCTGCGCGCGGCCTTTATAGGCAGGATGACGTCGACGTCGATACGGCGGCTGTCGAAGGACATCGACTCGGAGGACGTCGACGTGCAGCGCCCTCTAGAGAAAAAATTTTCCGAGGCCAGCAGAGCTGGAAGGCGATATCTAAGATGAGGAATACGTCGGAGGAACATCCCGTCGAAAGAACGTTACAAGGTAAGAAGTAACTTGTTCTTCTGATGATTGTTTCTGCTTAGATTCACATGTGCCCACCCTTCCTCCCCTGAGAGAAGGTGCATAGATGTTTATGAGCGTTTCTGATATCTATCTGCTTGGATACACCTATACTCACAACACACTTCATGCTACCTCATGTCAGAAACAATCTGAGGCACCTCGACGCGTGAAGGACCATGGGCACAGTGGACGTCACACTAGGGATAGTATCACTGGCACGCCCTGTTGACGCCCCTTTTTCGAATTTTGAAAACAACTGTAATACTCAGCAGCTTCCACTAGATGTCGGCCTATGAATAGCATGTGAATCTAAGCAGATACAACCATCAGAAATACGATTACGATGAGTAATGTTTCCCATATATCAGGCCCTGCGGTAGCGGCCCTATAGTTATGGGTAAGTTGTTCAACCCATAGGAAGAGCACTTTTTGGGCGGCTTATAACTTGCCCCCCCCCCCCCCCCCCCCGAATGAATCCTCACAATACCTTGCACAGTATATGGTCCTGTCAGATCAATCTTGCAAAGTTTGGTGTGGTTTCGTCAAGGGGGAGCAAAGTTATAGGAGAGGTCCCAAAATGTGTGGTTTTTCCCATAGACACAATGAAAAAGAAATGGCGCTCACGCCTGCAGCCCAAACTGCTGGACGGATTTACTTCAAATTTGCGGCAGGAGCGGTGGCTTGGTCCCGAAAAGGACCAAAAAGTAGGTGAAAACATTTTTTGTGATATCTGGGTTCGGTCTGCAGACCCTCTTCCCTGTTCAGTCCGCGGACGGGCCTCCGATTGGTTCAGGGGGCGATGTGATGTCCGCGGACATCGGGCTCGCCCGCTGATTGTATGGTGATGAGCATGAGGTGCATCAGACTTTTGGAAACGCCCGCCATGCTGGATCTGAGGACGGCCACAGCTGACCGCGGACAGCGCGTTAGGGAGAATTCTCTGTTTAGGCTGAATTTCTTAACCTAGTGAGTCCCCCAGCAGCTTTGCTGGATTTTTGGGGTTTATTTTTTTCTCCTGCCAAGAGTGAGACTCTTTTACCCTCACTCTTGGGCATGATTTGAGTGTGTTTCTTTGACTCTAGATGTGTTTAATGGGCTATGGGGTCTTTTACTCCATAGGGCTTCATGTGTTTTTGTAATGTGTGTTACACAGCACCCTCAGTGCAGTAACACAGGGGTGTCATAGTGACTCCCCAGTATAGACTCCATACCCTGGGACTGACTACTGTAACAGAACCAGTACAAACCATCATATTGTGGACGTACTGGCTGGGGCAATTCGATTGCCCCGGGGTCTGTTAGTCGAGGAGGCACGTCTCCGTCCCCCCTGATCGAGTTTTGGCTGGTGGCAGTGGATACTACTTTTTATATTCAACCGCGAATATTTCTCTATGGGATTTTCCCATTGTTCGAGGCTACTATCTTTATTTATTTAATTACGATAGCCTCAAACATACCACCGGTTTATTTAATTAATATTAATTCTCCGGTTGGTATTTTTTGCCAAAACTCGGTTCTAAAATGGCGTTTGTGTTCTCTTCTGTGACTCCAACCCAAGTCGAGCCCTTTGTTCCACTTTTTGGCGGGCTTCTCCACAGAAGCCCTCCAAAGTGGTGCCACTCTGTCTGGGGATTTAGGCACCCTGGACTGAGTTGCCTAGGCAGCTCAAGTCGCACTCCATCCTGATTGGCCCAAGTGGTGAGCCGGCCGGCTCACCACTTAGCATGTTTGAGTGACAGCTACGCTGAGTGAATGGAGGTTTTCTGCGTAAAAGCAGGGCTTTGGGGACTGGAACTTCAGAAGTCGCCACAGGACCTAAGAATCCGACGAGGGAGAAGCTGAGCCGAACTGCCACGACGACACCACCGGTGGATCCCTGCTGGACCGTCTCACCACTTTTCCCAACGACAGAGGAGATCTCCCGCCGGAGAGTCTTCTTCCTTTGACTGGTGGGGACAACCAGTTTCACTGTCTTTTCGCCTTCCCGACGTATCTCGTGGCCGCCTTGCCTGTGCCAAGCACCCCGGCAACCGGGATACCACGTTTTACCACGACCGCAAATTAAAGGGTAATACCTTTAACCGGAAAACTCTGTGGCTGGTTTCTTCCCTGGCAGTGCAACGACCTTCATCTTTCCTCCAAGTCGAGATCTTCTCTTCCCTTGGACGACGACGAAACTTGCAACCGCTGCCAGGAACAACTGCCACCGCTGGAGGATCCTTCCCACTTAAGGTACGGTGTCCCGCCCGGCTTCCCTTGCCACCGACTGTACGGGGTAGATTTAGCCCCTGGCTTTCGAACCTGGTTTAGCCTGGGGCACCCTGGCTGAACTTTTCTGAGCCTCTCTAAACTCTTCTCGAACTCTCTGCAAGACTTTTTAAGCCTAGTGTAACTGTGTGATCTTGGGCGCATTTGTGCTCTGCGCTCTCTAAGAGTGGGCCCATCCTATGGACTTTGGCTCACAAGTGACTTTTGCTCTTCTGCCTTGCTAATAGTGGTGTATCTTCCCATATTCTGTCTTTTTCCCTCCCTTCTTCATGAACTCATTGGAGTGCCATCGATAGTTAAGCGCTCACCTCTGTCTGGAAATAAGTGGTGTTAACTAAGACTTATCTGATAAGGAATAAGGGTTGTATATATTATAATAGTAACTGTGTTTAGAGTGTTTTACAATAATAGTGCTGGAGTGTTTCAAACAGTGTGTTCTTAAATAAATAATTATATACTTTGATACCAAAGCTCTGGTCAGTGTTTGCTTGTATTATTGTATCTGAGTGCCTATTGTGTATACTTTGCATACTGCCTAACTCTTCTTGGGGGAAGTCGGACTGCTCAGCCACAGCTACCAGGTAAATCTGGGTGGTACAGACTGCTACCAAGTGTGTTTACTGCTAACACCTGTAGTCCTAAATCTTTTGCAGTGTTCCCAAAGGGAACTGCACAGGTTTCTGCCTAACACAGCGCACTGGAGAAAAAGTCTGGAAAACACATTTTGGGTCATTTGATGGTGGAAAGAGTGGCTGGGAAGGGTGGGGGTTTGAAAATAAATTATATGGGGCTGTTTTTGTAGGTTGAAAAAGGCAGGGCAGGTGTCATAGCAGTCAGCAGACACTGCAGTAGTTTGTGGAAGCACTGTGAACTGACAGCTTGGAAAAGACATTTCAGGTTATTCGATGGGTAGGAGAGTGCATAGAAATGGTAGGGAAGCGGAATGAAGGTAATGTGGAGCTGTTTTTATAGATGAAAAAAAGGGTTTGGAAATGGCACCGATTCTGCGGTCAATTTCGGTGTCCGCGGAAGACATTTCGATTGTAGGGAGGTCAGGGTGAGTTGCATTACTTGATTGAATTTGGTACGCACTTCTTATATAGTTAATTGTATTGTGGTGGTTGAGGCCAGATCCTCCTCCTTCTGCATCACTGTGCCTGTTCCCCTCTCCTGGCCAACCATATGGTGGCGGTGGGGGTGTTTTGAAAGGAAGGTTGGCCATAATGGTCTCCAATAGGTTCTGCGAAACAGATCTGCAAAGCAGGTGCTCTCTCTTAGATAGCCAGATTGAGAATGAGGAAAAGTAATGGGTGGATCCCTTTAGAGGAACCATCCACTGACAGTCGTACTGTCCGCGGACTACCAAGTTGTAAAAAGTTGCCAGATCACCATAGAATGGGTAACGTTTCTGCTTGAAACACCCTAGATTTTCTAGACAAGCACTTTTAAACTGTCTGCGGCCACGGACACTGCTGTCACGCCACACGGGTGCGATCACATGATGATGCACCAGGTCGTCGGCGACCCCGACTGGCGTCCCCGGACATCCTCCAGGCGGGAATCGCAAGGTTCATGCGCGGTATCCGCTGACTAATAAAAAGTGCGGCACACGGAAAAGGACTAGTCATACTGTCCGCGGACAAATTAAAAATGCACCACAGGATAAGGGACATGTTTGGACATCGCGCCTGCCCGGGGGCAGCTCCATTTTGAGTATTGACACCCCGGACAGTCGCGTGGTCCACAGACTCATAACGGGAGTTTTCATTGAAGAAGGAAATACCACACAACAATGAACAAAACATGTATAGTACAAAAAATATATTTATTCAAGAAAGGGGTATCGGAATGGTAAAAATAAATGGGAGAATCAGGAACGTTTGTATAATAATTGTGAGGTTTCGTCAAAGCATCTTTCATTAAAATGTTCCGAATTTGCTGTGGATAATTGCTGGGGACAAGGGGGACAGGTGCAAGAAGGACAGTGATAAGGAACATTTTGAATCACTTTATTTTTCACATACTGTACAAGTTCTTTCAAATCATTACTAAGTTTGTTTAATTTTTTTGGACAAAGTCATGATTTGATTGTTTACAGTTGGTGACAGGGCTTCTCTTTGTGATTCTGGGGATTGGTTATAATTTAACTGGGGCATGGTTTCTTCATGAAAACTATGTATTGTAAGAGAAATAGAAATTATTTTAGTAAGGTGTGTACAAAATACATTATTTGTTGACATTAAAATATCTATTGTATTCCATTGGAGATGTTATCGTCGCTCATTTCTTCTTTTGGGAGGTTCTCCTCCAACCATTCAAGTATGCTTGCCATTTATGTGAGAGAAAAGAAGGACTTATGTCTTATAACACATGTTTATGTAATGAAAGCTAATAAAAGAAAAATAAATACAATGCACTTACTATTTAGTGAGAATGTGTTGTCCAATAAGCACGTTGGTGGTTCTTAATCTGTATGCAGAGTTGTAGTGAGGAGATTATATGGTCAATCATTTGATCCCATCCCTTTTTGTTCTTTAAGGTTTCTTATATTTATGTTGATTTTTCAGCTTGCCATCACTTCTGGTAGGCAAGTGAATGAGCTCAAGGCGTTCTCGGTTAAACCTCTCTATTTGTTTTTTACCAAAGAGAAAGTGACATTGAGAGTGAGGCTGTCCTTGAATTTCCATCTATCACAAACATTCCATCTTCTTTTCTTTTTTTCCTCTGCCTCATCCTTCCAAGGCAGGGGAGCGAATCCATCAACTGGACACTCTGTGAGCCCTCAGCTACTATGTTACTTGAACAACAGATTGCATGAAAAAAAACTAGCCTTTTTTGGGGCATGCTGATGCCAGTGCTGGCAGTGCTTTGGCCAAACAGACCCTGTCAAGGTGGTTCATCCTCTGCATCTTGGAATGCTGTGAACTAGCTGTAAAGGATTTGCAGAGGTTCTCAGAGCACATTCGACCAGAGGTCTGGCTGCTACCTCTTCCCTGTACACAGGAGTCCCAGTTCTGGACATTTGCCAAGCGGCCATGTCGGCATCGCTGCACACGTTTGTCAAGCATTACTGCTTGGATTTCCATTCGGAGCAGGATGCTCATTTTGTAAAAGTCGTCCTACAAAGTTTTCTGATATTGGTAGTGTTGTTGCTCTCCTCCCTTCTCCAGAGCTCTGAGCTGCTTTGAGGGTCTTTTCCTAGATGAGAAATCTGTGAGAGGAAGGAATCCAGTAGACGAACAATTGACTTACACCTCTGTGATGTTTTTTCGGATGGATGTTACTCGCACAGATTCCTCATCACCTCCCCAACCTGCCATCTTGGCGTAGACCTAGTACACCTTTCAGTTCTGCGGTCCATCAGTATCAGAGTGCTAGGGAAAAAAGGGTAGAACTAAGGTCGCGGGGCATGGTGCCTCAATATATACTGCCCTCAACCCCCAAGCGTCCTGTCCAGCATGGGGCATTAGAGGCATCAAGCGGAGCCGCACTGTCCTGCTGGTGGCAGAAAAGCTTCCAAGGAGCAGTTGGGCTGGGAAATGGCTATCATAGATGAGGAATACATGGGAGGAACATCCATCAGAAAGAACATTACCGAGAGGCAAGTCATTTGTTCTTCTACTGGAACATTTTAGATTTCTTTTGTTGATGATTTGTGCTGTGGTCATATTGCAAGAGGGCATCTATTTTTTAACTTGTCTTTGGTTAATCCTCCTGTAGAATCTCCAAGGAGTCTGCAGTTGTATCCTCTGGTATCTTGATCAAACTAGATTAACAGCCATCCAAAAGTGCTGAAATAACACAAAGGTGCCAAAATAGCAGTAATGTTTACTGTGATTGACTACAAAATAGTGTGCACAAGAAATATTCCTTGATTCTGCTGATTTTAATGAAAAGAATTAAAGCAAATAATGTTTCAAAGAAATTGAGCTAGTATGGCTTATGTTTTTGGAAGATCTTGGTTTTCCTGAGTGACCTTGGAAACATTGGCATGCAACAAATTAATGAGTTGCTCATTATGAGACTCTGGGACACTGGCCCTCACAAAATGTAATTTCCCACAACCAATTGGCTGAGAAGAAACTCTTCATCAGCAGGGCTTCCACTCGAAACCCGACCCTTGTTGATCAGTTGCCCTGTATCCACTCCTTTTCCAGGCGTTCTTGATAAACAGTCTACATTGAATGCAGCCTCATTTTCACGTACAACCATCACCAGTGAAGTACTTCGGTCAAAACCAGAGTTTAGAATCCGGCACCTGGAAACTCTAAGCATTGCAAAGAACACCCATAAGGATTAAATGCAAACCTTTTAAAGTACTTTTAAAAAAAAAGATTAAATAGAAGAAGTGCGTGCTTTTCCACCAATCTTGAATGGCACCCCTGTACCATGGCTGATATGGTCTTACTGGACAAAACCCAGATCGGTCTATAGAGACGCCTGGATAGCTTTGCTGCCTATGTGGAAAGTAACAACTTCACGATCAATTATGTTAAGTCACAGGCTATGACATTTTCACCTATGCAGGGCTGCAAACAATAACCTTTCTTTCAGTGTACCTTAAATCGACATGACTCCCCCAGGTTTAGACGTACACATATCTAGAAATGTGTCTTAACTCCAGCATCTGCAAACTAAACTGGGAGGATATCCTAAGAGCCAAAACCATTTTGTTGGCTCGTCAAGGACTGATGCTACATTTAAAATATGGCAAATATTCAATGAGACCATTACAAACCTTCTACCGGCAAAAAGTAATTCCCATTTGTTGTTATGGAGCAGAAGCGATCTTAAACGTATCCCATCACATCTGGGATAGGTTGGAAGTCATCTTTTGCCGAAAATGTGCTGGCCTTACCTAGTTCATTTCCGATACATAGAATTCGATTTCAAATAGGCCTACAATCCATGCACTCTCAAATCCTATGGAAATCTCTGGACTTATATTTTAAAACCATAGCTGATGACGACATTCCTGCCATTGAAATCTTGAGAACACACTTACCTGCTGCAAATAATTTCACCGTGAATAAATGGAAGACCATTTGTGCAGAATGGATGCAAGTATTGGAGACCTCACTGGACACTCTGAAATATAATCCATTGGCAATAAAGTAGAAAATTCAAAATGAGGACTGGATAGAGACACAGAATTGGAAATCACTTTACCAGATGTCCATCAATTGTTTGTGTGAAGCCCAAAAGTTAAATCAACTCCTTCCATATCTTCAACTTTTTTCATGTCCAAGATTATGTGATCTTTTTCTGAGCTTTTGGCTTAACTTACTACCCACCCGTGAAGTCTTAGGCCAAATAAGACAACTAGGAGATCTTCCAAACACCTGCCGCTTTTGTCACAACAACCAACAGTTAGAAACATTACACCATATTGTGATGAAATGTGAAGCCTTGGCAGAAAAAGGAAGCAAATACGCTGAGTGCCTATCTCAAATTACTATTACGCTCACCTCAGAAGAGCGGTGGAAGTCTATTGCTAGGCGAAGAAAAAAGTGATATTTGTAGTCCTACAATTTTGGATAGAACTTTCGAAATCCAAGGCCTTCAGGGAGTTCCCGAACTACTGGGATATCACTTTCTCTGCTGTGCGACCGCACTATGAACTTTTTGAATTAAAATGTACTATCTTTTCTTTTTCTTTTCTTCTTTCTTTTCTTTTCTCTTCTCCTTGATGAGCGATGATCTTATAATGAAAAATAAACTAAATTCATTAAATAAAATTGTTTTAGGTTTTAAGAAAACCTTTTACCAATTACAGCATGATCCCCAGACAATTGTTATCTGCAAAAAATTGCAAACATAGATTAAAAGAAAAGAAAAGCAAAACATTACACTTCCAAACCTAACATCAACTTTTCCCATCTAATAGTGCTCAGGAGTTTAAAAAAATGTTTTACAGTTGTTTTACATTCATTAGTTTGTGTTTTCTATTAGATAGAAAATGTATTTTAAAACAAAATATGTAGGGCTGGGGTTAATGACAGTCTTTCTCCCTGGAGCAGGCGATTCCACCACTGGTCAGCCGATAATGATGTTTGGTTATTAATATGGATGGCCAGCCATTTAGTTCTAAATTCTGTTGTGGCCGGGCTGGTCAGGATCAGATGCTGGAGTGATTCGGTAGAGGCTTTGCAACAGCACAGTATGCAGCTTAATTCGGCATCATTTCTCGACCCGCTCACACTCAAGATCTCTCTAGTAGGAAATAAGGAAATAAATGTAGTCAAAGACGCATAAACTGAGTACGATGATAGCTGCATGGAAATTTTAACAGATATTTGGGCAGTGAGTTTAGTGAATGGGCTTCCATTAAGGCTTTCCCATAGTATTTCAATCTCTATATTCCTGCTTTGTTTGAATCCAGTAAAGAGCCCACAATTTCTGTTTTACTTTGCACGGATCTGAGGAATCGAGATCCTTCAAAATTGCAGTACAAATGTTCTTCCATTCCCGTAACACAAATTCTGATACTTCCCGGAGGGCCTTTTGCAAGAGTTGAAAGCCCATTGGTGGGGCTTGAAATCTGCACTTACGGAACAAGGTCATGGACTTCCAAGCCACCATAGAGTAGAAGGAGTTCAAACCTAACTCAATTGTTACAGCTTGGATAGGCGGTTGCCCTTGGGAGATTGAGAACTTTTTTCCAAAATAGTCCCTCCAGAATAGGCCATGTAGTTGCTGCGAGTTAAAAAAAAGCTTCAGCGCCATAGGTGACGATTGGTACGACCTTCATTTGATAGAATAGTAGTAGTGGACTCAAAGTAAATTTACAATATTTCTTCATGATTATCCGGGCCTGTGCAGCTAAAGTCTTTATTTTACTTTGCAAGATGATCGCTCTCGGGGCATTGATTGAGCTGTTGTTTAAGCACATCCCTAAGTACCTGGCAGAGCTTCTTACCATTCAAATGCCAGTAGCTTTTCTTTCCCCCTCTGCAGCCCCCTGGTTCCAAGATTAATATGCAAGACTTTTTGGCATTTATCATTAGCCCGTTGTCCTGAACGTAAACTTGTAAAGCGTCCAATTGTCTTTGTAGGCTGACCGGGGTCTGGTCTATGAGGATGAGGTCGTCCGCATAAAGAGGCCTGTCCAGATAAATACCAACTAACTTCGGGGGGAAACTATAGTGCTCTTAAATGCTTTATAGATGTCTGATATAAACAAATTAGAGAGTGCTGGTGCTAGAGAGCATCCTTGCTTCAGACCCTTCATGATCTTAATAGGATCTGAAAACAGGCCCTTTTCATCCAATCTTTTTTTTTTAAGGAGGTTTCGGAGTAAAGGTCTTTTATGGCTTCAGCCAGATCTTCTGGCAAATTCTATTCAAGTTTCGACCACAATTTAGCACAGTCAATTGTGTCCAAAGCCTGGGCCAGATCTATGAAGGCCAGATAGATTTTTGTACCTTTCTTCTCTTTTATACGACTTTTTAGAATATTTATCAAAAAGACATTGAGGGCTGTGCCCACTCCTTTGACGAAGCCAGATTCTGATGTCATAATGTCTGGCGGTCGTACTCCATTTTGAGAGGCTCTGCAGTATTAGTGCAGCGAAGATCTTCCCAGGGACATCCAGCAAAGCAATGGGCCTATAGTTGGCAGGAATTGTCTGGTCCCCCTTTTTAAAGATAGGGACAATAATTGATGTTTTCCAGAACGAGGGGACTCGCCTTACCTTTTTAATTTGATCGAATAGCACCTATAAAAAGGAGGCCTCTGGGTCCCTTTTTAACATAGCATTTGATGTCCCATCCGGGCCCGGAGCCCTAGAGTTGCTGGCTTTACTAATGATGGAGAGGAAGTCATCTCGCAAGGTTTCGAAGGTCCAGCCTCGACACCTCAGAGGGCGTGTAGCCCACGTAGCAGGCTCAACCGTCTGAAATAGCGATGTGAAGTGTTCCTCCCAGGCACTGACTGACACTGCATTAGACATTAGCACCTCCTGGGGGGCCATTAAGCCATTTATCCACTGCTGAATCTCCTTCGTATTTTTTAGACTCGATGCTCCTGGGCATATTTTCTGCATGTCGCTGTAACCACTTCTCCCAGCGATAACAAACCCAGTTTTGGGAGTTTTGCTTCAATTTCTTACAGATCATTCTCGCTTCAATAGTTTCAGCTTTTTTTAAATGCCTCAGTTTGGAGTTTGGGACCTTTTTCTGGTTAGCAACGGCTTGGTCAAAGCTATGCAGTGGTGCAAATGATGGTCTAGAGACTTTGTTTTTTGAACTCGACAAAATCGGTCATCAATTTCAGATAATTCAGGATTTGCTTGATGGAAACAGCTTTTTCCAAATTCACCTGGGCTTTGAATCTCATAGTCAGCTGATCATTTTTTTCTGAATTGACAAAGAGTTGATCTCTCCCCGCAGACACCCCCAAAGCTATTTGATATTGGTCAGGGGTTTTTAAATTCAGAGTCGTGCAGACTAATTTCACCAAATTATGGTCAGTCTGCTTTGTTTCCACAACCACAAGCTGTTGGACAAGCTTTAGCATGTTATGTGAAACAAATAATTAGTCCAGAATCTTACTGTTGTATCGTGCCTGAGTGTATTTGTAATTGAGTCTGCCTAGTCTGGTCATGTGCTCAGTGATGCCATGCAAGCATCAATTGGAATGTTGATGTAGGAGTGTCAGAATGATGTGGTGAGTGTTCTGTAACTGGTCAGTTGGTCCCTTCCTCCCTGGGTGAAGGGTTCCGGTGATTTATTGTCTTATACTTGATGTCTTGTCCCGAAATATGTAATTTAAGGAACCGAAGTAAACTCATTAAGAAGCTACTTAAAGCAGCCTGGAGTGTGCTTTTATATTACACTTACCATCTGATATGTCACCCCAAGTTGCAGTAGGCAGAATATCACCCTTAAGTGCAATTGCTAACATAGTAATGGGGAGTCCTGTTGTTTTACATGTGGGTATATGAGCAATGTATGAAAAGCAGATGGCAAGCAATTTACCAGAAACGTTTGGTTCTGTCAAGGCAAAACCTTCATGCCACCAGAAAGCTGTAATTTAGAAACAAAGGCATAGTCTTCAAATATTCAGTGATGGACCAGCTATATAATTTTGTTGTTAGGCAATGTGAAAGGAAAATTAGTTGTAGCTTAGCTTGTGGGAAAGTTCTCAATACAGTGTTTCTTGAAAGTATTTGTGGACTTGAGCGGATTAGGTAAGCCTCTTGGTAATGTTTTGCAAATACTTTATTCTCTGTCTCTATTCTCTGTCTCTTTTAAGCTCACAAAAGGTATGCCATAGTGACTGCATAGCAACAGTAGAACAGACTGTGAAAATAAAACAGGAACATAACGTCTGACAAAAGCCATGCTTCTTTGATTAAACTTAAGCATCTCTTAACTCAACACTTATTCTACACATAAATTACAAGGTGCTTATCTCTTTTGGGCTACAGCACTTGTGAATACATATTTTGCTTGTTTTTCTAGGTTGTTTGCGGTCAGAATTGCACCTTTGTCATTCAGGCAAACGGAACAGTGTTGGCTTGTGGAGAAGGAAGCTATGGCCGACTGGGACAAGGAAATTCAGATGACCTCCATGTATTAACTGTTATCTCAGCATTGCAAGGTATGAGCTGAATCTTTGTGATTGATATAAATATACATATATATATATATATATATATACACACACACACATCTGCCTTTTTGCATTTGGCTTCCTACACAAACCACCATTGACTATACTAAACTATTGTCACGTTTTACATTTTTAGTTCCATTCTTTAATGTCTTTTTTTTAAACTTTGTCCTGGGAACACATGTAACAGTTGGATGTTTGGCATCACTTCACTATGTTATTTGGAAACAGGACAGCCCTATTAAACTAACCCTATTTATATGCCAAAAACACAGACACTAATAGATAACCTGGAAGTTAAAATCAGTAATTGTATTTTAATTTTTATCTTTATTATCTTCTAATTCTCAATTAATGGGCACAGCTCCATTTCGAGAAATTGTTTGATAGATTTCTTGATATTTTCTCTATCAGGTTTTCTCTATCACCTCAGCTTCCAATTAGGCTCCCTAATTCGTATTATCAGAGAGCGTAATCCCTAAATAGGTAAGTTGTTTAGTTCAAGTTATTCGGGTTTATGATGGCCTATACGCATTAATGTTTTTGCTGTGTTCAACCACACATCACGCTAGCCCATGTATGCTATGTACCCATTTACTAGAGTCTGAAGGCCTTTACAGGTGCGTGCAATACGGGGCACGTCATCTGTGTAAGCTTGTAAAGACTGATATTTTTCCTTATGATTTTCAGTGTGTCAATGGTTAATTTATTACATTTGCTGGATAGAGAATTAACGTAAACATGAAATAATAGGGAGGCCAGTACACATCCTTGCCTGATCCTAGTAGATAAAAAGGTCAGTATGTGTTAGATTACTTCATCAAATGCAGAGCTCTCAAGCCCTTAAACCCTAAATAAATAAATTTCTTATATCCAATTAGTTTTTAACAAGTTGGAGACGCAACTTTAACTTACCCCTTCTTGAAATTTGTATTGTTCTTCCTAGAAAATGTTGTGACTTTGCCCAGTTAAGTATTTTATTATATATTATCCTGCAAAACCATTTGGCATGGGAATCAATTAAAGATATAGGCGGTAACAGCTGGGGTTTGATCCATCCCCTTTGTAGAATGCCAAAATTGCCTTTCTCCACCTTACTGGGATACAACCACCTTGAAGAAGTGCAGTGAAATGGGAATAATGATGTCTGCAACTCATTTCACGTAATCGCAATGAAGGAACTTCCTTTTCAATAACCTCATTTACCCCTTTGACAAGTCTAAAAATCACTAAAGTGTTTTACCAAATCAGACGGAGGTGGTTTCATATCCTGTTTTATTCTGGAAATGTGCTGTTCTCAGGTTACGCTATATCATTTTACAGAATTCAACTCTGCTTTAACTACGAGACGCATGTTATAATTTTATCCATTCTTCATGTCCCCAAGTATTGTTGGCTTCAATTATTTCCTTTTTATATTTCTTTGTTAGGTCTGCCACCACTACTCTGTTCATGGGGCTATGTTTTAGTGTTTTTATAAACAGGCTCTTTGTTTCTCTACAATCCTTACTATACCATCTCAGGCAATAATAAATGTTTTGAATTAGTCTCTTAAATGGCAATTGCTTCTCGGCTATGGACATAATATGTAGAAAGGTGTTCACTATTTCTAATTTCAGGATAGGAACGTCCAAACAGGTTTTAGTATCAGATAGTGCTAACGTGATGATCCTGTTTGAGAGCAATGGTTGATCAATGTTTTCCCACTTCAGTTGACAATAGATTATCCTCATTTGTCTCGATGTTCAAAGAAGATTATATACCTAATCGGATAATTAGTGAGTCATGGTCACTTGTTGCCCATTGATGTGAAAATAGTAGCTATAATGCCAATCCATCTCTTGTCCCTGATTAAAAAGTTATCTATGGCTAAGGTGCTTCAACTGTTATGGAATGTGTACTGTCTTGGGATATACAAGAGACATTTTCTGTTAACTGACCTAAGACCCAGTTCACAAAAGAGTCAGGAAACATGTTCCTGGTTTATTTGCCTCAGAGTATTTCATTATTGAATTCAGGATTCTCATCCGTGTCCATGTGCTCATCTCCCACAATAAACAATTGTGTTGCTCACCTGTTTTTACCAAAAAGGACTGTGCTCATTAAAATCATAGTGCAGGGACCCTTTTTGCTAACATGATAGGGCATTATAAAATTTAAGAAAAGAAAACTTTCTAGTGTTATTCACACTTACTGTTGAAATGGATTTCTAAAATCGCCCACTGGGGGGGAGATTTTAGGAGGCCACCCTATTTATGGTAAGCAGGGTAGACACAGAGGTTAACCAAAACTCAATCAAGGTAGATGTGGAAGAGCAGTCAATGCTTAGTCTCAGGAAAAGTGACAGAGTGGTCTAGGGCTACAAGGAATCTGCACAGAACAAAACCAATAATTCAGGTTTATATAAGTATAGTTATGAGGCCTTTCTGAACAGACAAAGCCTAAAAAATCACAGGAAAATAATGTAATAAATCATATATCGCATACGTATATCTTCCCTTAGAAATAAGATTGCACATTCATTAAATACCACTATTCAAAAGGTGAGTAAAAAATGCAGGAAAAACAGAATTCCAGCCCCAAGATGTATGGGGCCTTGTGCCCCAAAAATCACAGGTTCCAAAAATCACAAGTTCAAACTATGGATTCATCACATAAGAAATTTTAGAACTGATGAAGTGGACTGTGATGTTGATTGGAAAGTTCTTTAAAGTAAGCTTAGTATTTACTTCGAGTTAGGTAAGTACCCCACTCTGACCTGTTCCCAAGAAGTCCTAGGAACGGATCCTTAGAGCAAGTTCGACAACCAAATGCCAGACCCTACAGAAGTTTAGGGTCAAGGGCTCTCCTCCCATTGTTACCTTATGGGAGACAGGGGGGACAGAAACAGGTATGTTCACTTTCCCCCTGACTCCAATTCTTCCAGGTGACACTGCAGGTCTTCTGGAATTTGCTGGCACACCAATCTTCTGTCCTTGGTTCAGGTGAGGGGGGATCCAAGGGTTTGCCGCTGCAGAGTAAAGTGTGTGTCATGTGCTAGTCCTCGGCGGTGCAGACCTATCAGGACACCTTACGAGATTGCAGAGAATGCTTCAAGCAGAAGTCATCACGGTCAGGTGGCGATCTTCCAGCGGTGAACACAGCAGCAGCACAGCTTCCCTTGTTGTGAGATGGCTGAGAATGTGAGGACAGGTGACTCATGGCATAAACTAAAGATCTTGTTAAGTCACCCAGAGCTCTGCACATAATGGTGATGGTTGCAGTGTGGTAGCCCAAAAGGGAGGTGGTCAGTCCACTGGGTGGTCCATGGGCACTTCAGAAGGCTTCCTAGGCATGGATCCAGGGGCATGTGTAGAGATAGGTATTCCCGCCTGTGCAAGCATTGGAGTACCAACAAGGGTCAGGCAGAGGA
This sequence comes from Ambystoma mexicanum, assembly GCF_040938575.1. Taxonomy (NCBI): domain Eukaryota; kingdom Metazoa; phylum Chordata; class Amphibia; order Caudata; family Ambystomatidae; genus Ambystoma; species Ambystoma mexicanum. Next base: position 1,100,484,878 of record NC_090934.1, on the reverse strand, counting down.
GAACGGCTTCACAGGGCCACTCACTGGAGACGATGCTGGTCAGGTGCAGGAGTCGTCCTTGCGTCGTCAGCAGGCTGCTCTTCTTCATAGAAGTCTTGGTTCCATGGATGATCAGTCGAATAGCTGCTGTAGACCTCCTCTAATCCAAGATTCAGGCTGGGAGGTAGCTCAAGCATACCAATGATACGGATGTGCAACATTTACCAGCCAGGGTTGTCCAATCCTGGACAATCTGGTCAACGCATCCTTCAAGCAGCAGACTTTCAGACGCCGGATAATGTGGACTGGCACCAGACAGTCCCAGCCCCCCCCCGGCTCACACACAAAGCCCACTTGCCTGGGAAAGCAGCTGCTCTAACCAGGATAGGGGTTACTATATATGGCATATCCTACCTTGGGAAGGCAGAAAGAAGGCCAAAGGACCAGATGGCCAAAGAACATGAGAGCATCTCGTGGCACGATCATTTTAGAGTGCTAGCCACCTTTAGTAGCCATTCATGGTAAATGCAAAAGTGCACAAGGAAAATATCACAAAAACTGTACAAAACGCACAGCTGCTGCCACCAGCTTGTCTTGGGCACATCTCTGAGTAACCAAAAAGCCACTAGGTTAAATAGTTATAAGGTTACAAAGTATCCTAACTGCACTTCGCTATAAGGTGATGGGCGCAATTGTAAAAATACAAGAATTCCAAAAGAGAGACAAAGTTTCTCAGTACTGGCAGTCTTGAGGACTAGTCAGTTTCCCCATAAGAATGAGCAAAACTGGCAAAGGAAGTACATTTATTCATTTATTTGTATTTAGTTTTAAAACAACTTAAACAAAAGTAAGTAATAAAACACAAAAACGCAAAAATCGAACAGTTTGTTTCACAGCTAGTTTCATGAACATTAATCTAATCGAATGTATCATGAATAATTTATCGAGTAATGATTGTAAAGCTCTGTCTATTTAAAACCCATCGTTTTATACAAATATTAATAAGATCAATATTCATTATTGTTATTAAAACTATTACAAAAAGTTATTAAAACAGATGTCCAAGCATTAAGATTAAAAATCAATATTAACTATATCATTGGAACTTTCAGTAACTTCCTCTGTCAATTATCAGCAGGCAAAGCCTTTGCAATGATACGCCTTAACCGATACAAAGCTATGTGCACATTTGCAGACTCTGTTTTGAGACAATAGTCCCGAATTGTTTCATCTTTTATGGAATCGAAATTGTGCACGTAACTACCCATGATGGTCATATATGCAGGACCCAGTGGTTTGCATTCAGTGAATAGATATTTACCCGTTTCGAGGTTACTGGGGACATTACATGTGCAGCACACCCAATCCGATAGGGGAAGCAGAATGCTTTACTGAACTCCAAAAGTCAGGAAAGGGTTATAAAATAAGCAAAAAGACTGGGTGTCCATAGGAATCTATGTAGGGAAATGTGCAAAACGTCCCCCTCCATTCCCCCATGAGGACGGTACCGGAACGTATTGCAGCGAAAAGTTGAGCTTCCCCTTTAAATTTAGTATAGCGCGGGGCGTGTTTCCATTTAATGTGTAATTTTCCCTCCAGTTGTGTACCCCCCAACTTTTTGCTTTGTTTAAACACCATAGTCTGACTTTACCAGAGGAGCACAGCCATCTGCTCCACTACCCTGCGCGCTTTTCGCTCACTTTGTTATGGAGAAACTGACATGCCCTTAAAGACAGTCGGTACTGGGAGACTTTGTTTCCCTTAGTCCTTGTCCATGTTGCAACTTTTCTGCAACATGTAACAAGTGCACAAAGTACCTTACGGTACAGTGCACTTGGGTCTAAAGGTCATTACGCTCTAAGGATTTTTTAGGTGAAGTGTAGATGTGTCTCGGACAGGGCTGGTGGCAGCCTATCTTTTCATGTAATTTTAACTCTTTCCTGCCAGGTAAACCGCATTAACCATGCTTGGCACGAATAGGTGGACTGGCTCCAAAATGGCCATGCCACAAAGTTCTTTGTCCTGTCCTTTGGCCATCTCGCCCCTTCACCTTCCCCAGGTCGAGCCGGCCCGGGTCAGTCCTTATTTGGGCATGCATTCTCCCGCGAAACGCCAAGCTTTTGCGGGCTTCTGCTTCCCTTGTGTGTGTGCCTCCAGGATGTGGGCTGGAACGTCTGGTTCCAATACACATCCTGGGTGCCAGAGAGTCTGAAGTGCCGTGAATGCCTGGGACTACTGTGGTCCGTGATTGGTCCACGTATGGTATGCCTGTCTGAAAGCAGATCTCCTATTGGGTCCTCTTTGTTTTGGCACGAAGGAGATTTTGGATAAGAGAAGGCTCCAAACACCCATATCATGTCGATCTCTAGAGTTCTCACTGAACGAAGGATAAGATCCAAGTATCCTGAAACTAAGAAGCCGAGTCGAGGAACCGCTGGTGACCCGCTGGAAGGTTTGGCACACTGAGCCCGCTGTCGTCTCGCTGGACCCCTCAGCATCTGGTCATCCTAGAAAGTCTGCGAAGACACTTGGACCCATTGGAATAGTGGGACCAACTATTCTAGGCACCTTCATCAAACCCTGCAAGTGAGCCTTCTCGGAAGTGTCCCTTGCCCAACCAGTGGGCTGAGTAGCTTACGCAGGAACTTTGCCCCGATACCGCGGCTGTTTCGAAGAGGCCCTCGAAACTTGGTACATCGCTAGCTCTGTGTTCATGACACTCTCACTGAATTTTGTACACTTGGCGTTCCCAGGTCTGGAGTAAAGTGAGTGCGCCCGAACCGGAGTATACGCAGGTACTGTGTCGCCCAGCCGTGGCAATGAACTTTGCAGGTGTGCTGCTTTTCTGTCCCTCTTGTCCCTGAAGCCTGCTGCAGTGAAACTGGCCTGATCTATCCATCAGGAGCAGAGAAATCGCCACTGTCCCATTTGGGAATCAACGCTGCATCTTCATCACTAAAAGCCGCAGGGACGCCAAATTGCTGCACTTGAACCTGCAACCGAAGTGGACTCGACGGAGTGCGCCCGGGGTCAGTGAGTAATTGCAACTCTAACCGGTGGCCTCTAGCACCTCCATCCATTTTTATGCACGAGTGGCCCCTGAGGGCACCTCTCCTTTCCACTGCTAGGATGCACGTTGGACAGCAGGGAGTTCCGACCGGCGATAAAGTGGTGGGGGGTATGCTCCCACATCACGCGGGGGACTGTGGCTTCCAGAGGAGACGGATCAGCACATCAACATCCTGGACTTACGAGCAGTGCTCGGGACCCTCAAGTCTTTCCTAACATCTCTGAGAGGCAAGGTGGTGAGGATCTTCACGGACAACGCCACCACCATGTTCTTCATCAGGGAGCAAGGGGGCACTCGATCCCTAGTGCTCGCCAATGAAGCTCAGGACTTCTGGCATTGGGCCATCGGACAGGGGATGCTCCTCGTCCCATTCCACCTTGCAGGCATCAAGAACACCATCGCAGGATCATGTGGGCCATCTGTTTGTCAAATGGGGCAGACCTCTGATCGTTCTTTTTGCCACGGCCGCAAACTCAAAATGCCAGAAGTTTGCCAGCAGATTCCACCAACCGAGGAGCATGGGGGCCGCATTCTCCTTCCCTGGGAAGATCAGTTTCTGTACGCCTTTCCCAGTTTCCTCTCCTGCTACGTGTGATCAACACACTCAGACCGTGTCGGTGCAGGATGATATTCATCGCCCCGGCGTGGACGAGGCAGATTTGGTATCTGTGCCTACTCAGCATGTCATTGTTGTGTCCAGTCAAGTTGCTGGTACTTCTGGATCTGCTCACCAGGGAGGAAGGTGCACTCCTTCACGACCCAGGCTCTCTGAACCTGAAGGCATGGCTCATGCAGCCTTAGAATTTGGAGGTTATGAGCTGCCAGCGGACTGCAGGGAGGTCCTAAAGTGCTTACTGTTTGTCTCACTACGTGAGAGAGGGTATGCCCAGACGTGGGTCCCTTGCTCGCTGCGCCATAGGGAAACAAGCTGCACCTCACTGAGGAGGCCCAACAAGGCCGAAACATGTCTGGGGTTGCTTGTGTTTCCGTGCAGATTGGACCTGGCATAGCAGTTCGGGCTGGGCTGCTACCATTGGTGGCAGTACCCGACTGATTTGCATATGGCTGGACCCTTTTGCAATGGTGCAGACGGGCTAAAAAACGGTGGTGTGGAAGGTTGCCCAGAGCAATACCAGTGGTTCAGATTCATTCAAAACCTTCCACCCATCACTTTTGTGCTTCCTAAAGTGCTAAAACCATTTTTCTACATGGTGCCGGTCACAGAAGATTACCACTCTGAGGGTCACAGCCCCACAGATTCTTCCATGCTTGCGTTCTTTGGCAAAGCTGGGCTGGCTCACTCCTCCATCAAGGTACACCTGGCGGCTATCTCAAGCTACACCCAGGTGAAGATCCTCACTGTGGTCCCACAGACTCGTCAAGGAGTTTCTCAAGGTTCTTTTTTTATCTTTCCCTCCAGTAAAGGTGCCTGCCCCGACTTGGGATCTCAACGTGGTCCTGACAAGACTAATGGGGGGCACCTTTTGAACCTATGCACCAAGCCCCACTCAAGTTTCTGTCATGGAAGACCGCATTCCTTGTCGCCATCACCTCAGCCAAACGTGTGGGTGAGATCCAGGCCCTATCCTGCAAGCAGCCGTATAAGACTTTCCACAAATCGAGCAAGGTACTGCGTATGCACCCCACTTTCATGTCGAAGGTTCTGTTCGAATTCCATCTCAGCTAGCCTTTGGTGTTGCCTGTTTTCTTCCAAAACCCTTCGTCGCTGGCAGAGATTGCCTTACATTCGCTGGATGTTGCTTGTGCCTTGAAGTTCTGCGTGGCACGCACAAAGAGTTTTCAGAAGACTTCTCAATTGTTTGTGAACTTGCGGACCTATGAATCATGGGAAGGCCTTGTCCAAGGCTTCCATCTCAAGGTGGCTCTCCGGTGCTCTACATCTGCAGGGCTACAACTTGGAGGTCCATGCATACCTTCACAAAGTTCTACTGCGTCGATAGGGATTCCATGGAGGAGTCCAGAGTCGGCCAGGCAGTGCTACGCAACCTGTTCGCTTTAGGTGAGTCTGTTCGAATGGTAAGTGTTAATTGCTTCTGTTGAGCCTTGCCAATTCCCGTTGGTTGTGTAATGTGTACTGCTGTGTATTTGTTATTCATGAGCATGTGAATCCATGCCAGAACCCATGCTGGAGAAGGTTTGAGTTACTTAATTGTATCTATTGTTCTCCAGCTTGGGTCTGGCATGGATTCACATGCAAACCCTCCCTACGGCTCTTCTTAGTCATACTGCCACTTTGCATGCTTACCAAATCTGAAGATGGCTGCCAGAGGCGGGGCTTAGGGAGAGGTTTGTCATTGGATGGGGGCAGTATGGTCTAGACGAGAAATACAGTTTTAAAGTCAAAGTGTTTTTTCTGTTACAGAGTTTTCCCAGCCTGACAACAGGGAATATTCTTGAGCATGTGAATCCATGCCAGACGCATGATAGAGAACAATAGTTACAGGTAAGTAACTTAAACCTTATTCCATCTCTGGATTACATATATGGCAAGCCAACACAGACGCCCTCTTGGCTGCAGCTAACCTGAAGCTGTGGCGGGAACTCAGGGAGTTTCTGCCCGACCTCCCTTCGGACAAGCAAGTCTCTTTCAATGCCCGTCTGTCAGATGCCCTGGCTGTTCGTAGGACCTCATGGAGTCTTCGGTCTAACACATCGGCAAGGCCAGCAGAGGGCTGTGCCTTGGTGTCGAGATGAGAAGGACGGCATGGATGTACGCCACTAAGTTTTCATCTGATGTGCAGGAGTCGAACCTGGATCTGTCCTTCTAAGGCTTGGACCTTTTTCATTCGTCAACCGATTATTAGTTGAAAAATAAGAAAACCGCCACGTCCTTGGCCAACCTGACAAAGCCGGGATAGAAATGCTCCCTTCAATCTCAGGGCAGGACCGAATTCAAACCCTGCGCTTTCTCCGGCTTTAAGGGGTTTCGGTACCGCGGTACGTGGAGGCCTGACAGGTCGCCCAGTGACAACAGGAGGAAGCAGGAGAGGACTTTGTGCTGGTTTTCTGCTGCCCCTCCTCTGATACCAAGAATAATTGACATCCAGGTCAGAAAACACAGCTCGCTTGTGGGGGGGTGTTTGGCTCTTTTCCAGGACACATGGAAGTGTCTTAACAACCCGTGGATCCTACCTGTAGTCTCCACAGGCTTCACTCTTCCTATTCTTTTTCCTATTCTTTTCATCTCGGTCTCACCTGCCGCACCCTTCACAGGCTGGGCTTCTCCCTGAATTTCAAGAAGTCGCATTTGGCACCTTCTCAACAGCTCCACTACATCGGGGCTGTGCTCGAAACGTCCCTGGGGAAGTGTTCGCCTCCCCGCGTCAGGGCTCATCACATTGTGCAGATGGTGGACAAGTTTCAACGTGCCCAGTGTCTCCCGGCTTTCGACATCCTAAGGTTGCTGGACCTCATGGCATCCTGCATCTTTCTGGTGCCAGAGGCCAGACTGCGTATGAGATCACTGCAATGGGCTGTCGAACTGCAATGGTCCCAATTCTCAGGCAAGATGTCTGATTCCGTTCAGATTCCGATCTCGGTCGCACAGGATCTTCGGTGGTGTGCCGACGAAAGGAACCTACTAAAGGGGGAACTGTTTTGGCAACCATGGCCGGAGGTGATGATTGTGACGGATGCTTCCCTCACAGGATGGGGTGCTCATGCCAACGAGCTGACAGACAACGGTCGTTGGTCTCCGTCGGAGTCCAGAATCCACATCAACCTGTTAGAGCTGCAAGCCATCAGGCTTGCCCTGAAGGCTTTTCTGGCGACTGTACGGGGAAAAGTGTTCTGATCATGATGGACAACACAGTGGCCTTGCATTACCTCAACAAAAAAGGGGGCAGTGTCACTCCCGTTGTGCAGGGAGGCGATGCAGCTCTGGTTCTGGGCCATCGAACAAGGTCTTTCGATTTCGGCAGTTCATCTGGCTGGAGACGAAAACGCGGCGGCGGACTCTCTGAGCAGGCAGAGCGCATGTCTCTCACGAGTGTGAGTTGGCTCAGGAAGTCCTGGAGATCTTTGCTCTTTGGGGAACCCCGCAATCGGATCTCTTCGCCATCAGTGTCAACCGGAAGCGCGAGAGATTCTGCTCAAGGGAATTTCCTCCGAGAGGAGCTTTAGGAGACGCGTTTGTAGTGGATTGGTCATTCCCGCTGCTGTACGCGTTTCCTCCAGTACCCGTCATTCCTCAAGTGTTGCAGAGGTTGCGGAGCTTCGGGACCCGCATGATCCCTGTGGCTCCGGATTGGGCCAGGAGAGTGTGGTACCCGGACCTTCTAGAATTGGCCATCTGCCCTCCACAACGTCTTCCTTACCGAGAGGATCTACTCTCTAGGGAGGGGTGTCAGGTTCTCCATCCAGAGGTCAGGACTTTTAACCTTCACGCTTGGTATCTGAAAGGTTGAGATACAAGGATTGGGACCGCCCGGATGACGTGATGGTGGTGGTGCTTTCGGCCAGATGGCCAGCAACAAAGTCCCTGTACCATTGCCGTAAGTTCTGCGACTGGTGCAGGGGACAGAATGTTGATCCTTTCCAATGTTCCATTCCTATGGTTTTGTCTTTTCAGCTTTCTTTAGCCCACAAGGGCCTTCAAGTGGGTACCATTAAGGGTTGCCTGGCGGCGCTGTCCATGTTTAATCGCTCGTCTGAAGAGTGTTCTTACTTTAAGATACCTTTGATTTAGCAGTTTCTAAAAGGGCTGAGTGATGTGTTTCTGCCGTCCCCTTTCCAGGTGCCTGTTTGGGATTTGAATTTGGTTTTGAAGTTTGTGATGGGTGCTCCGTTTGAGCCCTGGCACTCTTGTCCTTTGAGACTGTTGTCTTTCAAGACAGTGTTTTTAGTTGCGTTTACTTCCGCTCGCAGAGTGAGTGAGTTGCAGGCTCTTTCGGCCAAGCCACCCTTTATTGTTTTCTATAAGGACAGGGTTGTCCTTCGGGTGCGGCCTTCTTTTCTGCCGAAGGTCATGTCTGATTTTCATTTAAGCCAGAAGGTAGTTCTTCTGGCGTTTTATCCTCCTCCGCATCCTGGCAAGGATGAGGAGAGGCTCCATAGATTGGATCCTAGGAGAGCTCTGACCTTTTACATTTCAAGGATGTCCCGGGTCAGAGTGGACAATCAGCTCTTTTTATCGGTTATGCTGGACACCGGTTGGGCCAGGCTGTTACCAAACAGACCTTGTCCAGGTGGATTATCCTCACTATTACTGAGTGTTAACGTTTGGCGGATAAGGACCCTCCGGTAGGATTACGTGATCATTCTACCAGGGGCGTGGCTACCTCCACTGCCGTTCAGCGGGGTGTTCCTATTCGGAATATTTGTGAAGCGGCCACATGGGCTTTGTTCAATACTTTTGTCAAGCATTACGCCCTGGATTAAATCCACTGGCAGGATTTGGCCTTTGGTAAGGCGGTTCTTTATTCCGCCATTTGATTGGGTATTCTAAATTTTGTTCCCACCTTCATAGTCTGGTACTGCTTTGGGAGTCTGTCATAGATATGGAATACGTCGGAGTACACAATTCCCTCGAAGAACAAGTTACTTACCATATCTGATAACGTTCTTTCGATGGGATTTTCCTCTGACGTATTCCACATCACCCTCCCATCCTGCCCCTCTGGAGAATTTCCTATGCGATTGCAGCTTACGTTTCCGCAAGGCTATCTGCAGTCAGGCTGGCAGGAGATTGGTGCCACACGTTCTGGGGAAAAAACTACAACTGAGGCTACGGGCGTCCTATATATAACATCCGGTGACGTCGACCCTCGATGGAGGCCCTCGAGGGACATGGGATCGACATCGACGCAGGACACCCTCTGCCGAAGATTTTCCGAAGCAGCACAGCTGTGGACATTACTGTCATAGATATGGAATAAGTCGGAGGAACATCCCATCGAAAGAACGTTACCAGATATGGTAAGTAACTTGTTCCTCTTGCTTGCAAATTTCAACTATCACTTCCGATATCCCCTTTCCTGCTTTATGCTCAATTTGCATACATACTGTCTGCACCATTAACTTGCCATTTGCTTCGATATTTATCAGTCATCTTCCAGTTTCCCCACTATTGCAATTGTCATAATTCTGATCATGCAGAGATGCTGAAATGTTTATTCTTTGGTCTTTTGATAATAACCATACGAGATATGTCTTATATTCCATCCTTTGTTTACATTTGTTTATTGAACTCTCCAATGTACTAATGGACAGTGAATTTGTTCTTAACTACATTAGGTTTTGTTGTGACACAGCTGGTGACATCCTGTGGATCTGATGGCCATTCTATGGCCTTAACAGAAAGTGGTGAGGTTTTCAGCTGGGGAGATGGAGATTATGGTAAACTTGGCCATGGAAACAGTGACCGACAAAGAAGACCCCGACAAATAGAAGCATTGCAAGGAGAGGAAGTCGTGCAGGTATATCATCAGATAATTGATTCCTTTTTAAACGTGTCTCTTGAACTATGATTGCACAAAAAATGACCAGCCTGATACAGTACCTGATGGGTGCACTGGAATGTGTTATCAAAAATAGATAACCTATTCTGATTCACAAACACAAAAATCTTGAGAGTTTGGAATATTTTCAACAAGAAAGGATACAAAATCTTTTTCTCCAAATGGAATGGCAAGTACGCATTATTTTATCAAACGGATATATTAAACTGGTGACAAAAATGTATGTATGCGGCCACTGGGTCTGAACGCCTCGGAGCTTGTGGGGGGGGGGTCCAATTGTCATAGCTTACTTTGCTTTTTCCACATTTGCTTGGTTTTTCGTCTCATATTTGTTCTAGGGGAGAAATTCCCATCCCTCCACTTATGCCCTTGGGAACCATGATTTTCTTACTTCAACAGTGTTTGTATTCTGAGGTTGCGCCAGGAACAATAACCACATTTTGACTTGCTTCTAATCCAAATGTAGTTTATTCAGCTGGGATTTTAACTGATTGAATCAATTCATAAATCATATTAAAAAAGTGTCCTTTACAGTTGACATGTGTTTCGGCCAGCAGGCCTTTCTCAAAACAGAGTTGAATGAGTTATATTTCTGCTCAAATTGTCATCTATTTGATTGTTAATAGACATGTATATAAAACAAATGTACTGACAGAAAATTGGGGTTGGTAGTAGGTAGGATTGGTAAGGAAAGACAAAAGGTTTGATACCATATTAATTAGAGCGTGGATCCTGGCATAGAGGCAATCGTACCGAGGAACAAGAGGCTAAATGATACAAGCACACTGAGCATTGTATGAAAAAAAGGAAAAAAGGAAAAATAAGAAGAGAAAACCATAAATAAAATATATATAGGAATCAGAAAGTGAGCTAACTATCTATACTCCCAACAAGAAAAAATAATTTTAGCATCTCTCCTGATGAACCACGGTAACAAATTGTGGGGAAACACGTGTTGAGGGAATTAAATCGGAGAGAAATTAATTCAAAAGCATGGAATGAAAGTAATAATCTAAACCCGGAGTTGTATGAAAGTCAATACAATTGAGATAAAATTGACATTTATGTGAGAGAAATAAATTTGCAAACAAGGAATGAAAATTGAATATCGAAACCCAGAGTTGCATGAAAGTTAATGCAATTGAGAAAATTCATAGCTTGAATTGCATGAAAGTTAATGCAATTGAGAAAGAAATTGTCAATTGTGCAATGAAAATGTGAGCAAGAACACACTAAAGAATAAATTAACTTCATGAAAAATTTATAATTTTGTGTCTACATTGTTTATACCAGAAGCGCAACCCACTCGAGTGCCTTTCCAAGAGTAAACATATTAATAATACATTTACATAATAAGTAATTGAGTGATCAGATTATGATCTCTATGTTCATTAGATATATCACTTATTTGGCACAATGTAATTCCCGCTTTTTACTTAATTCCTGCATTAAATATGTTAGTTGCTCAATAAACCATGGTCATATAAAGTTTCACTTAATTCCTACATTAAATATATTATTTTATCAATAAATCATATTCATATAATACTTGCATTCTATAGTCGACGTGCTAGGATACCTGAGTTTATTTATTTTAATCACTGACCACCGGGATAGTTCCCATCTATGAAAAAATCATAATTATACCACAAAGTAGGTAACTTATCTCTTGCATAATTTTTTTAGACTCAATAGCAAAACATATAGATTAATCAAATGTAGCACAAAACGTTTTGTGTAAATGCCATTCAATTAAATATTTGTTCTTGGGGTCAGTTCCTCCTCTCATATCCCTTATTTATCTCACAGAAATAGAATGCATATAAAAAAATCCCCATATAAAGCTAAAGCGGCGGCCTATGTCTTACATTACAGTGGCGGCTTGTATTATTTTCCATCACATATGGTTAGTTAAGCATTCTAGTTGGGTATAAGCAGCTTACCACCATGTTTAATCGTAATAGCGGGCTGCATCTGTAAAATCCAGCACGGCTGCCATTTTGGAAGTTCTTTTTAAGCTTCCGGTCCGTGTCATGTGACCCGCGGCAAAACGTCCAACTTTTGCGGCTCTAAATTTTCAAAATAAAGCACTTTTAAAACACTCCAATGCCCAAAAATGAGCCGACTTGTGTTTATTCATAATGCATTATAAATTTGGCCATTTTGTCAATATTTTGTTTTTAGTCTAATTTAATATTGCATTTAACTATCGAGACAATACTTTCTTTATTCTTTCCATACAGGTCCTAGCAAGCATATAGTTCCTGTTACAGGTATTACACTATCCTTTCCAGCATTTTCCTTTTGAGACTGTGTTAATTACCCATGTTCATCTAGTTGTTGTTGGAGGGGTGTGGAAGCAGTGTCCTAAAGTAAATCTGATTACACCCCTTTTTTATGTTGGTTATTTGGACATATGGGGGGGTCATTACGACCCTGGGGCTAAGGGATTACCGGTACCGGTAATCCCTTAGCGCCCAATTCCCATAACAGCGGCTGGAACCAGCCGTTATTGCAGGGACCCACAAAGAGGGACCATGGCGATAATTACGGTACCGCAATTTGCGGTACCATAATTACCGCCTTTCCCCATTCCCATTATGCCCTATGGAGCAAAAATGGGAATGGGGAAGGGCCATGGTGAAATGGGGAAGTACCGCCCCGCCAACCTTGGAATGGGGTGATACTTCCCCATTTCACCATGGCGGACTCGTTACAATACCGGCAGCAACCATGGTGCTAATAGCGCCATGGTTTAGCGCCAGTGTTTTAATGAGGGCCATGGACTGTCTGTTCAGGGTTAAATAGTCACCCATACATATCTTTGTTTGTTCAAATCATAACAAGTAAACCCTCTTATGGAGTTACTTGTGAAAACAAATTGTATAAAGTACATATTTAGTACTAAAATTGTTATTCTTTATTATTGTAACCTTTTTACCCAAATTTGCTCTCAATATGTTTAACTGTGTGGAGGACCCTATAGAAAAGAACCCATTTCATGATCCATATTCAGATCAAATTCTGTTGTATTCTGTTGTACGCATCTTACATATAATGCGTGCTTCTGTTTGCCTTAAGAGGCGTTTCTGCAACACCCCCTTTTTTGCCTAGTGTTATTCTCTTAAAACCAATAAATCTCAAGTCTTGTTTGTTACCATTTGGTGTATTATTTGCCAATGTTCGGTCAAAGGGAGTTTAGAGTCTTAGCTACCGATAGATGAGATGTTCCCTGATTCTAATTCTTAATTCTCAAATGGTGCTCCCAATATACACTTTATTACATATACATATCAATGCATACATTACATATTTGGATTTACAGTTCGTGCAATCTTTGATTTGTAGTCTTTTTCTACATGAATCCAGGAATATTTCTGTATTGGCGTGTGCATATTTGCACATCGTGCCCACCACATTTAGAAAAGCCTGTGCCCCACAATTTTAACCATTTTAGTACTCGTTGAGTTCTTGCACTTGGTAAGTGTTATGGACTTAATTTATTTGTAATGTTTCCGCTCTTGTGAAGATTACCGCTGGTTTCTCTTATAGATGTTCAAGTTCTTTGTCCAATAGTATGTGCCAATGTCTCCTCAAAATTTCTTATTCTATAGATATTTTCACAATATTGTTTGACAAACTTGATCTTGAAAGACTCTACGTTAGACTCTATTGTCTTTTTTTTTAATTATTATTTAATGTTGTTTTGATCGAGATTAATCCGATCTTTCAGCATGTGTACAAAAAATAAATAAAAAAATCCTGATAAAATGATGTTACAGCACGTACAATAATTACAAAATTTACATTTTGATTACATTCATTGCATTTGGACTAATAATGACAGTATATTAACTCATATTAGATCAAGATTAAACAGCCTTGTTATCCGGGCCAAAATTATCATAATTACCACTAGGTTTAATCTTCAGTTGATTTAGATATTTTACAACAACATATCTTAAGCGTTTAGAGTTGCCCATGAACATTCTTGACCATAATTCATCCAAATATAATGCATGATTGGTGTCAAACAAATGCTTAAAATAAAAAATTTGTAAAGATAACAAAGCTTCACACTCAACCAGTAAGTGTTTCAAGGTTTCACCCATTTTCTTGCAAAATCGACATTCAAGGTTATCCTCAGAGATTCTTCCCCATTTGGCCAATATTTCTTTTGTTGGCCAGATGTTCAGCCTGAATCTCAGAAAATCTGAACATTGGGGCGGATTGGGAGATTGGGTTAGATATTTTCAACCTGGCCAAAAACTTTGAGAGCAAATGGATTTTCTTTAAATTTTTGTATTGCCAGACATGCCATCCTTGTTTTAATCAAATCAAACCTCCAAAGTTTAGTTTTAGCTTTATCTGGATTTGCTCTTAATAGCTCTTGAGTTATATTAGCACTTGTCAAAATTTTGCAAGCAAAAGTATGCCAACTCTTGGCAAATAAATCATTAGATGTTAACAGGTAATTGGACAGCATCAAGAGCAAACCATTGTTGTTTTCCTTCATGATACATTTTCTAAACAATTGGCAGAATTTCCACTTATAGATTGCGTAAACGGATATGAGTCCCAGTTCATGTCTGATTACACATATTGATTCAGACATAGGTAAGACCAGCGACTTCTTCCAATAAAGGCTTTCAAATTTCGACCAATATGAGTAGGTTTGACACTTTTTTGTCTCAGAATCATAAAGTGTGGTAGGTATGTATTTTTGTTTAAAGTATACAACCAAGGGACTAATAGAAAATGTACAGTATTTCTTGCGAATGAGACTCATTTGAGACAGGGCCGTTTTCTGTTTTAACTGAAGGTGCTCATCATATGGTCTGTCAGAGAAGTGATCATTGACACAGATAGATGTAACTATGAACTACCTGTAGAGCAACTTTTTGTAAGCTCCATTGATAGCTTTTTTGTCTTTTTTTTGCCCCAAATTGCATGACTTGCATCTTTTTAAGATTAATACTAATACAATTTTTAGCAGCATAGGCATCCAGAACATTCAACATATTACGCAGACCGACAGGTGTTTGGGATGTAAGAACCATATTGTCAGCGTAGAGAAGCCAGTTGATACTTGAACCTTGGAGCTTCACAGGATCTTTTGTTAAAGCATATAATTCCTGGGAATCCCTCTTGCTTTTGTCTGTGCTTGAGCATTGTTTTGGTTTGAGTAGCCCCTTTCCCAAAACTGACTTTCCAACAATGTACACTCCTCTTCAAAAATATTTGAATGTTCACAGTTCCGACAAGCCCTTATGAATTCCCCTACTGAAATATTTCTAATTACTGAATTTCTTACAGCTAGTCATGTGATCACCATTTCTCGCCCCTCGTGCACTCTGTCTTGATTGTTTGGTGCCAAAGCCTGGTTGTGAGCTATGCTCGCTGTGCATCATCTAGTTAGTCTGTTTGCTAGGTGACAGACTGTGTTGCTGGGAGGACATTGTTCACAGTCGTTTTCCACCAAACATTAAGGACTTTGGTCACCCAAAGAAGGCACTTCAGCAAGTATTTCCTCTTTTTTTTCTACACCCCATCCTGGCAACATGTTCCTGCATGACGTCAGCTCTGGTATAGACATACATAGTTCTATGTTTTTAGGTTCCCCAGTTACCAGACCACAGTTTTAAGATCCCTGTCCGGTGCTAATACCAGCACTCATGCCGAGGGTTCAGCTGGGCCTGCCGCTGAAGTTTCACTTGAGGTTCTGGAACATCTGGTTTAGATCCAACAGGGTTCCCTTTGATCATCCTGAGACGTCTGCAGGAAGCGCAATGTCTTCTACTTCTGTGTTAGTCTAAGCAAGTTCCAGATCTCCCTTTTATGCTGTCGCCAGAATTGTGTGGAAAATCGGTGATAGGGTTGAACAGCAGGAGACCTCCCAGGACATTATTTTATATGGGCTGCTCTAAACCATTGATTAAGCCTGGACGAACTTGGAAAAAGACCAGTGGGCACCTTGAATCTTTTTGGTAAATGTTGTCCACTGACAGACTTTTTCAATGCGATGGGGGAACTTTAAAATAGTAACCTGGAACGTTAGAGGCCTCAAATGTTACATTAAACGTAATAGGATTGTGACTTACCTAAGGTGTCAGAAACTTGACTTTGCACTCTTGCAAGAAACACACCTCACAAAAGAGAAACAGAAGGCTCTTGCTAAAAAATGGAGAAGCACGGCGCTGGGCTCGTCATATTCTGCTTATGCTAGAGGCGTAATAATATGGGGGGCACAGTTGGTTCGTTTGAGAGTGCTTGACACGTTCCAGGATAAAGAGGGAAGGATGTTTGTATTGCGGGCAGGGTCGAGCACAGGGAATTTTGTATTAGAAATACATACGCACCAAACCAAGAGACTGTGGCATATTTTTGCACGTTTTACCGCTAATATGTCACACAGAGATTGCACATTGATATGGGGAGGGGATTTTAATTGTACGCTTAACCCTACACTATATCTGATAACAAATGTACGCACCCCAGCCCCTGTGCCAAAGCCCTGTTCACATTATTGCAAGCATTTAAACTCTCAGATATATGGTGGACTCTGCACCCGCATGCTTTCGGATATTCGCATTATACCAATCCACAAGCCCTGTTCACAAGATTAGATTATATTTTCACAGGAGAGGACACCCTGGGTGAATTCAATAGGATGGAATATAAAGCATGGGTATTGTCAGATCATGACCGTGGTCACAAACCTCTACCTTTGGTCTATTGTTTGCTTTCCAACCCATGGCTGTTCTGCGCCTGGCAAGCATATAGGCCAAATTCTTGAGTTTACTCACGTGTTTCCGTTTGCACGGTCTAGAAAAACCCCCTACCATGCATGCCCACACAGATTCCACATCTAGCGTGATCCTTTTCTCGGTTCAGCGGTGGGCTACTTCTCCCCAGAATTTCCCAATTTCCGGTCATGCCCAGAACATGTGTATCATCCCTGCGTTCACTTCCCCACATGTGAGACATGTTTGGACTTCTGCGTTCTTGAATCGAGCGATCCTCTGGGGGGGGTCATGTATGCTCTGTGAGTAACATATAGCTGGATCTGTTGCAGCCTTGTATTCCTGGACACCTTTTTGTGGTAACTCTGAACCCTCACCCACAACCCGTCATTCATGGGTTCCCCGGCTTCCTCTTCCCAGTCCCATCTCAGCTGGGTCACCTCCTTTCCCACCCTGGACATCAGCAGTTCGTAGATTTGCGAGACCTCTTCCCCCCCACCCCCCCTCTGAGATATCATAAATTGTTTCTATGGCCGTGTCGGGTTGGTCTTCCAGCGCTATTTCGGACCATGTCTTTCACCTGCCGTACCAGTCTGGTGTAAGTAATATACTGCCCTGAGTGTAGACCTGTTTCTTCTACCAGTATGTTCAATTCCATTACCTTCCCATCTTGCCATACATCTCCCAGCGTTGCAATGCCCACCAGTTCCCAGTGCTTACTAATTGTTTTCCTCAGTTGCTCGTCTACTCCGGTCAATGCCATTGCGGCACTTGCGGAGAACATGGGGTCGGGTTCACCATGACCTGGCAAGCCTTACGCCACCTCTTCCATCCCAGGTCTAACATCCTCGTAGACCATTTTAGCTCTGGTTTTGGCAGCGATAGCATTCCTTCAAAAAGAACGGAACACATTCAGACCTCAAAAATCTGTACTCCAATGTTGAGTCTTCCGTTAACCACTTAGCCACATATTGTTGTTGACTGGCCAAATAATAGACCTCAAAGGGGGGCAATTTTATGCCCCCGTTATCATACATATTCTGCAGTTTCCACTGGGCTATTCTATTCCGGGTATTGTGCCATATGAACCCTCTACATATACTTTGAAGTTTAACAAAGAATCTCTTGTGTATCATATTTGGTATAGCCCCAAAAAAGTGTAACAACCTCGGCAATACCACCATCTTCAACAATGCCACCCTCCCTACCATGGCCAAAGGGAGCTTAGCCCAGAATCTCATACTATTCTGTGTTTGCCACAGCCTTCTCTGTGTTACGTTTGTATTCATCCTCTACCGTATGATAGATATTAATCCCTAGGTATCTAAAGGTTCTGGTCTCCCAATGTATTTGTAATACTAGTAGATTTTCTCGCGGAATCCCCTTATATCTCCCCAGGGGGAATATGCATGATTTTTTTAGGATTAACTGTAATGCCAGAGAGCAGCGCAAATCGCTCCATAACTTCTAGGATATATTGCAGGTTTTCCTCAGGATACTTCAAGTATAATGGCATATCATCAGCATACATTGACATTAAATGTGGCCCTCCTTTCGTGTAGATCCCCACCTCCTCATATTGTTGCTTCAGATATGTCGCTCAAGGTTCCAGTGCTAGGATAAACAGCATCGGGGACCAAGGGCATCCCTGTCTGGTGCCCCTACTAAATTGACACCTCTCTGAGATGATCGCTCCCATCTTGACTCTATCTAGTGGCTTACTGTACAGAAGTTTCACCCACTTCAGTTACCCAGGTCCAATTCCATATTCTTTTAGGGCTGCCATCCTCCAAGGCCATTTGACAGAGTCGAAGGCCTTCACCGCGTCTAATGAAATAATTGCAACTTCGTCCAAGTCCCTTTCTATTTGCTCTATGACATGGTGGAACCTCCTGAGATTGTCAGATATGCTTCTGAGCGGAACATATCCGGTCTGGTCAGGATGTATGAGTTTGTAAATAACTTGTCTCAGTCTATTTGCCAGCACAGCCGTGAGTATCTTGCTGTCTTGGTTCAGCATGAATAGTGGTCTATACGACCCGCAGTCCGTGCTCGGCTTGTCAGGTTTGAGAAGCGGAATAATAATTGCCCCTCTCAGGGATTCCGGCAGTATCCCTATTTGTAACGGTTCATTCAACGTTGCCAGTAACGGGGGGAGCACTTCCGTCTTATATGTTTTGTAGAACTCGCTGGGGAGTCCGTCCGCTCCCGGGGCTTTGCTAGTAGGTGATAGCTTAATCACTTCTTCTAGTTCTTCCACCGTGATGGGGGTCTCTAGATTCTCCCTCTCTTCGGTTCCCAATTTAGGCAAGCCCATATCCTCCAGTGTTTCGACCATCTCACTCCATTCACCCCCTTCTACGTCTCCATACAGTTGCTGGTAGAACTCAAGGAACCCGCCGTTCACGCCCTCTTGGGTGTCAAGTATTTGACCATTCTCCACCTTTATTGCCCTGATCGTTGGTCTGGGTGTCTATTTTTTTATACAACCATGCTAGCAACCTCCCCGGCTTGTCCGCACCAGCATGCTGCCACTCTATGTATTTCTTGTAATTCAAGTTGCATAATCTCTCCCAGTGCCTTCCACACTCCTGCTGCAATTGACTTATGGTTTCGGATTCCTCAAGGGAGCACTCCTCCTACACGCATAATTGCCTCAAGTTCTGCCTCTGCCTTTTGTAGCTCCTGCGTTATACCGCCTTGCAGACCCTTGGATTTAGATATAGCTGCTCCCCTCACCACCACCTTAAATGCCTCGCATAGAGTGCCAGCCGAATCTACGCTTCCAGTATTATTTTCGAAATATTCTACAATTCTTCAAGTCTAAACACTGTGTCTTTCAATGCTTCAGCTCTGAGCCTCCACGTTGGGATCCTAGCTCTAGGAGGCAAGTATTGCCCTGTTAAGATCAGTGGAGAATGGTCTGGGAGGACCCTCGCTTTGTATTCCGACCGCATTAGTTCCCTGTCAGCTCTGGAGTTGCAAACATATAGTCTAGCCTTGTATACAAGTTTTGTGGGGCCGAGTAATGGGAATACTGTCTTTCATGTGGGTGGTGCAGTTTCCATACATCCTCCATATGAAATTCTCCCAATAGGGTCCTCAAGGTCTTGGCTGCCGCGGAAGGCCTATCTAGCTTTCTGTCTGATCTGTACACCCAGGATCCAGCGTGCA
Organism: Ambystoma mexicanum; assembly: GCF_040938575.1. Lineage (NCBI taxonomy): Eukaryota > Metazoa > Chordata > Amphibia > Caudata > Ambystomatidae > Ambystoma > Ambystoma mexicanum. The sequence continues at coordinate 1,100,465,433 of NC_090934.1, read as the reverse complement.
ATTAAAATCTCCTTCCCATATAACTGCACCCCCGATGTATGGGCTAACTTTGCTATATAAGGTCTTGAAATAGGCCACAGTATCTTGGTTCGAGGCATATGTTTTAATGATACACAACTCTCTATTTTCTATCAATCCCCGTATTGCCACCATCCTCCCGTCAGACTCCACAGTGGACTGTAAAAACTGAAAGGGAACATGTGGTGCTATCCAAGTAATTACCCCTCTGGCGTATGCTGAATGCGTTGCCCCTGTGGTGGTCCCCTTTCATTTCTTCCTTATCACCTCCTGTTTTTCTCTCGTAAGGCGAGTTTCTTGTAATAGGGCGATGCCTATTCTCTGCCTCCTTAGGTACATCATGATCTTATTCCTCTTCAGGTAACTATTGAGCCCCCTGACATTCCAGGTTGCTATCTTAAGGTCTCCCGCTTCATGCGAAGTAGAGCATGGGTGTAAACTTGTTCCCTAACTAATTCCTCAAACTCCCCATCTCCCTTCCTTTCCTCACTCTTGCCCGACGCCCCCTTCCCCAACTGATACCCTCACCAATCCTCCCGCAACTTTCCCAACTCCCCTCCCCTCCCAACTGTGCCCAGCTCCATCCCTGGATCTCAGGATATACCGCATCTAGCCCTTTCCTGGTGTAGCCGCTACTCGGAGCCCAGCAGGATACCACCGTACTACCAGTATCTCCACTAAACTATGGAGGGTGATAGTGTGTCCCTTAGCGCTGATTATACTATGCTGCATGTGTGTCTCCTGCATTAAGCTAACAGTCTGCCGCTTAAATTACATCTTTATTCGTAGCTTCTCTCCCGGCACTATTTTAAACTTATGCTATAGTCAAGTCCCAAAGTCTATTTCTCATACAAGATAACAGCACAGGAAAGTACAATTTCACTTACCCGTTCCACTCTCCGTCTGGCCATCTGCTCCCGTTGGACAGTTCTGTGCGTCCAGCCACTCTGTTGCATCCTCCGGAGTCTAAAAAAAAGGGGGCCTTATTCTTATGAAACACCTTAAGTTTCACTGGGTACATCAACATGTATCTGTAGCCTGCTTCACGCAGTGTCCTCTTGATCGCCCCATAGTTCAATCGCCGTCGCTGTACCAGAAAAGTAGAATCCGGGTATGCCGTGGTGGTTGCTGACGCTCTGTTTATTTCCCCCCCCCCCCCCTTACGAAAGTGCTCCAGGATCTTCTCTCTGTCCTTGTAATTTAATATCTTAGCAATGACCGGATTCTGGTAGAAGGTTCAGACGAATACGAGGGTAATGTTTGCTTTCAAGACGGACCGACCCCTAGGGGAAAGCCTTTTGGGTTTGGCACAACAGGATAATGAACTATGGCCGAATCATAAGAAGAAGTAATTTTGTATTCTCCGGTTGGCAGCCTTGTTGGTAATAGCGCAGAAATTGAAATCTACTCACCTTCCGCACATAAAAGACTGGTATCATAAACTTTGGAATTTTGTAGCTCTGGAGTGGGTCACTTATACGATTCAAGGGAAATAAGTCAAATTTTCAATGGATTGGGCACCGATTTTTAATTTCCTCCATGGGGATTATATGGAACAACACTGCCCGCAGAACTTCCGAATATTGAATATACTCTGACTTAGCGATAGTCTGTCAACCAGTGTACAGGGAGGCAGTTGGGAGGATGGGGGTAGGGGAAGTTGGGAGGGAAGTAGGGGGGATAATGTTGTTTTATTTTGATTTATGTATACTCGAAACCCTCCTCCCCCAAAAAATATATTTAAAAAAGCAAGCCCCAGTGGAATTTCTTATCTTTTTTGTACCAAATGTTAGTACCCATCAAGAATTCCCTTTGTATTGATTTAAAGACTGCATTGAATCTAAATGGGGATGCTTTTATTATTTCTGAGTTTTCTAACTTCTGCTCCACCCTGCTTGAAAGAGCTGGGCTACCCAGAAAAGATTTAATTGAGAATCCTGGGCGCGTGAAGAGGATCCTTTATCAAAATGAATGAACTGCCACCATGAAATGCATGGCTAAGACTCCATCAAAAACCTGGTCTTATGAAAGAGCAGGCACTCTGGCTCCGTACCTTGCAAGCTATCCTGATAAAAGTGTTTGGCAGAGTTTTTTTAAAGATTTAAATGGATCCTGATCCTAAAGAAGGAAGTCCAAGCAATATATGGCCTACTTCTATCGGCTCAGGCTAACTGCAGATTCTGCAAGGATAGTGTTCAGCAGGAGACATTTAAACGTCTATTAATCTCATGTCCGGCAGTACAAGAGATGTGATTGATGCACCTTAAAATATTTGCTACTTCCTTTCTTATTGATGAGGTTCAGGTGGTGTGGGGTCCATGCCTGGCTGGAAGGACCACCTCCTCTGTTCTAGCAGTAACCGGCTTTTTTAAATCATTACAGTTTGAGTCCACAGAAGGGGATAAGGCAGTAGAGGTTATTGAAATACTGGAATAATGTGCATTACATTAGTTTTACATTTAGGTAGTGTACACATAGAGACTGTAATAGGAGTAAAGAGATGGTTAATTAAATTGTATGAAATGCATGTATTTGTCCTATGCCTGAATTTTAGGGAAATGTTTATTTATTCACCATGGATATGAAATGATTAATGAAATTGCATATGCACTTTATATTGATGCCTGCTTACAATTTAGGGAAATGTTCACTTATATGATGTTGTTTTAGTGGTATTAAGGACATGTGCAGGTTCATATTAATCTATTATGTATTTTTTTAATCTCATGTCTCTTTTTGAAATGTTTTCATTTTTTAATTTTGTTTGATGAAATACTGTTCTAATGTTATAACATATGTTAAGGTATTTTTAATAACTGTATAACATACATACAAACAATTGGAAAGCTTTAAGACTGAGGCTTTCCAATATCAACCAAGTGGAGAGAAAGCCAGAACAAAGAAAGGCCTGTGGCAAAAAGGGGAAGTTGGCTGCCTGACAACTTCTCTCCGGTGAACGAGGAGAGCATACTCATGTACCCAGGAATCGCATTGCTGGGTCTTGAAGATAGCCCAACGTTACTCCTTTCATAAAAGAATAGATCACTACTGGGGGGGAAAGCTGTGGATATTTTGAGAGATCAGAGTGGGGCAAAGTGTGAGATAAACACTGAGCCTATTGAGAACCAAACCATTAAGGGGCAATACTGGTTTTTGGACTCTTTCCCCAACAAACTAAAGCCTTCTCTGAGGGGGCTTGGAGATCCTGAAGCATTAGCTTTCCATCAGAGAATCCCAAAGGAGATCAGGACAGAACAATGCAAAAGCGTGCCAAAGGAGTGAAATCGACTAACCGACAAGTACCTTCGGCAGAGAGGAATAGAATACTCATCTGTCCATCAACCCAGCAGTTGGGCAGAGAGATAACCCAAATATAAATTACCCATGGGGAGTAAGGGGTAGAAAACCTGAGCACGCTCCTTTCAAGCGGAGTACATGAAGTCACTACCATTGTCCTTTTGTACTAGGAGAACTGCTTATTACATTTGTTGTAGATTAGGGATATATTTTATGATAGCTTTTGGTAATGTTCTGTTGGCCAAAGGATTGTGGCTTTGTGTTTTAGAATAGAGTTAGCCAGGATGCTAAGAGACTTCATAAGCCTAGGTTGGAAGTTTTTGTTGACCAGCCTTGGATCAAACTATGGTGTCCAGGTGGACAGACTTGCTAAGACTAGGTTTTAATATGTGTGTTACAAGCAAGAAGATCATCTTCAGGGTGAGGGCAACAGTAACTAAACACTTTAAAAAAAAAATGTTTATGGTTAGGGTTGAAAAATAAACTTTTCAACACTATTTCTATGGTATCCTTGCATTTGCACTTGTTCTCAAGTCATGCCTTATTTATTTATTTTTTTAGACATCACCGTAAGCACTTTAGGCATTTTTCAAAGAATCTGACACTGTTTATACTTAATTCTTAAATCTGATAACTCTGATTCCACTCACGAGTATGACTTCTCAGCATTCTACACTGCCATCCACTAAGGTTTTTGGGCACTCTCAGAGTGTATGCATTCACTAAAGTTCTCAGGCTCTCTCACATGGTGCATCAACCAAATAAAGTTCTTGGGCTCTCTGACGGAGCACAGTCAGAGCCAGCCACTAAAGCTTTTTTTTTGTTGTTGTTGTAAACATTTGCATTAATTTTCAGCAAAATAAAATAACATAGACTTTGTGCATAACTTCCAATGAAACATCATGCTATGTCTGTTCAAACCTCTCCACCACCCTCCTCCCCCAGCCTATTCTACTTGCCATGTCTTACAATGGTGTGTAAAATTAATTGAACTTTCACATATCTCTATTCCACAGGATGTGATGGTACCTGCACCTGAGTCTGGGTATCAGCATATGCAGGGGATGTCAGTTCTTGTAACATGTGTCTCCAGGACAGGAAATCCATATTTTGCCCCTCTTGGCCTCGACGGGATGCTTCCTGCTACACTGCAGTTTCTGCCAATGACCATTTCTGGAGGTCATTCAACCATACCTCTACCGCGGGCCATTCCTTGCTTTTCACCCCATCGTTATTCTATGCTTCGCCAAGATGTATGCCAGGTCTTTCAATTTACTCATGTGTCTCGCATGTTTGGTCTCAGAACAATTCCTAGCAAGCACGTCTTGGGGGTGATCGAATCTGGCAGCAAGCCAACCTTGGTCAAGGCATGGGCCACTCCCTCCCAATATCGGCGCATTCCCGTGCAGGCCCAAAACATATGTATCATGTCTACATTGACCAGGTCACATTTCGGGCAGGCTTGCTCTCTTGCATTACAAAATGTTGGGATTTTCTGCGGATTTAAACATGCTCTATGAGTAACATATAATTGGATCAGGTGTAGTTTCGCATTTCTCGACACTTTCTTGTGATACCCCATGGTCCTGCTCCAAGCTGCGTCCGACAACTGCTCTTTCACATCTGCCTCCCAGCTCTGCCTAATTTGTATAAGATTGTTATCGGGCCTCAACGTCAGTACCTCATATAATCGTGATACTGCACGTTCTCCTTCGGAAATGTCATAGAATGTTTCTAACGTTACATCTACTACCAATATTCTCTCTGGTCCTGGCCTCTTTGCTTTTATTCTATGGAGAAGTGAGGCGTGGGTTATGTGCTGCCCCTTCCCGTACGCCGGACTCCGAATCGACCTCATTAAAGATCATCGGTCATCCCTCTCACAATATGTCGCCACCCCCCTAGGCTCACAGTACTTCCTAACATTCAGCCTAAGTTGCACGTCTTCACTCTTTAGAGGCACCAATGGGATCTGGGGTGAGTAGGGAGTTTCTTTGCCCAGAAAGCGGCAGGCCCTTTGCCACATCAGAGGGGGGTTGGGGTCATGTGGAATCATGGTCCACACCGGTTACCAGACATTTGGTCGAAAAAAATTGGTCGACCAGACAAATGGTCGAACCAATTTGGTCGAAAACCAAATGGTCGAATTTTTTTTTTTTTATTTGAACCCTTTTTTTTTTTTTTTTTGGGGGGGTCCCCCCCAACCCCCTTTTTTTCTCTAAAAACCCCTTTTTTTACAAAACGAAAACCCGAAAAAAAAATATATAAATAAAAAAATAAATTCGCCCATTTGGTTTTCGACCAAATTGCGTCGCCCAAATTGCAGTCGACCAGTTTGTAGTCGACCAAATGACTGGACACCGTCCACACCATCTCTTTAAAAAAGAATGGGGTGCATGCTGGTTGCAGTAACTCAGTGTCTTGGGTCTGTTCGTCTAACAGCCAGTACATGTAAACTGCAATTGGCACACTACAAAATACCTCTATAAATCTGGAACTTTTATCCCTCCCTGTTCGTATGGTCTTTGTAATTACTCTAGCGACATTCTACATCTATCTCAAGTTATGCCAAAGGAAGCTCCAGCAGGTTGCGGTCAGTGTCCTAAAGAAGGCTCTGGGTATATTAGATGGAACGTTTGTGAAGTAATGCAGCAGCCTCGGATGCACAACCAATTTCAGCAGAGCAGCCCTACCCATTAGTGAAAGCAGCTGCTTGGCCCAGAATTTCAAGGAGTGCTCCATTTTATTTACCGCCTTTGACGTGTTCTGCGCTTGTTCTACTTTAGGGTTGTGGAAGAGGTCTACCCCCAGATATATAAAGGTGTCTTTTTCCAATTTAATCTGTAATTCTGTTAACGCACTCTGGGGTCTACTCCTCTACCGTGCGAGGCCGAATAAACATGACTTCTGTGCATTTATTGTAATACCAGACAGGTCTGCATAGCGCTCAAACACATCTAATATGTATTTTAGGTTAGTCACTGGTTGTTGTAGGTAAAGATGCATATCATCCGCATATAGAGAGACCAGGTGTGTGCCACCCTGTCTACTGATGCCTGTCTTGCGTTATTCGTTCCGTAAGTATACCACCAGCAGCTCTAAGGCCTGTATAAATAACAGAGGACCAAGGACAGCCTTTCATATCCCTTTGCTTAACCTCCATTGCTCAGATATCGTGGGGCCTGTTTTGACTCTCGCTACTGGTTTACTGTACAGTAGCTTAACCGATTTAATACATGGGGCCCATGCCGAAAGCTTGCAACACTGCTAGTAGCCATGGCCATCTGACCGAGTCAAATGCCTTGACTGAATCCAGCGAGGCCACTGCCATATGCTGGGTGCTGTCTTGGGTCTGGTCGATGACATGGTGCAATCGTTGCAGATTACAAGTTATATTCCTATTTGGGACATAACCAGACTGATCTGGGTGTATGAGTTTATCAATTACATGTTTCAACCTATTAGCCATCAGAGCTGTCAGCATTTTCCCGTCTTGATTGAGTAGCAAGAGTGGTCTGTAAGAGCTACATTCAGTGTCCGGTTTGGTAGGCTTCAGTAATGACTCTCTCAAAGTCAGTGATGGCAGAATGCCTTTTTTCTAATGATTAATTCAGCATAGCCAACAATGAGGGAGTAATCTCTGCCACAAATTCTTTGTAGAACTCACTTGGTAGTCTGTCCGCCCGCCCCTGGAGCTTTACCCGACGGCAACCCTCTTATAGTGTATTCCAGCTCCTCTTTGGTTATGGGGGCTTCGAACTTGTCGACCACCTCTGCATCTAGCTTCGGAAGATCTATCAGCGCCAAAGCTTCCTCTATATGACTCATGGGTATCTGACGTCTCTTCGTATAATTCCTTATAAAAATCATAAAAACGTCAGTTTATATCCTGTTGTGTCTCACAGGTCTCCCCATTCCTAGCTGGGATTACTCGAATCATGCTCTGCTCCGTTTCACTTTTGTACAACCAGGCTAGCAAACATCCCGGTTTGTCTCCTTTGGCGTGGTGACGTTCCACATATTTCCTGTAACTCAACTTACCGAATCTATCCCAGTGTGCTAAACATTCGTGCTCTAGGGGAACAGCCTCTTGGGCGCTCTCGCTGGGAGGATCACTCTGACCGTTTATGGCTTCTAATTTTGTTTACGCCTCGCTTAAGTCGTTCCCTATTGCGGCCTGAACACCATTCGCCTTGGCGATTGCAGCCCCTCCGATCGACAACTTGAAGGCTTCCGGGGGGCTGGAGGGGCTTAAGAGTCATAAATAGGACGTGATTCCGAGAGCTCCGGCTGATCCTCCATGATCCTGAATGAATGCCGCAATCAAGAGAAGACCCAGCGTATAATATTGGAAGAGCGTGCAGGCGAAGTAACAAGGAACAATGCTTATAATGGCACATTGACTTAAGTCGCGGCCAGAGAGAAGTGAGCCAGTGAAAAAACAGAGCGTTCATCAGAAACAAAGACAAGATGGCGGCCGGAACGCAACAAAGGAATCGTTAGAGGATCAGTGAAAACGAAGGATGCCACGAACGTGCGGAGGGAAGGCTCAACAAGCTGGAAAGCGTGGCTGCATGGCGACGGATGACAGATATGCAGTTGCGCTGAGATAATGGGCACCAGAGCCCGCGGTGACACTGGAGAGCGGATGGGGTGTTTCGCGTAAGGAGAATAGACCCCGACGAGCAGGAGCTGCGGGTGCTCGAGCCTGAAGCTGCAGGAGGCCGGGACCGATGCAAAACGGCATGAAGTAACAGACGAGGAAGTTCAGCAGCAAGCGGTGATGCAGAGCCTAATGCACACAGTTGTAGCAAGATTCGCGGCCACAGAGTATCCAATACACACAAGGTTCATTGCAACAAAAGCAGGCTTGGAGACCGCAGACGCGGAGCACACGGAATTGAGTTTACACACTTCCTCAGGAAACCATAAGCTCAGTGAAGATACTGTAAGGGCAAGACGGAGGTCAGCACACGCGGATCACAGGCCGAGTAGTCCGAAAGGAAGATTGATTAATCCGGAGGAAAAGAAACGAGTACACACATTCCCACGAGATACCAAAGGAAAGCAACAAAGCAGGACATTTCCACGGAGGTGAGAGGGATAAGAAGAGGCAGAAACACAGAGCAACGGCTGCTCTCTGAGGAAGTGTAGATGCCGTAATTTAGGTGTGCTGCCCGGCGGCACCCAGGCAGGTAGCACTGACCGGCCTGGGTGGAGTCCGAGTGGTGAAGCGTCTTGCCGGAGCTGAAGAGACAGTCCTGCGCTCTCAGTCTGAAGGGACCCGGGCAGACAAAAGGACCCAGAAGTCAAAACCGAGTTCTTTAACACGCTGGAGGCATCGCAAGCACACAACACTGCCACGGATTGGTGCAATAGGCTGAAGGCCAAGGCCAAGCAGACAACATAGCATCATTCGGAGGGCTAGCCCAATAGCAGCTTAGAGGTAGAATTCTGCTAGCAAACGGGGACAGCGGGTGCCGAGACTGCAACATTTTTGCGCTTTGGCTACAATCCTAAGGAGACGCAGGGGAGCCCAACCCATGCAAAGGTTGAGTGCCTACAAGAGCTAACCAAGTGCAAGTGTGCATGGCTACAGGGCCACGTAGAAGGCAGTGCAACCTAAGTGCTCCTGCAAATCCAGCCCCTATCGGGACGATAAACAACACATGACACTGGCAAACAAGTCTTATAAAAGTTACCCACAAAGGTGCGCCCACATCAGAGATGCAGTGGTGATATGCCTGTGGATACCTGCAGCACGACAAACGGGAAGTGGGCTTAGGTAGTTGGGAGAGTCCAGACTGCGGATAGAATGAAGACGGCGCTGTGAAGACAAAGAAGTGGTAAGGCAAGATCGTGTGGCTGTTTGCAGAGTCGACCCGCAATCGTAAGCAAGGCTACCACCCGCAGCAGCAAAGGCGAACCCCCACACCAGCAAGTCACTGGATGAAAATAACAGGGAGCGCTACATGAGACTGGTCGGACAGGCATAGAGTTCTGAGTGAGGCAGTGCTGGTTAAGAGGAAGAAAGACGCCCAGATATTGTGCATCACGCAGACAGTGGCCCTCCGGTGGACAAGATAGCAGACCAAGGCCAGGCGCCGAGAGGTACTAACATATGCAGAATTGGCCCACCCCAAGTAAAGAGACTGCCCCTGGGTCCAATATGGGCTCCAAACTGCCAAAAGTGAAGGGGAAGCAGCCAACGATAGAGGAATACACTAAATCGCCACAAACATCAGAGGTTGGCAAGTCCAAAGGACAAAACACGCAGAGCGAAGTGGCCCTGACAAGAAACGATCAGCAGCTACTTGAGGCAATGGCGGACCTGAAGGCATCATGGGAAGCTAAGCCTGGTGCTGCGATGGCTGCGCTACAGACCTCATTGGAGTTCAAGATAGACGCAGTAAAGCTGGACGTCAATCTGCTACGACAGGATGTGAGGACACTGGCGGAACGCACATGAGGTTTAGAGATGGAGATGAAGACAAATACGGCCACCTGTGCGGAGAACGCCACAGAAGTGCATACATTGCATCAGCAAGTGCGGAATATAGAAGACAGGGCCTAAAAAGCGGAAGGGCGTGCACGGAGAAACAACATACGAATTGTTGGGCTCCCGGAAGGGGAAGAAGGATCAGACCCAACCAACTATATCGAGACCATGCTACTGCAGGAAATTGATGGTGGGGCCCTCACCCAGGGATTTGCAGTGGAGAGTGCGCACAGTGCCTTGATTAGGAAGCCGCCACCAGGCCCCCCAGGTCAGAGTATATTCAATATTCGGAAGTTCTGCGGGCAGTGTTGTTCCATATAATCCCCATGGAGGAAATTAAAAATCGGTGCCCAATCCATTGAAAATTTGACTTATTTCCCTTGAATCGTATAAGTGACCCACTCCAGAGCTACAAAATTCCAAAGTTTATGATACCAGTCTTTTATGTGCGGAAGGTGAGTAGATTTCAATTTCTGCGCTATTACCAACAAGGCTGCCAACCGGAGAATACAAAATTACTTCTTCTTATGATTCGGCCATAGTTCATTATCCTGTTGTGCCAAACCCAAAAGGCTTTCCCCTAGGGGTCGGTCCGTCTTGAAAGCAAACATTACCCTCGTATTCGTCTGAACCTTCTACCAGAATCGAGACAGCTTAGGACAAGCCCACCAAACACGTAGCCAATCGCATCTCTCCACGCAGCCCCTCCAGCAAGAATCCGAAACCAGTGAAGCAATTTTGTGTAACCTTTCGGGGGTATAGTGCCACTGATAAATTCCCTGATCTGTATGGACCTAGTCATTCTCGGGATGTCTGACCATAAGTGGGACCATGATTTTTCTGTAGGCATAAACCCCAGGGTCTTCGCCCAGGCCAATTGAAATGCAGGGGGTCTGAGTGTTGGGTCATCAGTTAAAAGTCATATAATTTAGAGATCATGTGTGTGTGTCTCAGAGCTGCTAACTTATTTGGTGGGGCCATCAACCAATGGCGAACTTGAAAGTATTGGACGCGGTGACTCTCCTGGAGGGCCAATTCCTATTTACATAAAGCAAAGGACTTAATATCTTGCCCCAAAAACATATCACAGAACTGTATACATCCCTCCCTTTTCCAATCCGGGAAGGAGCTACTTGATACTCTTGGGGTAAACTGTGGCTTCGCGAATAATGGGGTTAAGGGGGAGGGAAATGAATTGAAGTGGTGCTGGAGGATGGCCTGATCCCATATGTCCTCCACTAAACCAGTGATCTCGCTGTAATGCATATTCCGAGGTTTGTCTGATCTAGGCAGCCCTCCTTTCTCTCCCATTGTAGGTCCCACAATAGCCCTTTCCATCTGTCCCTATCTTTTGTTTGTACCTTCCGTAAACCATTCCTTTATCACTTACAACTGTGCTGCTCGATAATAATCCCTAAAATTAGGGAGGCCCACTCCACCTGTTTGGGGGCGCATTAGTGTTTTCTTTTTTTTAATAACTCTGTTTATTGAATTTTAACAACATAACATAGAGAAACGTACACGCATAAGACATGAATCAGCGGTATACACATTGAAGGCAATTATCCAAAGCAACAGGGCCCGTAGGGCCGAGGACCGTAAGACATCAATAGGACAAGGCAGGCAAACAATGCTAGCAGCGTTACCGGTGTACCCCCACCCGTGGGGCTCATTGAGCGTCCAGCCATTTACCCCATATTTTTTCGAATTTGCGGGGACAGCCCCTTGCATTATAGATCCGGCGCTCCGAGGTTGCGCACCTGTCCAACTCATTAGTCCAACGGTTCAGGCTCAGTGGTTCGGCAGATCCCCAATTGGCCGCAATAAGTCTTTTGCCTGCCCCCAATGCTATTGCCAAAAACATTTTCTCATATTTGGACAGGTCTACTTCACCCCCAATGCCCAGGAGTATTATCTTGGGGTCCCTAGGGATTGGTGTCGCCAGAGCGGCTGAGATTGTGTTGACACAGCCCACCCAGAAGGCCTGTATCGCCTGACAGTCCCATATCATATGGTAGAAGGTGGCTGGTTCAGTTCTGCATCGGACACATGTCCCGTCTTCTATTCCACCCCATCTGGCCATCGCAGTGCGTGAGTGGTATGAACGATGGAGAATTCTCAATTGTATTGGTCTGAGCTTGGATTCTATTACAATTTCTCTGGGGGACATTAACGCCTCCGCCCAATCTTCAGGTTCCAGGGGGCCCAGGTCCCTTTCCCACTTTGCCTTTAGTCCGTCGAGTTGTGTAGCCCCGAATGAGTTAAGGGCCTGATAGAGAGTGGAAGTGACCCTAGAGGAAATGCGCTGTGGAAGGATATTGGTCTCGATGGGAGAGCAGGGAGGTGCGACCGTAGTGTCGGGGAATTGGGTGCGGATGGCGTGGGATAGTTGCGCATGCCGAAACCGGTCCATGGGTGCCAGGTCGAATTGTTCGCGCATGGTCTCAAAGCTCAGGAGGCGACCCTCTTGTATTACGTGTGCTAATGTGTGTATTCCTTTTGCCAACCAGTGACCGAAGGAGCCCATTTTACTAGTTCCGGGAGGAGCGCATTGAGCCGATTGGGTTGCGACAGTGTTGGCTGCTCTTCCATGCCGATTAGTTTGTGTGCGGCCCGCCATGCGCGCCGGATGTGGTGGGTCATTTTGGGCAGCACCGGGAGTTGATCGTGGGTGGCGTAGAGGGTTTGGAGCGGTGTTAGCGGGGACATGATCTCCAGCTCTATACGGGTGTGCGGGAGTGTGGGATCTGCGTGGATCCAGTCATTCACCACCCCTATCTGTGTGGCCAGGTAATAGGTGCGTATGCAGGGTAAACCGATGCCACCCTCCCACACCGATCTCTGGAGCGTATCAAGGGCAATCCTGGATTGTTTCCCGCCCCATAGTAGTGTGTCAGGGTCTTGTCAATGAGTGCTTATGTTTCTCGGGGGATGGGGAATGGGGCATTTTGGAGGACATACAATAGTCTTGAAAGGGTCATCATTTTGAATAATGCGGCCCGGCCCATTAGTGATAGGGGTAGAGATTGCCAATGGGGGGTGTCTCTGTTGAATCGCTCTATGACTGGTTGTATATTAAGCCGGGGAAGCCGTCAAGCGTTGGGTCGAGTCGTATACCCAGGTATTTGAGTTCCCTGATAGAAACGTGATATGGGCAGGTCTCCGGGATCGCCGACTCGCCACCCTGAATCAGGAAGAAGATGGTTTTGGCATCATTAACCTTCAAGCCTGCAAAGTACTGATATTCCCTGAGTATGCGGGAGATCACCGGGCATGAGATACTCGGGTTACTGAGGTATATGAGCAGGTCATCCGCCCAGACGAAACCAGTCCAGTTGGTGTTAGCTCTAAGCTCAATCGCTAGCGGCTCGATGGCAAGGAGGAAGAGGAGTGGAGACAGCGGGCATCCCTGTCTCGTGCCCCGACCCAGGGGGATAGGTTTGGAGGACCTGCCGTTCACCCTCACCGTGGCCTCCGGGGATGCATATAAAAGTTTTACCCAGGATATAAATGTCTGCTCCAGGTTCATCCTAGCCATGATCTCCCACAAAGCATCCCACCCCACAGAGTCAAAGGCTTTTTCGAAGTCCACAGCCAGGAGGGCGAGTGGGGCTGGTATTTCCTTTGCCCTGGACAGCACTAATTGGACTCTGTGTAAGTTCATCCGAGTTTATTTATTGGGCATAAATCCACATTGGTCTGGGTGGACGAGGGTCTCCATCACTTGCAGCAGTCTGTTAGCGAGTGTTTTGGCGAGGACCTTCGCTTCGCCATTGATCAAGGATATCGGACGATAGGAGGCGCATTCCTCCGGGGGTTTTGCAGGCTTATGTATGACAACTATGCGTGCCTTCCTGAGGTCTGGGGGAAGTGCTCCTAGTTCCTTGCTGCATAGAAACATGCGGTGCATGTGGGCAGGTAGCATGCCACCGAGGCACTTCCACGTTTCAGTTGGGAACCCATTGGGGCCCGGAGTTTTCCCGGGTTGGAGTTGCGCCAGCGCATCTTGTACCTCGGTGTCAGTGATGTCAGCATTCAGGATATCAGATTGGTGTTGCGGGAGTCTCGGAATCTCGATGTGATCGAGGTATCGAGAGGGTTCAACTGATGGATTCCCAATGGGTGGGGTATAAAGATTTTTGTAATAGGTGGCGAATGCCTCGATGATATCCGAGTCTTCTGTCAACAATGTCCCATCCAGAGATCTGATTGCCCTTACTTGTCCCTTGCTTTGCACGCGTCTCTCCAACCAGGCCAGAGTCCTGTTAGCTTTGTCGCCCCTTTCATATATTTGGCTCCGGACTAATTGGTGGGCAGTTCGTGCGTTGTCTAGGGACAGGTTACTGAGGGCGTCTTGCGCCGTGAGCATCGCTTCCTTTGCTTCTTGGGTGTTTTGTATAAGGATTTGTCGCTCACACTCCAGGACGCGTGTTTCGGTTTCCTTGATCTTCTGTACTTGGCGTTGTTGATAGGCGGAAACCGTCGAAGTAACCTCCCCTCGTAGGACTGTTTTGTATGCCTCCCAGATCGAAATCGGGCAATTCACCGAGCCCTCATTAATTTCGAAATATTCCGTTGTCCTCTTTTCTAGCTCCTCCGCAATTTCAGGAAGTCGGAGATGATATGCATTTAGGCGCCAATTACGGTCCGGGCGACAGGAGGAGTTTTTGAGAGTTAAAAGAAGCAGGGAGTGGCCCGAAATTCCTCTCGCGAGGAATGCAGCGTTGAGAAGCCTGTGGGTCATGTTGCGGACACCTGAGTAGAAGGAGAACCCTGCCTCGTCTCCATGAAGTATGCGCCATGCGTCCACCATTCCTGAGGCCTCGGCGAACGTGGCGAGCGGCGTGGAGGTGGGGCATGTTCCAGCTCGCCTGTAGGTTCTGTCGACTGTGATGTCCATTACTTTGTTAAAGTCCCCTCCGAGCACCCACACGTCAGCCTCCTCCTCCAGTCGGAAGCTCGGCGAGCAGTTCTTTCGTCAGCGTGGGGGGGGCATAAATTGCTGCCAGGCCCCATTTCTCGCCCCAGATGTCTGCTAGCATCAGTACATAGCGGCCCCGGGGGTCCGCCCTGATCTTCCTAACCTGGAGAGGGACTCTCTTGTGAACGAGAATCATTGTGCCCCTGGCTCCTGTCGTGAATCCGGCATGGTAGACATTCGAGTAGTTGGACCTTTTGAAAAAGTTGGTGTTTGTGCCTATCAAGTGCGTTTCATTTAAGAGGGCAATGTCCGGCGAGTGTCGGTTTAGGTACTGGAGCACCAGTCTCCGCTTTATGCTAGAGCCGAGGCCATTGACGTTCCAGGACAGTATTGTCACCTTGTTGGAGTTCATCCTGTCTGCGTGAGTCTATTTGGTGGGGTAGCCGGGAGGATTAGTGGCCGTTGCGTTTTTCCCCCCGGGGACGTATGTCGTTTTACTCTCGGGGGTGGGGGGGGCATCAGGGGGCCGCTTCGCACTGGAGCGCCTGAAGGCTGGCAGATACTTGTGTCTCTGGTCCTGGCCCAAAACAGTATTTGTTTGCCTTGTCTGCTCTCGTCGGTCGGTTTCCATCTTTCTTTTCTCGTGATTCCGTTTCCTCGATCCCTCAGAACTCCCCCCACCCTGTACTCCCCTCCCACCCCCCCCAAACTGGGAGCACCTGTCGCCCAAACATTGAACTTATAACTTGGTGAACTTAAACTGCGTCGGGATGACCCGACCTAGGGTGGTAGCCCTTGTGGAGACTGCGGTACCTGAACGGTGGCGGCCGCAATGATGTAGTTTCCGTGTTGTCACGTGGCAAGTTCGGTTCTGTGGTGCCCAGACCTCATCGTTCTCTGTGGTATTTTGGGTGGGACGCTGTGGCGATGCGGTTTCCGGGTCTATCTGGGTGAAGGGTGGCGAGCGCTGCCCGGGCCCGGGTTTGCACGCAGGCGGTCCGGAGGGGGAGCGTCGGACCATGGGCCCATTGAGGATCTGTGTTTTGAGCCAATCCCATGCTTCTTTGGGATTGTGGAATAAATGGGTCGTGCCCTTGTGGTGGACCTTGAGTATCGCCGGGAAGAAGAGAGCAAACTTAATTGACAAGGAGTGAAGTTTCTTCTTGACAGAGTCATATGACTGGCGGGCCTTCTGGACCTCTTTGGTATAGTCCGGGAAAAACCCCACTCTATAGCCGTTGTATGTGATTGGGCCGGAGGCCCGTGCCATCTGCAGGATAGCGTCTCGGTCTCGGTAGTTGAGGAGGCGAGCCATTATTCGCATTAGTGTTTTCAGTGTGGTGGGAGGAGTTAATTCTTCCATATGAACTTTGCTTTGGGAGGAAAAGATACTATTGCTCAAGCCAAAAAATATTATAAACTTATGTCTGAGACATCATCGCAGGAATAAACGCGAAGAGATCTGGCGTTTATTAGCGTTTCAAACCAAGAAGAAAAATAACCAAGATATGTGGGATACCATAAATAACACGGAAAAGAAAATACTTCCCATTAATAGTGTCCCTGAAAGAGACTGGATATCGCATGTAAAAAAGACTTTGGGCTATGTAGATGTTGAATATACCAGTAGCCATTTGGAAGTGATGGTATGGCGTGGTTCATATACGCCTGAAAATTTAACTGCGATGATCAAGACGCTCCCTAATTCGAGAGCGGTAGGCCCGGATGGCACTTGTAATGCTCTGTTGCGATTATCTCCTGATTATGGGCACGAGCTTTAGACATCTTATTTAAATGGATTGGAGCTAATGGGGTCGTTCAAGATTCATGGCGAGATAGTATTATTTTACCTGTCTATAAAAAAGGAGTCTGAAATGATCCGACCAACTATAGGATGTTGTCGTGTTGGACGTTCCCTCCAAACATTTTGACAAAATATTATTAGGAGAACTTAATCAGTGGATCTCTTCTAACCACATCCTACCATCCTTCCAGTCTGGTTTTAGAGTAGGTTCAGCGACCTCTCACAATATTGCTATCTTAGTCGCTGCTATTGAGTACTGCTGGTATAGCCGTGGGCTACCAGTATATGTAGCTTATATAGATTTTACGGCAGTTTTTGATACAATAGTGTGCAGCATCTTGTGGAATAAACTTCAAGCTTGGGGTATTCTGCAAGGTCTATTATAAATGATACAGCTGTTGCATTATGACACCTATGTGAAAGTCTGCTTAGATGCTGAAGGTAGATTGTCTGAGACCATACCTCCATACGCGGAGTCAAGCAAGGATGCACATTAGCAGCTACACCTTTTCATCTTTATTTAGCTGACTTCATGCGCAATGATTTAGAACGTAATATAAACATCAAAATTGGAACAGCTAGGCTGGGATGGCTAGGTTATGCTGATGATCTCCTTCTGCTAGACTATACACCGAAAGGATTGCAGCAAAGTTAGATGCTCTAGCAAGATTTGCTGAAATTAATCACCTCATTATTAACATAGGAAAAACTAAAATTGTGAAATTCCATAGACAAGCAAAAATAAGAGATCAAAAACGTACAAAGTGGTATATCAATAACCAAATGATTGAGGTGGTATTATATATAATTATTGGGGAGTGATTATTGATAATAGACTCAGTTGGAAACATCATTGGCGTGCAACAAAGAAAAAATGTATGATAGCCACGATGGCTTTGAGTAAATTTATAGGTAGTCAGGGTAACCTGTCGATAAGTACCATCATTATGCTTTACTCGGCAAAGATAGTGTCATGTTTACTTTATGGAGCTGAGATCTGGGGAAGATTTTTCACTAGAGATCTTGAGAATTTTGAAGTTAAAATACTGAGGCTGTTATTGCACATGCCTAGACATCTTCCCAGGGAATATATTCTATAAGAATGTAATATAAATAGTGTAAGCAGCATAATACAATACATGATGTCTAATCTTAGCAATTTCGCAAAAAAAAAAGACTAGACCACGACCCATCTATTGTCGATATGATAGCTCAATATGCCAAGCTGAATAACAAACAAGATTCAACTCTCTTTCATATATGGGATCGAACGTTTGTCAAATGGACGCTAGATTTTAGTGAAAGTTGGCCACTATATTCGCTTAATAAGACAAAATTGTTATTGAAACAGTCAATATATGTTTTGGGTAGAGAGCTAAATATGGTCAACTTGGCAACTAAAGCTAACAGTGGGCTGTTTTTAGAATTTTGGTCTATTAAAGTGGACAAACGGGCATATCAGATGGCATACTCTGATAGTAAAACTATCCGCAGATATCTATTGTTTAAATACAATATGTGTGATATATTAGAAGTCCTGGGTCCGAAAGTGCCAATTGCAAAGGCAGAGAGATATTGCAGATTATGTGGCCCAAATATAATTGAGACAGCTAAACATATCTAATGTGAGTGCGAGAGTTTGTTGCACTTACGGCTGAAACATTTGCTTGCTTATGATAATACTAAGAATATGTGAAATTTAAATGAAATCTAGGAAAATCTGTTGAAAGGCTATGATGAGATTTGATTTTTTATGACATTTTATGATGTCATTTTATTGATTTTAAAAGAATTGTCCTGTGGAATATTGTTTTTTAAATAGTAAGTTGAACAGATTTTCTTTTTAATATATTATTTTAGATTCCTGTTTAAGAAGTTGAAATGTGTATGTTTTAGCATGTATATGTATTTATATGTAAGGCCTTCTAGGCTGTATACATAATAATAATAAATAAATATTATTTTATGTGGTGTACTAAAAAAGGAGGCCGGAATTCAGATCGGTAGGGCCTGAAAAAGATACAAGACCCTTGGGTAGAATTACCATTTTGACGGCATTGATTCATCCAAGCCATGAGATCGTTAAAGGGCTCCAGGATTGGACAAGCTTCTGAATCTCTGCCATTAATGGGTGGAAGTTAGCGGAATAACGCTCCCAAAGTGATTGTGTGATATTTACTCCCAGCACCCAAATACATTTTGGCATCCAACTAAGCTTGCTCGTTTCCATTGCTTTAGTTATTTCACCGTGTTTAAGAACCAATATTTAAGATTTTCTGATATTGATTTTAAGACCACCCGCTCTACTGAACCTTTCTAATTGAGTAAATGCCGCGAGTAATGAGCTTCCCGGTTTAGTGGTCGTGAGGAGCTTAATCTCTGTATGCTATTACTTTATGACTTTCTCCCTGAAAGGATATGCCTCTTATTTCCTCCGATTGGCGAAGACGAAACCGTAACGGTTCTAGATGCAATGCATAAAGAAGAGGAGAAAGTGGACAACCCTGTTTCTTACCTCTTCAAAGGGAGACCTGCAGGCATAGCTGACCGTTTATGAGCAGTCTAGGTGACGGATTTGCATAGTTGGCTTGTACCATCGCTAGGTATTTAGGACCGAAGCCCATAGCTCGTAAGGTGCTAAATAAAAAGGACCACTCCACCCAGTCGGATGCTTTCTCAGCATCTAATGACACTAGTACCACTGCATCCTGTTTTTTAGCCACTTTTTCAATTAAATGACAGATTCAAAGTATATTATCATGGGTTTGTCCTTTTATAAATTCAGTCCGGTCAGGGTGGATAAGATTAGGCGTAAGATCCTCGAGTCGGTTTGCTAGGATTTTTGTGATTTGTTTATTGGAAGGTTAGCTATAACAACCAAAACTTCTTCACAAGTGATATCATTATTTAGGGTTGCTGTATCCTCTTCCGAGATCCTCTCCAACTGGGTTGATTACAAATAACTTTTTTGTCACAATTGGTCTGGGGAGTCTGACTTATACAAAGCAGAGTAGAATATTCGGAACTGGGCTATTATTTCTTCCGTTGTCGTTACTTTCTTCCCTGATGATGCTTCCACCCCCTGGAGTGCCTGAGCTCCTATTTTATGCTTTAATTGTCTAGCTAACATTTTGTCTGCTTGGTTTGCCTTGATGTATATTCTCTGCTTTAAATACAGTAAACTTTTTTCTGCCTGTTTGGTTCGCATTAAGTCCAGTTTTTACCCTTAGCGTTTCGGTATGGCCTTTGAAGATTCAGGGATTAGCATGCTGCCATATGTTTTAGGGTTTCTTTAAATTCAGCCTCTAAATCTTTTTCTGTTTTGCGCTTTAGTTTCCCCATTCACCTGTATTGAAATAAGTATACCTCTGAGGGTCGCTTTAAGTGCGTCCCAAATCACATCTAAACCCGTTTCCCTGACCAGGTTGGAGTCGAAATACTCGTAAATGTTCCCCTCTGTTTTGTCGCAGAGGATCAGATCTGACAATATTTATTTCGGGAATTTCCAGCTCCAAAGTGTGGGAACAACTGTGGGGAAGTGAAGATCAATTGTTAAGGGAGCATGGTCCGAAATGGTGTTTGTATGTGTATCTATTTGTGTCACTTTTCTTATCAGCCGAACTGAAGCCCAAAAATAATCTATCCTAGAAAAGGATTTGTGAACGTGGGAGTAATAAGTATATGCTCTTTACTCGCCCTTCAGGGTAGGCCAAATATCTTTGTGTCATCTGATCGAATTTCTGTCTAAGAGCCAAAGAAGGCAGGGGACGGGCATGAGTGGTGGTAGAACCTCTATCTCGTAAAGGGTCCTAAGCAATCCCCCATCAAGATCATTTCGCCCTGACCAAACTGTTGCAGATCAGATAGTGCTGTCTTCGGAAAGATCTCTTGGACAGTGTTAGGAGCATATAGTGAGGCGAAAGTTAAGGTCATTGACCCGATATGCGCTAAAATATACAGGAAGCGGCCCTCCTTGTCAGCTTGCATCTTACTAATGGAGGCCTGCGTATCTGTTCTAAAGGCAATAAGTACCCCTACTGTCTTCCCCTTTGCATTAGGCTGCCTTATTATTGGGTATTGCCTGCATTTCAACGTATGTCGATCCTGATACCTAATATGTGTCTCCTGTAAGGCTATAAGATCAGGATAATGTTTACTTAAAAAACGTTCCAATTTCCTCCTCTTAACAGGGTATTAAGACCCCTTATATTAAGTGTTAAACATCGGAAAGTAAAACCCAACTACACAGCTGCTTCCTTTGGAATGGGGCTTGAAGGACCAGTTTGTAACTCTCTGTCTCAGACCCTGTGCACTAACCCACCCCCACAAAACGTTCACTCCCGTTCCCCAACTTGTTCACCACTCCCCAACAACTTTGCCCTCTTCCTGGTGTAGACCATCTTTGTTATTTCTCCTCGGAGATGGCCTACCTCTTAACCCAGAGAAATATGCGGGGTATACTAAAACACTCTTTATTTGTCCTAAAGAAATTCCAAGATGAGCTTTCTCCACGCCCCTTTCTTACATAGTTGCACTCATAGTCTGCGAAAATGTACCCTATTTCACAATGACGAGGCTACCCAGGCAAGTTCTTAAGCCTCCAGGATCCCGGGGGGTTCTCTGCCGGAAGAGGGCCTTCTTGAATCCTTGTCTGGGTCTGTTGCACTGTCATCCATTCCCACTGTCGCTTACCTCGAGGGGCCTAGACCGCCCCTGTGCTAGGGCCCAGCTGATGCTACTGGTCCAATCGCAAAATTCGGACTCCCTCCTTAGTTGTAACTCAATATTGTTTCCCCTCCCAACTGAATAAAAGGCCAAACGGGAAGGTCCATCTGTATGTTATATTCTGGGATTGTAAGTATTGCAGGATCTCACGCATCTCCCTTCTCTTTTGCAGCGTCATTGGTGAGAGATCCTGATACAGTTGGATTTCCTTCCCATTTTTTGTAATCTGTGTCGCTTTTCTGGCTTCCCAGAGAATTTGTTCTTTATGAGGGTAACATGCTAGTGCCACCAATGTGTCTCAGGGGCGAGCACCCGTATCCTGCCGTTTCGGACCAACTCTGTGAATTCTGTCAATGGGAATTGTTACCGTATTCAGTAGATCTTTGAAGACTCCTGTAACTTCTGTCATTTAAGGCTGCGTCGTTCACCGATTCAGGAATATTTTGTATGCGAATGTTGGACCTTCTCAATCTATTCTCCAAGTCCTCACATTGCTACTCCACATTGTGTGGTCCTTGCCAACTGTTCGAGGAGATCATCCCATTTCGTAGATTCCTGGGCCAGGTCTTGCAGTGCCTGCTCGTTAGTGTCCGTTCTTTCCTCCAAAGAGGCAATGTCCTTGAGTATATCGGACAAGGCAGACTTCATTTCTGAAGTAAAGGTGTTGAATTGTAGTTGCAAGAAAGCTGCACGTTTTTCCATAAGGACTTGGAAACATTGCTCGACATCTTCTTTTGAGGCCGCCATCTTAATATCTGTGCTGTCTTTCTGTGCCTCAAGCGGTTCTTTCACATGTTCTTGATCTTTTTGGATGCCACCCGACCGAATCCAACAACTTCTTATCAGGTTCTCTTTGGGGGTGGGTAGGTGATTGGGGAGCATGCAGGTCCGCTCTTTTCTTTTCTACCTGGGTCTTGACATTGACCGAAAGAAATCCCCTGTAGCTCCCTTGCTGCAGGTGTTTCCCTATATTTGATTTTCACTGTAGCCCTCTGGTTTTCCGGGAGGAGTCCAGTGTGAAGAATAAAGTAATCAGTTTTCCTGATGCAGAATATAAAAGGCTTCCCAATCTCACAGAGCTCGCCCACTTAGTCTGGGTCACCTCACTCAGGGGAAATGTTTAATGCTGGTAGATCTCAGTCACTTATGTAATAGGGCAAACCCAGATGTGCTGCAAGGCCTTATCAATTTTCTTTGTTCCAAAGTGGGCATGCCAGATATCCCCTAAACATCCAAATCGACTTGGCAATGACAGTTGTGAAGCACTTATAATATCCTCTAAGGTCCAACTTTTTCCTAGCGCTGATCACCCATGTAGTGCTTATGAGAATCAAAGTGCCAAAAGCATGACCCCTGCGCTGTCAGGATCTTAGCAAAGGGGGGCCGTGTCCTTCTATTCCCAAATCACCTGTCCCAAATAGGTCCCCTCGTTGCACGAGGGGCCAGAGCAAATTATGCAGTGCAATGTCCAGTTTGGACCCAATGGGAGTCTACCGATCTTCCCAGGGGGAGCTATGCTGTGCCAGATGGTGAGTTGGGCAACTTGGGTTTCACTCACTGGGTATGCCAATAGAGGTTACGCCCTGTTCACTAGGGGCTGGAGGTCTCACCAGTATTCAAATGTTGTGCCAGGCAATGTAATGGCCGATATCCCTACATCCCACTGCGTCGCCCCATAGCAGACCGGGCTTCCCCTTCACTCCGGGACTTCCCCCTACTACATCGTAGGTGCAAGTCCGATCCTGCTGCAATATCTTCCGCTTTACGTGCGCTGCCCTTCACCTCTTCGAATTCACTGTGCACACGTGCGCGGATCCTGAATCAACCCAGCTAAGCAGCACTCCCTCTCAGAGAATGTTCCCAAACTCGGCTCTGTTGCGTATAGTTCACATATGCCAAGTGTTCAGTCCAAATACATGCGTTAATAGCTTATTCTGCGGATTGCAGCTTCCGATGGGGCACGGCGCTCATTCAGTCGCGTCCTCAATGCCTGGCGGCCATCTTGGAATCCGGGCCTTGCATTTTCATGAGTAAAGGCCCAACTCAGATCTTATTGCTGCTATAGGTTCCGAGCTTGATACTTTAAGAATTAATCTTTTGATCGTTTCTTCCAAACATGGAAGAAAATCTATCATCCAAGCCGCATGGATCTCTATTCCATATAGGAGCTTGGGAAGTTTTTTCCCCTCATAAAGTTTCAGACTGGGGATCATTGAGTACTTTTCCAAACTTTGCATCCACCCTGCTTAGTTGATTAGAGAGTGTTATCACAAGTTATTTAAACTATTCTTTCGAAGGGATTGTGTCCTCCGACGTATTCCTCATCTTAGATATCTCCTTCCAGCTCTGCTGGCCTCGGAAAATGTTTCTCTCTAGAGGGCGCTGCGCGTCGACGTCCTTCGAGTCGATGTCCCTCGACAACCGCCGTATCGACGCCGACGTCATCCTGGATATAAAGGCTGCGCGCAGCGCCCGTTGCTCAGTTCCGTTTTTCCGCGCGTACTCAGTGCCTCGGAATACCGTTGCTCAGTTTTGTCAGGTTAAACCTATTTACCTCGAGTTATTCGATCCGTACTCGATGGCTTCTTCGTCGGAACCGACAACTCCTCGATCCGGCTTCAAAAAATGCTGAGATTTTGGGAAAAAGATGTCGCTGACTGACCCTCACAGAGTTTGTCTGTGGTGTTTGGGAGCTGAACACCATTGTTCGGAGTGCGAGGACTGTATGTCCATGACAGCTAAGGCCCTGAAGGAGCGTAGGGGGAAGCTGGAGAAAGGTAAGACTTTTAAAGCTTCTTCTTCGTCGACGAAGTCGAGACATTCGTCTCCTCGTCACCATTCGCGCTCCAGATCTCGGAGTGGGTCTCACCACTCCTCGAGATCGAAGCACTCGAAGAGGAGACGTCGAAGATCCCCTTCTCCGTCTTCCTCTGTTTCGCCAAAGAGAATCCCGTGCCCCACGAAACATAGTTCCCAGGCTGAATGGGAGGAATTCCGCAAAAATATGATGAGCGTCTTCGAGAAAGCGGCCTCGACCCCCTCGAAGACTGCCGAGAGCGATGCTCTGGTCGAAAGACCCAAAGGTCAAAAACGCCGCGAGTGGCAGTACCCGGCGAAGGAAACCTCTCAAGCGCGTCACAAACCCTCGAGCAGGACTATGACCTCCAAACCTTCCTCGAAGGTTCCGTCGACGAAAGTTCCGTCGAGGTCGATGTCTTCGACGCCGTTGTCGAAGGGGCCTTCGACACACGAGTCTGTCGACTCGACGCCAGCTTCGACACCGGTGTCGACGCCAAGAAAAGTCACGGTTACGACACACCCAGTGTCTATCCCCAGGTCCTCGACGTCTTCGAGATTGTCGAGTAGAATCCCAATTCTGTCGGTCTTCGAGGCCTCCGCCTTTGTTTTCGACGCCACGCTCGAAGCCTTCGACATCGGCGTCGACGACATCGACGTTTTCGAGGCCGATTATGACAAGTTCGGCACCCTCGGCCTTGGAAATGGGGTTTACACCCTTTATGAGTTCAGAACAATTGAGAACTATGTCCTCAATATTGGAAGAGGGTGAATTGTCTGAACAGGAAGACACAGTTGAGTTGCAGGGACCTGTAACCCCAATTAGAGAGGAATTTTCCTCTTTAGAACGCAGGTTAAAGGATCTTCATGATTCCTTACATGAGGCAAGTGGGTTAGACACCTCCCCTGAGGTGGAGTTTGCTAGGCCGGACCCGGGGGAACATGCTGAAACCCCCTATAGAGCCTTAATGGCCAGGATCACAGAGTTTATGGGGTGGTCTGCACCTTCACAATCTTTCCAACAAGATGACCTCACGGATATTCTTGACAAAGGCCCACAGGAGGATCCTGTGGTGCCTTTCCATAAAGCTCTTCAGAGGAAGATCATGACAAACTGGGAAACCCCAGATGTCGTACCAGCAGTAAATAAAAAACTGTCTACAAAGTACAGGGTATCCTCTACAGACCCGGAGTTTTTGTCTAAACACCCATCCCCAGAAAGTCTGGTGGTACAGGCAGCATCCTCTACCGATGTCAAGACGGCTTATCCTACCGTCCCACAGGACAGGGACGATAAAAAATATGATTCTATGGCAAAGAAAGTCTTTTCAGCATGTAGCATGGCCTTAAAATCTGTTAATGCTACTTGCACCCTTGCTAGATTCAGCCATACACTTTGGGAGTGTGCTTCTACAGTGGCTGACTGCATCCCGGAGGGAGAAGAAAGGGATGCGTTCCTGAATATTATACAGGACGGTAAAGACGCTATGTGCGAATCCCTCCAGACGGGCATTGATTCGGCTGACAGTATCACCAGAGCAATGGCGGCAAGTACAACAACCAGGAGATTCGCTTGGTTGAGAAAGTCTGGTTTTGCCCCAGATGTGCAAGCCAGGCTCTTGAACATGCCATTCGATGGCTCTTCTTTGTTCGGGAAAAAGGTGGATGACAGTTTAGAGAAACTGCAAACTTCAAAAGCAGCAGCAAAATCCCTAGGAGCTGCAATCCGTCAGACACCGTTTCGTCTCACAGGAACCTCTGCGAGGGGCAAGTCCTTTTGCTTCTACTCCGCATTCGGAAGAGGTAGAGGACGACCGGCTCAAAGGGGACAAAGAACTACCCGAGGTGGGCGAGGTAGATATTCAAAAGCCGCAGCAACAGCAGGTGCCTCTTTACCATCGGCATCCACATCAGCCGCCCCAAAACCACTCTGAGGACTTCCCTCACAGGACACCTGTAGGAGGCAGGTTGACTCAACATCTGGCGGTATGGCAGGCTATCACGTCCGATGCTTGGGCATTGGAAACAGTTACCCAAGGTTACTGCCTACCTTTCCTACGTATACCTCAGAGTCATCCACCGGGGATCAGCTCTCAGAAAGCTCCAGATCCGCTCCTCTTGCAGGAAGTTTTAGACCTGCTAGAGAAAGGTGCCATAGAACCGGTACCTGTAGCGGAGAGGAACAAGGGCTGGTACTCCCCTTACTTTCTCATTCCGAAGAAAGACGGAGGACTGAGACCCATCTTGGACTTGCGCGAATTGAACAAATAGCTCAGGAAAGACAAATTCAAGATGGTCACTCTTTCTCAGATCCTCCAGGCCCTTCAGTTCCAGGACTGGTTGGTATCTCTGGACCTTCAGGACGCTTATTTCCATGTGCCTATCCATCTCAAACACAGGAAATACCTGAGGTTCGCAATTGGCAACTCTCACTATCAATTTCGAGTGCTGCCATTTGGGCTGACGTCCGCACAAGGGTCTTAACCAAGTTAATGTCGGTAGTGGTGGCAAGTCTAAGGAGGGAAGGGATTCACGTCTACCCCTACCTGGACGATTGGTTGATCAGGGCTGTTTCTTCGGAACAAGCTCAGATCCAGCTAAATCACGTGTGCCACTCCCTTCACAGACTGGGCTTCTCCCTCAATTTAAAGAAGTCACAAATGATACCATTGCAGAGACTCCAGTTCATAGGAGCGATCCTGGACACTTCCTTGGGAAAAGCCTCGCCACCAGAGGTGAGGGCTCAAGATATTCTACAGATGGTTACCAAGTTCCAACATGCCCAACGTCTCCCAGCCTTCGACTTTTTGAGGTTGCTAGGCCTCATGGCATCCTGCATTTTCCTAGTGCCAGAGGCTCGCCTGAGAATGAGATCCCTCCAGTGGGCACTGAGGCCTCAGTGGTCATAATTCTCAGGGAGAATGACAGATCTTCTTCAGGTTCCCGACAGAGTAGCTCGAGACCTTCAGTGGTGGGCCTGTCAGGAGAACATTCTGAAAGGAGAACAATTTTGGCAGCCCTGGCCGGAGATAACAGTAGTCACGGATGCCTCACTCACGGGGTGGGGAGCCCACGTCAATGACTTGACCATCAGCGGTCGTTGGTCTCCATCGGAGTCCAGACTACATATCAACCTGTTAGAGCTGAGAGCCATCAGACTTGCGCTGAAGGCGGTCCTGCCAGCTGTACAAGGGAAGAACGTCCTGATAATGACGGACAACACGGTGGCCATGAATTACCTCAACAAAAGAGGAGGCGTAGGATCACTACCCCTGTGCAGAGAGGCGATGCTGCTCTGGTTTTGGGCAATCCAAGAAGGAATTTCTCTATCGGCAGTTCACCTAGCCGGAGAGAAGAACTTGACAGCGGACGCTCTGAGCAGGCAGAGCACAGTCTCCCACGAGTGGGAGCTAGCTCAGGAAGTCCTTCAAGAGATCTTCGCCCTTTGGGGAACCCCTCAGGTAGATCTGTTCGCCACCAGCCTCAACAGGAAATGCGATCTGTTCTGCTCAAGGGAATTTCCCCCGAGAGGAGCTCTGGGAGACGCGTTCATAGTGGACTGGGAGTTTCCGCTTCTGTACGCGTTCCCATCGGTCCCTGTCATTCCTCAAATGATCAGGAGGTTGAGAAGATTCCGGAGAACCATGATCCTAATTGCCCCGGATTGGGCCAGGAGAACGTGGTACCCGGACCTTCTAGACTTGTCCATCTGCCCTCCAATTCGACTTCCACTCAGAGAGAACCTACTCACAGAAGGGAGGTCAGGTTCTCCATCCAGACATCAAAACCCTCAACCTTCACGCTTGGCTTCTGAAAGGCTGAGGTACAAGGATTGGGACCTCCCTGATGATGTTATGGAGGTGTTGCTTTCGGCAAGGAGGCCAGCAACAAAGTCTTTATACCGCTGCCGTTGGAACAGATTTTGCAGCTGGTGTAGAGAACAGAATATCAACCCTTTTTCATGTGGTACACCAATGGTTTTGTCCTTCCTACTATATTTGGCAAATTCAGGCCTTCAAGTTGGCACCATTAAAGGCTATCTCGCAGCGCTATCCATCTTTAAGAACCATCCTATTTCAAGTTACCCTTGGTAATACAATTTCTTAAGGGGTTAACCAATGTTTATCCCCCCAAGACCATTCCAAGTTCCCCTATGGGATTTAAACTTAGTCCTAACTTTCCTGATGGGCACACCTTTCGAACCACTCCATTCTTGTTCGTTAAGATTCCTTACCCTTAAAACTGTTTTATTAATAGCACTTACATCTGCTAGAAGGGTGAGCGAATTACAAGCTCTTTCTTGTAAACCCCCTCACACTATCTTTCACAAAGACAAAGTTGTCCTGCAAGTGAAGCCTAATTTCCTCCCAAAGGTGGTTTCTGAATTCCATATCACTCAGAAGATTACCCTACCATCTTTCTATCCTCCTCCTCACCCGGGGAAAGAGGAAGAGAGGTTACACAGGCTAGACCCTAGAAGGGCTTTACGTTTTTACATCAGTAGACTAGCCAGGATAAGACAGGCAGACCAGCTGTTTGTAGGTTACACAGGTCACAAGCTGGGGTTACCAATAACTAAGCAGACCATTTCCAGATGGATCATCCTAGCCATTCTGGAATGTTATAAATTGGCAGGAAAAGAGCCCCCTCAAAACCTTAGGGCTCATTCGACCAGAGTTATTGCAGCTTCATCGGCCCTCAAAAGAGGTGTGCCGGTTAAAGACATCTGTGCGGCCGCTACATGGTCGTCTGTCCATACCTTTACATTATTTTACAATTTGGATTCCTCCTCCAGTCAAGAGACTAGGTTTGGAAGGGCTGTACTGCATTCTATTCATCAATAGAAGACAGCATGAAGTCAGTACTCCCTCCTCCAATAATAGAATACTGCTATGGGAGCATATCTAAGATGAGGAATACGTCGGAGGACACAATCCCTTCGAAGAACAAGTTACTTCTTACCTTGTAACGTTCTTTCGACGGGATGTTCCTCCGACGTATTCCTCATCGACCCTACCATCCATCCCCGCAGTTCTACTTCCCTTGTTGTTGCAGCTTACGCTCCTTCAGGGTGATTAGTTTAGTCCAGAAAGCATATTTGTGGGCTACAAAACGGAACTGAGCAACGGGCGCTGCGCGCGGCCTTTATAGCCAGGATGACGTCGGCGTCGATACGGCGGCTGTCGAGGGACATCGACTCGAAGGACGTCGACGCGCAGCGCCCTCTAGAGAGAAAAATGTTCCGAGGCCAGCAGAGCTGGAAGGAGATATCTAAGATGAGGAATACGTCGGAGGAACATCCCGTCGAAAGAACGTTACAAGGTAAGAAGTAACTTGTTCTTTGACTGTGATTCATTCACTTTAATGGGGAACCCAAAGTAAATAAAGCCTTCAACCTTTCCCAGACGTTCACCTCCCATACTCCAATTAAATGCACAGTTTTGGGTCTTTTTAGAACACCGCAGGACCTTCGTTTTTATCGGATTCACCGCAAGGCAATGCGCTTGAGCATATTTAGTAAATGCAGTAAGCAGATGTTGCAACCCTATTGGGGTACAGTCACAGAGGAGGAAGTCGTCTGCATAAGCCAGCCATATTGGCTTTAATTAATGGATTGTTAGTGTGACAAATGCAGCAGCATCTAGCTTTCCAGTACCCTCCAGCTATTCTGTAGTTATTTGCAGTGAATTGAAAATGCCAATTTCACCATTCTCAATGGGCAAAGTATTTCTCCCAAACTCTTAATAGCCTTGCTCTACACTGTCGCCAGACATCCATAAGCATCCTTCAGTTGTAATGGTCTCTTTTTCCAGCCAGGAAGCTTCGATGACCATGTCCGTTTCCTTCAGGTCTGTGATAACTAATGACTTTTCCAAGCTACTTTTATAACGAGGCTCTTGCAGTGACTTTTTGTAATCCTTTTTGGGATTTTTTTTTCTAAAGTGACCTGCTTCATGCTCTCAGATTGTTCAGGCTTACTAGCTTTCCTAAATTCATCTATTAAGTAAATATTACAGGTTTCCTGTGATTGGTTTACTTTAAAGTATGCCCCTCTCCTACCCTTAAGTTCCTATAAGCAGTGTGGGCTTAATAGGCGACCAGAGCACTCTTGGAATCTGGGAATTGCAGCGTCATGGTTGTGGGCCGTTCCACATTCGCCCAAAAACTGCAAGCAGACAAGTGCAGCATTTCTATACAGCTGTGAAGTAAGCCAGCGCCTTGTTCTCTGTGGTTCTCCCTTTTCTTAATCCATGCTTGCACTGGTTGGTGAACTGTATCAGTCTGGATCATTTCTGCTTTCTGCAGCACTGCAGCCTTCTGGGGAACGGAGTCTTCACATACACTTTTTTGTCCATGCAAGCTTGTGGGTGATGGGTTTATGTATGGTTGTCATATGCACAAAGGCTTGAGGAAATCAGGAAATCCTGCTCCATCCACCTTTTAAGGGGTCTTTGGATTTCTGCCAGGCTGCCCGGTTTCCTTGGAGCTCTGCACCCTCTCACAAACGGATGGGAAGTTGCTCCAAATCACCACACTGCAAATGGTGTTTGTAAGTGTGACATAGTATTAAAAAAGAAAGTCTGGCAAAATAGGAAATGGGTTGTGTAGGTCAGGGCCACTCAGTCACTACTACAGCAGTCTTTCCCACTCACACACTCCACAACACAGCCCAGAATTGTCTGTTTCCGACTTGTACCTGGTAACTCATTGTCAATCATCCAAGTTGGTGTGTTGACGATGGGCAGATTTCGTTCCATGGACTACCTCAGTGAAGTAAGTGTTGTTTTTTTATAGATTTACAGGCGATTTAGAGACAATAGCACTGGCCGTATTAAAAACTCTCTCGGGCGGCAGCTTTGCAATTCGACTGCAACTTGCAGAAGTGCCCTTGACCAGGCAGACTGCTTGCTGTACCAATAATGTACTGAGTCAGCCCTTCCCACAAGTGATATATTCAGTAAATAGGCATCAAACATCTCTGAGGCTACTAATCCACTGTTTGTTCATGTTGATCACTTGTCTCTATTCAGGATGCCAGAGTCCTATCCTGCCCATAGGCTACACCTGGACTTCTCATAAAGCTTTCATTGGGTGTTAACTATGTACTCCCCATTTAGCCTATTAATCTTGAGCTTCACATTCCTGGTAGAGTTGGGAAGATTTGGGATGGTTGGTGGTGTTCCTGCTGTTTTCATTATTATTTCTCCGATGTATGTTGCATGGTTGGAAGGAAAGCATCCTTGCACATTTGCACAGTATCTCCTTCCTGAGATGTTTACCGCGAGTCCACCCGGACACATGTAGATGAATGGCTGGCACTTTCTAATGGATTGTGTCCTAACACAGACTCCTCATCTTAGATACTATATAGGGAGCGACTGCTGGTATCAGAACATTTTTCACCTGTGACGGACTGGGTGTGCGTTGATGCTGAGACTCATCAATGATCCTTTCCTGGGCTCTAGATGTGATTGCATCCAGCTCGTAAAGGGCACTATACCCTGTGACCTAGCTTCCAATTTTGTCCTTTTGCTCAGCAGCTGAGGGAACTTAAATCAAAGAGGCAAAACAAACAATGGCTTTGCACTTTCTCCTGATGCATCTGAGAGCCCTCTAAGTGGGTGGGATTGGGAGGATGATGATGAATCTGTAAAAGAAGAATACCAAGTGTAAGTAATTTGTTCTTCTAATGGATTGTGTCCTGCCACTAATTCATCACCTTAAATACACTCCCATACTAGTGTGGAAAACCTAATGGAGGGAAGAAAAGGTAAGAAAAAAATCCAGTCAACCTATGACTTTTTTTAGGTCTGCTCTTTCAAAGCGGACATCCTGGTTGGCCATGGAATCCATATAGTAATACTTCAAGAAAAAATGTAGGGACGTGCACATAGCCACCTGAAAAATGTCCAAAGCTGATACTGTTTTCTTACAGCTGCAAGGGGATGCAACCCCTTAGGGCCCATTTTTACCAGGGACTGCAACACCCTGGTAAAGTGGGCCCTGAGATCAGGAGGTACGTTTGTGGCACTCTGAGATGCAAAGATTAATCCATTGCAGTAAGGTCTTGTTTAGAGACCACAGAGTTTTGCCTGGCACCTGCAAACATCACAAAAGGTTGTCCTACCTGTAATCTTTAGCTCTGGCCACATAGACGCTTAATGCCCTTTTCGGTTGAGTCAGTGGATTCTTTCCTCTTCCTTTGAAGGGTGAATAGTTGAATAAAAGACTGGTATGGGGTATCCTCTGGCTCGGGTACAGGCGGCCGACTTGGTTTAAAAACCTAGGTTTTATTCTAAAGGTAACTTTTGCTGTAGACAGGGTTTGATAAGGTGGTGTCACATCCGTCGTCTAAAAATCGCAGACTCTTCTGGTCGAAGTTATGGCCAATGATTCATTGTCGTACTAGTCAAGAGCCTTAATGAACAAGAATGCAGCTGCTCAAAGGGACAACCCATGAAAAAAGTGAGGACCAAAGTAAAGTCCCAGGATGGAACTACAAACTGTTATGCGGAAACGTGTTCACTAATCCCCTCAGAAACTGGTTCAAAGTAGTGGTGGTGAAATAGGACCCCTACCCCATAGTCCTCTTAAAAGATTACATTTCTGCCAAGTAATTCTTCACTGTGCCACAGAGGTTGAACAAGTACGAAGGTCCAGATCCCTTTCCCACCACCAGGTACACAACTTATTCCCCCGCAAGTTGTAAATGGCCTTGGTATCCGCCCTCCATCACCAATACCACCCCCACTGCTGCCTCAATAAACTGTCTACTTTACTAATGTTTAAGAAGAGACACTGGTTGTGCGCAACGTACACCTTACTTGCAATCATGCAATTCTAAGTCCATTACACTTTCTAGATTGGTTTCTGAATTCTTTTTTGGACAAGATCAAAGACAGTTTGCATCAAGCTAATATGCAGATGTCTGTATCCGTTCCAGCACCAACTGTACTGATACCAGATCCCTTCCTCCCTTCAGAATGTTCAAAGCTCCTGGATGATCTGATTCAAATGAAGAGCCAAGGCTGAAAACTGACACATAGACTGATTCCGATCAGTGAGGATCAACTTCCCTACGTCTCACCAGATCATATAACCACATCCTAGGAAAAGCCACGTGGGCATTTAATATGTTTACTCCTGTAAAACTTCTTTCTAGATGTCTTTTCTGCACAGTAGATCAGAGCAGCACCCAAGAAACCAGTCCCAGGTATGTAATCATCTGTACTCAAGTAAGCACTTCTTATATTGTAAAAGCTGCACTCGTGCACATTGCAAACACTGTGTGCTTCAAATAGAGACCCTAAAATAAAATCCCTTTCAGCTTTAGATCATTAGTCAACACAATGGTGACCAACAAAAATGGCAGAACGTTATGTAAAACCACTTTTCATTACATTATAATCTTCTGGATTACATCTGTGTTTATGAAGTAAAGTGCCTGGCACCTGAAACATCTTCAGCAATTAGCAGGGAGACAAAAGCATGGGAAAACCTAGGGGAAAAACAAAATGCTGTCACTCTTTTCCTTTGTCAAATGAATGCTGCTACAGTTATCTCCTGCTATATACTTCATAATTGAGTTAACAGCCATACGTTTACAGAGCTGGGTAATTAGGGACTTATTCCCTTTCAGTGCAACAGAGGAATTTGCAAACTGACATTCTAAGGGAAGGAAAGCTGCTCTTCAGCAGCCATATTGATGAGAAGACATGCCTAACAGGAAACATCTTCACAACACAAGACCTCCAAGACAAACAACTTGACATACCCTTCAATAGCAATATGCCTTTGCCCATTCTGCGGAAAAGGTATTATGAAAATGTAAAACTGGTTAGTGACAGCTTAAGTGCCTCTGTTAAATTTGGACCCCTCCTGGCAAAACTCCTCCCAAGTTTTGTAAACTTTTAGTGCCTGTCAGATGGCTATGTCTCAAGCCAACAACAGCTTAATGACCATGTTTCTCTCCCAATGAAAACATGCAACTCCTGCTGCTCAGTACAGATAATTCTTTGGATCTATTACATTTCTCATGCGAATTTCCCTAATTTGCCCCATATAACTTCCTACATCCTTTAATATGCTAAGTGCATTTTTAACCTGTGGGGTGAGATCCCAGGTGCGGCTCAGAACTTGTCGACTTTAGACGCTGTATTTGGAGATGGTTAAGAAGCTGCTTGCCAGATCTTGCAGACTGGCCATGACACTGCTGACTGCATGGCGCATGTGATGGGCACTGGATTTGTCCTCCAGCGGCATTCTTGGATGAGGACCTTTAGGGTTCACCCCGACGTCCAGACTGAACTCCTGGATATGCCGTTTGATGGGAGCAAACCTTTTGGGTAAAAATTGGTCAAATCTCTGCCGAAGTTCTAAGCTTCCAAGGCCATAGCTAAGCACTTGGGTTGGCCATTCAACAGCCTTACTTCACTGCTCAGAAACATCCTTTTCATCTATTCTACAGGGTTAAGGCACCATCCAGCAAGCAGTCTGGTCATCCCACACAGCAAGGGAGCAGCAGAGTAGTCCAAATTGGAGCTTGTGTTGCCACTGCTGTCCTTAAAGCAACCCCCAATGCTAATTCAATGTGGATTGTCCATTTGATTAGGGAAAGAGGGAGGCTTTTGCTGTTTATCAAGGAGTGGCAACTCGCCACCGCTGATACTTGCGCCGTGCATTTGATAATCTAAGGTTCCCTAATTTGCCTCCCTTTTTTTCATCACCCACCCGACCATCCTTCTTTCAGCCCTTAACTGCCTCCAGACCCTCATGTGTTGGAGGTGGCCCATCAGCATTTGAGGAAGGGAGCCATAGACTTGTGCCATGTCCAGAGGGGAGGGCTTGCACTCCATTTACTTCCTGGATGTGAAGAAAGACTGGGGACTGCACCCTACCACTTGAGCCTCTTAAACCTGTTTCGAGGGGATTGGGTCCTCCGACGTAGTCCGTATCTATGACAGTAATCACCACAGCTATGCTGCAGTGATTACTGTCATAGATATAGAATACATCGTCGGACCATCCCATCGAAAGAACGTTACCAGGTAAGAGAGTACCTTGTTCATCTGTGCAAGGACAAATTCCATATGGTAACCTTGGCCAGATCATCCAGGCTCTCGAACTGCAGGACTGGTTGCTGCCTTTGGACCTTTAGATCAACTACTGTGCCCATTCACCCCAAACACACGAAATACCTGAGGCTTGTGATTGAAAATGACCAAAACCAATTAGTTCTGCTTCTGTCTTTTCTCAGCACCCAGGGTATTCACTAAACTGTTTTGGTGGTTGTGGCTCAGCTCAGGAGGGAAAGAATGTGCATCTTTCCCTACCTGGATGATTCTCATTCAAACCTTCACCCCAGACCTTCTGTAGGCACGTTTCTACTGCACATGAAACCTTACGCACAGCCAACACCCGTCTGCATACGGCTTCCCTTCAAGGATCGAGTGACGAATGTCCTTCATATGATACAAGTACTTCAGTTCGAGAGGCTAGTCCCAGCCTCCTCCTTTCTGTGTCTGCTATGCCTTATTGCATCTTGTTGGTTACAGATACCTGGTAACACATAAGGTCCATCCGGTGGCAGCTTTGGAGTTCGGTGGCCTAATTTCCAGGTTGACATGTCTATCCTGTCGCAGGTCTCGAGCGCTGTGACCCGAGATCTGCTCTAGTCGGTCCTAGGAGAAAACCTGATGGACTTCCAACCCAATCTATCAATGCTTACAGGTGACTTAAGGCCTAGTCCCTTTGATCTTTCTGTCTTCCTTTGTACTGGATTGCTTACTTTCTTTGGCCTGGATGGGCCCGCATATTGGCACTGTGGAAGGATACCTGGCAGCCATTTTGGTCTTTAAAAGGATACCTCAGAATGGCTTTCTTCACGATCCCCACTGTTAAGCGTTTTATGCGTGGTTTATATACTCAGTTTCCACCCACAAAAGAGTGTTGTTCCTGCATGGGATTTAAATTTTGTGTTGACTTTTTTTATAGGAGCTCTGTTTGAGCCCCGGCATTAATGTTTTGTAAGACTGCTTACCCTTGCAGTGATTTCCCGGTGGCCATGACGTCTGTGAGATAGGTGTGTGAGCTCCACATATTTCCTGCTAATCCTCCATACTTGATGTTCTGTATGGAGAAGGTGGCTTTAAGAATGAGGCCATCATTCCTGCCCAAGTTTGTGTCAGAATTTTATCTCTCAGAACATCCATCTTCCTGTGTGTTTCCTTCTGCCTCACCCCTCTAAGAAGCAGGAGCAATTCCATTGGCAGGAATTCTGTGTGGGCCCTAAGCTGCTCTATCTCTCAGATGGGAAACACCAGGACAGATGACCAGCGGTTTGTAGGTTATGCTGGTGACAGATCATTTTCTGCACCTCTTAATGTTGCATTTTGGCTGGGAAGGATGTGCCTGATGCTCTCATGCCACAAGAGGCCTGGCGGCCACCTCAGCCCTGCAGAAGGAGGCAGGTCTCTTTCTTTGACATCTGTCAAGAGGCTACATAGGCTTCACGGTACACGTTTTCTGAGCATTACTATCTGGATTCCCTGTCAGGGCAGGGCACTTGCTTTGCCTGATAGTCCTCCAGAGTTCTCTGGTGCAGGTGGTGGTTTCTCGTTCTTTACCCTTTTCTAGATTTTACTACTGCTATGGGAATCTATCTAGGATAGGGAATCACTTGGAGCAAGGAATCCATTAGGAGATTGCTTTTCACCCTCTGGACCTGCCACTCTTGGCAGATAGTTTGTACACCTCATCCGTTCTGCAGTCCCCTAGCTGCTGAGTGCAAAGGGGGAAAATGATAAACTGAGGTAATGGGACACGGTTACTCCATATATGCTGGGCTGACATAACGTTCTGCATTTCGGTGTGCAACACGGCTGGGTGGAGATGCTGTAAACATTTCTGAAGACAGCTGGCGTTGGAGAGAATATATCGAAGATGAGGAATCTGTGAGAGAAAGGACTAATCCATCAGAAAAAAACATTGAGAAGTAAGTAATTTGTTCTCTGGTCTAGCCGTTGATGTCAATAGCTTTGTCCCTCTTATTTTCCAGCAGTTTGTATCTCTTCTGGGGCATGGAAACAGAAAGCGAGTTGTCTTCTCGAGTTCCCTTTACCCCCTGTTATCATCGTGACCAATAGAAGGTCATAGTGGAGCTAGGCTCTCAAGCATGCCCGTTCTGTGGATGCACAAGACTGTAAATACACTCTGTCTGCGGAGGCAACAGCCCTGCAGGCTCCATTCTATGTCTGGTCGAGATGCTTTTCAGTCATAGCCATCCATAAAAACAAAGAATGGCTTGGAACCTGCCAAATGCTGAGAAGATGGGAAACCAAGAACTTGACCATCTTAAACTCAGTAGAATGCGACACGGAAGAGCTCATAACAAACCCAGTCAGGGTCATCAAAAAGATCAGAGAGCTGGATTGGATCAACACAAATGAGACCGCTGCCAAATATAAACTCACCAGTCATCTCCCTGATTTCATCAAGAAACTGGATACTGTTCAACCTTACCTAAAACTCTTTCCGAATAGGTCGGCGCAAAACATTTCTTAAAGATCTGATTGAACCTTTTAGAAACTAATTAAGTTTTAGCTATTCGACAACTATCTTCTTCGAACTGCTGCCGAATTTGTAACTCTCCCACTGCAAAGGAAACCATCCGTCATCTCCTCCTGAACTGTCCGGCGACACAAGCCATCCACTCTACTTACTTGAAAGAGATCTTCTCAAACTTTATTCTTCAAGACGAGGAAACCTGTTGGAACAAATTGCTGGGCGGCGACAAACAGTCATGGCAGTTCGCCACAATAAACATCATGCAACACATCTTCAATGTGATCCTCCCTTTGAAGACCCAAACTATTGTTCCACCTGCATCTTCGATCTAATCCTCGTCACCTTTGTGCAGATTCGCCGGACTGACAAAGTGTTGAAGTGTTTCTGCTACCTGAGTGTTCTTTTGTTAAAAAATCTGTATAGACAACAAACAAATAAAAAATAAAAAAAAAAGGATGGCAAATCTTCTGACTGTTCCCAACCTTGTCCTCAAAAAGTAGATTTGCCCCAAACACCAATATTATTTTCTTTGTTGAAACTAAAGAAAGATGTTTGATTTGAATGTCTAAAATGAATCACTGTTCTCATTGGTATTCTGTACATATTGCAAATGTTTCTTGCAAGCGATTATATGTTTAAGGGCTTTTTTTTAAAGTAATTTTGTATTGATTTAATCTATTATAAGTATGATCTGGTCGACCACAACATCTTGTGCAAATAGTTAACATCAGCCGTACACTTCTCCAAAAAAGCCACATCCTGGATTAAATCTTTCCTCTCTAATAGAACTATGAGGGTATTCGCCCCCACAGCAATGGCCGACACTGCACCAGTTTTGTGTGGCGTACCCCAGGGGTCTTGTGTCCCTCCCACTTTGTACAACATTTTTACAAAGCCATTATTTGACCGCCTCAACAGCTTGGGTGTCACCTACACTAACTATGCAGAGTACACCCAAATCTTCATTTCCATCTCAAGCACCTACGAGACGGACTCTAAACCTCTGAATGAAATAGATCAAATTATACAGACATGTTCTGTCTGAATGACAAAAACTGAGATATTACTGATTGGATCCCAAAATCGATTAAACAAACTACCTGAACAATTCAAATCCTTTGTTATTGATAACAGCACCATTAAAGTTTCCAAAGAGGTCCAAACTCTAGGGATCTACCTTGACTCGACCCTCTCACTAACTAAAGAAATCAATGCTACAGCTTCCAAGGTAGCCTATACCGCTAAACTCATTACCGCCTACAGGCTGTTCCTCCCTCCTGACTGCTGCATCACTCTGGCGAGAGCCCTTATCCTATCGAGATTGGACTCTTGTAACGCCTTATATATTGCGACAAGTAGCCATAACCTAAACAAACTACAAGTGCTACAGAACAATGCACTAAGAGCAGCTCTGAACATTCCCAGAGTAAACCATATCACTCCTGCCAGACAAAAGGTTCATTGGCTCCCAGTGCAGGACAGGATCGTCTTCAAAACGCTTTCACTAACCCATAAGTGCCTTGCCAACAGAGCACCTAAATATCTAAACTATAAGTACACAAAGAATCAATTTAACAGACCTACCAGTCTCTCTCAGGTCAATCAACTAATGATACCTAGATACAAGCTAGAAAAAGCAGGGGGGAAGAGTTTTCCAGTCCTAGCCTCCAAACTCTGGAATACCCTTCCTCCAGACCTAAGAGTTGAGCTAGCCAACTGGGCTTTCCGTAAAAAACGAAAAACATGGCTGTTTGATCACTAATGAGTATGCATTCTGTCAAACATCTACTTATTTGAGCCCACCTGGCGATACAGCCTGACCAACCTCCCACATTTGTGGTACATTGGCATATGTAAGGTACCCACTCCACCCCTTTTTTTGTGGTAATGTGTTATCCCTGTAGTATAATTATATCTCCCTCATTGTAAATGTTTTATCTTGTTGTATCATAATCTGCATCTGTTGTATCATAATCTGCATCTTTGCAACAAAGTATGAATTGTAATTACATATATAACTTCCTGTACCTCAATTGTAACCTGTAAACTCGCGCCCAGATACCTTTGGGTTGCGCTATATGAATAAACAAATAAATACAGAATTCCAACTAGCCATCAGATCTAAGACCATTACAATCAACTGGAGAGTAATACCCCTCCCTGTCCCACTTTCCTCCCCTCACTCCCAGGAGCCAACTTATTCCTAACATAGCAACCAACAACATTGTGGGGTAACTGACAAAGGTAAAAACAAGCAAATGGGTCATGCAACACTGTAAAGTTAAGCAGGGCATTTCCACTAGATGTATTGCACGTAACCTTGTTGGGCATGTAAGTGTGATATAGCCTACTGAATACATTTTAGAAAGGACGCCCATACAGGCATATAGGAACAGTAGACGTCAACTTTTCCATTGCAAATAGAGTAAAACCCTTGTCCATCCACTGGTTTACTGACAGCGGTTCCGTTTTCCTCCATAGGCGAAGAATGGATATTTTAGCCGCCGTTAATAGTTGAGCCAGCAATTTGCATTAATTTGACATACTACTTTACCCAATAGAGGAAGTCGGACGTAAGATGCATAGAATGGGGCCATCCGGGATTTCAAACCTTAATATTTTCCTTATGCAGGACCAAACTTCTAACTAGAAATCTAAGACGGCGGCACATCCCCCCCATACAACATGCAGAAGTGTGCCCTCCTGACCGCACCCTCTCCAGCACACTCTACTGCTATTTGTGTTGCGATTGTGGACTCTAGCTGGTGCCATGTACCACCTCTTAGCTTAGGTTTCCGCTAGATGCGGACACCGAGAGGTAATCGCCCCTTTGAAAATGTTCCCCCAATCCTTTGAGACCTGCTTGCCTAAATCCCATTCTCATCATCACAATATGAACAGCCATAGGGTGTGGTCAGCGTGTTAATTCTCTTATGTAGTTTCAATATTAACCGTCTAGACTCTGTCGCAGAGTGATAAACTAGCTCTGGTGGTGTTGTACCTCTAGTCGCTAAATCGACATTCAATGGTTGCAGGACCCAATGTCTGGTGTGAAGGTACCAAAACCGAACAGCCTCATCCAGACCAAACTGATTTTTGCACTCAAATGTTCATATTTTGCCATTGAGGAATAGGTCACCCATCGTATTCACTCGCTTTCCCATCCAGTCTAAAAAATCCCTTGTCTGTTTTCCCAGGTGTGACGTCCAGATTGTGTACGAAGGGGGTGTACAGGGAGGGAAAAGTGGTAGATCCCTTCATTCTATTTAGCCTATCCCATGCTTCCAATGAGGCCTGGGTTATGAGATTTGAGTAAAGGCCTTAAGACTGCATGTGCCAGGGAAGCCAATGTTGTGTGTTTTCCTGCAATAGCTTACTCCATGATTAACCATAGCTTATCTGAGTCTTTCTGCACCCAATCCACCAGCGGATGGATTTAGGCTGCCCTGTAGTAATTCCAGAGACTAGGAAATTCTAGCCCCCCCACCCCCAGCCCCTGGGCTTTTGTAGCATACAATGTACCCCTGTTCACCCTTGGTGATCCTCCTTTTCACAAAAATTGCATGAGTACAAACTACCAATTTGTAATAGTAAGTTTAGGGTAAGGAACCGGGACCGACTGAAAGAGGTAAAATAAGAGGAGGGGCAGGACATTCATCTTTATAACAACTATTCTGCCAAATCAAAATAGATTCAAGGAGTTTCACCACTCCAAACCCATCTCTGTCTGTAGGGTAATTATTAACATATAGGTCCCGAAGTTTGGAAGGTATATTAATGCCAAGATATCTTAACTGTTGGAGAAAGCCAGGTGTAAGGGAGCCCGCTGCTCTACTTCCAGTCTCGGCTGCGGAGGAATATTCATTCCAAGCATAACTAACTTGGACTTGTTTACTCTAAATCCTGATACTGCCCTGTAATGCCCAATCTCCTCTTCCACCCCTTGGAGCGATGTAATGGGATCTGTTACTGAAAGAATTACATCATCTGTGAACAGTGTAACTGTATGTTTGGCTGCCTCAAACGAATGCCTGCAATGGTTTTGTTGGCTCGAATGCGAGCCGCAAAAGGTTCCATCACCAGTGCGATTAACAATGGAGTCGGGACATCCCTGCCCTGTGCCCCTACTTAGTTGTACAGGTTCTGTTATCTCTCCATTAACTAGTATGTGTGCTGTTGGGTTTGCATAGATTGCCAGGATCATGTGGCGTAATTTGGGGCTAAAGTTGAATTTGCTCAGTACTTGCTGTAAAAATCCCCATTCTACCCTGTCAAGCCCTTTTTCTGCGTCAAGCGGCAATAGCAGCGAGTGGACTGGCTTCCTGCCAGATTTTTCAATGGATTGCATTTCTCCCGCAGATTCCTCATCTGATAGATATCCCATCCAGCTTCGCTGCGTCAGA
This sequence comes from Ambystoma mexicanum, assembly GCF_040938575.1. Lineage (NCBI taxonomy): Eukaryota > Metazoa > Chordata > Amphibia > Caudata > Ambystomatidae > Ambystoma > Ambystoma mexicanum. Next base: position 1,100,423,404 of record NC_090934.1, on the reverse strand, counting down.
ATTTGTTTTGACAGGGGGTGTAGTGGACCAAGACTCGCCCGTCGATCCGTCTTGCCTGGTACTCGATTGTCGGCTCTGGATGTGACGTCATGTGTCGTATATAAACTCTGTCACTACGCCCCATACGTCTGTTCCTTTTATTCCGTGCACTTATCACACTGCTTGGGCACACGGTCAAGTCTTTGGGGGTCATTACGAGGTTGGAGGTAAGGGATTACCGCCACCGGTAAGGGTGCCGATAATCCCTTACCTCCGTATTCCGAGTTCCCTTTGCGGGTCCTTCCTTACCTTCGGCTTTTAGCAGGAGTTAAGTACGGGACCCGCAAAGGTACCTCGGAGGTAATTACGGTACCGTATTTACGGTGCCATAATTACCTCCTTCCCGATTCCCATTGAGCCCTATGGGGCAGAAATGGGAATGGGGAAGGGCAAAAGGTGAATGGGGAATTACCGGTCCCACCAACCCTGGAATGGACCGGTAATTACTCCATTCACCATGCCGGATTTGGGACGGTTTCGGAGGCAACCATGGAGCTAATTACTCCATGGTTAGCTCCAAACCCGGAATGAGGCCCTTTTGACTTATTCAACATTTTCATCAGAAATGTTTACATTTTTCTAATTCCTCGATGCCAGATGCATGGGTTTCTCACACCAGGATGTCCATCACTGACTCTAATGAGTTAGGCCTCCGGTGCCTCGGCACGGGTCACTGGACGGAAGGGTGTGCGTCATGCGCCAAAATGCAGCCAAAATCCTTGCACGATTGGGCTGCTAGCCTCATGCTGGGTGGGCCACCCTCAAAATCTCTTGCATGGACGGTTCGGTCCTCAAAGGCTGAAACGGGGGGGGGGGGCACCCCCAAGAAAGAAAATTGGCGAAAGAAGAAACCGTCCCACTCAAGAAATCTCATTGACGGAAAGATGTAAGCCGTCCGCGGGGCCTACCACTCGCCAGGAGTGGGGGGATTACAAAACCTCTATGCTCTAAATGTTCAAGAAGTATGTTGCTGTAGGCGCTGGAGACCCCAGCCCCCACGCAGAAGACCTCTGAGGCAAGAGCGGCACTCAGCCTTTCTGACCCCTCACATGCCCCAGTGCCGACTCCATCGGCATAGATGAATCCTTTGACGTCAAAGGAAGCGCCAAGGCCCTCTACGCCAGGTTGTCCCACAATTTTCAAGGTGCCAGTGCTTTGACGTCACGGCCTCGGTGCCTACACTTGTAGATAAATCCTTCACCCCGCTCTCCCGATAGGATTTTTCAACACTATGTCAAGCATTTTCAGCACCAATGACACGGGAGATCAAGGGAACGTTGACCCCGTTTTTATGGGCATAGGTGGCGTCGACTATTTTGAAGACCATAGCCAGCTGCTGGAGCTAGCAAAGGGGCTCTATGAGGCCAGAGGTTTCGATACTTAGCCAGACCTGGAATTTCAGCAGAGCCAGCCCTATACCCATAACTATGCCAAGTTCAGGGCTTTAGTAGGACGGGTCATTGACACTTTAGGTTTGCAGTCCTTAGCAGTGCCTGTACAGGAGTACGATCTGGATATTCTAGATGAAGGTCACAGAGCGCACATGAGCCTAAACCATGCAGTTGCCGACCCTCTGACCTCTCTGTGGCAGCACCCTTGTTCCATCCCCCCCGGTCAGTTTCACCATTTCCGGTAAATATAGGCCGGCTAGAGGGGACCCATCATTCCTCTCACCCTTCTCCCAAAGGGCTCGTTATGCAAGGTGCTTGTCTCCTCCAGACACACTTCTTCAACTTCAACTCTACCGCCTGACAGGGAAGCAAAGGTTGATCCTTTGGCCAAAAAGGCTTTCACATCGGACAGTATGGCCCTTAAAGCTATGAATGCGGCTAGTGCTTTACAAAATATTAATTTGGTCTTTGGACGGCAGTGGAGAATGCTGCGCAGTATATCCATGAGGGGGAAATGCGAGAGGGCTTCTTAAAGCTGGTGGCGGATGGGAAGGAGGTGGCCTGGACATCGTCGACTGTGTTGGCCGATCATTGGTGTTGGCTATAATGCTGAGGAGACCGGCCTACTTAAAATCTTCAGGCTTTTTGCCTTATATCCAGAACAAATTACTGGACATGCCCTATGAGGGTGATTTCCTGTTGGGTCAAAAGGCCAATGAATCCGTAGAGAAATTTAAGGAATCGAAAATCAATGCTAGATAGCTGGGTCTGGCTGTGCAGTCAGTCAAGCCTGCCTTCAGCTTCACCCCTAGGGCAAGGGTCTACAGGCGATATACGGATTACGGCAGGAAGGCACAGCTCCCACCGGCCAGGCAAGGTCAAAAATGTTTCTCGCGCTCCGCAAGGGGCAGTGGGGCTTCTAAGGGCCAACAAGAAGCGACAATGGCAGAGGCGACCCAGCCCACTAAGCCGCTTTAATTTCCCCTCCCACAACTTACTGGTTGGCAGATGATTGACGGAGGACTGGCCCCAGTGGCAGGGAATTACTGAAAACCACCGTACAGACCCCCACCACCTCAGATCCAACAGGGACAGGAGTTCCAGGAAGAAGTGCGAGCCCTGTTGCTGAAGGGTGCCGTGGAAGAGGTACCTTCCAGGATCGTGTTGGTATTCCTGGTATTTCCTGGTACCCAAGAAGGGAGGAGGTCTCTGTCCCATTCCTGACCTAAGGACCTTGAACAAGTACCTGAGGAAAGACACATTCAGGATGATGACGTTGAGAAAATTTCTCCACGCTCTCAAGGACTGGCTGATGTCAATAGATCTGCAAGACGTTTATTTCCATGTGCCGATAAATAGAAAGCACATGAAGTTCCTGAGGTTTATCATAGGGGATAAGCACTATCAGTTCAAGGTACTCCCGTTTGGTCTGACCTCCGCCCCAAGTGTCTTCACCAAGATCATGGCGTTAGTCGCGGCTCACCTAAGGAGATCCGGGGGTCCATGTATTCCTATACCTCGACAACTGGCTGATCCAAGGGAAGTCAGCGGGTTCGTTTTGTCCCACCTGAAGGACACCTGAAGAAGCCCCATGTGACACTGGTCCAAAGGCTCCAGTTCATCAGGGCAGTCCTAGATACTGGGGCTGGGAAGGCCTTCCTTCTCGAGGAGAGAGCCAAAGCATGGCACAGATGGTCGACTTGTTTTGAAACTACACCGCCTTACCAGTGTTGTTGTTCCTCCGCTGTTAGGGAGAATTCTCTGTAAAGGCTAATTTCCCAAACCTAGTGAGTCCCCCAGCAGCTTTGCTGCATTTTTGGGGTTTATTTTTTTCTCTCCTGCTAAGAGTGAGATTATTTTTGCTCCCACTCTTAGACATGATTTGATGTGTTCCTTTAACTTTCCATGTGTTTTATGGGTTATGGGGTCTTTTACTCCATAGGGTCTCATGTGTTTTTTTTAATGTGGGTTACACAGCCCCCTCCGTACCGTAACCCAAGGGTGTCGTAGCGACCCCCCAACATAGACTCCATACCCTGGGACTGACTACTGTCTCCCAGGGCATGTAAAGTCACCATTGGCTTTGCTAGTCCCAAATTATGAACAGAAACCAGTGCAAACCATCATATTGTGGACGTACTGGTCGGGGCAATTTGATTGCCCCGGGGTCTGTTGTTCGAGGGGGCACGTCTCCGTCCCCCCTGATCGAGTTTTGGCTGGTGGCAGTGGATACTACTTTTTATATTCGACCGCAAATATCTCTATGGGATTTTCCCATTGTTCGAGGCTACCAACTTTAATTATTTAATTCTTATAGCCTCGAACATACCACCGGTTTATTTATTTAATATTAATTCGCTGGTTGGTATTTTTTGCCAGAACTCGATTCTAAAATGGCGTTTGTGTTCTCTTCTGTGACTCCAACCCAAGTCGAGCCCTTTGTTCCACTTTTTGGCGGGCTTCTCCACAGAAGCCTCCAAAAGTGGTGCCACTCTGTCTAGGTACCACAGGGGGTGTGGGAGGGGGTTTAGGCACCCTGGACTGAGTTACCTTGGTAACTCAAGTCGCACTCTTGTGTGATTGGCCCAAGTTGTGAGCTGGCCGGCTAACCACTTAGCATGTTTGATTGACAGCTAGGCTGAGTGAACGGGGGTGTGCTGCTTAAAAACAGGGCTTTGGGGACTGGAACTTCAGAAGTCGCCACAGGACCTAAGAAGCCGAGGAGGGAGAAGCTGAGCCGGCCTGCAACGAAGACACCACCGGTGGAGCCCTGCTGAACCGTCTCACCACTTTTCCCAACGACAGAGGAGATCTCCAGCCCGGAGAGTCTTCTTCCTTCGACTGGTGGAGATAACCAGTCTACCTTCTTTTCGCCTTCCTGGAGCATCTCGTGGCCGCCTTGCTTGTGCCAAGCACCCCGGCAACCGGGATACCACGTTTTCACCACTACCGCGAACCAAAAGGGTAGTATCCTTGTACCGGAGAACTCCGCGGCTGATTTCTTCCCTGGCAGTGCAACGACCTTCATCTTTCCTCCACAACGAGATCTTCTCTTCCTCTGGACGACGCTGCGACTTGCAACCGCTGCCAGGAACAACTGCCCCCGCTGGAGGATCCTCTCCATTTAAGGTACCTTGTTCCGCCTGGCTTCCCTTGCAACCGATTCAGCGGGGTGTATTAAATCCTCGTCTCTCGAACCTGGGTTAGCCTGGGACACCTTAGCTAACTTTTCTGAACTGAACTAAACCTTTTTCGAACTACCTCTACAAACTTCGAAGACTCTGTGTAACTGTCTGATCTTGGGCACCTTCCGCCTGGCTCCCTTGAAAGGGGGCCTGGCACCTAAACTTCCTCGCTCACCAGTAGACTGTGCCTTCCTTACTTGCTGTGGTTCTTTAAAAAGTGTTTAGTGTGTATGCTTCCATAATTCTGCTTTTCCCTCCCTTTTTATTTAACTTGTTGGAGTGCCATCGAACGTTAAGCGCTCACCTCTGTCTGGAAATAAGTGGTGTTAACTAAGACTTGTCCAACAAGTAATCAGGAATGTACATATGATAAATAGTGATTGTGTTTTGAACTTATCTTACCCATTTAGTGCTAGTGTGTTTTGTAAGTGTGTGTTCAATAAATAATTATATACTTTTACACCCAAGCTCTGGTCAGTGTTTGCTTGTGCTACTGTATTTCTGTACATATTTTGTATGCTCTGTATACTGCCTAACTCTTCTTGAGGGAAGTCTGACTGCTCAACCACAGCTACCAAGTGAATCTGTGTGGTACAGACTGCTACCAAGTGGGTTTACTGCCAAACACCTGTAGTCTTAAATCTTTTGCAGTGGTCCCTAAGGGAACTGCACAGGTTTCTGCCTAACATCCGCCTCTTGGGTCTCATGCCCTCTTGTATTTTTCTAGTGCCAGAGGCCAGGCTGTGCATAAGTTCCCTACACTGGCTCCTAGCCGGTTAGTGTTCACAACACCTAAGAGTTCTGACGGATCCCCTCAAGGTGTCCAGGCATGTGGTCAACAAACTCATCTGGTGGATAGACTGCAGCAACATTATGGCAGGGGAACCCTTCTGTCCTCCATGGCCTCAGGCCCAAGGCGGCCACAGATGCATCTCTGATGGGTTGGGGTACTCACTGCAGGGACTTGCATGTGAGCGGCCATTGTTCAACAACAGAAGCAAGATGGCATATGAACAGGCTGGAATTGCGAGCAATCGGGTAGCCCTGAGAGCGTTTGCTCCTTCTCTGCAGGTGAGCATGTCCTAATCCTGACGGACAGTAAGGTGGCCATGCACTACCTTAACAAGTAAGGCGTTGTGCACTCCCTCCCCCTTTGCACAGAGGTGATGCAGCTGTGGTTCTGGTTGTAGGAGAACCAGATCTCAGTCTCAGCAGCACATCTGGCGGGGACAGAGAACAGTTTGGCAGATTCTGTGAGCAGGCAGACCATGGTCTCACGCGATGTGGGAAGTGTGCCAGGAAGTCCTAGATGAGGTATACTCTCACTGGGGTACCCCAACAGTGGACCTGTTTGCCACAGAATCCAACAGGAATTGCAGACAGTTTGGCTCGAGGGAATTCACAGCGAGCAGTGTGCTAGGGGATGTGTTTTTCGGGCACTGGACCTTCCCTCTCGACTATGCCTTCCTTACGGTTCCCATCATTCCTTGGGTTCTCCGAAGGCTCAAGATGTTCAGAGCATCCATGAGCCTAATCGCATCGAACTGGGCAAGGAGGACCTGGTACTCAGACCTTCTGGATCTGGCCATTTGCCCACCTCTCTGGTTGCCTCGGCGGCCGGATCGCCTAACCCAGTCGCAAGGTTGAGTGCGTCACCGAAACCTGGAGTCCCTTAATCTACATGCGTGGGACTTGAGAGGATGAGGTATGATGACTGGGACGTCTCAGAGGAGGTATGTGTGCAGGTGTAAATTTGAGGCGTGGTGCAGGGCACGCAAGATTGACTCCATCTCTTGCCCCATCACTACGGTGATGGAGTTTCTTCTGTCATTAGCCTCAGCGGGCCTTCAGGTCACCATGGTCAAAGTATATTTGGTGACCTTTTCTGTGTCCGAGCTCCCTGGATCAAGGTTTGTTATTTTACGATCCGGGTGATGGCACAATTCCTGAAGGGCCTTGTAAATTAGTTTCCGCCAACTCCCTTTGTTGTCCCAGAATGGGCTCTTAATCTGGTATGGACATATCTGATGGCACCTCTCTTTGAGCCCATGCACACTTTCTCTTTGCGGCTCCTCTCCTTAAAGAAAGCCTTTCTAGTGTCAATTACGTCCGCTAGGCGGGTGACTAAATTGCAATCTCGGTTTTTTTTTTTTAAAGTCTCGCTCAGGGTGAGACCTGGATTTCTCCCAAAAGTTGCCTCTGAATTCCATAGACCTCCTGGTCTTTTACCCGCCCGGGCACCCTTCTAAGGAAGAGGAGTGTTTCTAGTGCCTGGATCCTAAATTGGCTGTAAGCTTCTACATCTCAAGGACGTCTGAGTTCAGAAGAACTGACCAACTCTTCGTGGCCTTCTCCTTAGCCCGTAAAGCCCTAGCAATAACAAAACAAAAATTGTCCCGCTGGATCATCTTCTACACAGCAGAGTGTTACCAGTCCGCAGGCAGGGAATTACTGCCAGGCATCAGGACGCATTCAACTAGGGGGGGGGGGTCTCTGCGTCAACTGCATTACAAAGAGGGGTTCCTGTTAGGGCTTTTTGTCAAGCGGCAACATGGTCCTCTCTTCATATTTTTACTAAACACTATAGTTTAGATGTTGCTTGCATAGCTGATGCGCGTTTTGGCAGTGTGGTGCTACAAAATCTGTTAGTCTAACTTCCTGCTCCTTCACCTACTGCTTTGGGAGTCTAACAGATGAAGAATCTGCAGGAGAAAAGCAATCCATTGAAGGAGAAATTACTTACTGTAATGTTCTTTCGAATGGATTGTGTCCTCCAACGTGTTGCACATCTTTGACATGTAATGTCCACAGCTGTGTACTTCAGAAACTTTTTCGGCAGTGGGCGTACTGTGTCGATAGCGTTGGGTCGATGTCCCTCGAAGGCCTCCATCCAGGGGGACGTCACCAGATGTTATAAATAGGACACACGGCGCCCGTAGCCTCAGTTCTGTTTTTTCCGCAAACATGTTTGCTTCGGAGACTCGGTACGCCTTGTGTATTCCTTGTGAATGTCTTCTTCTTCAACACCTCTGACTCCGCGGTCTGGCTTCAAGACTTGCCGGGACTGCAAGTCGAAAATGTTGATTACCGACCCGCATTGCATTTGTTTGTGGTGCTTGGGTGAGAGTCACGACACCGACGACTGTTCCAAATGCCAGTTGCTAACTGCTAAGGCCTTGCGGGAGCCTAAGGGAAAGCTTCAGGTAGGTCGTGGTTCTAAACCCAGTAAGTCCCGTAAATCCAAGTCCAAGGGTATATCCACTGACGGTTCGAGGGGCGACTCTCCGCGTCGGAAGGAGTACCGGCGAGTCTCGGTCCCGGAGTGCTTCCCGCCATTCGTCCTCTTGTCTCTGCATTCTAGGAAGCACCGTCACCGTTGCATTCCCCGTCCTCCTCGCAGGATGGAGCCGCGAGGAAAGTGGCTTGTCCTACTAAGTCCTCGACTCCGGGGGAATGGGCTGCCTTCAGGGAGCAAATGTTGGTGATTTTTCAATCGTAGGGCACAGTTCCGTCCGCGCCTTCTAACGAAGCCGGCAAGGAACGGTCTCGGTCCGTGGCTGGTATGCCTTCGGGCTCGAGCCTTCGGAGCGACCCTCATCGGGAACCTTCGAGGTCCCGTTCGTACAAGGCTCGGGATGGTCGCAAGAGACGTGCTTCCAGGTCTCGGTCCTCGTCCCCAGCAAGACCGCAGAAACCTGCTAAGGGCTCAAAGTCGCCGTCGGCGCTGTGTCCGTTGGGTACGGATGTCGAAGCTTTGCGTTCGTAACAGCCGTCGGCGCCCTTGTCGACGCCAAAGCCGTCGGCGCCGAAGCCATCACGCTCTCAATGCCTTCGGGGCATTTGGGCCGAAATGTACCATCGGAGATCCCTGGTACTGTGGCTTCTCCAAGGAAGGCTACTTCCAAGTCTGTAAGGCCTGTTATGGACTCCAGACCCTCGGCTGTTCCGAGACAGGACTTTTACCTCCCCTCTATATGACATGTATGAGGAGGAGGAGAGGTCAGATTTAGATCTTGACCAGGTTGAGCCTGATGTGGCTCCTGTCTTTTCAGGGGATAGCCAATTGGAAGACTTGAGACAATCTCTTCATGTCGCTAGTGGCCTGGACACTTTGCCTGAGGTGGAATTTGGCAGGCCTGAGCCTGGGGCTCATGCTGAGTCGTCATAGAGGAGACTTATGGCTAGAGTTACTGAATACCTTGGTTGGTCGACTCCTCCTGAAGCTTTTATTCAGGATGACTTAACAGACATTTTTGATCAAGTTCCGTCCTCTGACCCGGTGTTGCCATTTCATTTAACCTTGAAGAAAAGGGTGGCGGCTGCTTGGCAGGCCCCGGAATCTCTTCTGGCAGTTAACAAATCGTTGACTAAGAAATACCGCCCTTCCAGTAGCGACCCCAGCTACCTTTCATCTCACCCCACGCCCGAGACTTTGGCGGTTCAGGTGGCGTACCCTACTATCCTTCCTGATAGTGACGACAAACGCTTCGACGGTTGGACACGTAAGGGGTTTTCTGCAGGTGGTATGGCGCTGAAATCAGCCAACTCCACTTGTGCCTTGGCAAGATTCTCACACACTCTGTGGAACTGTTTCTCTTGCGGCTGAGCATATTGCCGAGGAGGGATAAAGGGATGGGTTCCTTGCTCTCGTGCAAGATGGCAAGGATGCCATGTGTGAATCCCTTCAGTCGGGTTTGGACACGTCAGACAGTGTTAGCCAGTCCATGGCTGCGAGCACCGTTATACACAGATTTGCGTGGTTGCGGAAGTCGGGTTTTGCTCTGGATATGCATACCCGTCTTTGAACATGCCCTTTGATGACGTACATTTTTTTGGCAGCAAGGCTGACGAGAGCCTTGAGAGGTTGCAGACCTCAAAACCTGCTGCAAAATCTTTAAGCGCATCTGTGCGTCAGCCTCCGCCTTTTCGTCCTAGGGGACAGCACTGGAGGGGAGTCTCTTTTCGTTACTACTCCTCCTTTGGTAGGACGAGAGGAGCCGCCAGTTGGGGTCAGCGAAAAAGTACCCATGGTGGTCGGAGGAATAAAGGTGCCAAAGACGCTAAGGCAGCTGCCTCTTTGCCTTTTGGCGCTGCCGCACCGACTCCAAAACAGTCATGAGGCCATGTCCCATGGGTCACCGGTTGGGGGCAGACTGTCTCAGCATCTTGAAGAATGGCGAGCCATTACTTGGGATGTGTGGGTTCTGGATACAATAGCCCACGGCTACTGCCTTCCCTTTCTAAAGTGACCTCACGACAATCCACCAGGGAATCTCTTTGAAGCTTCCGGATCTGCTCCTTGTGCAGCAAATCTTGACCCTGCTAGAGAAAGGCGCTATTGAACTCGTACCTGTAGTGGAGAGGAACAAGGGATGGTATTCCCCATAATTTTTTTATCCCATAGAAAGACGGGGATTGAGACCCATCCTGTACTTACGTTGATTGAACAAACTTCTCAGGAAGGACAAGTTCAAGATGGTTACTCTTTCTCAAGTCCTCCAGGCCCTTCATCTTCAGGATTGGTTGGTGTTTTTGGACCTACAGGATGCTTACTTTCATGTGCCGACTCATCCCAAACACAGAAAGTTTTCAGTCCTGCCATTCGGATTGACCTCCGCCCGAGGGTCTTCACCAAGCTAATGGTGGTGTGGTGGCGGCGTACCTCAGGCGAGGGGGGGATTCACGTCTACCCCTACCTGGACGACTGGCTGATCTGTGTGTGTTCTCCCGAGCAAGCATTGGATCACCTCGGTCTCACCTGCTGCTGCCTCCACAGGCTGGGCTTCTCCCTTAATTTCAAGAAGTCGCATCTGACACCTCTTCAACAGCTCCAGTACATCGGGGCTGTGTTGGACACGTCCTTGGGAGAAGTGCTTGCCTCCCACGGTAAGGGCTCATCACATTGTGCAGATGGTGGACAAGTTTCAACATGCCCAGAGTCTCCCGGCTTTCGAATTCTTAAGGTTTCTCGGCCTCATGGCATCCTGCATTTTTCTGGTGCCAGAGGCCAAGCTGAGGATGAGATCCCTGCAATGGGTCCTCAAGATGCAGTGGTCGGAGTTCTCAGGCAAGATGTTGGATCCCGTTCAGATTCTAATCTCTGTCTCCCAGGATATTCTGTGGTGGGCCAACGAATTGAACCTGATGAAGGGGGAGCAGTTTTGGCAACCATGGCCGGAGGTGTCTGTAGTGACGGATGCTTCCCTCACAGGATGGGACGTTCATGCCGACAACTTGACTGGTAGCGGTTTTTGTTCTCCATCGGAGTCCAAACTCCACATCAACCTGTTGGAGCGGAGGGCCATCAGTCTGGCCCTGAAGGCTTTTCTGCTGTCTGTGCGGGGGAAGAGTAAGCTGATCATGACAGACATCACAGTTGGCCATGCATTACCTCAACAAAAAAGGAGAGGGGGTAGGGTCACTCCCATTGTGTGGAGTGGCAATGCAGCTCTGGTTCTGGCTAATCCAGCAAGGTTTTTCGCTCTCAGCAGTTAATCTGGCAGAGCACGATCTCTCACAAGTGGGAGTTGACTCAGGAAGTCCTTCTTGAGATCTTCGTCATTTGGGGAACCCCACAAGTGGATCTCTTCGCCACCAGTGCCAACCAGAAGTGCAAAAGATTCTGCTCAAGGGACTTTCCTCCGAGAGGAGCCTTGGGAGACTCATTCGTAGTGGAATGGTCATTCGCACTGCTGTACGCGTTCCCTCCAGTACCTGTCATTCCTCAAGTGTTAAGGAGGTTATGGAGGTTCGGATCCCACATGATCCTCATTGCTCCGGATTGGGCCAGGAGAGCGAGGTACCCAGACCTTCTAGAAATGTCCATCTGCCCTCCACAACGTCTTCCCTACCGAGAGGATCTGCTCTTGCGAGAGAGGGGTCAGGTTCTCCATCCAGAGGTCAGGATTCTCAACCTTCACACTTGGTATTTGAAAGGTTGAGGTATAAGGGTTGGGACCTCCCGGATGATGTGATGGAGGTGTTGCTTTCGGCCAGAAGGCCAGCAACAAAATCCCTGTACCGCTGCTGGTGGCGTATGTTTTGCAACTGGTGCAGAGGACACAATATTGATACTTTTCAGTTTTCCGTTCCTATGGTTTTGTCTTTCTTACTTTCTTTGGCCCACAGGGGCCTTCAAGTGGGTACCATTAAAGGTTACCTGGCGGCGCTGTCTATATTTAGGCGCTTGTCTGAAGAATGTTCTTACTTTAAGATTCCTTTGATTTCTCAATTTCTTAAAGGACTGACTAATGTATTCCAGCCGTCTTCTTTCCAGGTGCCGATTTGGGATTTGAATTTGGTTTTGAAATTTCTAATGGGTGCTCCGTTTGAACCTTTGCACTCTTGTCCTTTGAGATTATTGTCCTTCAAGACAGTGTTCTTGGTTGCGGTTACTTCCGCTCGCAGAGTGAGGGAATTGCAGGCACTTTCATCTAAGCCGCCCTTTGCTGTATTCCACAAGGACAGGGTTGTACTAAGGGTACGTCCTTCCTTTCTACCTAAGGTAGTATCTGAATTTCATTTGAGCCAGAAAGTGGTTCTTCCTTCTTTCTATCCTCCTCCTCATCCTGGTAAGGAAGAGGAGCGGCTCCATAGATTGGACCCTATGGGAGGTCTAAGCTTTTATATTTCTAGGATGTCCAGGGTCAGAGTGGACGATCAACTCTTTGTAGGGTATGCTGGTCACCGTTTGAGCCAGGCTGTGTCAAAACAGACCTTGTCCAGGTGGATTATCCTCACAATTTCTGAATGTTACCTTTTGGCGGACAAGGACCCTCCGGAAGGTTTGCGGGCTCATTCCACTAGGGCCGAGGCTACGTCCACAGCCCTACAGCAGGGAGTTCCTATAAGGATTATTTGTGATGCAGCCACATGGGCTTCTATCCACACCTTTGTAAAACATTACTCCCTGGATGCGCTCCATGGTCAAGATATGGCCTTTGGAAAGGTGGTTCTTTATTCTGCCATCTTATTGGGTACTCTAAATTATTTTCCCTCCTCCATTTTCTGGTACTGCTTTGGGAGTCTGTCAAAGATGTGGAATACGTTGGAGGACACAATCCATTCGAAGAACAAGTTACTTACCAAACTGGTAACGTTCTTTCGATTGGATGTTCTTCCAACGTATTCCACATCGCCCTCCCAGCCTGCCCCTCTGGAGAATTTCCTATGTGATTGCAGCTTACGTTTCTGCAAGGCTATGTGCAGTCAAGCAGGCATTGTATATGTGCAGGTCACATGTTATGGAGGAAAAAAACATAAACTGACGCTACAGTTGCCGTGCGTCCTATTTATAACATCCGGTGACGTTGCACTCGACGGATGCCTTCGAGTGACATTGATCCGACGCCATCGACGCAGGATGCCCTCTGCCGAAAAAGTTTCCGAAGTACACAGCTGTGGACCTTACATGCCAAAGATGTGGAATACGTTGGAGGAACATCCAATCGAAAGAACATTACCAGTTTGGTAAGTAACTTGTTCTTCTCTGGATTCTTCTCCTGCATATCCCTCATCTCCCCTCCAATCCATCCCCGCTCCGAAAGTCGATGGTTGTTGCGCATCTTCTCTTTTGATGACTTGGCGATGGTCCTTGGTGGCTGTTTTCTGTCTTCTTGCTGCATGTTTGTTCATTTAAAAAAAATATATACATCTTTTCTGACCCTACGAATTGTGGTCTCTTGCACACAGTTGTTCCTTTGGAAGTTTTCTGTTATTTAACTTGGGCTTATTAGACCGTTATCTCTCTGTTTTCCTATGCAACGTGGTGAGCTCGAGAGAAAAGGGGGAAACTGAGGTATGGGGAGTAGTGACCGAATTTATATACGATGCATGATGTCACATCCAGAGCCGACAATCAAGTACTTGGCAAGATGGATCGATAGCCGGGTCGAGGTACACTAGGCCCCCTGTTGAAAAATGTTCTGAAGCAGCAAAGCTGGATGAGATATCTATCACATGAGGAATCTGCAGGAGAAGAATCTATAGAAAATAAAATTACGGTAAGTAATTTCTCCATCTACCAGGTGCAGGACTCTACTTACGTTATAGTTAGTGCCCCTCCCCCAAATGAATCCTGACTGTCCGGGATCCATAAGCAATGACATACATTACTCTATTCATAGAGTAAGAATTTTGTCAAAGATTTTTGAGTCAACATTAATTAAGGTTATATGTCTGTATGAGGAGCATCATTTAGGATCTTTTTCCGGCTAAGTGATCAATGTTACTCCAGCTTCTTTCATTGTGGCCGGTAGGTTCCTACCTTCCCTAACCAAGTTAAAGAACTCAGCTAGGTCCTTTGCCAGCAACTGAATTAGCAACTTATCAAAGTCGACCGTTAGCCCATCTGGTCCTTGTTTGCCTTTATTGCCCTAATGGCCCTAATAACTTAATGCAGGTATATTGGAGAGTCTAAAAAGTCTTTATTGCCCTGCAAAAGCTTCCTTGATTCAACTGTTGTCAAATAGGCAGTTTGGGCTTCCTGGCTAAAGTTGTCTGACTTGTATAACTTTGAATAGAAGTCATAGAGCAGTTCCCGTTTATTCTGATTCCTCTCCCCACTCTACACCCCGACCTTCCACTATTGAATGTATGAAGGGAACAGCTGGCCTATTGTCTGAAGAAATGTGCTAATAGTTTACTGGTTACATCACACAGTTCAAAAAAGGTGTGGGGTACCCTAGGCAAGGCCCGCTTGGACCTCTGTGTCCTAATTAGTTTTAGCTGATTCTTAACTGTTAGCTGCTTAAAGTGACTTCTGGACAGTGCTTCACTATAGATCTCTTCAGCTACTTTGACTTGGCTCACTAACTGGGGCCTCTAATGCGTTTCATCGCAGTAGCGCTGGAAATAGGTTTGTCTCTGGCGACAGCTTTAAGAGCATCCCAGTGGAGACCTTCCACCATGTCATCGGGACGAATGTCACTAAGGTATTTTCAAATTATATTTTTGAGCTTCTCCAAACACAGAAGGTCCCTAAGGATGCCTGTTGGTATTCTCCAATGTTGGGCTTTTCTGCTTTGTTCCCAGTCCTTGATTTTTAGTATAAGCATGCTCCGTCAAGGTGAGATGCTCTATTTCTGACACTAGCACAAATCTGACCATATCCGTTGATATGAATATATAGTCAATCCGAGAAGCCGATGAGTGAACATAACATGTGAAAGTGTATGACCTGTCTGTTGGCTCCTGCAGTGGGATATTTAACAGCTTGGCTCCTGCTTCTGGTGCAAAGAGAATGTGTACCTTGTCCTGGATATTAAATTGGGGGCCAGCATCCAGCGTTTCCAATTCAATCCCATACATTAGAATTGGAGTTACCTTTCCACTGTAGAACTTGAGCAAAGGAACAAGGGTGAATTTACAGTTCCTGTGTAGAATCTATTTCATTTGACTACGCAATTGACTGATTTTCCCACTGAGGTAAGTCTCAATTGCAGACAACGATGGGTTAGCTCTAATTTGAAAGCCCAGATATTTTAGTTCTATCACTAGGGGTAATTTGATGTTGTTAAGGTATCACCTAAAAATGTTCTGACCTACTGTCTTCGCTGATCGTAGTGCCATTATAGCAGTTTTAAAAGGATTGATCAGTAGCTCATTTTCCTTAGCGTTTTTCGCAAATGCGTTAACCGGTCTCTGCAGGCCAATTGCAGTACAGTCTACCAGAACAACGACATCTGCATATCCCAATCCACAGATTTTCTGATCTCCCATCATTGGAGCTACAAATGAGAAGCCCATTAGAAAATTCCACAGATATGCCATAAACAGATTAAAAGGACAGGGCGCAACGATGCAACCCTGTCCTACACCCTTATTCGTAGGAATTCTAGAGGATAAATCCCCCTCCAATCTAAACGCACTTGTATAAAGGTTGATTAATGAAGGTGAATAATTATAGCCAACAGGCCCTGAGGGATGCCCCAATCCCTTAGTTTAGAAACAATCAATCCAGGGCCTGTATAGACATTTTTGTTATAAGATGTTTGCAGCAAGTATCTTTAATTCCATGCCATTCAAAGATGTGGAAGGACCCTTGCGGAAACCTGTTTAGAATTTTGATGTTATATTGGCTTGATCCGCCAAGTCCTCAAGATCTTTAAGGACTAACCTAGTAAATATTTTGCTTTCCACATCCATTAATGCTATAGGTCTATAATTCGCTGGATTCTTAAATATGGGGATTATAAGTGCTGTGCTCCAGGTTGATGGTGTTTTACGAGACCTTAAGATGTTATTAAATAGAGCAAACAGTAAAGAAGACCACAAGCTTGATGATTTGCGTAAGGTCTCATTAGTCGTGCCATTCGGTCCCTCTGCTCTAGATGTTGAGGAATGACAAATGAGATAATCTGATTTTCATCAAACTTCAGGTCCCAAATCTGATCTTTACTAATCGCGCATATACATGGGTTTAGCTTTTATTTGTATACCAAATGCCTTATCCATTCTGATTCATTAATACAATTGGTTTGGGATATTGAGATTTGCTGGGATGGCACATTTATCAAGCTCCAAATGTTTCTGGAGTTAGGTTCAATTACTGCCTTCTGTATGACTTGACCGTCTACATTTAATCTCTCCAGTCTCCACAGTCAAGACCAATTGTGATTTGATATGATATGATAGTTTATTTATATAGCACCTATACACAATGTGTTTCAAAGTGCTTCAAGGGAGGGAACAAGGGAAAATACAATAACATTCTTACAGGCCATGAACAGTAAGGATGTGAAATTAACTATCGTACTCGGCCTGACGACATTTCAGATAGTGGAAGTGCTAAGACATAGATTAGAAGGGAGGGGGAGAGTGGGAAAGATCTGGAAACAGACAGGCGACTACCGTACTAGGCCTGACAACATTTCTGGTAGAGCCGCAGGAAAACAAAAGGGGAGGGAGAGGGATGCAGAAAGGGAGGGAGGAACAAAACAAGTGACTATCGTACTAGGCCTGACAGCATTTCAGATAGTGCTGGAGGGAAGGGGGCAGTAGGGGGATGGGCGAGCGACTGACGAGGTTGCTATCATACTAGGTCCAGGGACAATTCTGATAGAGTAAGTGCATAGAAGAAAGTAAGGGGAGGAGATAGTAAAAGGGAGAGGGGAGGGGAGGAGAGAAGAGAACAGAGAGTAAGCAGTCAAAAAGAGTGGCGAAGCAAGAGGGGAGAGCGAATACAATTGCAGAGTCAGTACTAACACAATGTTGCAAGCCATGATACAAGATGAAGATGGGAACAGAATGATTCAGGGCCACCATGAGTACAAGATGCAAAGGAAGTCCAGCATGAGAGTTAAGAAAGGGTGACGCAACGTGAATCAATGAAGTCTATAAAAGTAAAATCCAGCATTGGCCACAAGACGGTGATGGTGAAATCAGAATGTATCAGGACAGACTCCTGTGTACAGGAAGGGGGGGGGGCACAAGAGAACAACACAGGGGGACCAGAGAGGGTGGGGATGGCCAGTGGGGACAGAGGGTGTAAACACATGTTGGTGCATGCTTACCTGCTGTCTTAGCAGGGGGTTGGACCCTGGATCCTCCTGGTCCCAATAGGAATTGCCCTTTTCTTTGACTGCCCTTCACTATGGACGCCCGGGCGAGAGAAGCCCTTGATCTAAGAGTTAAGAGCAGGAAGGAAGAGGCATGGCTATGAAGGTGGGTGGTGCTTAGGCCAAGTGACCTAGATCCACTTACACCTGCTCCCCAGCTCCAAAGGAAAAGAGGCTGGAGGGCTTCTTAAGTAGGGAAAAGAGCGGCAACCAGGAAGGCACCAGGTGGGCGGGACTTAGGCTAGGTGACCTAGATCAACTTACACCTGCTCCCCAGCTGCAACGGAAAAGAGGCTGGAGGGCTCCTTAAGTAGGGAAAAGAGCGGCAAGCAGGAAGGCACCAGGTGGGTGGGGGCTTGCTAAGTGGTGAAAAAGAGCAGCAACCAGGAAGGCACCAGGTGGGCGGGGCTTAGGCCAGGTGATCTAGATCCACTTACACCTGCTCCCCTGCTTCAAAGAAAGAGGCTGGAGGGCTCCTTAAATAGGGAAAAGAGCGGCGAGCAGAAAGGCACCAGGTGGGCGGGGCTTGCTAAGTGGTGAAAAAGAGCAGCAACCAGGAAGGCACCCGGGACTTAGGCCAGGTGACCTAGATCCACTTACACCTGCTCCCCAGCTGCGACTTAGGCCAGGTGCCCCTTAATTTTTTGCCCAATATGTCTGGCGGTCCACCTTCTATTAGTACCCTACGTATATCTTGGCGTAATTTACTTTTTCGATCAGCTGTTACTTGATCATATCTATGCGGATGGTTTACAGGCACAAATTCCTTTTTTGAATTGTAGTATCTAGTTTCCAGAGGGACTCAGCGAATGATCTGAGATTAATCAAGGATTGAATCAGGTTATTATGAAAACCTTTCATTTCGGTGTCCAGTTTATTTAGGTGTGTACCGTTTTGCCTAAATTTGAGAATCTGATTACCATCTTGATTAATCATAATGGGACTATTGTAAGTGTCTTTTCCCCGCTTTTACTCTCTGGAAGTCAAAAGATGTTGAAATAGGGATATGATCACTTGAACTCTGTCCACTACTTTACATTCTTTGCAATGTGCGAACAGATGGTCAGATATTATTATATAATCAATAGTTGATGACATATCTCCTCTCCTCCAGGTTTTGGCTGCAGGAATGTCTCCCTATATGGAGCCATTTGCTATGTGCAGGCTCAAATCTTCAAAGAAATGTGTCCACAAACTGCCATTTTTGACTGAAGTGGCCCCGTCTGTCTCCCCCAGTCCTTTCCTTAGACAGTCAGCATTTAGATCTCCTACTAAAAGAATATTATCATCTGGATGATCTATACGGATATGCGACAATAGATCAGACAGGTCCTCCAAAAAGTCTACCAGATTTGAATGGGTGGTGCGCCAGTTAAGACTTATGATAACCCATGGAGTCTGAGAAAGAGCATTTAAGTCAGGAGACAAGAACAACCTTGCTGCAAGAATTCCTGCCTTTCTGATGGTAGATCTTCTATAGAGGTTATACAGGAATTGCGTATCATTATAAGCATACCTCCAGAAGGTCTGCCCACGTTTGATTGTAACGCCTCTTGGTGCAAGGATGTAAAACCATCTAGTTGTAAGGCTACCAAGAGCCATGTCTCATGTAATCAAATGATATCATGATCGTCAAAGATGTAACTCAACCTCTGCTCCCTAAATGAGCTGGAGCCCCGCATATTCCACTGACAAGCCTTAAACACCCATCTACTAGAGGAAATCATCCGCCTCAGATAACTTTTGGAATACTTGTGTGATGATTCCTGGGAGGAGATCCTAGATCTTCTTTTTGTTGACAATCTCTGCTCGGTATACCGCCCATTTTCTCTCATCATCTTTCCACCCCTTAGTGTGTCCCCTTGATGAAAGGGACCCACTGATTGAGATGCAGCTTGGGCCTTGATCAATGCAGTGTTATGATCTCCATCGTCGGATAAATCAAAGAAACCTCCAGTCCTACTTTCCTCAATTCCACTCCTGCATTCAGTAGTACTTTAACACCCAAATGCGTCTTCATTACCACTTGCGCCACAGACGTTGAGTGATCTTGCGGAAAACATATTCAGTCATTGTCCAGCGTGGATAAGAGATACAGCTCTGGATTTTGTTTAGTAAGGGACAGGATGGTTCCTCTATTGAGGCTCCCCTGATCCTTCTTAGGTTTGTCCTCTTCAGCCACACTCTCAGTATTGCAAATGGATTCACAGTTATTTCCGGTCTCACTTGGTCCTCCTTAGACTTGTCACTCCCCTCCTGTGTACCTCCACTGAGGTTCATAGAATTCGATGTGAGATCTGTTAGAATTCCATTAGGTCCTATGACCTGGTCATTGGTCTGATTGATCCCAGCACCAGAGGGTACTAATACCGGTCCTACACTTTCTTTATCCCCCTGATTTCCATTGTCCACTTTTGGGCACTGAATCACTTGTGCTTTATTTTTCAAGAGTATTTGAGCCAATGTGAGTGTTTTCTTAACCTCCCCTATCGGATCTTCCATTTGGAGGCCAATACTGACTTTCTTGATCCTTTGGTCTGCGCATTATGATTCTGAAATTAAGGAAGATTTTTCAATGACAGCTTGTGGTATTTGTATGGATTACTTTGGTTTTTTTTTTTTCGCCAGATTCGACTTTGAGTTCTCTCCAGAACTTTTTTCTGCCATTTTATTCAGGGCCTTAAAAAACGTCCCTTTCCCTGATATCTTTCGTTTACCCTGTTTCTTATTTTTGGTTGTCTGTGGCTGTGTAGTAGGGATAAAATTGTCCTGATTCAAGGTGTTCTTTGGTTTGCCTCCTTTGACTTTTGAGTCTTTTTCCTCTGTTTGTTACTGATATCAGTCTTTGATTTTACATCCTTTTGTGCTGCTGGATCAGAAGCTAGACCATTCGATGTCTCTGCTAAGTCACTTCACTTCACTCAATGTCCTGCTAGTATCCTGTTATTGTCATTTCCAGTCAAAATCTTATCCTCTATCTGAGGATTGAGTAATGTGGGGGAGCCCAGAGTATCATCGTCCCCTAATTGTGCCAATCTAATAAATTCCTCCAATGTTGATTGAGAGAGGGGGGTATCCTCTAATGGGCAGAATTCTAGTGGCACAACCGGATTGGAACCTTTGAGATAATTAAAGGCGTCCCCCAGGTTTTTGAGTTCTGTTTTAAGTAGGTCAAGATCATGGTCAAACTTAACCATATATGCCTTGATTTCTTTTCCCGTTGCTATATTCTGGTCACTCTCCTCCTTCAAGAGCAGTATGTTTTTTACAACTTTATTAGGCCTTTTGAGCCTAACATTGCCGATTCCCACGTTCCCACCTCCTTGGTAAGTTCCAGTAGCATTCCAGAGTGGGATTGTTCTTCCGTCTTCAGGAGTTCAAACACACTTACCAGACAGTTTAAAACAAAGCTCAAGGCTGATGATGTGGAATCTGAGGACGCCTTACACCGATCAATAGAGCTTTGTTCACCGTTGGGTGTATCCGTGAGGTCAACCCTATCTCTCTGATCACCTCATAGGGGTATCAGGGCAGAGGGTTCCAGCAAATCCCCTAGCCCCTCCCCATTGTCCATTACCTGCCCTGAACCCTCCACTCCAGTCCTCCTATCGAATAAGGGACTCTATAAGGTTAATTTCTTCCACCACACCAGCAATATCCGCCGTTGAATAGTCCCAATCTGAAATGTCACCAACCGCACTTTCACAAAGTGCTCTTTTCGTGATGTTACCCTTGGAAATAGTTTTATTTAATGGATTAGGTTGATAAAGTATGGTCCAGATTGTTCCGCAGGATTTTAGACATTTGGTACACAGGGGGACAGGGACTTGAGGATACAATTTCCATAGTGTGGCTGGTGTCCAGGTCAGGAGAATCCTCATTCTGTGCATGATGGATTATAGGATTAGTAGAGCTGTTAACTTCCTGGCTCCCTGACCCCGGCATAATATCCAACTCTGGTGCCTTCAAGTCTCTCCAGATGGCACCTCCTCCTGTGCCACTACGCAAATTACAGTACACTTACTCCCAACTTTGACAAAGACTGTAGCAAAGACTTATCAGTCTGCCAGAGTTTGTTTGCACCTATTCACTCAGCTGCTCTCAATATATATAAGTATGTTCAGAGAGTTTTGTGAAAGTATGGGTCTGATTGCAAGTATGTGAAAGTAAGGGACTGTTACAGATTTATTAAAAACAATCCATTTCATGTCCGCACTGGAGCCCGTCCCACAAACAAGCGACTCAGTTTCCTGCTGGAATATGAGTAATAAATATCTAGGGAATAGACTGCTGTGTGCAACTTGAAGTTTAGATTACACAGACCACGAACAAACAAATAGACCTAGCAGCGAAGCGAGTCTTTAACATCATATACCGTGGGTAAGTGTAGTTTACCGGCATAAATTATTTTCGCAATGTCTGTATGTGGCTTCCACAAGACCTTCCGATCCGTCCTGCGGGAAGATATATTGTTGCCAATGCCTCAATTCCTTCAGTTCCAAACGGAAACACACTCGTCCACACTCGCTTCCTGGATGTGATTTTATAGAATTAGGACTGTCTCTCCAAACGCCGGCAAAGACAGTCTCCTGTGAAGGATAGTGTTACCACACCGCAACACACTAATCCGCACTACAACTCTCTGCCCTGTCGATCTTGACCGCTTCTTGAGCGCAGTTAGTGAGGACCTGCATAATCAGCTGTCAAACACATCCTTCGATGTAGTCCCCCTCCTGAAGAAATAGAATTTCCAGGTTATCCCTCCTTGCCCTATTTACGAGATTCTCGCATTTAGATTTCAGAACGTCAGTAGTGCCACTTAGCTCAGCCATACAGTCCTGTACCTCTCTTAGCTGGGTCTCCAGAGCAGTCAGGCACCACTCACGCTGGTCCACCCACCCCCCGAAACTCCGCTATCTCCTTTTTGTTTTCCACAATCGACTCCAGCTACTTTTTATATAATTCAGTGATCTCTGAGTGGAGGGTGTCTTTAATATCCCCTTTAAGGGTATCTAGGGAGCGGATTTGGAAGTCTGGTGTTAACACGGCAGAGTCCTTCCAGATCCATGCCCTCCTTTTCTCAAGGCAATGCTTCTTGTTTGGCTTAGCTCTTCGGGCAGGCTTTTACATACTGGATCACAGTGGGGTGGCAAAGAAGGGAGCCTATAGTCTCCAGGCCCCACCCTCCTGTGACATCAGTTGCATGGGGCACCAGCAGCCCTCCCAGACCCCTCATGCTAGCAGGCCCCCAAGGGCATCCAGCAGTCTCTCTTTCCCCCTCTTTACTCTGAAGAGCCAGGAATGAGACACAGAGACAGAGTACTCATGGTCTCTGCCATAAACGTTTATTAAATAATACAAGTGTTGGGAAATACCTCACTGTCCCTAACCTAGAAGGTATCCCAAGTCCTTCTGACATTCAACGTAATACCAAAAATCCTAAGGGCATGAATCGTCCTTGTGATTCTCTTACTCACACAATAATACCTGGTATGCACCCTGCCAATTTGGGTGCGGATCCCAGACTCACAAAACACCTGGTATACTCTCCTGCCAGGTTCCTCTTCACAATCACTGTAATTCACTTCACCCATTTGGCTTTGCCTGGTACACTCTCCTGCCTGGACGTTATTTATGTAGTTCACTTTATACACACTTGCTTTCTCCTGCCAGTTCTTTTAATATTCATTGCATTTCAGTCTTTTCTGCCACACTGTTTTTCCCACATGTATTTTATTATGTGGCTACGGGTCCCAGGCCCTTTTCCATTGACTTCTGGTCTTGTAATTAAATGACCCAGGGGCCCTATAATCCTGCTCAGTCTTCCCCCAGCTCTCACTGTTTTCCCCTTCGGTACATCCTCCAAAGCATTCCAGTGGCCCTGTCCCTCTCCACGGGCTCACTAGTTCCAAGCAGCGGCTTCAGGGTCCCTCGCATTGCCCATGTCTGTCTGCGGCTTGTCGTTGGGTCTGCCAAGCGCTTTGTTCACTCATCAGCATCCACCACGCCTACGGGTCCCCTTGCCAGCTTCTTCTCTTGTCGGCGTCTTTGTGGTAGAGCTTCGACCCGTGCACTTCGCTGGACAATGTTCCCAGGCCTTCAATGACCCGGCAAGACCGTCTGCTTCCTCTTGCTGCTCCAAACTGCGTTGGAGGCAGTGTGTCTCCTGCGCCGCCAGCCACTGTCATCCCGTTCTCTCTCCTCAGCTGTTCTCACCCCAGCCGGGTAAGAAGACGAACGCCATGCTTCTTTGCCCAGCATGGTTTTAAACTATGATGGGCCAATCGCATACTTCAGCCACCAGAGTGCTGGCCTTGGTTCGCATTAGAAGTAATCATCAGTGATCCTTGCCTCTTCCTCGACTCAGTTGTTTTATTTGCTCTCTGATATTGAGGAATGCTGGCATTAAAATTGTGTATTTGTTGAGGAGGAGGATGGCAGCATGTCATTAGGGCATAAGGAATGGAGGGAATATCCATAAAAGTGAAAGGGGGGGGGTATTGTCTCTCACCTGATGATGTAATGTCATCCCCCCGGGGGTCGCCTCCCCCCATGTGGTCCTCCCTCAAATAGCCGCCCCTAGGGTCAGGATCAGGGAGCGGTTGCTGTCCCCTGGCCACACAAGGAGAGGCTATATCAGGGAAAGGACTGATGACATCATCAAATTCATCACATTACTTGGATTGGTAGGCCTGCACTGCCTCTACCAGCGCATTTCCGTTGCACCTCTCTGCACCTCGATCCGCTCACGTTGTGGAGAGTGAGGTAATGCAGCCAACTTGAAGTAGCACCTTCCCGCTCATTCCGACCTGGTGCCTCACCAGCCACACCACCTCATCGCTCCTGCTTGCCACCACCTCGCAGTTGGCCCGGTTCCCTACAGGCTTTCTGCAGTTCAGCCACCCCCCTGGGCTTATGGGCGCCCATGACTCCACCTCAGTTTCTACCTGCTCCGGGAACGCGGCCAGCAGCGAGTGACACTGGGCCAGCCAAAGCTGCTGTCCCTCCAACGGCCCCCAGAGCCTTTCACACGGCTGCTCCGATCGCGGCCTCCATCTTGGGACATGGGTTTCAGCGGCCCAGTGCCAAAGTGCCTGAAGCCCGTACTCCCACCGGCTCCGACTAACACCACTGCCTCTCCGGGACTCTCAGCTGCTGCAGCAGCTATTTCTGTAGCACTGCCTTCACTTAGTGTTATTTCATAAGTAGAATGCCGGCTGGAGGTCCGAACAGGTCCGGAACGAGCGTCCTACACCTCTGGGCGGTGTCCACCCCTGTGTAAGGGCTTTTTACATAGTGTACTTAACACTCTGAATGGGGCCTTAAAAATATCTATATGCAACTCTCTTAGATGCTAGAGAAAATAACAAAATACAACAGCTAAATTGTTGCATATTTGATATTTAGAAAGTAAGAGTTCTTATCTTGATTTTGAAGGGCAGATGCCATTAACCTGCATAAATGGCTACTGTGGAGATTTTCATGGTAATAAGGCTTTCGAATTTATAACTTACATTTTATATGAAGTTCTTATTGAACATTTTAACTTCAGACTGCTACAGTATTTTTTTGTTTCCCTTTAGATGTCCTGTGGCTTCAAACACTCAGCGGTGGTGACTGCTGATGGAAAACTCTTTACATTTGGGAACGGTGACTATGGTCGATTGGGACTTGGGAACACTTCCAACAAGAAACTGCCTGAGAGAGTATCAGCACTTGAGGGCTACCAGATTGGGCAGGTATGAAAGACTTCATTCTTTTTTTGTCTTAATATTTTATTTCTTTTCATAGAACAAAAAGTATCCAGTCCAACCCACGGACTATTGGCTGTGCAGGGTAGTACCGCCCTTCCCCACTAATCCCTTGCCCCAGTCCAGTTCCTGCAATATCCACTATGCCACTACACTACATGGCAATGAAATTGAGATGAGCTTAGACCATATGCCCTCATATAGTTTCATATTTTTTTTTTGTCTCTTCAGTATAACTCTCGACCAGTGATGTCCTACTCAAGTTTTGAACCCATTTCATTTTCGTAGAATGGCCCATAGACATCTACACCCAAGTATCAGCTTTTTATTTTCTTTCCTGGAATGGTTTGATAGACCCTGCCTTTTAATGATCTGTGGGTATTGGATGGACATTAGTTGGCGAAATTCACTAAACAAAATGTTCTACATGATTAGTTGCAATATGAGTGCTTACTGGCTGTCTGTCAAAGCTGCTGAATCTAATGTATTGCTGTGGCTGGTTTAATTTTCGCATGCTTACCTCTGCTGTTCCCCAAGCCACGCCACTCCTTTGCACACTCCATCTCAATACTGTTGACTTCTCTTTCCCCTTAACTGATTCTCTTGACACATTCTCATGCCCTTTGCTACATCCAATTATCTGTTCCATTCGCTACCCCTCCTGTGCCACCCGGATTCCCTGTGCACACATTTACCTCTGTCCCACCAGCTTCTTCTGTTTTTTTGAATGCGCTGCTATGTCACCACTCTGATTCTTACGTCCGGATTGCAGAGGAAAACATTTTCTTTTCAGTATTTTATCATGTTGTACTGTAAGGGTGCAGAAGTAAGGCTCAGACATAAAGATGACGTATATTTGTTAGGCAGAATTCTCTGTAAGGCTAATTTCCCAAACCTAGTGAGTCCCCCAGCAGCTTTGCTGGATTTTTGGGGTTTATTTTTTTCTCTCCTGCTAAGAGTGAAATTCTTTTACTCCCACTCTTAGGCATGATTTGAGGTGTTCCTTTAACTTTCCATGTGTTTTATGGGCTATGGGGTGTTTTACTCTATAGGGTCTCGTGTTTTTTTATGTGGGTTACACAGCACCCTCTGTGCCGTAACCCAGGGGTGTCGTAGCGACCCCCCAACATAGACTCCATACCCTGGGACTGACTACTGTCTCCCAGGGCATGTAAAGTCACCATTGGCTTTACTAGTCCCAAATTATGAACAGAAACCAGTACAAACCATCATATTGTGGACGTACTGGTCGGGGCAATTCGATTGCCCCGGGGTCTGTTGTTCGAGGGGGCACGTCTCCGTCCCCCTTATCGAGTTTTGGCTGATGGCAGTGGATACTACTTTTTATATTCGACCGCAAATATATCCCTATGGGATTTTCCCATTGTTCGAGGCTACCAACTTTAATTATTTAATTCTTATAGCCTCGAACATACCGCCGGTTTATTTATTTAATATTAATTCACCCGTTGGTATTTTTTGCCAGAGCTCGATTCTAAAAATGGCATTTGTGTTCTCTTCTGTGACTCCAACCAAAGTCGAGCCCTTTGTTCCACTTTTTGGCTGGCTTCTCCACAGAAGCCTCCAAAAGTGGTGCCACTCTGTCTGGGTACCACAGGGGGTGTGGGAGGGGGTTTAGGCACCCTGGACTGAGTTGTCTTGGTAACTCAAGTCGCACTCTTGTGTGATTGGCCCAAGTGGTGAGCCGGCCGGCTCACCACTTAGCATGTTTGATTGACAGCTAGGCTGAGTGAATGGGGGTGTGCTGCATAAAAGCAGGGCTTTGGGGACTGGAACTTCAGAAGTCGCCACAGGACCTAAGAATCCGAGGAGGGAGAAGCTGAGCCGACCTGCAACGACGACACCACCGGTGGAGCCCTGCTGAACCGTCTCACCACTTTTCCCGACAACAGAGGAGATCTCCAGTCCGCAGAGTCTTTTTCCTTTGACTGGTGGGGATAACCAGTTATACCTTCTTTTCACCTTCCTGGAGCATCTCGTGGCCACCTTGCCCGTGCCAAGCACCCCGGCAACCGGAATACCACGGTTGACCACTACCGCGAAGAGAAGGGTAGTGCCTTTTAACCAGAGAACTCTGCGGCTGGTTTCTTCCCTGGCAGTGCAACGACCTTCATCTTTCCTCCACGGCGAGACCTCTTCTTCCTCTGGACGAAACACCAACTTGCACCTGCTGCCAGGAACAACTGCCCCCGCTGGAGCTTCCTTCACACTTAAGGTACTGTGTCCCGCCTGCCTTCCCTTGCGACAGATCGTTCGGGGTGACAGTAAAGCCTTGACTTTCTAACCTGGGCTGGCCTGGGGCAAACTAGCTAACGTTTCCTGACTTTAATTTCATCCTTTTTGTGCGAAGTATCTACAAAGACTCTTTGGGCATAACCCCCTGTGAACCTGGACCCCTTCTGCTTGCTCTCTCCAAGAGTGGGCCTTGCAATTGACTTCCTTGCTCTCCAGTAGAACTCTGCCTATCCTGCCTTAGTGTGGTTCTTTGAAAAAGTATTGAAACTTGTGTGCTTCTTTAACTCTGCCTTTTTCCCTCCCTTTCTTTACAACTTATTAGACTGTCATCTTATGTTAAGCGCTCACCTCTGTCTGCAAATAAGTGGTGTTTCTCTCTAAGACTTGTCTAATAAGTGAATAGGGTTGTATATATATGATAGTGACTGTGTGTTGAATTTACTTACCTCGTTTTTGCTAGTGAAAATCACAAGTGTTTTTAAATAAATAATTATATACTTTTACACCAAAGCTCTGGTCAGTGTTTGTTTGTGCTACTGTGTCTCTGTGCCTATTGTGTATACTCTGCATACTGCCCAACTCTTCTTGAGGGAAGTCTGACTGCTCAGCCACAGCTACCAAGTGTATCTGTGTGGTACAGACTGCTGCCAAGTGGGTTTACTGCCAAACACCTGTAGTCTTAAATCTCTTGCAGTGGTCCCTAAGGGAACTGCACAGGTTTCTGCCTAACACTATTTGGTTATAAACTTTCATTAACCAGTAAAAGGGTTGGAAAAAAGACCTCTGTCCCTTAAGCTAAGAGGGGTTTCCCTGCCTCAAAGAAATCGAAAGAAAATGTCAGGATGTCAAATACACAGTCACGACCGTGCCCAAAAACCCTGCTTCTGACCCTAACACTAATAACTTAAATCTAATGTGCAAGGATGTAATAATCACAACTAAAGTGTTGTGGACAGTTCGTGCCACCAGAAAGTTCCCAGTGTCTCTGGTTCTTAACCAACAAAACAAGTGTTCTACAATGTTATATTCCAATGACAAGGGTTTGGCTCCTTTCCCCTGAATTTTCCAAGCTTTTCTCAAAAGTTGCACGATGAAAGTTGCCAGCTTTCCCGTGAACACTTGTGTGTCAAACGGACCCCAGGAAATTGTTAACTAGTCTCTATTATTATCTTCCTTATTTTACCTGACATGTCCCAACACAAGGGTCATGGAAAGTCAGTCAATTACTGATAACTACACACACCTGATTTCATCACATTTCCCCACACAGATAAAAGGCAAAGCACGAAAGCACACTCTGAGCAAGGCTACACGCACGAGGAAGCAGCTATTCCAGAACTGCAGTTTTTTTTTTAAAACTTTATTTTTCGGTTATTCATAAACAAACAAAAAAACAGACTGCACCAATAGGGTGCAGTTCACAAAATTATGTTCAAGACTGCAGAACACTTGACTTTAGTTCCTTTGACCAGTAATGACTATACATTCTTAGCAAATTGTCCTCTGTGCGTCAGCCAGATTCTTCACTTGATGCAGGCTTAGATGAGTTGCGCCCCTGTGGTTTGAGAGGGCTGTGGTTGAGAGTCGGTGTTGGCTGCGTTGGAAAGCAGATATGCGACAAATGGGCCCCAGATATCGGGGGGGGGGCGTGCGTGGAGGGGCAAGGTTCTTATGAATTCAGTGTCCATGTCTTGGCAATAAGTGATGTCTTTTTTTCCATGCTGCTAATGTGGGAAGGGGGCCCCGACCCCATGACAATGCGATCCTCCTGCATGCTAGCACCAGGAGGAGGGCCACCAGTCTCCTCAATGGAGGTTGCAAGTATTTAGTCAAACTCAGAAGTGCGATGGTCGGCTGTGGAGCAAGTTCCTCTCCCACCACTTCTGCCATTACCTGTAGGATTGATGACCAGACCCGGGCAATCCCAGGACACTTCCAGGCGAGATGGATAAAGTCGGCATCAGGGCCTCCGCATCTTTCACACTGAGCAGATGCTTCGGGTGGTGGTGTTGTTTTTTGGCAGGGGTGTAGTAGGTTTGATGTACGAAGTTGAAGTGGATTTGTTTTAGGCAGGTATTCAAAGCTACTTTCTGCGTTTGACGAAAGAATGTAGGACTAATCGTCTTCTGGTATAGATGATTGGAGGGCTATCTCCCAACATCGCTGTGTACGTGTATTGGTGGTCCTCGTATCTATCTGCAGTGATTTGTAAATTATGGACACTTGTCTCCCCTCGCCCCTTGCTTGGATCATGTTGTGTAATAGAGCCCATGTCGTTGGTTCCTTGGAAAATGACGGGAACTGGGCCTGTAGGGTGTGACGCAGCCTGAAGTAGATAAATATATCGAGGGAAGTGTTGCCTCCTCTTTTTTTGGCCATCTGAGGGGTAACAAACATTCCTTCAGGGAATAGGTCACCTATAGATTGGATGTCGATTTTGTTGAGCCAGATATGAAATACCTTTTCACTTGTCAGGGGTATACCGGGAATAAACTTGATTGGTGGCAGGGGGGAATACCTCATGTGGATTTCATATTTGTGGGCGATTGTTTTCCAGATGGCGTAAGTGGAGAGAACTGTATTCATCGTGTTGTGTGGAACTGGCAGATTACTGAGAATAACGGCTCTTAAAAGTTTCAGTGAGGCTAAGGCGCGTTCGACCTGAACATGTGGGTGTATGAAGTGTATGGTGTACCAGTGGCTTAAGAATTGAGCCTGTGCGGCCCAGTAGTATTTTTCGAAATCTGGATGTGCAAGGCCTCCTTGTGATATTGGTAGTGTCAGTGTTGTGTAGGCAACTCTTGCCGGTTTCCCGGCCCATATTAGTTCAAGGATAGTGCTTTTAATTTTTGGGAAAAATGAGCGTGGCAGTAGAAGGGGTATGTTTGTGAATAAATACAGAAGTTTGGGAAGAATCACTATTTTGGTCAGTGATATCCATCCCCATAGCGTTAGTGGGAGGGATTTCCATCTCTGAATGCGTTCCTGAAGGGAGTCTACTGTCTTGCCATAGTTGTCTTTAAATATTTCATTATAGTTTAGTGACATCAAGATGCTGAGATACCGGACTTTGGAACATTCCCATTTTAGTCCGTGATCATCAGTGAACTTGGGAGTATTCGTGTCAATGGGAATATCACTGATTTGGAGTGATTCGTTTTAAGGCCTGAGAAGTTGCTGAACTTGATCACCTCTCACATTATCGGGTTAAGGTTTGTCTGGGGATCGTTGACAAATGGCATGACATCATCGGTGTAGAGAGAGACTACTAATCCATGCGGGCCTAAAGTGAGGCCTCTATCGATTCGGTGGGATCTTAGTCTGGAAGCTAGGGGTTCCATTACTAAAGCAAAGATGAGGGCCGACAGGGGGCATCCCTGCCCGGTACCATGCTCCAATCTGATATGGGTGGATTTCTTGTTACCTAGGGTAATGTATGATCGGGGATCCTTATAAAGTAGTGAGATCATTTTGAGAAAGAATTTCCCCAGGCCCATTGTGTGAGTGTCGCAAAAAGGTACGGCCACTTCACGGAATCAAATGCCTTCTCGGCATCTAGTAGGACGACGATTGCTTGTTGTGTTGGATCAAGTGCTGCTATGACGCCAAATAGCCGTCGGATGCCATAGGTGGTGCTGCGCCCGGGGATAAAGCCAGCCTGGTCCACCAGTACTAGAGCAGGCATCAGGGGGAGGAGGCGTGTTGCTAAAATTTTTGCCAGGATCTTATTATCTAGATTAATTAGAGATTGGCCTATCGGAGGCGCAGTCTTCTTGGGGCTTGCCCGGTTTGTGTATCAGGAATACATTGGCTTCTCGAAGTGTGGGAGGAAGGATTGAGGTTCTAGAGTTTCTTCGTATACTCGAAGGAGTAATGGCGCTATGATAGTGACCTGTGCTTTAGAGAATATCGCCTGTAAGGCCATCGGGCCCTGGGGCCTTGGTGTTCGGGAGCGATTTAATTGCTTCTGCTATTTCTTCAGTTGAGATGGGTGTGTTTAATGGTTCGCAGAGTTCTTGCTCTACCCAATACAGTTCAGTGTCGTGGAGATATTCTTGCAGTAATTTGGGGCTGGTGTTATTTTTGGAGCTATACAGATCTTGGTAGAAATCGTGGAATGTATTTACTATTTCCTCTTCAGTATATACTAGCTTCCCTTGAGCGTCCCGGACGCATTCCACCCGGGCTGGTGTTTGGTCAGTTCTTAACAGGCAGTCTAGGAGTGCTCCGGGTTTTTGACCCTCGCCGTACTGTCGGATCTGGTGTCTTCTTCCTAAAAACTTCAGTTCGCGTTCAGCTGATTCGTGGAATTCCGTAGTTCCTCCTTCAGGTCGCCTTGAGTCTGTGGATCTTGAGACGTAGTGTATCTACATTCGAGCTCCTTCACCAGTTGTTCGCTGTTTGTCAATTCCCGACTTATTAGTTTCAGAATGCCGTTTTCTTTTGCCAAACATACGCCGCGCACATAGCATTTCAGTGTTTCCCACAGAATACCAGGGGAGCTCAACGAGTCTTGGTTGATTTCTACAAAAGTGGTGATCTCTTGCAAAAGTTTGAATGCAAAAACGGCATCCGAGAGTGAGCCTGTTTTGAATTTCCAGGTGTGGGGTGTCTCCTTCGTGTTGGGCAGTGCGAATTCCAGTGTCACCATAGAGTGGTCAGAGATGGAGCGAGGTAGAATCTGACAGGGTCCCCAACTGTAGGGGCTCTGAGTCGATGTCATGAAGTAATCGATGCGAGAGCTGGTGTTGTGGACGGCTGAGTGGAACGTGTATTCGTGTGTATCGTGGTGAATATGCCTCCAGATATCGGACAGTTCAAATACTTGGCATATCTCGGACACCTATTGGCTCGCCTTGGAGGATTTGCTGGTTGTGTTGTGGGATTTGTCAATGCTGGGGTCCAGTAGGGTGTTGAGGTCAGCGCCCCAGAGGATTGTTGCTGGCGTAAGCGTTCCAAGCTGGGACATGACCCAATTTAAGTTATTCGGTCTGTCCGTGTTGGGACCGTAAGAGTTTACTAAAACTATTTATTTCCCCGCAAGTAACCCTCTGACCAAAAGAGCCCTTCCCTCTGAGTCTTTCTTTGATTCGATTAAGCTGAAGTTAGCCTTCCTATCGATCAGTATCGCGACCCCTCTTGCAAAGGATGAGTATGAAGAGAAACATCTATGATAGCCCCATGATCGGGCCCAGTGTTGTTCAGCAGTTGGCAAAAGGTGGGTTTCTTGTAGCATGGCAATATTGATCTTGTGTCTCCTGAGGTATTGAAGGACCCTTCAGAGTTTAGTTGGTTGGTTGACGCCCCTAATGTTCCAGGTGGCTATTTTCAGTGACTCCATTGGGAATGGTTAGGAGAAGACCCTCGGGTGTTGTATGATCGCCGGATTCGGGCGATACTTGGTGTGGGAGAGAAAGTGTTGGTGATTTTGGCCGTCCTGACGAGGGTGTATAGTGAGGGAAGGTGGTAAGGCTGAGCCTGGTTAAAAGACTGCGGATGTTGATATATGCAGAGTAGAAGCAGTCGACGTCTGATCTCAATGAGGCGGGAACATTCGGTAGTCCTGCAGTGGAACGTTGGTGAACAATCCTAGGTAATTTAGTGTAATTAACTTCCCTCCCCTGCGTGGACAACCCCCAACTGTCCCATGGGAAACCCACCCTTGAGAACAGAACTGTGAACATTGCTCTGCTAGGGGAGCTAGTAGCCCGCCAAGTGGGGAAAAGGCTCCCTCTTACAATAGGATTTCATTCCTGTGGTGATTCTCATATATGAGGTCAGAGGTGAGCTGACACCTCCAATTTTATTGCTGGTGTCGTGGGTTACGGTGGGTCTCTTCGCCGGCCCCGGTCTAGATAATCGCTGGCTTCCACTGGGGTATTAAAAATTGAGCCTTCCCCTCGTGTTGGATTCAGAGTTTCGCCGGGAATAGCATAGAATAGAGGATTTGATTATCTTGTAGTTTCCGCTTAACCGTTGTGTATGATCTCCTCTGCGCCTGGACTGCTGGGGAGAAGTCTGGGAAGAATTGGATCGGGTCGCTGTCGTATTGAAGTTTCCCTCTATCTCTGGCGTCTTGAGTATTGCATCGTGGTCTTTATAGTTTAATAGCTTTGCTATGATCGGTCGAGGGTTTGTGCCTGGGGCTGGTCTAGCGTTTGGAATCCTGTGCGCTCTTTCTTTCACGAATAGCTGAGACAAATTTTCTTTTCCAAATAGTTCTTTACACATCTGTTCGACATGCTCCTCCATTTTACCCTGAAGCTGTTGCTCTCTGACCCCGATGATTGGTTTCTAGCGCGGAGTCTCTGGAGGTCAGCGTTGCTGTACCATCGTCTAAGTCGGATACGCGCTGCTCGACAGTGTCCAGTCTGTCTGCATGTTTGTCGAGACAATGTTGGAGTTGGTCTACCTTAGACGATAGGGTGTCTAACATGCTCCCCAGGCCACTGATACCGGCTTTTAACTCCATCAGGATCTCTCTAATATCGAATTGTGGGGTCTGCTACTCCGCCTGCGCCACGTCAGGTGTTGGTGATTCCGATCTGTTGCTGGATGGGGGTTTATTCGAGGAACTGGCTTCAAAGCTCAGGTTTTTTTTGGGACTTATCTGTTTTCCCCATAGCTGCCTCAGATGTTTCCTATGGGATAGTTCAAGGTCTTGAATATCGCTACTGATGGCAGTACTCGGGCGTGCTCAGACTCCAGAGGCACTTTGCTGTTGTTATCGGAGGTTCTATGCAGTCTGTTTGGTGATTGTTGCTGGATACAGCAGAGAGGGAACAGCCACGGGGTCGTACAGTGTTTTGAACTGGTTGGATTGTGTCGGCGTGCCTCTGACAGTGTCTCCGTGACAGCAGCTGGTATGGTGAAGTAGCGTGACTTTTGGGGGGGGGGGGCCTTGAGCAACGTTTCGGCTTGGTCTGTACTTTTAATGCTGCTGCGATCTCAAGGGAGTGTTATTAGCCTGTCTAGTGGTTCCCCCTCTCAGCTGTGCTGATTAGCGACTCTGAGGTTTGTGTTGAAACTTGCCTTGTCTCAACTCGCTGTGAGGCGTGGGCGCTGAGCTCACGTGAAGGAGACCAGGGTACTTGGGAGCTTATGTCTCCTGTATTTAGAAAATGTGACTGTGGAGAGTGGCTGCTGGTTTATGGTTATGGGTTTTGGTGGTTTTGACGAGCCAGTCCGATGTAGGCTGCTGTTGAGTTGCCTCAGGGATTGGGTGCAGTGGCTATTGTCACGACCCTCACCCCGAAGCCCCCCGCGGCCTACCCATGGGCCAGGGGGAGCCTTGACCGCAGTCTCCACTAAATCCCAACCTAGGCCTTCTTGGGGCCAATCCTGGCACCTTTGGCACCAGGCTCATACTTAATAATGAGTTTGTGCTTGGGAAGTACTTTTTGTTACTGTCATTCAACGTGGAAGCATCCACAGAATCAGGCTTCTTGGAACCTGGCTTGCAGAAGGATGGTTTGGGTGTGGCACCTTGGAACTCTTTTACCTGGACTTCTTTCTTGAAGCTATTTAAACCACGCCCGACTGGACTGACACGCTTCGCATTAGTTTGCAATTCTGCAACGTGACGCTCATCGCGTTCAGCTTCAGCCACGAACCTCAGATAAACAGCATCTGCAGAAAAAGAAAGAAGACCTAGGTAGAAAAGGTTGCAGCTTACCTGAATTCCATCATTAGCTCTTCCGACCGGCATCCTGGAACCAGCGCTCCTTCGGATCGACAGACCTGCAGAAACGTAAAGACAAGGCATTAGACATTTTACACAATTAACGAACTCCGCCAAAAGGCTTACCTTCCCACTCGCACTTCATTCCGCAACATCTCTGGAATTCTACACTCCGGCCGAGCACCGCGACCTGTGAAGACAAAAGATAACAGGTTAGCAAAGGCAAGGCACCTTAGCGCTGCGTTAAACGCCAACTCGCAGCGTCTAGGCGCTCCAAAAACGCTAATACTTGCCAGCGAACCCCGAATCCAATCTTCGCCAGGAATTGGACTTCCACGTACCTAAGGAAGGGGAAAAAAGACATTGTTGATTCCAGAAAGGCATGCTAGGACAGCAAAACATCATAGCAATAAGACCTACCTGAAAGACTCACGTCGGGCCGGCATCAGTGAAGTAACTCGACCGCCATAGCCCGCAAAGCACCACGCGCCCCTGCTGAGACAGCAGGACGGAGAACCCGCCAACATCAAGAACAAGGATTCTTCCGCTGGTCACTACTGGGCATCGCAGGGAGGAATACCTGGACACTGATTGCTGGCTGGCGCCCCCGTGGAACCAGGTGAGCGTAACAGATATGTGCCGGTTCCTCTATTGTTTGCTGGATGCAGCTCGTTCCCTCACAATCGGTTCCCTCTTGGGCTGCAATGATTTCGTTAATATCTGGGGGCGTCGGTAATGTGGCTCGTATTGTTGACCTGGCAGCTCTGAAGGTGGAATCCGCGGCCATGCTGCGTTCTAGGTGCGCTCTGTGCTACCTGCTGACCTAACTGTCCACTCTGGAAATGATCGCGGCAGCTGTGTCTCTGCCGTAGCGGCGGATGCTCCCCTGGCCCAGCCATAGCTGGGTCTCGAGTTCGGTAGCTTAGGCGATCGCCGCTTGTTATGGGCTGTTGGAGGGGCTCAGGGGAGACGAGCGCGTTTCCCTCAGTGGTCTCGCAAGGGCTGTCCTCTCGCCGGAGCGCTCCTGCCCGTGGGTGTCTTTGCTCCGCAGCCAATTTTAAAAGCACTCGGCCGGGTAGGGGGAATGCAGCGGGACCGCCAGGAGCCTACGCCTGGGCGGTCGCCAAACCCCAACGTCTCGGGCAGCAGTGCTGTCAGCCGTGCACCAGGCCGCTGCGGGGATGGAGACCTCTGTATCTCTTGGCGCCGAAAGTGCGCATGTCCACCCGCTTTCCTGAGCGGCTCAGTATGATCGCCGGGTAGGCTGCGCCCTCCCTGGTTGTCTGCCTCCGGCGGCGGTTTGGATCGCTGGGGGACTCCGCCCTTGTTGTGTGCCAGCCTTTAGGCCCAGGACCCAGAAGTCACAGATAGGGCAATAAGTGGTTGCCAGAGCCGAAAATGGTCTTGAATTAATCAGCAAGACTCCGTGGGTATACACAACATTAGCCTGGAGTTGTCTGGTCACCACAGGGGCATCGGTGTCGCAGGATTAATTAGAGCCACACAGAGCTCTCTCAGGAAGCCGCCATCTTGGATGGCCCTCTAGCGCCCTCTCGGAATTGCAATTTAAACCAAGGAGAAAGACTGCCATACGAGGGAGGACGACAAGGAGGGAGTTACCTTTGTCCTTTTCATGAAAGGATTGTGACTTTCAAGCAACCTCAAGGAAAAGAAACGTAAGACCAGGAATCACAGCTGACGAATGGTGTAGCTTGTCTCAAAGGTGCACAGGGACCTCCCGCATTGATAGCCAAGACAGGGAGAAGCGATTGCCACTGTGGTACTGTCCTCGACTCCGACAGCAAAGCAACGTCAACGAGTTCAGCACAGCCGGTGAGTCGGGAGAAACTGATAGCAGACCGGACTGTGTTATGCTCAAGGTTGCAGGCGGCAACGTTGTAAGAAACAAAGAACTTGTGTGCTATTAAACTTTATGAAACCCAGTTAGGTACCAGATACAGAGTGGTCCAGCACCATGTGGGTGCTCACTCGAAGGTCTCTGTTTGGTACCCTCTTGCCTCCACATAGCATGTAAATATTTAATGGTGAAATTGAAGTGGTCCTGCAGCAGTTTGAGTTGAATTCTGTGCCCATCAAAAGACTTTGATTCCCTTTTAACTGGAATTGGTTTGAGCCCAGAAGAGGGGGACTAATTGATTAAAAAGAGATCTGAGGAGGGACTGCTAGGGGGCCCAGAAGGCAATGGCTGCCTGAAGCTCAGCTCCTCCCGTAGCAGGGACGAAAGAGATGAGAAAGAGAGAATCCTGACAACACTTTGGTGAGGCAAACGGTGGCCCAAGAGAATCTCCCAGCAGGCGCCGCTTAACGAGTGCAAAGACAAACAGGCGCCCGAAGGAAGGTGATAGTTTGAGGGTCCGAGGTGTAGTTCTCAAGGACTAAAGGCCGGGTGAGGAGGACCATGTCGCTTGAGCCTCAGAGAGTGAAGGGAAAGGTCGAGCGGACATAGACAGACTCACCACTCCCCTGCATGACATCAGCCTCCCCACCCCCGCGCTCCCCCCGATCGGAGTGAGGCGCTGGTCCAGTACAGGTCCACAAGATCCTCCCGGCATAGCACCCACCGATCATCCGATCGGAACAGGGCGTCATCTCAAATCGGGACCACACCATCTCGGTCCGGTGTGCCCGAATGGAGAGCGAGACCCGGACACGAAACATCAGAGGCGTCTCTTAACAGTAAAAGAGAGGCTGGTGCGAGGGGAAAAAGGAGAAATTCACCACCCGCTACAACCCCGGGGATGCGTGGTGTCAAAGGAGCCGCCAAAAGGCGTGCAGCATGCAGACTAACATAACCCCCTGCAAGCGCTGCACTGAATTATCCACCTGACTGGGTGCGCTAAGTGAGCACCCCGGAGCGGGCATCGCATTGGGAAAAGAGGTGAGGTGCAGAGGGCCGCCCATGATCGGCAGCCTCACCGGGGCCACCTGACGCGAGTGCCAGAGGAGGTCCAGAGAGCCGGTGTGATACCCAGCGAGGGGGGGATCTGGAGGCAGGCAATTGCACCCCGCCACTGCCGTGACAGAGAAACAGCAAGCGGACAAGCGTTGAAGAAAAAGAAGTAAAAGGTGAGAGGCACCCTGGCTATTCCCCCCAGTGACTTGGCAAGGCGAGGGCACTGATTAAGAGGTAGGGAGTACTTGCCAGTAATCAGAGGGAAAGCCTGCCAGGTCCAGATATGCCCAGGGGAGGGTTAAGGGGTATAGCAGAGAAGACCCAGGGCCTAATAAAAACACCTGCCACCTCCAAGGAAGGAATAAGAACTTCTACCCGGGGGGAGGCGGGGGTGAACACGGCATAGGGGTTAAGAGACTCCCCCCAGAACTGGCAAAAGCTAGCCCCACCGGCGACCCCTTTACATAAACCAGTGAGTAGAGATTCTGGGTCACCAGAACTGACTTTAGGTGAGACTAAAGCTGAAACCACGTGCTACAGGACCCAGCAGCAGTATTGGCACCCCTAACGAGTACGAAAAGAGAAACACCACAACAGGAGGGAAAGAACCCCCTCACGCAAGCAGGAGAAGCTACAAGGAGAAGGCAGAAATCCTTATCAAGACAAAACAGTCACAGGAGCTGGAATACCAGGGCTCTAAGATAAAGATATTTCAGGACCTGTCGAGCTTTACTTTGGGATGAAGAAGGGCATGTAGGCCCCTCACCCAGTGGCTCACTGAGCATTCCATCCAATATAGATGGGGGGGGGTTATCCCTTCGCCCTGACTTTCGAATGCAAGGGTGAAGATTACAGAGTGGTCACCCCCGAGGAGGCGAAGCAAGTCCTGAAACATTTAACAGATCAGAACGAAAAGAGATCCCCCATGAGGCCCACTCCCCCCGACCGCAAGCAGCGGAGGGGACGCCACACAGGCGAAAAAGAAGCAAGGTGGGGAGAAAGTATGCCAAGATGAGTCTGACGTCGCCGACCAAACTGCCATGAAAATGTACAAGTGAGGCGAACACCACGGTCTGCACACGCACTGCTGAACATTATGCACAAAATAATACGAAAGGCATATTGAATACCAATTATAAGTAATGAGATGAACAAAGGGAGTCCCCAACGAGGGATGAGTTTATACCTTAGTGGCCCTCAGTTGAAAGAGGGCGTCTCGATCCAAAGGACCTAGGACGCTTTAAACGCCCGCGGTCCAGTTAGAGGGTTTAGTTATGTTCATAGTTAACAAGGGGGACACAAACAAAATGGTCACATTACCAGAGCAGTATGCCGAATAGGGGTTCACTTAAGGCGAAAGGGCAATGAGAGAAGGAACAGGCGGACCATATGGGACCCGGCATAGAGAGGGAGATGCCGTCCAAGGCAGAACCAGAGCAAGCAACGTTAAGAGTGAGCACTCTCAATGTCAAGGGGCTTAACTCCCCCACAAAGAGATCACTGTTAGCGAGGGAATTCGA
Source organism: Ambystoma mexicanum (assembly GCF_040938575.1). Classification (NCBI taxonomy): domain Eukaryota; kingdom Metazoa; phylum Chordata; class Amphibia; order Caudata; family Ambystomatidae; genus Ambystoma; species Ambystoma mexicanum. Next base: position 1,100,384,110 of record NC_090934.1, on the reverse strand, counting down.
GAGGGCTGCCCTGGACATCCTCTTTATCCAAGAGACGAGGCTCAAATCGGGGGAGGAGATACTACTAAAGGGGAGAGGCACGGGGCAAACATTTTGGGCATCCGCAGACCAAAAGAAAGGGGGAGTAGGTTTGATAATGATTAAACGAATCAGACTGAAAAATCCTATAATGAAGGCTCTAATGGAGGGTAGGCTTCTGGTGGTTAAAGGTGAATGGGAAGCCCAACTAATCACTTTTGTAGGAGTATACTCTCCCAACCAAGGCCAAGGGGCGTTTAACGATAAAGCACTATCGATTATAGAGTAAAGCAGCGGAGGCCCCGTGGTGATAGGGGGAGATTTTAATACATCGGCTGACCCACAAATAGATAAACAAGTAACACGGTTGATAACCAAAGATCTCCCCAGGGAGGAGGGTAGTAGATTTCGAACTAGCCTCAATGAGAAGGGCCTGGTAGACGTCTGGGGAGCAACTAATCCACATGAAAAGGGGTACACATTCAGATCAGGAGTTCACGACATATTCACCAGAATTGATTACTTGCTGGTCAACCAAGTGATTTTTTTTCGGACCATCGAGACTCCAAAGGGCATTGTAATGATTTCCTGTGCAGGGATACAATCTATTCACGGGAATTGACAGCGATCGAGGAATATTTAAAAATAAATGATAATGGTGAGGTAGATATTACAACGGTATGGGATGCAGGCAGAGCCGTGTGAAGGGGTCACGATGAGGGAAGGGGCCAAGCGTAAGAGAGAGCAGAGGTTGCAGGAAGAGAACCTAAGAAGGGAAATCACGAACTTGGAGGGACGACTGCATGCCCAGGTGTCGTATAGTGCAGACCATCTAGAAACTCTCAAACGAAAAAGAGAGTAACTTAAATCTCTGAGAAAGCTAAAACTATTAAAGCAGAAATTCTGTGAAAAGGGTGATAACGCTGATAAGATGCTGGCCACTAGATGAAGAGCCCATAGAGCAGAGAGATGGGTGGAGGTAATAAAAACAGACAAGGGAGGTCAGGTACAGTCCCAAGAGGACATAGCCAGCCAGTTTGCCCAGTATTAAGAGGACCTGTACACCTCTCGAGGCAGTGTAGATGAGAAGGAGATGACAGAATACATTGAGAGGATGTGACTAACTCATTTAAAGGTTTCAGAGCAAGCTCTCTTAGTCAGCCATAACCCCTGAGGAAGTAGAGGCAGCAATTAAGAGCCCCCCGCCCCCGGTGGGGCCCCTGGGGAAGATGGCTACGGAATGGGCTTTTATATACAATTTACCGGGACTCTCACCCCGCGCCTGGCAAGGCTATTCAATCACATCCAAGAAACTGGCAAAGCGCCCCCTCATTTTCCATTGCACATATAGTGGTGATACCCTAGGCAGGAAAAGACCCCACGCAGTGCAAATCGTATAGGCCGATTTCGCTGTTAAATAGAGATGCCAAAATATACACAAGGATCTTAACCACACGATTGGAAGGGATAATGCCACGCCTGGTCCACCCAGATCAGGTGGGCTTCATTAAAGGTAGACAAGGGGCAGACGCTATCCGAAACACCCTCGACATAATGCAACACTCCAGGGGATTAGACTGGGATGCTGCACTTCTTAGTGCCGGCTCGGAGAAGGCATTTTGCAGGGTTGAGTGGGGCTTTCTCTGGGCCACGCTTAGGAACATGGGGTTCAGAGACCAATTCATATGGGGGATTCAGGCACTCTACAGAACCCCAAAGGGAAAAGTGGCAGTAAATGACGAGCTTTCAAGAGAATTCGGCCTGACCAGAGGTACCTGACAGGGGTGTCCCCTGTCACCGCTCCTATATGCTCCATCAATTGAACCCCTGACCAACGTAATCGGGAAAGAGAATGACATTACGGGAATTGTAATTAGTGGCACGGAATATAAGCTGGCTATGTTTGCCGATGATATACTCCTCTAGCAGACCCACATACCGCCACACCTAAAGTGCTGCAGACCATTCGGGAATTTGGGAAATGGGCCGGTCTAAAAGTCAATGCAGAAAATCAATACTCTTCCGGTACAAGATGCCCAGTCACATAGGCGCAAGAAGTACAACTACAAAGGGAATCCCGACCACATACCAGAGCCTAAGGTACCTAGGAGTCAATGTTGCCAAATTACCAGAAGGGCTATACGACGCAAACCTCCCGCCACTAATTCTAGAAATAACAAAAGACCTGGAGAGATGGGCAAGTTAACAATATCATGGTCGGGCCACCTGAATGCCATAAAAATGGTCATACTCCCAAAACTCTCATCAGTATCAGATGCTCCCCATCCCGAGATCCCACTTTACAGACATAAAAATCATGCTTCTTAAATTCCTTTTACAAGGAAAAAAGCAACGAATAGCATGCAAGGCCCTAATCCAACCGAAGGAGGAAGGTGGAACAGGTCTCCCCGACCTATATACGTACTACCCCGCGTTTCCCAACTGAGAGTCCTGGTTCCTCATCTGAGAGTAGACCAACAAAAACAGTGGGTTGCTATTGAAAACGATCTTATGTGCCCTGTAACTCTAGGAGAATGGCTCTGGGCACCAAAGAAGGCCCTCCCCAACAGTGTAATTAATCATTTTGCAATGGGATCTCTCTCTTACAGCTGTGGTGGAACAAAGGAGAAATGAGGGGACACGTGACATGGCCATCTCCCCTGAGCCACATATGGGCACCTCCCATAAGAGATGAAATCAAGGATCCCCAGCACTACCAGAGGTGGTATGAAGTGGGTCTAGAAAGAGTAGGATAATTAGTCAAGGCCAATGGATGTATATCCATTCAAGACCTGGAAGCAGGACTTCAAATCGGACCACTGGAAGTGTTCAGGTACCTGCAACTTAGAGGAGCGTTATCGGTCTTGAAATGGAAGGATAAAATACAGAGGGATCTCACCTCAATGGAAAACATATTAAGTGAATCCCTCACAACTAAGGGCCTCCTCTCACAGCTAACCAGAATGTTTATGAAAAACTGTTTTCTATGTCTGAGCAAACATGATTGTGTGTATGAGATGCGAAAATGTGACATAAAAAAAAGCTTAATAAAGGAACTTTTTTTTAAAAAGGGGGATCTAAGCCCGGAAGAAGGGGATCCGGGTGAACAGTAAAATTCACCCGTGAAGATATTGTTGTGGCAAAGGTGAGCCCGACTGAGGGATGCCTGCAAATTAAAGTTGGACCGAACCCGGCTGAGGGAGGCTAATTGCCCGGCTGAGGGGGATCCCGGGCGAAGAGTAAGTCGCCCGACTTGAATTGGAAAGGAACTTTTCTTTTTTGTTTTTGGTGCATAAGGCCCTCTGAAGCAAGAGACTTTGAATAAAAGAGACTTGGGCCCAGAAGGCCCTGATGTTAGTAAAAGGAATTGTGACCTCGTGTCGAAGAAACCCATGAGTGTGCTGTGCTCGAGTGACTCGCCTTGTCCCGTGCTAAAAACATGGGGAAGGGAAGCCAATGGCCTAAACATCCTGACGTATCATTTTGTGAACACTTATTTCTTTAGTGAACATTATCCCACACTATTTTGTAGCATAGCGGTAAAGGTTGGCAATAGTTTTTTTTTAGTATAGCCCCTTTTCATTTGACTAGACTCCATTAGGACTGTATTATAATTTGATGGTCGTAACTTGCTCCCATCTTAGATTTAGGTTTAGATAGGTGTTTTATCGAGTGAAGGCGAGCAGTCTGTGCAGTGTGTACCCTGCATTTTCTTTTCTTCAGTCTTTCCACAGTGTTTTGTGTACAAGGAGGAGCCTATAAGAACTCCTTGAGACCGCGGAGCGGAGTGTAGTCGAGTGAAGGCGAGTGTCTGTGCAGTCTGAGCACGTTCGCTGCTGCGAGCTCTGGAGGTAACTTCTCTTTTGGAAAGGCTCTTTTGATGCGCTGAACTGCTATTTCCATTTGCCCGTCATATCTTGATCGGATCCTAGTAATGTGCTGCTCTTTAAAATCCAAATTGACGTTAGTTTTGTTGCATTCAGCCTCCAGCGTTGGTTATATAAGGAGTGCTTTCTGTGGCGGACATTGGGCTCAAGTGATTAAGTGATTTAGGAGCTGTTATACCCGCCCATAAAACTCGGCTCATTACTGTGTTGCTTTTGAGACGAGCTGGGCGTTAACATTCTTATTGTTTGAAGAAATGCTGCACATGGAGTGCTGATTCTACTCTGAAGGAGACAAGTAATTGATTTAGCTTCGAAGGTGACTGCAGGCATTTTGTCTTCGAGCCTCTGATCCTCTTGGAGCTCTGGAGCACCTCTATTCCCTACGTAGAGGAAGTACCTAAGTGAATCGTTTCTTCTCAATCGACCCCGATCTTGGAGTGCTTGCTACTTGAAATCTCCTGATTGAGCTTCCTGTTCTGAAGATATATTCACAACCGGAGGTAACTGCGGGACTTGAGGCTTTGAGCCTCATGGTTGCGATTAGAGGATGATTCATTCTGTGGTAACAATTATCGTCTGCTGACTTTTTTTAGCTTGATTTGAGACTTCTAACACCACAGGTGACTGTGGGCTTAAGTGCCTTTTGAGCCTGTGTTTATTTACTTGCATTTACTTTTTTGAAGGGCCATTTGTCTTGAAGGTTCCTATTGATTACGGGACGTATTTGAGGGTTGCCTGGTTTTGGGCCCTACTATTGTGGCTTTTTTGTTCTGTTTTGATGAAACCTGTGGGTGGGGTTTAACTTGTTTGCTGACTTATTTTTTCCTCATTTTGTGACTGCCATTGTTCTGTGATATAAACAACATACCACTGCAGTAATATAGAGAGGTTAACACTGAGAGGCTGTACCCCTTGTGTTGTACCTAGTATCATTTACCTGATTCATGCCTATTTTGAGAAGTGGTTTTCACTCCACAGAAGAAACCTGTAATAAGGAGCACTGTTCCTCCTCTAATAAGATTGCGATTTAAGAACGGTATGGAAACCCAAATGTCTTCACAGGGGTTGAAGTCCCGCCCTATGAATACATTTCAGATTTAACATGACACCCCCACTATTATGGGGACAAGGGAGACCAATGTGTTAGATGTAATGGTCGTAGAGGATGTCGAGGGGAAATGCTGTTACCCGACTCTGAAAAGGGAGATACAACATTAAATGGCACGCATCCAACCGTTATCGAAGATGATATAATAGGAAATTCCCATATGACTGTGGGATCAGATGAGTTGACTGATGCTGAATGTTTACAGGAATGCTTACCTGCCACTAGAAGGGTGGTTCGCTTTCATGCCTTAGCTCCACTGCATGTTGGAAATATAAGTGGTAAGTTGGGAGCAGAAAGCTTTATGGGTATTGGGAACTCGATTTAGTGGTGGTGGATTACGTACTAACATTGTCAAACATGGGCCCATGACAGATGCTTTCGATTTTAGCTCCTCTGTCTTTGTATTTGGAAGTCGTAGTGTGGAATCTAGATCTGTACCTGGAACCCATAGCTTGCCTAAACCAGGGTGTTTGACTAATCTACAGAAACCCAGTTTTGTAAATACGGTAAAGGACTCTCATAAGGCGAAGTCACTGTACATGTTACTGGGTGGAGGCTGTCTTGAGGATTCAGTCCAACAAGCTGCCGATGCTACAGGGGATTTGCCCGAAGAAATCATTGACCTAGAGATGCCTTGTAGTGTAAGTGAATTTAATTACATTAAGGAAAAAATGAGCTTGTCTGAGGGAGTCAATAAACATGTTGCTCCTTTTGATTGTAACCGAATCTTCGGGCCTCAGGGTGCAGGGACCCTATTGAACCAAACCAAGGAAACTAAACATGTACTACAACCTAAATAATCCAATCGGAGTTCACGGGAGATAAATGGATTAGGTACCGTTGATAAACACAATTCACCACTGTGTGATTCTGCTGAACGGGTACCAAGTAAAGCTCTCTGCACTTCTAAGACGAGTGAGGGGATGACATTTTCTGGGCACCCTAATAAGGAATGTGTATCTGAACCGAACACTGCCTTTACCGCAATCAGCGAATCTGACGCTAAGGGAGAGTTGAAGGTTCAGAGCCAGATTGAAGGAAATAAATCCTCTGATGTGTTGGGCGTTTGTGAATTGATATCCCCTTTGCTATCTAACCTACATGTTAGTTTGAAATTGGACCTTAGGACCTTGGCAGAAACACAGGAGAGCTTGGGAGGGATCCTGGTGGGCCAGCAAACAGCTTTTAATGAGCTAATTTCTCGTATGGCATTTTTGGAGGGTTTTGTTGGGGCAAAACTGCAATGGACACCAACTCTACAGGGGATAGATAGTTGTCTGTGGAATATAATGCTAGATTGATTACGCTTGATGTTAAACTTACAATGATACTGGAATATTTAAACTCTTGGCAGCGTGCATCCTCTTCCAACACTAGGGGTATGAGGGGAGAACCAGAGAACTTGTGCCTGACTCCCAGGGTGGCAACACAGGATAGAGGGTTTGTCTGTGCCACTGACACCCCGACAGCCTTGGTGGAGGCTCTGAGGCTTATGGAAGATGATAATTCTCAAATTGATGTGGAATCAAGTAGGGGGAGATCTCATTCTATTTCTAATCAAGAGAGAATTGAAGCATCTAAGACTTCCCCTCCAAGGGGAAAAAAATGTTTAAAGAAAAGTCAAAATGTGTCTGTGTACCTGATAGTCCCTTAGTCTCGGAGGAGGCGCTTGGTCCCCCGGATGATGTTATTCCTCAATATGATGTTGAATTGTCAACTAGGGGGAGATCTTCTTACACTTCTAAACAAGCAAGAGTGGAAATGTCTGCGAATTCCCCTCCCAGGGGGAAAAAATATAAAAAGAAGTCCAAATTTGCTATAAAAAAAACAAAAAACATGCCTGCAGCGAAAATCAAGGGGAGGAACTCAAACCTCAAGGCTCTTAGGCTCATATCCAATCAAGATGAACATGTTGTAACCATAAGCCCCTTCAAAACATCTAAAGGGAGAATAGGTCCTAACCCTAGGGTGCTGTCAGAAAGCCTGGCAGCTCCTTGTGTTGGGGTAGGGAACAGGGGTGAAGGGACTCAGGAAGGACCAAGTACATCGTCAGGTTCCAAATTGAAGGTTAGAGTGGAAAGTCTATTCGGCCGCCCACAGACCAAACAAACTAAGATTACTGCTTTTGGAAAAATCACCAGCACAATGCATGCTCTGGTGTACACAGGCTTAGCGTCCACAGCTACCCTCCCCTTGCAGCCCATAGTTATCAATCCTACTATGGGAGAAGAAAGGCCTGCCCTTTCAGTCAAGGGGAGGTGTTGTGAAGGCAGCTGGGAGTGCATTTTCCTCAAAGATGATTTCTACAGAGGTTGACAATCCTAACAACATAAGGGCTTCTACAGGTCTACTGGAACAGCCTAAGGACGCCGCTCCTCTTGGATCGTGCCCTTTAAACAACAAAGGCAAAATAATTGGGTGTATTATTAATAATAATAATACAAATGACCAGGCGTCAATTCTCAACAGGACGAACCTATTAAATATCTTTAAAAAGATCCCTCTCCTACGATCCATAACTACAGATGATGATATTGATGCCATTTCATTGCCCATCTCAAACAATTTCCGAATGGTAAGCAGTTTCCACTCTAAAATGGCCGCCGATATGATGAGGGGACAAGAGAAAAATACGGAGTCTTTGGGATTCAATCTGGTGGCACTACAGAGTGTTACCAAAGCAAATACCTTTCTTGACTTTAAAGAACCTACAGCTATACCTCCAATGCTAGTCGAAGTGTCTAACTCAAACTCTATACGAGATTCAAGCTCGGCACTGACGCTCGTTTCCAATCTTTTGAATAATGGACAAGATTGGTCTTGGCTACAACCTGGACTCAAGACATTGGAGAATTTAAGACAAGGAACAGGATGTGAATGACGCCATTCTGATTGAACTGGTCTTGTGGAATGTGTGTGGAGGAGCAAACCTGACTAAATTCTTGGCCAGTCGTTTACCCGCTAGTCTCCCTTGTATTTATATGTTCCAAGAAACCATGCTCTTTAGTCACCCTGTTCTAGAAAGTGTTCATACATTCTCATGTCCTGCAGTTAGAGGTGTGGGGGGGACACCTAGTGGAGGCCTGGTAGTAGCGGTAGACCATAACTTGGGGCTCAAATGTGAAATTGGGTGCAGCAAGGAATGGCTTTTAGCACTTAAGTTGGTTATGGGGATGGTCTACAGCCAATCCTTCTGCTTAACCTCTACTGGAATCCCTTAAAGATTTGTATTGAAGATATTGAAGAGGGTTTGTGGCGATGTTTTTTTAGAGTCGTATGATAGGGGCTATGGGTAACGTATTGTGCTAGGAGGAGATTTCAATTCCCTGTGTGCTGAGAGGAGCTGTATGGGACAAAATCGGGGCTACCCCGACTAATCTCCACGACAATGTCAAACGTGGAATCCGATGGGATCTTTACCTAGAAGATTGGGACCTGTCCTTGCTAGACCACTCTGCTTGCTTCATTCCACCTAAACATACATGGCAAAGAGGGATACATAGGTCTAGGATTGATTTATTTTATTTTGCTAATGGCCTCAGAAATCATTGCAGTTCCCTGAGTCACAATCATACTAATTTTGGAGACCATATACCTATTTCTTTCACTATGGCTGTTTCTATTCCTACTCTTCACCTTGGACCAGATTTGATGGGTCTAACTATTAGTAATCGAGGGCGGCCAGTTAACTGGAATAGGAAAACTAGCCTCCAGTTTAAACGCCTACTTACTGACTCTTTCATGGACATGACATTTTCTATCCCTTTGTGGATTGGAATGCAAGGACATGAGAACTCTTAGTATAAAATTATACTGGCCTGTGCCTATAAGGTCAGCAAATCTGGTTCCAAGGATAATATGAAGCCTGGTAGACACCTGGGTGATGTTGGAGTATACGACTCTAAGATTATCAAATGTAGGGAATTGGCTGCTCTAAGAAAACAGGATCTCACAACATATGAGTTTTTGGCCTCAAAAAGAAAAATCGCACAAAGGCACAAACATTTTGTTAGATCCCTGAAGATTGACGAATATCTCAGGTCTCACCAGAATGTGTTGGAACATCTTTGCAAAGGGAAGGAGGGTAAATTCTGGTGTATAGTAAATGGGACACTTGATAAGAATAAGCCGAGACTAGACTGCCCTATAATCCTTGATTTTTGGGTCACCTATTATACCAACAAATTTGCCTTGCCCCGAAAATGTATTGAAATCAGTGGTTCTGATTTAGGTCCCCCTGTTACAGGCCACTGTCCCTGGGATTAGGACATTTCTTGAGCTATAGATAAACTTAAGCCTTCTCGTGCCCCGGGACCGGATGGCATTCCCCCGTTCGTACCCGAGGATCTGTGTTTGTGAGCAAAGTTTTGAAGCCACTGTTCAATCACATCTTTGATACCCACACTGTTCCTGCTACTTGGGTCCAGTCCATTATCGTACCCATTTACAAAAAGGGAGATGTAATTGACCCCAACAATTATAGGGCCATAGCACTAAACGACACCACAAGTAAAAAATGTTTTTCCATCTTGCTTCCCAGGGACCTTAATTGTGTGGTCAAGGGCAACTCTCTCGAGTAAATTTCAAGTTGGATACAGACAAGACATGGGTACTACCCTTAATGCAACAGTACTAGCACATCTGAGACACGTTGTACATAATACATGTGTGGGGGATGTTTTTCTAGCCTCATTGGACTTGTCCAGTGCTTTTGATGGCATTATTAGGTCATGGCTATGGTCCAAATATTAGCTATGAACATCCCCCGCAAGCTTGTACAGCTTATTGCACTCTTGCATACCCACACCACAATACGTGTCCGATTGACAGGGGAGGGGTCACTTTCACAGGAGATCTTTTCCTATGTTGGTGTCAAACAGGGTTGTACATTGGCCCCAATACTCATCAACCTGTATGTTTGCGATGTGGAGGGACTGTGGCAAGGTCCTTCCAACACACTGGCCAGGTTGGGGAGTACTAGGATAGAATGGATGGCCTTTGCAGACAATTTTATCCTTTTAGATCGTACACCGCTAGGCCTTAGGATGAAAATGCAGCCGTTTTTCCAATATGCCACTGCAAACAATCTCCTTCCTAATGCTTCGAAATCTCAGGTACTTGTTTTTTCTAGGGGAACTAGGGTACAGACATATGACTGGACTATGGGCCAGGAAAAAGTAAAACAGGTCAAGGCTGTTACTTATCTTCGGTACAACCTTTTGAATAGGGTCAGCCTTGAATGCTGGAAAGCTAGCGTATTTGAAAAGGCCTTCAAAGTTAAAGCCCAATTGAAATTTCTAAAGCAGAAAGTATGCACATTTTCAATACTCCCTCTCAGGCATTATTACCTTGCCAAGTTTGAAGCCATTATCCTATGCAGTCTTGATCTTTCTACCCATGATATGGGTCCTACCCTGAATGTGATACACGGGAAACTGTGGTAGGAGTTGTTGGGCTTGTCTATGGCAGCACCAAATGCTGTCATAAGACATGAGCTTTGTTTAATATCTTTGAAAGCTAAATATGGCTGGAAACAACTTACCACCTTTAGGAAAATACATACCCCCCTAAGAATTCGCTCTATGAGACACTTGGTCTGGTTATGCATGATGACTCTGTCTCCTTTATGCAAGAATTTTGTTCCAGGATGAAGTATGTTTTGGCCTCCCTTAGGTTAACGGTGGAAGAACTTGGGCTAAGACCAGGTATTGTGAAGAGGTTTCACTTTGAGCGGACTGGGTGGAGATTGTAGATTGCATTGCCACCTATTCTACCTATAGGGAATATTATTCCTTTGTGCATGAAAGAGAATGTATAAGTCTTTATTTACAGAGACTTCCATGTGCTAATGTACGTACGAATAACATGTGATTTAGGCTCAATCAGTTCCCTACTTATGAGAGGATTAACCATTGGAATGACTCAACTAAATTGCCTGTTTACCACTCCTCTGCGAACCACTGCACATTCTGTGGGGACAAGGACTCGCCTGAGACCCTCAGACGTATAGTTATCATGTGTCCCTACTTTGATACTATGTGCCTGAAGAGCCCCAAACATAATTTTGACAAAAATATGGAGGTCTCTGCAAATCTATTTTGGTGTAGGAGTATGTGGGGTATGAATATATTATTGATTTTGGCCCTAAATGAGTTTCTGATGCTAGTCACAATGGAATTGGACAAAATGAACTCCAGCACTTAATGGGACTTTGTTGGCATACAGTAATGGCCATTGTCATTAAGAATTTGTCATGTTATGTTTTTCATTCATTTCAATTGTAACCCAACGTGGTTTTTTATTATTTCTATTAGTGAATATGTTTGAATTGTAATTTTGATATATGTTCTATTTGTTTTTTAGTGTTTTGTACTAGATTAGTATGAGATATTTTCTTTATTCTTTTCCTTTTTTCTTTGAAATATTGTGTATGTTGTGTAAGGTTTTCTGTAAACTATGAGCACAACAACAACAAAAAATGTGTGTTTTTCACAACCCTGAACTGTGATCACTTGTGTCTGTCTTACTGTGATACCATGCCTTCCTTACATATGATGTCAGAGTGGGATGTGACTCAATTGAAACAAATTGGGGAACCATACAATTTCAAAAGCTTAGTCATAGAGCTTCCAGCCCCTCCCTCTGTTGCTATGAAAAAATCGATAGGTATCAATAGCTGTAGAGAGGCTATTATCCCCCCCTGGGAAAAGAGGAATGATTCCTACAGATTTTATTTTGATACCCTCTCCAGGGTGTTGGATAAGGTTGGCCCCAAGACCTGTCCTTGCTTGGAAGTTCGGTACAGACGTTCTAGCAGGCATCATGGAACCCGACTTCCGGGGAGACGTAAAGGTTCTCTGACAGAATCATGGTGAAATCCCATTTGAAGTACATCCTGGGGACCAAATTGCTTAAGGAATTCTGGAAAAGGCTCTATTTCCTCAAGAAAGTGAACCAGACAAAACAGAAAGAGGTACATTAGCCTTTGGGGAAGCCGATAAACCTACTGAAATCGAAGAAAGAAAGGGAGAGGAGCCTACCATCCATCCCGACCTAGCCTTCGCCCAGCGAAACGATACAGCTCTCGCTGAAGCTTTTTTGCAACCTTTTCCAGAGGAAAAGGTATAGAGAAGGGGAGCCCCTTTTTCTTACTAAAGCACAGGTCTACGGTATTGTATCTTGTCTTCAAAATTCAGTCACTCATTAGCTGTTTTAATTATATTAATGCCGCTTGCCACATACGCTTCACACACTGTTCTCTTCAGTTTTCTCTATATAAAATATTGCCGCTTGCCACATACGCTTCACACACTGTTCTCTTCAGTTTTCTCTATATAAAATATTGCCACTTGCAACCGTGGCTTCAACACAGACCGGTCTGGCATCAGTCTCCCCAACTCACTGGCTGTGCTGACTTCACTGGTGCGGCTTTGTTGTAGGAGCCAAGGACAGTAACACAGTGGCAAACGATTCTCCCTGCCTTGACTGCTGATGCAGGAGAGCCCCGGGTACCTCCGACACACAGTGTAGGATTCCTCAGCTTTGATTCCTGGTATTACGTTTCCTATTCTCGAAGGCTCATGAAAGTAACAGTCTCTCTGTGAAAAGGTCAAGGGCACTTCCCTCCTTGCAATCCTCTTCGCTCTTGCCATCTTTCTCCTTTTATTAAACTGGCATCTTGGAACTGCTGCTTCCTCATGTGCTTTGTCTCGCTCAGGGTGTGCTTTTGTGCTCCGCCTTTTATCTGTGTGGGCGAAGTGCGATGGACGTCAGGTGTGTGTGTAGTGATCAGTAATTGCCTGACCACTGTATTGGGACATGTCAGTTATACGGCTCGGGTAGTAGTCTGTTGTTTCTCACAATGCGCTGTCAGTGAGAAAGTGTTTGTGTTGGAAATGGGGGAGGGAGGGATGAGTTCCTAAGTATCCTTCCCGGTTGGATGGGGTAAAGGTGTTACAGGGAAGAGGATATTGCGTCTTGCCATCCGGTATCCCACTTCCACTCCCCGAAGACTCCTCATCTAGCTGATCCTTCCGCACTGGTCCACCCACAGAAACTGGATCCAAAAGCGATGGCTGTTTCCTAGCCACCTGGATGACAGATTCCCAGGGATTGGCAGGTGAGACACCATCATGTTTCTCACAGCACCATGTAAATACTCCATACTTGGTGCTTTCCAAGGAGAAGGTAACTTTGAGAGCCAGATCATGCTTCCTTCCTGATGTTGTTTCGGACTTCCATCTCTCTCAGAAGAACCATCATCCTCTGTTTTTTTCCTCTACCTCACCCTTCGAAGACGGAATAGCGATTCCATGGGCTAAACCCAGTGCAGGCCTTCACCTATTACATCTCTCTGATCCTCCCTCAATGGTCTACCCCCAGGAGCTGGATACAATTGCGATGGCCGTGTCCAGGCCGCCTGGATGACAGATCTCTGAGGACTAGCGGGTGAAACACCTTCAGGTTTCTCAAATAAAGCTTTGGAAAGTTTGATGCAAGGGTTATTTATAGGAGGGTGACAGTATTGTAAAGAAAGAAACTGTTTTTGTTGTGAGGGAAGGGTTTGAGCAAGAACCCGAGGGGAAGGTGAAGTCAAGTAGAGGAATTGACATTGTAGTGAGACATAGACAGATATAGACTCTCACCTGCGAGAGTGAGACAAGAGTCATAATCTGAAAAGTAGAAGAGAAGAAAGGAAGAAGAGAATATTAGACATTAGACAAAAGACTGACATGTGTTATTGTGAGGGATACGGTAGCAGAAAACCATCAAGAAGAAGACATTAAGGGATTCGAATAGAGGAAGACAGTACAGGCGAGAGATACGAAAGAGAGAATCTTGAAGTAACGATACCCACTAAGGGAAAGAAAGGAGATATCTTAAAAGAGAAAGGAATTCTTGTAAGGAGAAAGATGAAGACTGGAGCTTAGAAGGGAGTGATGAACTACAAGACAGGGAATATTTAGGAAGACAATGAAGAACTAGAAGCATAGAGGGGGAGAGTGATTCCAACCCCCAAAGAGAGTGTAGACAATGGGAGCGATAGTCCCTCAAAGAAAAGACAGCAAAGACATACAGTGAGGGACCAATATCTACCCTCGGAAACAGAACTGTGAAAACCTAAAGGGAGGGATTAATATAGAACCCCAGAGAAAACGGGAGTCCGGGAGGACTATGTGGAGTCATGGAAACGTACAAAGGCAGGTGGAGGAACGAGATGACATGACAACACTGGGGGGAAAAAGGAACGTACAGTTCAACAAAGGGCAGGAGCAGGGCCTGGGTGAGACCTCAGAAGAACAAGGGGAGAATAGAGATGCACTTCCCCACCAACACCAATAGGGCCCCTTAAAACTTCCCATTAAGGCTAACCTGAGGCCCAGCCTAACAAGAAGTTGATGCCAAAGTACCAGTTGAGTGCACAAAAGAAACATCTAGCAGGCAGCGAACCAGAGGAACAGGAAAGTTCCAGGCTGCCATGAAACAACGGCCGCAGCAGGGCAACATCTATAACAAGAGTTAAGGGTCAAAGGACAGGATGAGCCTCACCAATCTGACCTTGGGAGGAGTGACAACACCCTTCTTGAGAACTAAACCTTTTTGATGCGACTTATGATCTTTTTTTGTTGAGACTAGTATGGACTTTGGAACACTTGGATTAGCTCCTTTTACTCTTACGTCCCGTCCCCTTTCCTCCATACTGCATGGGCATCCCTTCCTAGGGACGGGAGACTGAACCTTTTTCACCAGAAAAAAAACCGCTTTCCCCTTTAAATTTAGAGGCGCGCTGTGGTACAGCCACCCAGACTCAGACTCCGCCCACTGGTGCCACACCTCAGTCCCCTTTTCCGTGTCGACGGGAACGGGCTGATTTCACCAGCGCTCCTGGGTTTGGTTCTGCCATGTAATACCACGCGCTCTTCCCCGGATTCTTCTAACTTTTTGTCTTATTTTTGTCATTCAGGTACTTGTTCCTCCGGCATTACGCCCCTCTGCATGTCGACTTCAGAGGGCTTCAGGTGTCCAGCCTGTGAGGGGCTCTTTCCTATGTCTGACCCCCATGCTCTTTGCCTCCTCTGCCTTGGCCCCGACCACAGCTGGGAAGGTTTTACCGCGTGCAATGCACTGACTCCACGCGCACTGAAGAACAGGCTAGCTAGGTGGAGGGAGCTCTTCGAAAGGTCATCTCCAGAGGACTTGAGGAACTTCGTCAGACAGAGATCGAGGCCCAAGGGAGGTCTGCTATTTTCCATCGCACCCCGTAAGGGCGTCTCCTTCCTGAGGAATCTCCTTAGCGGGAGGAACCTCTCGGGTTCTCGTACCAGCACATGTACCGAGGCTAGTCCAGCTACCAGCCTCACGGCCGAGGGGGTCATCAGATCCTTCAGGAAGCAGTGCTGAGGAAGCTCAAGGTTCTTTTAACGGGTGTACACCCGAGGGGCAACAACCTTGTACCGGCTCAATGTCCGACGGGGCGCCTGCACACAGCACTACCAGCGTCACTGCCAAGGGCAATACGCCTTCCAGGCCTAGGCCTGAGGTGCAGGGTAGCCCTCATGCTCCACCACCAAGAGTCTTGGAGGAGGCCAGCCCCAGGAATCCATGCACCGTGACTTTGGCATGCAGCTCGACAAAATGCCTGCGGTGTTGGGCAACTTGGCCTCTCGTCCGATGCCACTCCTAGGAACGTAGCAGGCGGGTGAAACAAGTTTTAAGGTGGGACTGGTGTCAAACAGGTACGTGGCCTACAGTTTATCCACCAGCAGCCCCTGCATCCTAGACACAGTGCGCTCCGGCCCCAGCAGCCCCTAGCCACTCCGTCAATATCTCCTGCCACCTCTTCAGCCTCCGAAGACAGGTTCTTCGAAAGGTTCCTAGCTCTGATGTGAACCCCCCCAGATGGGAGCTATGCTGCTGGATGCATTCAGGGACTTGCTCCCTCCGGTCACTCCTCTGGCACCCAAAGGCATTCCTCCCATGGCTACGGCGCCACAGGCCCCAGCGCATCCCCCGCTACCCATGCCGGCTCCTACGATTCCGGCTCCCCTTCTTCCCGCAGTACAGGTGGGTCCAGACCAGCTTCCGCAGTAGCCTCTGGTCTCCACACCACAGCCCACTGCGCCCAGCACTCCTCCACCCGCTCCAGACCAGCCAGACACTCTAGTGGACGCAGACGAGGAGGAGGACGACGCTGACACGCTGTCATCAGAAAAGGCCTTCCACGATCGGCTTGCCTGTTTGGATGACTATCTGGGCCTTCCTCAACCTGAGGTCGAGCACCCCGAGGAAGGGGTCTTGGCAGAAGCCCTCCCCCTACAACTCCCTACCAAAACGGGTATCCCGATGCAGAAGGACATTGTTGCCTTGGCCAAGAAAGGGTGGCTCATGCCACACACTGCCCAACCTGTTAATCGGCGCCTAAATGCCAAGTATAGACAGATGGAGGGGTATCCACTCTTGCTGTCGGCGCACCCTCAACTGCACTCTTCAGTGTTCGCTGCAGTGTCACTTTACTCTAAGCATCGGTCATCTTTGGCCACCTCGTCCTCGGCGCTGCTAGGCAAGGAGGAGAAGATCTTGGAGGCGTACGGGAAGAAACTGTACTCCACACCTCGCTGCACCTGCGACAAACCAATGCGGATGCCATGCTGGCAGCCACTAACCAGAGGCTTTGGCAGGAAATGGCGGACTTCCTTCCAGAACTTCCGGTGCAGAGCCAGGCACGCTTCAAAGTGTGTCTAGGAGAAGCCAAGCTGGTAGAGCAGGACATCATGGAGTCCACTGTGGCCCACATCGATACCTCTGGCTGGGCCATCTGCATCGCCATGGACATGAGGACGACGGCCTGGCTTCGGGCTACTAAATTTAACCTTGAGGTCCAGGAACGCATATTGGACCTTCCGTTCGAGGGTAGTGAACTCTTTCACTCTACCACTGATGAGGAATTAGATCGAAAGAACAGCAACTTGCAAACTGCAAAGTCTTTATTTATCCTAACGAAGGCCACGCCCAAGGTACACACCCAGTCGCATCAATGCGCCAACAGGGGCTGGTCATTCAGCGTGTCCCGGGGCTTCCAGGAATGGAGGTCGAGGCATCCTGACTGCTCGCCCAGTCAGTACCGATGCAAACAACAAAGTGGGGGGCAAGGGCTTCTTCCAGTCGCCCTCCTCAGCAGCAGCCTCACAAGGAAAGAAAGCATGATGTGTCCCTTCGGGTCCACGTGTCCCCGGTTGGGGGCAGGCTTGCCTTTTGTTAAGACAGATTTCTGAACTCTGACCTGATGGGTAGAGGTTCAGAAGGCCAGCCTAGTTTCTTGGAACAGGGTAACCTTCTGGACAAGCCAGACCATTCAAGGTAGCATTGGCGGCAGCCAAGACAAGGTCTCGGGGGGGGGGGGGGGGGGAGGGGTGAGTGAAAGACCTCAATGAGCACATAGAGTAAAGGACACTTACAAATCACTCCCAGTCAGGTGTATGTTTGTTTGTTTATTTGGTATTGTGTGCCAAACCCATTAGGTAGCCGGGCGCAGTAGAGGTCAAGACAACTTAAGCTTGGTTACAGAATGTGTACAGAGAAGCATATAATCTACAAAACAGTTGGAAAAGTAGGTACTGCCGGGATAGTTACAGTGGCAGACGGAAGGAATCACGGTAAGAGGCATGCAGCAGAGACAGGAGTGTAAGGTACCAACAAGGTAAGCTAACAGTCATTCGTTCGTAGCCATTTAATTACATTGAGTCTGAATTTAGGATATGGTTGTTCCTTTCTGAGGTCATGTGGTAATGCATTCCATGTTTGTGCTGCAATAACTGGGAAGCTAGATCCTCCAGCTGTAACACGTTTAAATCTAGGAGTTTCAAGGATATAGGCATTGGCTACTCTCGTTGGATATGTGGATGATCTTCTATTTATCCTTTCAGCAAGGTAGGGTGGGGCTAAGTTGTTTAAATATTTGGAGGTGAGGGAGGCTATTTTTAGAAGTAACCTGTCATCCTGTATATATATATATATATATCAAAAATACAAATACATTTATTTTTAGGCCTTTGAGTTTCAACATTCAAATAAAAGCACATTAATACTTCTAAGCCAACACAATCCTATCAATATACATATATACAAGACCAATGGGGTCTAAAGGGTTAATGCACAAAATGGGTCCACAACCTAAAAGGGGGAGGAAGCAGGCAGTTCAAATAGTCTTTAGTCCCTTCTGCATCAAACACAATCCTAACTGAAAGGCAGTCCAATCCCCAAGAAGAGTGGAGTTCATTGCTCAAATGTACTTGCAATGCAGGTGCATGCATTAATGCAGATGGGCAAAACGGGGTCTTTTGAAGGGTTTGTAGCAGCTCAGGAAGGTGGGTGAGGTGATGCAGAATAAGTTCACACTATTCGTGGAGGTCTCCCCAACAGGGCAGAACAGGTTCCAGAGTTTGGGAATAGTTTGCTAGTTCGCACTAGCAGTGCAAAGGAGAGGGGCCTTCAGGGGCCACTCGTGCTTAAAAATGGATGGATGCGCTAGGGGCCACTGGTATGGGTTGCAATTACTCACCGACCCCCAGCGCACTCCGGAGCAAACTTCTGCAGTCAAGTCCACTTCGGTTGCAGGTTCAAATGCGGCAATCTCGCGGCTCTGCGGCTTTCAGCGACGCAGATACAGCGTTGATTCCCAAAAGGTACAGTGGCGGTTTCTCCGCTCCTGGTGGGTGGATCAGGCCAGTTCCACTGTGGCAGGCTTCAAGGCACAGAGGAGCACATCTGCAATGAACTTGCAAAGTTTGTCACCATGGCTGGGCGACACTGTAACCGCGTATACTCCGGTTCGGGCGCACTCATTTTACTCCAGACCTGGGAATGCCAAGTGTACGAAATTTGGTGTGAGAGTGCCGTGAACACAAGAGCTTGCGATGTATCAAGTTTCAAGGGCCTCCTCTAAACGGCTGCGGTATCAGGGCAAAGATCCTGCGCAAGCTAGTCAGCCCACTGGTTGGCCCAGCGACACTTACGAAAAGGCTTACTTGCAGGTTTTGATGAAGGTGCTGAGCATAATTGGTCCCACTATTCTAATGGGTCAAAGCGTCTTTGCAGACCTTCTAGGATGACCAGGTGCAGAGGGGTCCAGCGTTACGACAGCGGGCTGGGGTGCCACCCCTTCCAGCGGGTCACCAGTGGTTCCTCAACTTCTAAGTTTCCGGATACTTGGATCCTATCCTTCGTTCAGTGAGAACTCTAGAGATCGACATGATATGGGTGTTTGAAGCCTTCTCTTATCCAAAATCTCCTTTGCGCCAAAACAAAGAGGACCCAATGGGAGATCTGCTCACATACAGGCATACCTCCTCCTCCTCTCATGTCTCTCGTCCTTCTGGTCGTGGCGGTATTGGTCTCCTCATCCACCCTAAATGTCTTTCCTCCACCTCTACAACGCCTCTTCCTACTTTCCCTTCGTCCTTATACCTGTACAAATCCTCACGCTATTTCCTTTCTAATTATTTACAGGCCTCCTCCTCCTTCTTTTACCATGACATTGACCACCTCCTCTCTCTTACCTCCCCCTCCCCCCTCACAGTACTCAGTGACTTCAATCTTCACCTCCCCAGTCCCCCTCAACCTTCCCCTCTTCTTTCCATCCTTGACTCCTACCCTCTCTCTCCTCTCCCTTCTTCTCATACTCCCTCTTCTGGCTCCACTCTTGATCTTATCTTTATCTCAACCTACTCCTCCTCCCCGTCTCTACCCTACCCAACTATCTTTCTGACCATGCTTTATTCTCCTTCTCCCTCACTCCCCCTCTCCCTTCATCCACTCCCTCATCGCCCACATTTCCTTCTTTCGACGGGATCTTAGTAACTTTAGCCCTTCTTTTTCGATACCTGCTCTTTCTTCCTCTCCCCCCTCTCTGACTTCTCTTCTCTCTGAAACCTTATCCTCCCTATCTCTTCCAGTCGCGACCAACTTTACCCCCTCTCCTCCTTCCGCCCTACTCGCAAACCTTCTCAACCCTGGCTTTCCCCTCACCTTCTGTCCATGCGTCGTCACCTTTTAGCAACGCTGGCTCAAATCCCGCTCTCTGGCTAATCAAACCTCTTATTCGAAGGGATTGTGTCCTCCGACGTATTCCTTATCTTAGATATCTCTTTCCAGCTTTTCTGGCCTCGGAAATTTTTTCTCTCTAGAGGGCGCTGCGCGTCGACAGCCGCCGTGTCGACGTCTTCCTGCCTATAAAGGCCGCGCGCAGCGTCCGTTGCTCAGTTCCGTTTTTCCGCGCTTACTCAGTGCCTCGGAATATCGTTGCTCAGTTTCGTAGATATATTATTCCATTTTCCTCGAGATT
Organism: Ambystoma mexicanum; assembly: GCF_040938575.1. NCBI lineage: Eukaryota > Metazoa > Chordata > Amphibia > Caudata > Ambystomatidae > Ambystoma > Ambystoma mexicanum. The sequence continues at coordinate 1,100,363,757 of NC_090934.1, read as the reverse complement.
TTCTATCCATACTCGATGGCTTCCTCGTCTGAACCGACGACCCCTCGGTCCGGCTTTAAAAAATGCCGAGACTGTGGAAAAAAGATGTCGCTAACGGACCCTCACAGGGTCTGTCTTTGGTGTTTGGGAGCTGAACACCATTGTTCGGAGTGTGAGGACTGTATGTCCATGACAGCTAAAGCCCTGAAGGAGCGTAGGGGGAAGCTGGAAAAAGGTAAGACTTCTAAAGCTTCTTCTTCCTCGACAAAGTCGAGACATTCGTCTCCTCGTCACCATTCGCGCTCCAGGTCTCGAAGCGGGTCCCATCACTCCTCGAGATCGAAGCACTCGAAAAGGAGACGCCGAAGATCCCCTTCTTCGTCCTCCTCTTCCTCTGTTTCACCTAAGAGAATCCCTTGCCCCACGAAGCATAGTTCCCGGGCTGAATGGGAGGAATTCCAAAAAAATATGATGAGCGTCTTCGAGAAAGCGGCCTCGACCCCCTCGAAGACTGCCAAGAGCGATGCTCTGGTCGAAAGACCCAAAGGTCCAAAACACTGCGAGTCGCAGCACCTGGCGAAGGATGCTTCTCGAGCGCGTCACAAACCCTCAAGTAAAGCAAAGACCTCGAATCCTTCTTCGAAGGTTCCGTCGACGAAGGTTCCGTCGACGCCGAGGCCGGTGTCTTCGACGCCGTTGTCGAAGGGACCTTCGACACACGGGTCTGTCGACTCGACGCCATCCTCAACACCGGCGTCGACGCAAAGGAAAGTCACGGTTGCGGCGCACCCAGTGGCTATTCCCAGGTCTTCAATGTCGTCGAGATTGTCGATATCCTCGAGCAGAATTCCGATTCTATCGAAGACCTCGAGGCCTCCACCTTTGTTTTCGACGCCACTTTCGAAGCCTTCGGCGTTGACGACATCGATGTTTTCGAGGCCGATTACGACAAGTTTGGCACCCTCTGCCTTGGAGATGGGTTTCACACCCTTTGTGAGCTCAGACCAATTGAGAACAATGTCTTCAATTATGGAAGAGGGAGAACTGTCTGATCAAGAAGAGCCATTTGAGTTGCAGGGATCTGCAACCCCAGTTCAAGAGGAGTTATCCTCAGAGGAACGCAGATTAAAGGAACTCCATGATTCCTTAATGAGGCAAGTGGTTTAGACACTTCCCCAGAGGTGGAATTCGCTAGGCCAGACCCGGGGGAGCATGCTGAAACCACTTATAGAGCCTTAATGGCCAGGATTGCAGAATTTATGGGGTGGTCAACACCTTCACCGGCTTTCCAACAGGATGACCTCACGGATATTCTTGATAAAGGTCCACAGGAGGATCCTGTAGTACCTTTTCATAAAGCTCTTCAAAGAAAAATAATGACGAACTGGGAAACCCCAGATGTCGTCCCGGCAGTAAATAAAAAAACTGTCTGCTAAATACAGGGTATCTTCTGCAGACACTGAGTTTTTGTCCCAACACCCATCCCCAGAAAGTCTGGTGGTACAGGCAGCATCTTCTACTGACATCAAGACTGCTTACCCTACCGTCCCACAGGACAGGGACGATAAGAAATACAATGCTATGGCTAAGAAAGTCTTTTTGGCATGTAGCATGGCGTTAAAATCTATTAATGCAACTTGCACCCTTGCTAGATTTAGCCATATACTTTGGGAGTGTGCTTCTACAGCGGCTGACTGCATCCCGGAGGGAGAAGAAAGGGAGGCGTTCCTAAATATCATAAGGGACGGTAAAGACGCTATGTGCGAATCCCTCCAGACGGGCATTGACTCGGCTGACAGTATCAGCAGAGCAATGGCGGCAAGTACAACAACCAGGAGATTTGCTTGGTTGCGAAAGTCTGGTTTTGCCCCAGATGTGCAAGCCAGGCTCTTGAACATGCCATTCGATGGCTCTTCTTTATTTGGGAAAAAGGCGGATGACAGTTTAGAAAAACTGCAAACATCAAAGGCAGCAGCAAAATCCCTAGGCGCTGCAATCCGTCAGACACCTTTTCGTCCCACAGGAACTTCTGCGAGAGGCAAGTCTTTTCGCTTCTACTCCGCATTCGGAAGAGGTAGAGGACGACCGGCTCAAAGGGGACAAAGAAGAACTACCCGAGGTGGACGGGGTAGATATTCAAAAGCCGCAGCAACAGCAGGTGCCTCTTTAACATCGGCATCTGTATCAGCCGCCCTAAACCACTCTGAGGACTTCCCTCACAAGACACCTGTAGGAGGCAGGTTAACTCAACATCTGGCGGAATGGCAGGCTATCACGTCAGATGCTTGGGCATTGGAGACAGTTGCACAAGGTTACTGCCTGCCTCTCCTACGCATACCTCAGAGTCATCCACCGGGGATCAGCTCTCAAAAAGCTCCAGATCCGCTCCTCTTGCAGGAAATTTTAGACCTGCTAGAGAAAGGTGCCATAGAACCGGTACCTATAGCGGAGAGGAACAAGGGCTGGTACTCCCCTTACTTTCTCATACCAAAGAAAGACGGAGGACTGAGACCCATCTTGGACTTGCGGGAATTGAACAAATTCCTCAGGAAGGACAAATTCAAGATGGTAACTCTCTCTTAGATCCTTCAGGCCCTTCAGTTCCAGGACTGGTTGGTATGTCTGGACCTTCAGGACGCTTATTTCCATGTGCCAATCCATCTCAAACACAGGATATAACTGAGGTTCGCAATTGGCAACTCTCATTATCAATTTAGAGTTCTGCCATTTGGGCTGACCTCCGCCCCGAGGGTCTTCACCAAGTTAATGTCGGTAGTGGCTGCAAGTCTAAGGAGGGAAGGGATTCACGTCTACCCCTACCTGGACGATTGGTTGATCAGAGCTGTATCTTCGGAACAAGCTCAGATCCAGCTAGATTATGTTTAACAAAGGTAGCGGGCGCCCCTCTCTCGCAAGAACAGACATGATAACCTGTTAGGTGGTTATTAACCACTTGAGAGTTCGCAGCCACTGCTTTTACTCACTGTGCCTTTCACAGATGGGAAATATCCATTTGCATATCAGTCCTTGTCCTGCCCAGGGGCAGTCCAGCACCGAAATACAATGGCAATTCCAATCTGAACGAGAGTACCACCAGCAACCCCATACACGTGTTTCACCCTTGTTGGGGATCATCAGTGAGGTGAAGCTGATGCCTCTCTAAGCACAGTGAGAGGGAGACCACGTCTGGTTGCCCCCAGGAGACCCAGGGTTACCAATCCCAGGCTCCTTAACAAATAGTTTAACAAAGGTAGCGGGCGCCCCTCTCTCGCAAGAACAGACATGATAACCTGTTAGGTGGTTATTAACCACTTGAGAGTTCGCAGCCACTGCTTTTACTCACTGTGCCTTTCACAGATGGGAAATATCCATTTGCATATCAGTCCTTGTCCTGCCCAGGGGCAGTCCAGCACCGAAATACAATGGCAATTCCAATCTGAACGAGAGTACCACCAGCAACCCCATACACGTGTTTCACCCTTGTTGGGGATCATCAGTGAGGTGAAGCTGATGCCTCTCTAAGCACAGTGAGAGGGAGACCACGTCTGGTTGCCCCCAGGAGACCCAGGGTTACCAATCCCAGGCTCCTTAACAAATAGTTTAACAAAGGTAGCGGGCGCCCCTCTCTCGCAAGAACAGACATGATAACCTGTTAGGTGGTTATTAACCACTTGAGAGTTCGCAGCCACTGCTTTTACTCACTGTGCCTTTCACAGATGGGAAATATCCATTTGCATATCAGTCCTTGTCCTGCCCAGGGGCAGTCCAGCACCGAAATACAATGGCAATTCCAATCTGAACGAGAGTACCACCAGCAACCCCATACACGTGTTTCACCCTTGTTGGGGATCATCAGTGAGGTGAAGCTGATGCCTCTCTAAGCACAGTGAGAGGGAGACCACGTCTGGTTGCCCCCAGGAGACCCAGGGTTACCAATCCCAGGCTCCTTAACAAATAGTTTAACAAAGGTAGCGGGCGCCCCTCTCTCGCAAGAACAGACATGATAACCTGTTAGGTGGTTATTAACCACTTGAGAGTTCGCAGCCACTGCTTTTACTCACTGTGCCTTTCACAGATGGGAAATATCCATTTGCATATCAGTCCTTGTCCTGCCCAGGGGCAGTCCAGCACCGAAATACAATGGCAATTCCAATCTGAACGAGAGTACCACCAGCAACCCCATACACGTGTTTCACCCTTGTTGGGGATCATCAGTGAGGTGAAGCTGATGCCTCTCTAAGCACAGTGAGAGGGAGACCACGTCTGGTTGCCCCCAGGAGACCCAGGGTTACCAATCCCAGGCTCCTTAACAAATAGTTTAACAAAGGTAGCGGGCGCCCCTCTCTCGCAAGAACAGACATGATAACCTGTTAGGTGGTTATTAACCACTTGAGAGTTCGCAGCCACTGCTTTTACTCACTGTGCCTTTCACAGATGGGAAATATCCATTTGCATATCAGTCCTTGTCCTGCCCAGGGGCAGTCCAGCACCGAAATACAATGGCAATTCCAATCTGAACGAGAGTACCACCAGCAACCCCATACACGTGTTTCACCCTTGTTGGGGATCATCAGTGAGGTGAAGCTGATGCCTCTCTAAGCACAGTGAGAGGGAGACCACGTCTGGTTGCCCCCAGGAGACCCAGGGTTACCAATCCCAGGCTCCTTAACAAATAGTTTAACAAAGGTAGCGGGCGCCCCTCTCTCGCAAGAACAGACATGATAACCTGTTAGGTGGTTATTAACCACTTGAGAGTTCGCAGCCACTGCTTTTACTCACTGTGCCTTTCACAGATGGGAAATATCCATTTGCATATCAGTCCTTGTCCTGCCCAGGGGCAGTCCAGCACCGAAATACAATGGCAATTCCAATCTGAACGAGAGTACCACCAGCAACCCCATACACGTGTTTCACCCTTGTTGGGGATCATCAGTGAGGTGAAGCTGATGCCTCTCTAAGCACAGTGAGAGGGAGACCACGTCTGGTTGCCCCCAGGAGACCCAGGGTTACCAATCCCAGGCTCCTTAACAAATAGTTTAACAAAGGTAGCGGGCGCCCCTCTCTCGCAAGAACAGACATGATAACCTGTTAGGTGGTTATTAACCACTTGAGAGTTCGCAGCCACTGCTTTTACTCACTGTGCCTTTCACAGATGGGAAATATCCATTTGCATATCAGTCCTTGTCCTGCCCAGGGGCAGTCCAGCACCGAAATACAATGGCAATTCCAATCTGAACGAGAGTACCACCAGCAACCCCATACACGTGTTTCACCCTTGTTGGGGATCATCAGTGAGGTGAAGCTGATGCCTCTCTAAGCACAGTGAGAGGGAGACCACGTCTGGTTGCCCCCAGGAGACCCAGGGTTACCAATCCCAGGCTCCTTAACAAATAGTTTAACAAAGGTAGCGGGCGCCCCTCTCTCGCAAGAACAGACATGATAACCTGTTAGGTGGTTATTAACCACTTGAGAGTTCGCAGCCACTGCTTTTACTCACTGTGCCTTTCACAGATGGGAAATATCCATTTGCATATCAGTCCTTGTCCTGCCCAGATTATGTTTGCCACTCCCTTCACAGACTGGGCTTCTCCCTCAATTTAAAGAAGTCACAAATGATACCATCGCAGAGACTCCAGTTCATCGGAGCGATCCTGGACACTTCCCTGGGAAAAGCCTCGCCACCAGAGGTGAGGGCTCAAGATATTCTACAGATGGTCACCAAGTTTCAAAATGGCCAATGTCTCCCAGCCTTCGACTTTTTGAGGTTGCTAGGCCTCATGGCATCCTGCATTTTCCTAGTGCCAGAGGCTCGCCTGAGAAAGAGATCTCTCCAGTGGGCACTGAGAACTCAGTGGTCACAATTCTCAGGGAGAATGACAGATCTTCTTCAGGTTCCCGACAGGGTGGCTCAAGACCTTCAGTGGTGGGCCTGTCAGGAGAACATTCTGAAAGGAGAGCAGTTTTGGCAACCTTGACCGGAGATGACAGTAGTCACGTATGCCTCACTTACGGGGTGGGGAGCCCACGCCAACGACTTGACGATCAGCGGTCATTGGTCTCCATCGGAGTCCAGACTACATATAGACCTGTTAGAGCTGAGGGCCATCAGACTTGCGCTGAAGGCTTTTCTGCCATCTGTACAAGGAAAGAATGTCCTGATAATGACGGACAACACAGTGGCCATGCATTACCTCAAAAAAAGAGGAGGCGTAGGATCACTACCACTGTGCAGAGAGGCGATGCAGCTCTGGTTTTGGGCAATCCAAGAAGGAATCTCTCTATCGGCAGTTCACCTAGCCGGAGAGAAGAACTTGACAGCGGACGCTCTGAGCAGGCAGAGCACAGTCTCCCACGAGTGGGAACTAGCTCAGGAAGTCCTTCAAGAGATCTTCGCCCTTTGGGGAACCCCTCAGGTGGATCTGTTCCCCACCAGTGTCAACAGGAAGTGTGTTCTGTTCTGTTCAAGGGAATTTCCCCCGAGAGGAGCTCTGGGAGACGCGTTCAAAGTGGACTGGGAGTTTCCACTCCTGTACGCATTTCCACCAGTCCCTGTCATTCCTCAAATGATCAGGAGGTTGAGAAGATTCCGGAAAACCATGATCCTAATTGCCCCGGATTGGGCCAGGATAACGTGGTACCCGGACCTTCTAGACTTGTCCATCTGCCCTCCAATTCGACTTCCACTCAGAGAGAACCTACTCTCACAGAAGGGAGGTCAGGTTCTCCATCCAGACATCAAAACCCTCAACCTTCACGCTTGGCTTCTGAAAGGCTGAGGTACAAGGATTGGGACCTCCCTGATGACGTTATGGAGGTGTTGCTTTCGGCAAGAAGGCCAGCAACAAAATCTTTATACCGCTGCCGTTGGAACAGATTTTGCAGCTGGTGTAGGGAAAAGAATACTGATCCCTTTTCATGTGGTACACCAATGGTTTTGTCCTTCCTACTTTATTTAGCGAATTCAGGCCTTCAAGTTGGCACCATCAAGGGCTATCTCGCAGCGCTATCCATCTTTAAGTGCACTGCGGAAGAACCATCCTATTTCAAGTTACCCTTGGTAATACAGTTTCTAAAGGGGTTAACTAACGTTTATCCCCCAAGACCATTCCAGGTTCCCCTATGGGATTTAAATTTAGTCCTAACTTTCCTGATGGGCACACCTTTCGAACCACTCCACTCTTGTTCGTTAAGGTTTCTTACCCTTAAGACTGTTTTATTAGTAGCACTTACATCTGCTAGAAGGGTGAGCGAGTTACAAGCTCTTTCTTGTAAACCCCCTCATACAATCTTTCACAAAGACAAAGTTGTTCTGCAAGTGAAGCCTAATTTCCTCCCAAAGGTGGTTTCTGAATTTCATATCGCACAGAAGATTACCCTTCCATCTTTCTATCCTCCTCCCCATCCGGGGAAAGAGGAAGAGAGGTTACACAGGCTGGACCCAAGAAGGGCTTTAAGTTTTTACATTAGTAGACTGGCTAGGATAAGACAAGCAGACCAGCTGTTTGTAGGCTACGCAGGTCACAAGCTGGTGCTACCGATAACTAAGCAGACCATTTCCAGATGGATTATTTTAGCCATTTTGGAATGTTATAAACTGGCAGGAAAAGAGCCCCCTCAAAATCTTAGGGCTCATTCGACCAGAGGTATTGCAGCTTCATCGGCCCTCAAAAGAAGAGTGCCGGTTCGAGACATATGTGGGGCTGCTACATGGTCGTCCGTCCATACCTTTACACGGTTTTACAACTTGGATTCCTCCTCCAGTCAGGAAACTAGGTTTGGAAGGGCAGTATTGCACTCTATTCATCAATAAGAGGAAGCATGAAGTCAGTACTCCCACCTCCAATAACAGAATACTGCTATGGGAGCCTATCTAAGATAAGGAATACATCGGAGGACACAATCCCTTCGAAGAACAAGTTACTTCTTACTTTGTAACGTTCTTTCGATGGGATGTTCCTCCGACGTATTCCTTATCGACCCTCCCATCCATCCCCGCAGTACTACTTCCCTTGTTGTTGCAGCTTACGCTCCTTCAGGGTGATTAGTCTAGTCCAGAAAGAATTATTGTGGGCTACAAAACGGAACTGAGCAACGGACGCTGCGCGCGGCCTTTATAGGCAGGATGACGTTGACGTCGATACGGCGGCTGTCGAGGGACATCGACTCGGCGGACGACGACGCGCAGCGCCCTCTAGAGAGAAAAAATTTCCGAGGCCAGCAAAGCTGGAAAGAGATATCTAAGATAAGGAATACGTCGTAGGAACATCCCATCGAAAGAACGTTACAAGGTAAGAAGTAACTTGTTCTTTCTCTTGCCACTCTCTCGTTCCTACTACTCTAACCTTCTCCATTCCCTAGCTCATACTCGTCGTATCTTTCAAACCCTTTCTCGTCTTCTCTCCCCGCCTACTCCCGCCCACTCCCGCCCCCTCAGCTACTTCTTCCCTCTCTCCTTCCGACTTTGCTGACTTTTTCTCTTCCAAAATACTCTCCCTTTGCCAAAACATTCTTCGCTCCCCTTCCTTTTCCCCTCTTCCCCCTTCAGGTTGCATGTCTCCTGTTACTTCTTCAGATGTTTCCCTCCTCCTGTCCAAAACTCATCCTACTGCTACTCTCTCCGATCTCCTCCCTATTTACCCTCTTTTCATTCCCTACTTAACCTCCTTCTTCATTATCTCTCTCTCCTCTGCTACCTTCCCTTCCGCCTTCAAGCATGCTACTATCATCCCTCTCCTGAATAAACAGTCTGCTAATCCCCTTCTTGTATCCAGCTTTCGTCCAATCTTGCTTCTTCCATTCCTCTCTGTTACTTGAAGGCTTAGTGTACTCTCAACTTTCAGCTTTTGTAACCAACCTTTCTCTCCTTCCCCCCGCTCAATCTGATTCCGCCCTAAACACACCACTGAAACTGCTCACATATGTTTTTAACTCGCTCCTCACCGCTCACTACTCTAAGCAATCATCAGTCATCCTCCTTGACCTGTCTGCTCCCTTTGATACCGTTGATCACCCCTAACTTCTCAATACTCTTTCTTCCTTTTGTTTCAAAGGCTCTGTTTTCAACTGGCTCTCCTCTTACCTCTCCAACTGTTCTTTTGCTGTCTCATGGGGCGGTCGTACCTCCTCTACTCTCCCCTTGGACTACGGTGTTCCCCAAGACTCTGTACTCGGCCCTTTCCTTTTCTCACTGTACACCTCCCTTCTTGCCCCTATCATCTCTTCCTTTGGAATTTCGCACCATGTCTACACTGACGACACCCAGCTTTTCCTTTCCTTCTCTTCTTTCACTCCTGACCTCCACCTTAATCTCTCTTCCTGTCTCACTGCCATCAAAAACTGGATGCCATCCCACTTTCTCTCCCTCAACACTGATAAGACGAAGTCTTATTGTTTCCCTCCAACACGCTTCCCCCTCCCTCTCCACCTTCTTTTTTTCACTTCCCCCTTCTAATCTCCCCATCTCTGCCCATGCTTGCAATCTAGGCCTCCACTTTGACTCATCTCTCTCCTTTACCCACCATATCTCTCTTACCTCTTGCGCCTGTGGCTACCACCTATATTCATAAAGTCAGTTCCTCTCTCACAATCCATGCCACTAAACTCTTAATCTCTTGCCTCATCTTCTCTCGTCTTTTCTTTTGCTCTACTCTCCTCTTTGGACTCCCTGCCTCTCATCTTACCCCCTCAAATCCCTCTACCATTCTTCCATCCGTACCCTTTGTCTTCTCGCTCCTCATGACTCCATTTCCTCTTCACTTTCTTACCTTGGCTGGCTTCCCTTTCAGTCCCAACTTAAATTTCACTTCCTCTGTCTTGTTTTTAAATCTCTTCACGATCCTGCTCCCGCCTATCTTTCCTCTCTCCTGCTGGTCTCTTCCTACTCACTGTTCCCCCATCCTCATGTGCCTCTTCTCGTTTCTGTTCCTTTCAGCTCATTGCCCCCTACACTGCAACTCTCTTCCTCTTTCTATCCGCTCCAGCCCCACCTACTCCTCCTTGCACGCCTCCTTGAAATCTCTTCTTCTCCATTCCCCGCCCTGACACCCCTCATAACCTCCCTTTACTTCTCTCACTTCCCTCATTTCTTTCCCCTACTTATCTCTCACTACCTGCTCAGTTTTCTATTGCGCTTCCTCCCCTCCGCTCCCCTCGTAACTTAATTTTATTACCCCGTTCTGACTCCTCATCTCTCCCCCTTTCTCCTCCCCCTTCTTTTTCTCGTTTATTGACCTAGGTAAATTGTCCTAAATACTGTTTTATTGGTTTGTTTCATGTTTGTAATGTGCTTCTATTACCATATTCTATGTATTCTTGTTGTTATAATGTAAAGCGCTTTAGTGTAATGTAAGGCGCTACATAAACGTAGTAAATACAAATACCATGCTGCCTCCACACCCCTAAAGGGGATACAGTTGAACCTTGCCCTAGATTTGAGTACGCGATCCGCAGGTAACTCCACCCATAGCAAGTTTTGCTAGACACCCGGGGACATGAATGTCATTAACCCTCGGTTCTTTGGCTTCAATATTTCCGTGCTTTCTCTGTTCATGGCCACAGACACATAAAAGAGGGCAGTCCATCGGTTCATCTCTCCACTGGAGAGCATACTACAGGGTGGGTACAGATGCGTGATGTTAATCGCCCTCAGCTGTTTCTTGATAGGGGACCCTACCTCCCAAGTCCTTGTCAATCAGCGAGATAATCAGTTTGTGGGTGAGTGAAGCTCTACCATTGCCCCATAGCCTGAGCCAGTGCAGTACTGGCTGCAGAGAGACTGTGTCCCCAATTGGTGTGCAGCCCAATTCCATATCTACTCCATATTTTGGAGCCGAAGCTGGCAACCCCAGCAGATTCTTAAGGAATTGATTCTCAAGTGTCTGGACCGCACTAACATTTGAATAGCCGCACAGTTCCATCCCAAATCTGCCAACCAAGGCCGCTCTACCCTTATACAGCTGCAGCAGTGGAGCAATTGGTTTACCTCTTAACATGGACATGGCCCTGGAGACCCCACCCAGAGCCTGCTTAAACTGACGTCCCTGTTTAGTTACATGGGCCGTAGCACAAACATTAGCAGAGAATCTGACCCCCACATACTCAAAGAAGTCAACCCTTGGGATGACACTGTTTCGGCAGCACATGGCCCTAAATTTGCTTCTCCGTCTCAGAGATGACTGCGTTAATGCAGCAGCTCCAAATGAAATTATATCATAAGGCAGACAAATATCAAGCAGTAGCTGAACAGGCTGCGGTAACGGTGGATCGCTAGAAGTATCGGAAGAGAAGAGGAAGGGTTAATACTCGTAAGGTAGCAACCGTGATTGCTTCCGCAGGTGGAGATTGGGACCCTGATCAGTGGGATGGTGATGTGTTCTATAGTACTTCTACTGATAGTGGTTCCGAACCAGAGCTTGCCTCCAAGCCGGAACCCATAATACACAGAAGGGATGGGTCATCATCCATTGAATCCGGGAGGTGGTGTGGTGGACATGACAGCTCTTGAGGATTATTCACAACAGGAGGTCGGTGAGATAATTAACCGATTGAAACAGAGGGCTGGTGAATCTTTGCTAGCTTGGATGGTTAGACTGTTAGATGGAGGGGCGCCGGGTCTCTTCGTGGACGCAACGGATTCTTTTAGATTTCTGCTTTTGTCACATAATGTTCAGGTGCAGGTCCTCCTCGTGATGCTAATGGTGGAGAGGGACAAATGTTTCTTCTGCAGTTAGCTGCGCAGGGATGTAATCATAAATACCCTATTACGTTGGATTGGCCGACTGATGATAAAAAATGGTACACATTGAAAGAAGCTATTCAAAGAGTCAGGGAACATGCTATGAAGCAGGCCATTCATTTGGAAACTCCTGAGCATATGGGGATGGCTAACCTGTCCATTTCTGTTTGAGACACCCTGGTTCGAACAACCCCTCCTGCATATGAAAATGTCATAATGACCCTGTTGGTTGGTATGACGGGGAAGATAACTGATGACGTGGTTGATGCAATTAGACAACTTGCAGATCTAGGAGAATGGGACAAACCAGAGGAATGATCTAGGGAGAGGGAGGGGCAAAATGGAAAACTTACTCCTGGCAGACGGTTTGACAACCGAAATTCTTGCATGTCTAGGAAAGAGATGTCCCTGGCTTTGTTGAAGGATGGTGTGCCGCGATAGGATATTGATGGAATTGAAATGCAACACATGTACTTGTATAAAAACAAGGTCTAGATGGGAAGGAGTGTTACAAACAAGTGAAAAGACAGGATGGGCATAAACCAAAGAAGGAGGCAGATGCTTTTGGATCATCTCCAGAGGGGGGAGACGATGAGTCCTCCGACAAAGCGATACCTTCCCAGCCAACTTATGCTGACTTAAGGAAAATGGTTAGTTTGATGGTGGAAAGAGAATCTAAGTACATACATTCTAAAAACGAATAGGATGAGGTTCAAACTACGGTAACGACAGCCCATGTTGAGGTGGACAGATGACCACATGTAAAAGTGACATTATTTTGGCATTCCGGGAATACCCCTGAGATTCGAGCCTTAATTGATACCGGGGCGGAGGCCTCTTTAATACATGGGAACCCTTCCAGATTTAAAGGAAAACATTTTATTATTACGGGATTGGGAGGTAAAGAAACCTTGGCAGTCCAAACAGAAATTGACATGAAAATGTGTCAATTAAAGAGAGACACATATCAAGGATTGATTGTTTCCCTTGATGAATATATTATTGTATTTGATAATTTGGATGGACTGACCCTCGGATTAGGGGGTAAGCTTTACCGATTTGGGGAGAATGCATTCACTCGTACACCCGTAGTTGTTGGGCAATGGAGAATGCCCCCGATGTAGGTTCCCATAGCCACGAAAAGAGTGTCCATGAATCAATATTGGATTCCCGGTGGGCAAAAGGAAATTTTTGAAACCATCAAGGGGTTATGTTGAAGCAGCCGCGTTGCGTTCCGTAACCACGGCTTGAACAATCCGATTTGGCCCGTCAAAAAACAGACGGTAGCTTCAGAATGACAATTGATTATCGCAAGTTGAATAAATACACTCCTCCGCTAGTACCGGCAGTACCAAATGCAGTGACTTTGGTGGAAAATGTACAGAAATCTGAGGGTGCTTGGTACGCGGTGTTGGATTTGGCTAATGCCTTCTTCACCTTAGCGATTGCGGTTGAATGCCAAGAGCAATTTGCATTTTCGTGGAATGGGAAGCAGTATACGTTCAATCGTTTGCCAATGGGCTATATGCATAGTCTGACAATCTGTCACCGGCTGGTGGTGTAATACTTGGACAAAATCCCATGAAAACCGAATGTTCAGATTGTGCATTACATTGATGACATATTGATTCAAGGTAAAAATTAACATAGTGTGCAGTTACACTTGGATCCTATTAGAGAAGGATTGCGCAAAGAGGGATAGGAAACCAGGGTCCGGCAGAGACTGTGGTTTTCCTAGGGATACAATGGCACAATGGGTACTGTGAGATGGTGCCGAAAGCGAAACAGAAAATCATCTGGTTTTTGACTCCGAGGACCAAAAAATAGGCACACAGTTTATTGGGCTGTTCGGATTTTGAAGGCAGCACATTCCACATCTGGGCAAGATTTTGGCACCCCTTTTACAAAGTCACTGAAAAATGTAATTTTGAATGGGCTGAGGAACAAGAAAAATCATTCAAATTAGCGAAAGACATCATTCAAAGAGTGCTTTATTTGTGGCCATTAAGGGATGGTGAGGTGGAGTTGAATGTGCCCACACAGGATGCCTACGCCAATTGGAGCTTATGGCAGAAACAGGACAGAAAGCAAGTGCCTTTGGGATACTGGAGGAATAAGTTGCCCGATGCGGTGACAGATATACCCCCTTTGAGAAACAATTATTAGCATGATACTGGGCGCTCAATGATACTGAACAGATGAAAGTGGGTCATGATATAGTGATCCGACCTGAAATACCGATTATGCAATGGGTGCTGAGTTTCCCAAAGACACACAGAATTGGTCATGCCCATGAAGTTAGTGTTATTAAATGGAAATGGTACATTCAAGATTGTGGCAAGCCCGGTAAGAGTGGCGTGGCGAAATAACATGAGCAAGTGACGGGTGTCCCGCTGATAGACATTGAACCGAAAGGGGGAGAGTACTGTTGAGGAATCTCCAGTTAAATGGGGGATCCCATATGGAGACTTATCAAGTGAACAAGTTGAACATGCATGGTTTACTGATGGTGCAGCCAAATATGTAGGAATTGAATGATATTGGAAGTAAGGTGGCATACAATTCAAAACTAAAAAAGGTGCTCACCACCTCAGGCAAGGGGAAGAGTAGCCAATTTGCAGAGCTATATGCTGTGTATCAGGTGTTGAAGCAGTAAAAACATATTAAAGGTATAAAGGATCTGGTAGCCCGGGTAACACAAGATCAAGACAGGGATTGGTGGGAAAGCTTGTTTTCATGGATTCCTGAAACACTGCATTCTGTATTAGTTTGCTTTTTGGTATTGCCATTGTAGTAATTTGTTTTTGTTGTTGTGCTTCATGTATTCCTAATTTATGTAGAATGATTTGTAGGTTTTGGATATCCCCTGAACACCCGTCGGGTTATGGCAGTTGAGTGTCCAAGGGGTGGAGTGTAATGCTTGTGCGAAATGTGAGCTAGAACAACATGGCATCGATGCAAAGGCATTATGGACACTCATCTCCCATCATGGTAATAAATGCTGCGTCCCAGCCGGGCCTCGGATAATAAAAAAGCATTTCAGTAGTGAAAGCAGGGCAAGCTCACATAGCTACATAAATATTATTGCTGAGTGGACTTGCTGTGAAGAATAGTTATTGTATTGTCCACTGAAGGATGAATACGGGGAGGGAGTCGGAGCGTCCTGCAGGTGCAAGATACAGGGTTCTGGGAATGAATGCGAGGAGAGGGACACTGTTTTTTTCCACCCTCTGTCCCTTTGACTTGTGATCTGCTCTTCGGCTGAGGACAGACACAACTGAAAAGGGTGGGGATATGCCCCCATAAAGGAGAGGGCATTGTGTGGCAGAGTTAGTTAGAATTTGGACTCCCGGGTGATGAAGTCTCGCTGAGAGGGAGGACGCTCCACCTCAGACCCCGTTGGGGACTAAGCAGTGTCGTAGTGGCCAAGATGAAGGTGTCTTCTGCTGCCTTGTTAATGGTGATGCCATTTTTATCTATCTTTTTATATATCTAAGTGTATGTTTGTTTATGTATGATAAGTTCATATATACCTATAGTGTGTGAATAAAAGGCCTGTAATGAGCCATTTGTTTTATTATAACAATTAGCCTATGTGCGATTTCTTGCCTGAGTCCAATAAATTGTTTTGCCAGGCAGCCAGGGAAACGTAAGTTTGTTTTCTCCTCACGTGGCCAAGCAAAACAATGCCCATCCCTTCACAGCACCCCAGACTACCCCTGATCATTAGTCCATCATGCTCAGTCCCCTTCCCAGCACTATATAAGATGGAAAGGAGGTCCATCCAGCCCTTATCCAATACATTCTTGATCGCTGTATCCATGTTAAATTTGTAAAAGGGGCCCATCTGGGCAATCTCCCAGAACAATTTGGAGTCCTTATCCCTTGCGGCTACAACTCAGGTTTCCCATGCGTCTTCCTCAATTGCACTTTTTTCTAATCGCCAGAGCTTTCTTGTAATGGGAACTACCACCAATAATGGCCGTTTTAGGAGTTCCTGCACTACTCAGAGCAGAGAGAAGGTTCTTCCTACCTCTGGTGCACTCTGTCAACTCCCCCCCCATTCCCTCCCCCAACCTTTTTCTGTCCTCTACGTTTACCTGGGGCACAAGAAAACATACGGGAGAGATTGTTCAGCAGGGCTCCAAACTCCTCTGGGATAATATCACTATCCAGATTCCCCGACAGCAGATTCTGGAGTTCACGTGAACTTGATTGGACTACCTTTCTTAGTAGACTCTCCTTCTTGTCCTCTCTCCATTTAAGCCTACGCCGGGAGGCACCTAGGGACATCTCCAAGGAATACACTTGGCTCAACATGACCGCCCTTGGTGACAAATGAATATCGAGCTTCATGCGAAAATGATCACTACAGATGTTATCCATCACACCAAACCCTTTTAAAAGGCCCCAGTGCTCAACTGGGACACAGAAATAGTCGATCGTTGAGCTTCCCATTGGGGTGGAAAAAGTGACCCTACCTGGGATATCCACACCAAGTCGCCCATTTACAGCCCGCATTTCCCAGTCATAAAGATAGTGCCAAAGGTGTAGCTCAAACACAAAAAGCCTATGATCCGTCATAATAGGAGGGTGAATCCCTGTCACAGCATCTTCTGTGTTGCCATACAGGTTATCAAAAGGCCCACCCCCCATTTTTGCTTTAAAATCACCTCCCAACTCCAGGCACACATTGCCCATAGAGAGCCCGGAAAATGATACAGGAAACGCCCATCTGTGCAGCCAGAAAAGCTGCCCACTTGCTGCCCATCCGCGAACGAATCATCGTCAAGACCATGTCCATGCAAATCGTCTACAACACTCCAAAGTAAGATGCACAAAAGCTGGAGGTTCCAGCTTCCCATTCATCACAGGCAGAAAATTGAATTCTCTCCCCCTCCCTGAGAACGGTACCCTCCTACTGGGCTTCCTGGAAATCCCTGAAAACCTGGCTTTTTGCCTAACCATCCCATCACACACTACGCTGCTTTGCACTGCCTCACCTCACTAACTGTATGTTTTTTATGTACCACCTGCTAGCAACTGGTTCACTCTTAACAGCGCCTCGATGCCCTCGGGTTGCTGCGCACTATAAATGAAATAAATAAAATAAATATAGATCTAGTTAATTACCTTCAAAGGTCATTCTACCTAACGGAACATCCTTTAACCTTGATTACAACACAAATGTGATACATCTACAGTTTGCAGGTCTCTCCCTACTCTAGCCACATGACATACTTCCTAATTGCAGGTTTGGCGGTACAGGAAAAAAGACACAGTAATTATGTTACCACCACTTTTCTCACACCGCCAAATTATATTTTTGGCAAGGGTTTACCACTAGCAGAATTAATGTACAGTAAATCCACCCACTTTGGGAGGAAAAATGATGGATTAATCTCCAACTTATTGCTGGAGGTGAATCCTTCCCTTTACCTCCTAAAATGGGTGGATTTACCACACAGTAATTCCGCCAGCGGTAACTCCGCCACAAATCCCCATTGAGTCCTATATGGAATTACCACCAATTCTAATCCTGTGATAACTTCACAGGGCTAAATGGTGGTAATAGTAATTTAGTTTGGCAGTATTTTTGGTGGATTTACCACCAAACTAGGAATGAGGCCCATACTCCCCTCGCTTCAGGTGAGTCGCGCCACTATACATAACCTTAAGCATCACAAATCCACATGACATCCCTGCGGAGTTTGGAGCGTAGCTGAGCCTTGTTCCGATGTTCCATTTCCCAGCTGAGGGTGTATTTCCATTCTGAACCGGGACCTGCTATGAAGCTGCACAACCTTATGCTCTTTGTCACGTCTGTGCCAATGAGCCACAGGCTTCCGCAGTCTCTGCTTCAAACAGAAGCAATCATGGTTGCTGTACACGCTGTGCCATCATAGAAAATGTTCCTTCCTGGCTGGGTCGCTGTATGGCCGATTGTAGGAGATGGCGCAAGACAGGGAAAGCATTATCGCCATAAAAACAACTAAATGATACGAATACATTAATGTGCATTCTCTAATAAACTATTTATGCCCTTGCTTAAACTATAATTGATTTGTTTGATGTCTTCTTTATTTTTGACAGGTTGCCTGTGGATTAAACCATACTATAGCTGTATCTGCAGATGGGTCAGTGGTGTGGGCCTTTGGAGATGGAGATTACGGAAAGCTTGGCTTGGGAAATTCAACTGCAAAGTCATCACCTCAGGTTAGAAATATTAAGACTGCCCAATTTCATTTGAAAGCTTGTCTGTGTATCCATATATTTTTCTTTCTCAATTTAAATTGTCCCTGTAACAAAATCCAATTAATAAAATGTTATAAAATCTCTCAGTTGAACACTATATTGCATAAAGACGAAACCAATCAATCTGTCATACATTTCCTCTTTTTGAATGACTTCACTTGGGTTTTTTATCAATATGGATTTTCATCAAATGGGACTTGTTCAATAAATTGATATGCAACTTGTTGACAACCCAGGACCTTATTTTGTTTAGTATATGTCTTGGCTTTTTTCTAACTTTACCCTTAAGAGTATTCTTTGTAGTGAGTCAAATGTTTGTAATATGCTATCATATGGAAAAAAAGCTGAATTAAGACACTTGGACCTTATCCCCCAAAAAATCGCAAGAAAAAATATTATATTTCGGGACAGTTATTCTGGTAGATTTTAATTTTGTTTATTTTGAAATGTAATTCTGCTGGATAGATTCCTCACAAAGATTCCTTATCTTCTCGAATCCAGTTAAAATGCAGTCTGATCTGGGACGTTTTTTTCTAGCCACCAGGTGGCGCTGCGCAGCTCTCAACATGTGCTTGTCACACTTGCTGGTACCTTGTGCCAGAGGTGATGTCAGCCATGCATATACTCGAACCTGCTGATATTTTCCTCAGTTCTTTTTTCCCAGAGCCATTCGTGGGAACGCTTTTTTCTGTGAACTTGATGCCTACATTTGCTTGATGTCATGCCAAAAAATCTGATTTAAGGGCAGGTACGAAATACCATTGCTCGCCGTTTGTGATAGATCTACTTAACTCCTGCCTTTACTGTTTAAGAAAGAACAATGCGTGAAGGCATCATGAAGCAAGACGCAGACAACAGATTCTGAATTAAAATAAAATACTTACTCATAGGTCCGTCCCCTTTGCTTCATCCTGGTGGGTGTTCCCCAATATGGGGACGGTACTGGAACCTTTGGCAGCGAAAAATGTAGCTTCCCCTTTACATTTAGTATAGCGCCCGCCCTCGGGTGTGGGAATGCCCCGCCGAAGCCCCACCCTCCGGCGCCTCACCTCAGTCCCTTTTTCCACACGGACGGTGTCAGACCTGGCAGCCAACTCAGAGACTTTTTTTTGCTTTCTGCTTGCTCCCCATTTATTTTTTTTCAATTATTTTACTTCCCGTTGGTGCCTCGCCAGCCCCGGCACATGTCGACCGCTGGAGGCTTCACAAGATGTCCCTCATGTGACCATTCGTTCCTGGCCTTGGAACCCCATGCACACTGTCTTGAGTGCTTGGAACCCAACCACCGCTGGGACTCATGTTCGACCTGCAGCGCTCTTGGTCACAGTACATAGAAGAATAGTTTGTCGCAGTGTAGGAGATCTTCCACGCTTCTCCTCCGCCCTACCTTAAGGACTTCGTCACCAGGACCTCTTGTCAAGACAAGGTAGGCCCTCTGTTCAGCATGGCTACAAAGTCCGGCAACTCCTTCCCCAAGGTTCCCACAGATCAGAGTTCCTCGGATTCCGTTTCTGGCAGGCCCGAAGCCTCTAAGTCTACCGCCTCCAAAGCTGAAGGGCTCAGGAACCCCTACCAGACTGTCCTCGGAAGGACGATCGGGCTCGTCCTCTTCTACCCTAGGGGGTAAGGGTACATCGAGTGCCACCTCCAAGCGTCTGTCCTCGGCTAGATCCAGCACGGCTAACGGCGCAGGTGCCGAGGGCTCCCAGCCTACCTGAGCTCGCTCCAAGGCTGTGAATCAGGGCGTTAAAACTACTAGCCGTCCGGCTGAGGGCTCAGCGCCTACCAGAGGGATCTCTGAGGTTGATGCTTCTGCTAAGGGTGCAAGGGCCAAGCTGTATCCTCTCGTGTCTGAGGCCTTTCTTCGCTCAGGACCACTGCGCCCTCCTGCCCAGGGCATTGCAAGGCTTCAAAATGGCAGAGGGCCACGTGGCAGAGCCTGCCATACAGGAGGCCATCTTGGTTTTGGCTCAGAGCCCGTCAGTGCTTTTGCCATTGAATGGGCTTTGCAGGATGATTGCAGCAGATTCTACAGTGCAGGTTTCTGGTACCCTCGGGGCTACAATTACCCATCACAGCCGTACGGCTACACGTACCAGGCACCTCAGCGTCTTGGCAAGGAGTGGAGGCCATTAGGGATCCGGCGGCTTGTGAGGAACGCTTCAAGCGCTTCCTCCTCCTCATGCATTCCCCTCAGATGAAGGGGCTCCTGAAGGACATTTTGAAGGAGGTCATCCCGCTGGTGGTGCCACCCCGGCCCCCTCCTCTGGGTGGTACTCCTGTTCCTCATGCATTTCCAGTTCCGGCGCTGGCCCCTCCACCAGTTCAGGCACCACCGGTTGTTCTGACTCCCCACCTCTGCATGTACCACCAATGCCTCCCTCACAACAGCCGTTGGACCTGTATCTGGCTCCGGACCTGAGGAGGACTCTGCTGGAACCTGTGTCCAGAAGGCCCGGATTCCCCTTGGTCTGTAGAAAAGAGGGGGCGACGATGATGCAATGACATCCAGGACGATGAACCTTTGCATCCGATAAGGCCTTTCATGACTGCCTTTAGGGCCTGGCAGAGTTCTTGGGGGTCCCTCTTCCTGAGGAAGCCCCCCAGGAGTATGGTGTGCTAACCGAGGTCTTAGGCAAATGCACCACGAATTACGGTCTGGCATCCCCCTCCAGAAGGATGGCCTGCAGGTGGCGCGGAAGGTCTTGGAGAAGCCCAGGGTCAATGCCCAGATGAACAAGATGTTGGACAGCAGGTTTAGGCTGACGGACGGAGAGCCAATCCTCCTTCCCTCCCACCCGCTGCCCCCTTCCTCTGTGGCAGCTGCAGCGTCGTATTCTAACCCATTGTCTTAGTTGTCTTCCTCCACGGGACCCGCCTCCAGTTGCCTCTCCAAGGACAAGTCCCAGGCAAAGCTCTGTTACTCCATCTCAGGACCGCATCTGTGGCATGCAAACACAGATGCCCTCTTCGCTGCGGCTAGCCAGTACGGTGGCGGGAGCTTGGGGACTTTTTGCCCAACCTCTCTTCGGACAAGTAAGCCTCCTTCAAGTCCGGTCTGGCAAATGTGCGGGCAATTGCGCAGGACCTCCTGGTGTCTTCGGTCTCCCACATCGACACAGCCAGCAGAGGGCTGGGTCTTCGGGTCGAGATGAGAAGGACGACGTGGATGCACGCCACAAAGTTTTCATCTGACGTGCAGGAGCGGATCATCGTTGTGCCCTTTGATGGCGTGGACCTTTTTCATTCGCCCACCGATAACAAATTGGCAAAGAAGAAAACCTCCACTGAAACTGCCAAGTCATCGGCCATCCTGATAAAACCTAGTCAGAAATCCTTCCCTCAATCCCAGGGCAGGACTGAGTTGAAACCCTGCATTTTCTCCGGTTTGAAGGGGTTCCGAGACTGCTGTACATGGAGGCCTGACAGGTTGCCCAGCGACTACAGGAGGAACCAGCAGAGGACGTTGCAAAGGTTTTCCAACTCTGCCTCCTCTGCACCTGCCTCTGACGCCAAGAAGCAGGGACGTCAATTTCGAGGAGCACAGCTCACCTTTGGGGGGCCGTTTGGCTCTGTTCCAGAAAACCTGGAAGGGTCTCTTCAGCAACCTGTGGATCTGCTCTGTAGTCTCCACGGTCTTCCTCTTCCTATGCCTCTTCCATCTTTACCTCCTTTTCATCAGATCGGGTCCCCAGCTCTTTTATGGGAGGTCCTTTCTATCTTGGAGATATGCAGGCTATAGAACCGGTTCCTCTTGTAGACCGAGGCTTTGTAGGATTTTTGCGGTACCAAAGAACAACCAGACTGAGGGTAGTCCTGGACCTGTTATTTCTAAATTTGTGTTTACCACTGGAACGCTTCAAGATGATTACTCCCACGCACTTAGCCGAGTCTCTGTTTGCAGGGTGCTGGATGTGTTCCCTGGACCTCAAGGATGCATACCTGCATGTACCCAAAAATCAACCGTATCGGAGGTTTCTGCGGTTGACGATTGTCATGCCACTTACAGTACAAGGTGCTGCCCTTTGGCCTGAACTCGGCCCCTCGTGTCTTCACGAAGTTGATGAAATCAGTGGCAGGCCTTCTCTGCTTGGATGGCCATTACATAGACCCTTACTTGGATGACTGGCTGGTGAGGGCAGAGTCATCTAAATGGGTGCTGCACTCCTGCCAGAGGCTGGTGGATATCCATCATCAGCTGGGATTTTCCCTCAACCGGAGGAAGTCACAGTTGTGCCCATCTCAGGAGCTGGTCTTTTTAGGGGTGCGTTGGAACACTACCATTCAGCGCATGTTTCCTACGCATGAGAGGCTTTTGTCCCTCCACAAGGAGATGGGACACTTTCTGGTGAACACAACCACCTCGGCATGGTGATTCCAGCACATTCTGGGCCTGATGGCCTCATGTGGGCTCACTCTACAGCACTCCCTCCTCAAGATGAGGCTCCTCCAGCTCCACCTGGTGGCCAATTGGGATCAGGAGACGAGCTCCTTCTGCCCAATCTTTACTGGTGACTGATGGATGGCGCTTTGAAGCACTGATCTTGTGTATAAGCGCTCTACAAATAAACAATTACAATGTTTCAGGGTGAGCCGCCTGCACCCGACCGGAGCCTACCCTGGTGGTGGTGATGGACTCCTCTCTTTCGGGCTGGGGTGCTACTCTAGAATGCTATGCGATTCATAGAGCATGGTCCAGGGGGCGGAAGCCCTCCTACATATCAATCTGCTCAAGCTCAGGGCAGTGGGCCTGGCAGTCAAGGCATTTTTGCCCCTCATTCGGTACAAGTCGGTTTTGGTCGAGACGGACAATTCTACTACAATGTTTTACCTGAACAAGCAGGGTGGTATCCATTCCCCCCTCTTCTGCATGGAGGCGGTTTTGATCTGGGAATGGGCCCTGACTGAGGGGATTTGGATTTTGGTTGTCCACCTGTCAGGGGACAGCAATGAAGAAGCGGATCAGCTGAGTCGCATGGAGTTTAACGCCTACGAATGGGAGTTGCACAACGACTCCTTGTTGCCCCTGTTCCATCGTTGAAGGTTCGCAGACCTGGATTTGTTTGCATCTCCCCTGAATGCCAAGTGCCCCTGTGTGTCTGATGGGCAGGTGGGGTGTTACTTGGAGATGCCTTCCAGATCTGTTGGCATGGCTGCAGGTGTTATGCGTTCCCACCCACCCCTCTGCTCCAACCGACCCTACGCAAGTTCTGGGCCTCCGTGGGCTGCATCCTCATCGTGGTTGTTCCCCATTGTCCTTCGATTCGAGCCTACCCTGGTGGTGACCATGGACTCCTCTCTTTCGGGCTGGGGTTCTACTCTTTTCTGATCTGCTGCAGTTATGCTCCCGGGGTCTCGTCAATCTTCCAATCCCCATCAGGGGTGTCCGGATACAGCAGGGCGGGGCAGTGGAACATCCTGACCTGGCCAAACTGGCCCTGGTGGCCTGGTTCCTGATCAGCTGAGGCTTCAGCATGCTCATTTTTCAGATGACAACTGGGACATCATTTAGCAGGCCAGGAGGCCCTTGGCTCGGTCCCAGTATAAGAGCAAATTGATTAGGTTCTGCTATTGGGCTTGTGACAAAGGTCTGGACCCCGTCATCTGTTCTCTGGATAACGTACTGGCCTTGTCAGCACACCTGGCTCGCTCTGGAGTTCAAGTAGATTTTCTGCATGTATTTGGTGGCCATTTGGGCTTACAAGAATTCCCCTGATGATGTGTTTTCGGCAGCCAACCCGGTGGTTAAGACCCACCTAAAGGGGTTGTCTAGGCTTTTTCCTCCGGTGCATACACTGCATCCGTTCTGGGACCTCAATGTGCTTCTTGCCGCTTTGCAACGCAATCCTTTCGAGCCTATGGCTTCTGTGAACATCCACTTGGTGATGCTAAAAACTGTTTTATTGGTGGTTCTCACCTCTTTGCGCATGGTTAGTGAGCTGCAGGCATAGTCTTCGTGTGAGCCCTTCATTACATTTCATGACAAGGTCATCTTGCGTACTCGCCCAAACTTCTTGCACAAGGTGGTCTCTCTGTTCCATATAAATCAAGAGATCTGCCTTCTGGTGTTCTTCCCAGTCTGAGGCAGAGAGGGCCCTACATTCCTTGGACCTCAAGAGGGTTCTCAAGTTTTATCTCTCTCAGATCTGAATGAATGACACTTGGCCTAGTAGGATCGCTGTCTCTGTCTTCCCTCTGTTCCCCCTCCCTCGCCGCGCCTTGAAACACTTGTGTATAGGTGAGTTATAAATGCCATAACCTATTATGCCCTATAACAAAGTGAATGTATATATGTATTTAGTTTAATAGTGTTGTGTGATAACTCTACTTGCTAGTAGTCATTTTTCATAATGTGTTGTGGCCATAAATAAATGGCTGAATTTTAATACACTCTAAGTGTAATCTGTATTTCCCATTGTGGACCCTTTACAAGCTCACCACCTCTGAAGACCTTAGCCTAGACCACCTGTCAATGCTACCCAAACTGGTTTAGCTACAGCTCCCCAGAGTTGTCCCTGTCAAAATATAGGTTGGCATTCTATACATCTGTCCACCGGTCCAGAGTATAGAAAATCAGTCCTAACAGGAACTTCAACAGGCCAGGTGTCTCATCTCTTCAGCAGGTGGGGGCTTCCCCAGATTGACCTCTTCACGACAGCTTCCAACTCCCAAGTGCCAGAAGTTTGCCAGCAGGTATCCTCAGCCAAGGAGCCTGGAGGATGCCTTCTCATTTCCGTTGGACGGACTCTCCCTGTACGCCTTCCCTCCGATTCCACTCCTGTTACATGTGATCAACACGCTCAGGCGCTGCCATTGCTGGATGATCCTCATCGCGCTTGCGTGGCTGTGGCAGATCCGAAACCCAGACCTTCTCCATCTGTCAGTGGCTCCGTTCGTCCAGCTGCCTCCACTTCCCGACCTTCTCTCCAGAGAAAGCGGAACAATACTACACCACGACCCGGCGATGCTGAGTCTCAAGGCCTGGTTCCTGCAGCCCTAGAGTTTGTGCACTATGTACTGCTGTTGGAGTGCAAGAAGACACAGGCACAAATGGAAGCACTTCACAGTGTGGTGCAGGACTCCGAAGATTACACCTTTTGTGGATAACGGCCCTGCGGCTCCTCCCGTACTTGCTCTTGCTGGCTAAAGCGGGGCTAGCTCACGCCTCCATCAAGGTTTGTCTGGCTGCCATATCCCGGTGCACACGGCGCCAGGCAAGCTCTCCGTATGGTTGCACAGCCTCATCAAGGACTTACTCAAAGGCCTTTTCTGGACTTTTCTGCTGGTGAAGGTTCCTACCCCAGCTTGGGAACTAAGCTCATGGAGGCCTCCATTTGAACCAGTGCATCGTGCACCTCTGGTGTTTCTTTTCGTGGAAGACTGCTTTCCTGGTGGCGATCACCTCAGCCAGAACAGACTGCTTTCCTGATAGCGATCACCTCAGCTAGGCGGTTCGGGGAGATCCAGGCTCTATCCAGCAAGCAGCGGTACTTGACCTTCCACGCTACTAAGGTGGTGCTGTGCAATCATCCCACCTTTTATGCCAAAGGTTCCTTTGACTTGTCATCTCAACGAGCCTCTGGTCCTGCCAGTGTTTTTTCTAAATCCTTCTACGCCTTCTGAGAGGGCATTGCATTAGCTGGATGTGGCTCATGCCTTGAGGTTCTATGTGGCATGCGCAACAGATTTTCTGGAGATATCTTAGTTGTTAATCAATTTTGGACATGTGGGACATTGGAAGGTCCTGTCTAAGGCTTCCATATTGTGGGAAACCGGTGAGAAACCTGAAGGTGTCTCACCTGCTAGTCCCCGGGGATCTGTCATCCAGGTGGCCAAGACATGGCCATCGCTTTTGGATCCAGTTCCTCGGGGTAGACCAGTGCGGGAGGATCACCTGGATGAGGGGTCTTTGCGGAGTGGAAGTGGGATACTTAGGAACTCAACCCCTCCCTTTCCCGACACAAACACTTTCTCGAGAACAGCTCACTGTGAGAGAAAACGGACTAACACCCAAGCCGTATACCTGAGATGTCCCAACATAATGGTCCGGCAGAGTCAGGCAATTACTGATCATTCACACACCTGACTTCCATCACACTTCCCCCCACACGGATAAAAGACGGAGCACGAAAGCACACTCTCTGAGCAAAAGGCAAAGCACATGAGGAAGCAGCATTTCCAAGATGATAGTTTAATACAAGGATTAAAGACAGCAAGATCGGAGAGGGTTGCATGGAGGGAAATGCCTGTGACCTTTTCAGAGAAAGACTGTTACTTTCATGAGCCTTTGAGAATAAGAAACATAAGACCTATTAAACCTGAAGCAACCTGCATTGTGTGTCGGAAGTACCCGGGGCTCTCCTGTACCCGGGGCTCTCCTGCGTCGATAGCCCAGTCGGAGAGAAGGGTTTGCTGCTGTGGTACTGTCCTTTGCTCCTACAACAAAGCAGCGCCAGTAAAGTCAGCACAGCCGGTGAGTCGGAGAGACTGATACCAGACCGGGCTGTGTTGGAGCCAGGGGTATTGCTAGGTCTGGAAAAGATCAGGGGTTAAGCTAATGTTGGGACTGGCGGGACTCTGGGCTAGCTATAGCCTTTTGGTTGTAGCCCCTGAGCTTCTATTCGGGGCTACAACCAAAAGATCTGGGGCTATAGCCCCCCCCCCACTCTATAGCAACGCCTCTGGTTAGAGCCAAGGTTACAAGCGGCAACATTGTATAGAGGAATCTGAAGAGAATAGTGTGTGAAGTTTATCTGACAAGTGACTTGAATAATTAAACAGCCGATGAGTTACTGAACTTTTGAAGCCAAGACCGATATCGTAAACAGAGGTCCGGTGCCACGTGGGTTCTCATTCTAAGGTCTTTGTCAGGTATTTAACTAAGAGGTGGCAAATGTAAAAAGGAATTGTGAAATCGAAGTGGCCCTGCAACGGGCTAAGCTAAACCCTGTGCCCATTCGAAAGTCTTCGATAGTTGATACTAACTGAAATTGGTCCAAACCAAGCTGAGGGATACCGATTGTAAAAAGAGATCTGAACTCCAAAGAGCTGGGATCCAAAGTATTGGTTGTTGTATTAAAGGGATCTAAGCCCGGCTGAGTGGGATCCAGGGTGAACCATGGGTCACCCGAGAAAGAATATTCTATGAATATTGTAAAAGGGGATCTGAGCCTGGAAGAGGGGGATCCAAAGTATCCATTGTTGTTTTAAAGGAATAGCAAAGTGGAGAGGCAGTTGGCAGTGACACTTTGTATCCTTTGTGTCAATCTGATTCCAGTACGACATAGTGCTGTCACTGTGTTTCACCATTGCACAAGTTTCAGACTTCCAGTGTGACTTTGGAAAAGGAGCTTACTGCTTTAGGAGCCTGAAGGGGACGCTGTGTGGGTGGACGTGCTCCACTCCCTTGAACTCTGCTAAAACCACTTCCGTTCCGCTATGCGAACGAGAAGTGTAGCAAAGTGGAGAGGCAGTTTGCTGGGAGCGGTTGCGGTCCCTCTAAAATAAGATCTTCTTGTCCTCCGCAGTAGCCAGCGCAGCCAGAGGAAGTTAGAACAAGAAGATGTTAATCTCTAAAACGTTAAGTACAGCGCTGGGAGGGGGTCCAATGTACTGAGTTTTCAACAAGTGGACAGGTGCCCCACATGCATTGTGGAGGCGGAGGCTTCCCACAATACAGAAGTTTGCATCTGCACTGCCCTCTAACTGTCGGGGGAAATCATGTGCTGCCGGGAGACTGGAGAGAATCTTCCTTTGATCCTAGCAGCTGGGCTTCTTTTGCAAACTTGACACACTCACGGAGATTGTCAGGCAGGGGAACTCCTAAGTACCACACTGTCAGCTATACCTATGCTTGACGGAACAGGACCACATACTCTGCAGCAGTTGCTGCTACAGCGTTAGGACGATGGCTTTCGCGAATTGCCAATGGACGTGAATCTAGTTGAGTGTAGTGGCGATGGTTGATGTGGTAGTGGATAGTAGAGATGATGTTATCATGACTCCCCCTCCCGTCCCCTTACCACCACGCCAAGTGTTTTAAACTTCCCCCAGTGAGCCCCCGCCACTCCAACCCCCTGCATCTGACAGGGTGGAAAAACACTTGGCTGGTAGTAGATCTGCTACTCGCAGGTCCCGTTGCCCGCGGGATAGAGCCATGTTTTATTGACCTACGATTACGGTCTAACACTGAATGTTACTGATGCAGAGTTATTGGCCACAGACACTTCAATTGACGGCGCAACAGAGACATGTAAGTTGTTGGCGGAAGTACACACTCCTAAAGATGACTTCAACCCTCCTCAAGCAAATACTGCACAAGCACTTTCTGAGGTAGTAGCTACCGCCAATAGAGAACTGTCAGACATCTTATTACCAAGCCAAAAATAGTCTGCTCGGGCCTCAGTGCACGTGGCTGATACGCGAATTGGGAATGTATTGACACAGAATCCGTTAATAATTCCCATCTTTAGTGAGCCAGTGGATGAATCGAACAAAGAAAAAATTGCTCTTGTGCACAATATG
Organism: Ambystoma mexicanum; assembly: GCF_040938575.1. Classification (NCBI taxonomy): domain Eukaryota; kingdom Metazoa; phylum Chordata; class Amphibia; order Caudata; family Ambystomatidae; genus Ambystoma; species Ambystoma mexicanum. Next base: position 1,100,335,265 of record NC_090934.1, on the reverse strand, counting down.
GACTCATTGCGCAGTAAAAATACGATGTTGTGCATCTGTGGTGCAGAGGGGAGTAATCTTATGTCCCATCCCCTTTCCTCCATACTGCATGGGCGTCCCTTCCTAGGGACGGGAGACGGAATCTTTTTCACCAGAAAAAACCTTCTTCCCCTTTTAAATTTAAAGGCGCACAGGGGTGCAGCCAGGGGAGCATGTGCTACCCTGACTCCACCCTCTGGTGCCACACCTCAGTCCCCTTTTCCGCGTCGACGGGAACGGGCTGATTTCACCAGCGCTCCGGGGTTTGGCTTCGGCCATGTAATACCTTGCGCTCTTCCCCCGATTCTTGTCTTCTTTTTGTCATTCAGGTACACGGTCCTCCAGCGGCACGCTCCTCCCCGATGCATGTCGACTTCAGTGGGCTTCAGCAGGTGTCCAGCCGGCTAGGGGCTCTTCCCTACTTCCGACCCCCACGCTCTTTGCCTCCTCTACCTTGGCCCTGACCACGGCTGGGAAGGTTGTACTGCGTGCAATGCACTGACTCCACACGCACTTAACAAGCTAGCTAGGTGGAGGGAGCTGAAGAACTTCGTTAAACAGAGATCGAAGCCCAAGGGAGGGCCGCTATTTTCCATCGCACCCCGTAAGGCCGATTCCTTCCAGAGGAAACGGCCAAGCTGGAGGAACCTCTCGGGTTCTGGAACCAGCGCTAGCACCGAGGCTAGCACAACTACCGGCCTCACGGCCGTCGGATCCTTACGGAATCAGTGCTGAGGGGCTGGAAAGGTTCTTTTACCGGGTGTACACCCGAGGGGCAATGCCCTAGTACCGGCTCAATGTCCGAGGGGGCGCCTGCACGCAGCATTACTGGTGACAATGCCAAGGGCAATATGCCTTACAGGACTAGAGGATTGGAGGAGGCCGGGACCAGGGAGCCATGCACCACGACTGTGGCACGCAGCTTGACAAAATGGCCACCGTGCCAGATAACATGGCCACTCATCCGATGTCACACCTAGGAACAGAGCAGGCGGGTGAAGGAGTTTCAAGGTGGGACTGGTGTCAACCAGGTACGTGGCCTACATTTTATCCATCAGCAGTGCAGAGCAGGTTTCCCCTGCAACCTAGACAGAGTGCGCTTCGGCCCCAGCATCCCCCAGCCACTCAGTCAATATCACCTGCCACCTCTTCTGCCTCCGGGGACAGGTTCTTCAAAAGGTTTGTGGCACTGCTGCGAACCCCCCAGATGGGGCCCATCCTGGGGGCTGCAGTCCGTGACTTGCTCCCTCCGGTCACTCCACCGGCACCCATAGTCCTTCCTCCCATGGCTCTGGTGCCACAGGACCCGGCGCAGTCCCCTCTGCCCCTGCCAGCTCTTTCAAATCCAGCTCCCCTGCCTGCCACAGTACGGGCGGTTCCAGACCAGCCTCCGCAGCAGCCTCTGGCTCCGGTCTTCACACGGCAGCCCATGGTGCTCAGTGTTAGGGAGAATTCTCTGTTTAGGCTGAATTTCCTAACCTAGTGAGTCCCCCAGCAGCTTTGCTGGATTTTTGGGGTTTATTTTTTCTCCTGCCAAGAGTGAGACTCTTTTACCCTCACTCTTGGACATGATTTGAGTGTGTTTCTTTGAATCTAGATGTGTTTAATGGGCTTTGGGGTCTTTTACTCCATAGGGTTTCATGTGTTTTTGTGATGTGTGTTACACAGCACCCTCCGTGCAGTAACACAGGGGTGTCATAGTGACCCCCCAGTATAGACTCCATACCCTGGGACTGACTACTGTCTCCCAGGGCATGTAAAGTCACAATTGACTTTACTAGTCTTAAATTCTGAACAGAACCAGTACAAACCATCATATTGTGGACGTACTGGCTGGGGCAATTCGATTGCCCCAGGGTCTGTTAGTCGAGGGGGCACGTCTCCGTCCCCCCTGATCGAGTTTTGGCTGGTGGCAGTGGATACTACTTTTTATATTCAACCGCAAATATTTTCTTATGGGATTTCCCATTGTTTTAGGCTACTATCTTTATTTAATTATTTAAGGTAGCCTCGAACATACCGCCGGTTTATTTAATTAATATTAATTCTCCGGTTGGTATTTTTTGCCAAAACTTGATTCTAAAATGGCTTTTGTGTTCTCTTCTGTGACTCCAACCAAAGTGGTGCCACTATGTCTGGGGTACTTAGGATGGGTGGAGGATAATTTAGGCACCCTGGACTGAGTTGTCTAGGCAACTCAAGTCGCACTCCGTCCTGATTGGCCCAAGTGGTGAGCCGGCCGGCTCACCACTTAGCATGTTTGAGTGACAGCTAGGCTGAGTGAATGGGGGTTTGTTGCATAAAAGCAGGGCTTTGGGGACTGGAACTTTAGAAGTCGCCACAGGACCTAAGAATCCGACGAGGGAGAAGCTGAGCCGACCTGCCACGACACCACGACTGGTGGAGCCCTGCTGGACCGTCTCACCACTTTTCCCAACGACAGAGGAGATCTCCCGCCGGAGAGTCTTCTTCCTTTGACTGGTGGGGATAACCAGTTTCTCCAGCATGGGGTCTGGCATGGATTCACATGCTCATGAATATTCCCCGTCGTCAGGCTGGGAATCCTCGGTAAAGAAAAAACCAGTATCAGTTTCGTTTCTGATCTGTCTTTCGTAGTAATAACCAATCACTGGTCTCTGCGTCATACTGACCACAGCCAATGACTGCCCTCTACCTAAGCACCGCCTCTGGCAGCCATCTTCAGATTTTTACCGCACGTTCATGTGTTGGGATCCTCGTGCTATTGCTCTTGAGCGTTAGTGCTATTTTTTTCACGTTTTTTCGGTCAAAAGAGCCTCAAGCTCCACAGATTCTCCATCCGATCAACGGGGACCCGTGTCGGATTCGTCTGCGCCCCTCAAGGGTGAAGATTTCGTCGAGCTACGCTTTTGGAGGACTCCAGAAGTTTCTCGGGCCCGGTCATGGCCCAGGAGAAGGGGAGCTCGACGCCCGGAAAGCTGTGCAGGGTCTGCCCTGGATGCCAGCTGCAGAACGTCTTCAAGGAGGACGAACACTCTTTTTGTCTTTACTGCCTACATGAGGACAAGACGCACGTGGAGAAGGACTGTGCGTTTTGCGGCAACATGTCGGAGCGGACCATGAAGGACCGCCATCAACGTCTCGCCAACTGGCTGGAAGGGAAGAGCCCGTCCGGCGAGAAGAAGAGGAAGAAAGCCGAGCGGTCTTCTAAGACCTTCGAGGACGCCCCGGCGACGGGGGTCCAACATAAGGCCAAGCACTGCGAGTCCGCTGGCACCGGGAGCGCCGAACGGTCGGGCTCTACGGGCGCCAGGCAGGGCGCACCCTCCCCGGCACCATCAACCACGAGCCAACGCTCTGGGTCGGGTAAGAGGAAGGCCGAGCACCCGGCAAAGCTCCTGTAGATGCCCCGGTCGAGCTCGAAGGCGGAGGGGGAGCGAGGCAGTGTCCCCCCCCTCAAGGATAAGGCGGTGAGCGCACCTAAGGTGGTGAAGGCCTTAATCCATCCGGCCAAGCCCTCTATCGAAACTGTCGCGGCGGCCCTGGCTCAGCCTGTGGAGGCTACACCAGTGGTGGCGACCTCGGGGCTCAGAGTCTCCCTGCCACCTCGGAGGGAGTCCTCTTTTGTGCCCATCGATAGGACCCCCGTGAAATCCCCCGTGGGAAAGAAAAAGGGGGGGCAGGGCGTCGTCGTAGATTCGGCCTCAACCTCGGAGGAGGAGCTGGTCGAAGTCTTAAGCCACGGCCTCGGCGTGGAAGAAGACCGGCCCGTCGGGATGGATCCCGACGCAGGTGACGACGACATCGTCGAGGGTACCGACGGGGCCCCTGATCGCCCGTCGGATTCCCCTCTGCCGGCGCCGCGAGACAACTCGGCGGCCATTTTGTTGGCTATACAGTCCTTATGCTCAGGGATAAGGACGAGACTACCGTTGCCGACGGAACCTCTCCCGTCGGGGGACCCAGAACCGGGACCTTCTGGTGCTCCCCCTACCAAGAAAAGAAGGATCCACCCTCCGCCTCCTTTTCAGCCGTTGCGCCCCTTCCAGCCCTCCTCCCCGTCCACCCGAGGGGATGATACGGGGACTGACACGGCAGCGACGGGTACGGACGACGAGGTATACGACGAGGATGTACCGTCGTCGCCTCCCACCAGGGCTTCTCCGCCCGACGAGATTGGATCGTTCCACTCCATGATCACCAGGGCATCCGAGCTTTTCCAACTCTGCCCTGAGGAGAGAAGAGTCCGGTACGAGAAGAAGTACCGGGTCCCGGACACGGCCCCCCTGCGCAGCCTACCCCGGACTCCGTCGTCTCCGCGGAGGCCAGGAAAAAAGCGGGGGGGGGTGCGGCCTCCACATCGACTTCCCCACCGGACGGCGAGGGAAAGAAATTGGACGCTATGGGACGCAGAGTCATCTCGTCTGCGGCGACGACGATTAAAGCGGCCAACGCCTTGGCTATCGTGGCCCGCTACAACAGGGAGCTCTGGTACAAACTGGCTCCCCTGCTGGACTTCTTGCCGGACGACAAGAGAGCAGAGGCCCTGGAGATCCTGCAGGAAGGTGAGGTGGCTTCGGACCACGCCATTACCGTTGCGACGGACATCGCCGACACTGGGTTCCGCCAGTTGGGCAACGGCGTTTGCCTTAGGCGGCGTGGATGGCTCTAGGCTACGGACTTCCGTCAAGACGTTCAGACCAGAGTCCTGGACATGCCCTTCGATGGGAACAACCTGTTTGGGAAAACAGTGGACGATTCCCTTCAGACCATTAAAGCGGACACCGAGACGGCCCGGGCCCTTGGAGTTCTGCAACAACGACGGACGCCCTTTCGGAGCAGCGGAGGCAAGGGCGCCTCCAAAAGTTCCGGCGGCGGTTTCTCCACCTACTGTCAAGCGGCCCGCTCGTCGGCTCAGGAGGCCTACAGAGGACGAGGCAAGTCTGGCGGACCCCGCCGTCGTCGCCAAGGAGGTCAAGGCGGCAAAGCCTCGTCGAAGCAGGATTGAACCGGCCGTGGGGTCGGGCCCCCACCGAAGCACCCCGGTGGGAGGCCGGCTGGCGAGCTTCGTCAGCGTGTGGGAGTCCATCTTCACCGACCGTTGGGTGCTGGACGCCTTGGCCCGGGGCCACGCGCTCGAGTTTCAAAGAAGGTGTCCGCGCGTCCCCCCCGTGGCCAGGAAAGAACTTCACGTCCCTCAACTTCTCCTGGAGGTAAAGGCGATGCTCAGGAAGGGCGCCATCGAACTCGTCCCAAAGAGGCTTCGGGGCTCCGGAGTTTACTCGAGATACTTCCTCGTGAAGAAGAAGACGGGGGGATGGCGCCCCATCCTGGACCTGCGACGTCTGAACAAGTTCATCAAGGCGCAAAAGTTCCGGATGGTCACCCTCCAGCACGTCCTGGGTCAGCTGGAGGAAGGAGACTTCCTGTCGTCGTTGGATTTGGAGGATGCCTATTTCCATATTCCCATCCTAAAGGGGCACCGAAAATTCCTCAGGTTTGTGGTCCAAGGGCGTCACTACCAGTTCAAAGCCCTCCCCTTCGGACTACGGTCGGCACCCAGGGTATTCACCAAGTGCCTTGCACCGGTGGCGGCGCAGCTGCGCCGCGAGGGGATCCACGTCTACCCCTACCTGGACGACTGGCTCATCCGAGCCAAGACGAGGGAGCTCGCCGTGGATCACACGGCAAGGACCGTCCAACTTCTCACGGACCTGGGATTCTCCGTGAACTACGCCAAGTCCCACCTGGTACCCGCGCAAAACGCACTGTTTCTGGGAGCGAAGCTCGACACAGTGTCCCTTCTGGCCTCCCCGTCGGAGGAAAGGACCAGGTCCATCCTGGGCAAGGTACAGCGGATGTGGATTTCCGACGCGGCCAAGGTGAGGTCCATCAAGTCCCTCCTCGGAATGATGTCTTCTTGCATCTACCTCATTCCCATGTGCAGGCTCCGGATGCGCCCGTTGCAGGAGTTCCTGGGCGCGCGCTTGATCCAAACGACGGGCGGCTTCGAGGAGAGGATCACACTCGACGAGAGTTTCCGCCGAGCGGTCCAGTGGTGGGGCATCCGCGCGCATCTGACGGCGGGCATGGATTTCCAGACCCCAGACCACCAGGAGACAGTGACCACGGATGCCTCCCTGGAAGGGTGGGGAGCGCACACCGAAAATCTGCACGCGAGAGGCCTTTGGCTCCCGACGGAGAAGTCCCTCCATATCAACGTCCTGGAGCTCCGTGCAGTGTTCTGGGCCCTCAGGTCCTTCCTTCCGTCCCTCAAGGGCAAGGTGGTGAGGATCTTCACCGACAACACCACCACCATGTTTTACATCAGGAAACAGGGCGGAACCAGGTCCCCAGCACTGTCCAAGGAGGCGCAGGACCTGTGGCATTGGGCCGTCGCCCAAAGGATGTTTCTGGTGCCGTTTCATCTGGCAGGGATAAAAAACACCATCGCCGACTCACTCAGCAGGGAGCTGCGCTCGTGCCACGAGTGGGAACTACGGCAGGATCTAGTGGATCGCCTCTTCCGACGGTGGGGCACACCCCAGATCGACCTGTTCGCGACGGCGACGAACTCCAAGTGCCGGAGGTTCGCCAGCAGGTTTCCCCAGGCGAGGAGCATGGGCGATGCTTTCTCGTTCCCCTGGGAGGGCCTGTTCCTCTACGCGTTCCCTCCTTTGCCACTGCTAATCCGGCTCGTCAACCAGCTCAAGAGGTCACGGTGCAGGATGATCCTCGTCGCACCTGCGTGGCCGAGGCAGATATGGTTCCCGGACCTTCTGGACTTGTCAGCGTCCCCGCCAATCAAGCTGCCGGTGGAGGCGGATCTACTCTCCAGGGAAGGAGGCGCCATCCTCCACCACGACCCGAAATCGCTGAACTTGCAGGCCTGGCTCCTGCAGCGCTAAAGTTTGGAGGATACGACATACCGGCCGACTGCAGAGAGGTTCTTGCAAAGGCCAGGGCGTCCTCGACTCTTAAATGCTACGGACACAAATGGAAGAGGTTCTCTGTCTGGTGCCACGCACAGAAGATTAACCCTCTACGGATCACGGCTCCCCAGGTACTGCCGTACCTGCTGACGCTGGCCAAAGCTGGACTGGCACACGCGTCCATCAAGATTCATCTTGCTGCGATCTCCCGATACACCAGAACCACGGGCCGGACGTCCTTGTGGTCTCATCGTCTGGTGAAGGAGTTCATGAAGGGGCTGTTCAGATCGTTCCCGCCGGTGAAGGCTCCAGCCCCGGCGTGGGAGCTCAACGTGGTGCTGACCAAGCTCATGGGACCTCCGTTCGAGCCTCTGCACTCGGCCCCGTTGAAGTTTCTGTCGTGGAAAACAGCGTTTCTTGTGGCCATCACCTCCGCACGACGGGTGGGAGAGATCCAGGCCCTTTCCTGCAAGGCCCCGTACTTGACTTTTCACGACATGAGGGTAGTGCTCAGGACGCACCCCTCCTTCATGCCCAAGGTACCGTCGGACTTCCATCTCAACGAACCCTTGGTGTTGCCTGTGTTCTTCCCGTCGCCTTCGTCGCCGGCTGAGAGGACTTTGCACTCGCTGGATGTGGCTAGAGCGCTGAAGTTCTACGTGGACCGCACGAAGTGTTTTCGGAAGACGTCACAACTCTTTGTGAACTTTGGACCTGTCAATCAGGGGAAGGCTCTCTTGAAGGCTTCCATTTCCAGATGGCTCTCCGGCTGTATCATGTACTGTCATCGGTTGGCAAACCGACCGCTGCCTGGCCGTCCGAGAGCCCATTCCACCAGAGCGATCGCAGCTACCACGGCGTTCCTTTCTGGTGTGCCCCTGCTGGACATATGCAGGGCTGCTACGTGGAGGTCGACGCACACCTTCACGAAATTCTACTGCGTCGATCGGGATTCCAGGGAGGAGTCCAGGGTCGGCCAAGCAGTGCTGCGCAACCTGTTCGCCTGAGGTGAGCCTGGTGAGGAGGTAAGATGCTTAATGTTGAGTTTGATGTAATGCTTAATGTTGAGCCTTTGCCACCTCCCGCGGTTGTGCATGTGTGTACTGCTATGTATTCTTTATTCATGAGCATGTGAATCCATGCCAGACCCCATGCTGGAGAAGGAACAAGTTACTTACCTGTAACTGTTGTTCTCCAGCATGGGTCTGGCATGGATTCACATGCGAACCCTCCCGCCTACCCCTCTGCGGCTCTTCACTTGGTCATACTGCCACTTCACGTGCTTCCAAATCTGAAGATGGCTGCCAGAGGCGGTGCTTAGGTAGAGGGCAGTCATTGGCTGTGGTCAGTATGACGCAGAGACCAGTGATTGGTTATTACTACGAAAGACAGATCAGAAACGAAACTGATACTGGTTTTTTCTTTACCGAGGATTCCCAGCCTGACGACGGGGAATATTCATGAGCATGTGAATCCATGCCAGACCCATGCTGGAGAACAACAGTTACAGGTAAGTAACTTGTTCCTTCACCGTCTTTTCGCTTTCCCGACGTATCTCGTGGCCGCCTTGCCCGTGCTAAGCACCCCGGCAACCGGGATACCACGTTTTACCACGACCGCAAGATAAAGGTACCACCTTTTACCGGAAAACTCTGCGGCTGGTTTCTGCCCTGGTAGTGCAACGACCTGCATCTTTCCTCCACGTCGAGATCTTCTCTTCCCCTGGACGAAGACGCAACTTGCAACCACTACCAGGAAAAACTGCCACCGCTGGAGGATCCTTCCAACTTAAGGTACCGCGTCCCGCCTGGCTTCCCTTGCAACCGACTGTACGGGGTAGATTTTGCCCCCGGCTTTTGAACCTGGGTTAGCCTGGGACGCCTTGGCTAAACTTTTCTAAGCCTCTCTAAACTCTTTTCTGAACCCTCTGCAAGACTTTCTAAGCCTAGTGTAACTGTGTGATCTTGGGCGCCTTTGTGCTCTGCTCTCTCTAAGAGTGGGCCCAGCCTTTGGACTTTGGCTCACCAGTGACTTTTTGCTCTCTGCCTTGCTAATAGTGTTCCTGAATCGTAGAGTGGTGTAACCCTGCATATTCTGTCTTTTTCCCTCCCTTTTTCACAACCTTAGTAGAGTGCAATCTAGTTAAGCGCTCACCTCTGTATGAAAATAAGTTGTGTCTTACTGTGATTTTCTAATAATGGAAAAAGGGGTGTATATATCATAATAGTAACTGTGTTTAGAATATTTTACAATAAGAGTGCTGGAGTGTTTCAACTGTGTGTTTTATAAATAAATAATTATATACTTTGATACCAAAGCTCTGGTCAGTGTTTGCTTGTATTATTGTATCTGAGTGCCTATTGAGTATACTTTGCATACTGCCTAACTCTTCTTGAGGGAAGTCTGACTGCTCAGCCACAGCTACCAGGTAAATCTGGGTGGTACTGACTGCTACCAAGTGGGTTTACTGCTAACACCTGTAGTCTTAAATCTTTTGCAGTGGTCCCTAAGGGAACTGCACAGGTTTCTGCCTAACACCCAGCAGCCCTCCACCCGCTCCGCACCAGCTGGACACTCTGGTGGACACAGACACGGAGGAGGACCCTGACACACTGTCGTCAGCAAAGGCCTTCCACTACCTGCTTGCCGGATTATCTGGGCCTTCCTCAACCTGAGGTCGAGTAGCCCAAGGAGGTGGTCGTTCAGAAGTCCTCACCCTACGACCCCCTACCAAAACGGGTATCCAGAGGCAGAAGGACTTTGTTGCTTTGGCCTAGAAGGGGTGGCTCAATCCACACTCGGCCCAACCTGTCAATCGGCGTCTCAATGCCAAGGCGGACCCTCAACTGCTTTCTTCGGTGATTGCTGCAGCGTCACTTTACTCTAAGCCTCTGTCATCCTCAGCCACCTCGTCCTTGACACTGCTAGGCAAGGAGAAGATCTTGGAGGCGTACGGGAAGAAGCTGTAATCCAACGCCTTGCTGCACCTGCGCCAATCCAATGCTAACCAGAGGCTTTGGCGGAAAATAACGGACTTCCTTCCAGAACTTCGGTGCATAGCCAGGCACACTTCAAAGCGGGTCTAGGAGAAGCAAAGCTGGTAGCGCCAGACATCATGGAGTCCACTGTGGCCCACATCGATGCCTCTGGCCGGGCCATCTGCATTGCCAGGGACATAAGAAGTATGGCCTGGCTTCGGGCTCCAAAATGTAACCCTGATGTCCAGGAACGCATATTGGACCTTCCGTTCGAGGGTAGCGACCTCTTTCACTCTACCACCGACGAGGAATTAGATGAAAAGAACAACAGCTCGCAAACTGCAAAGTCTTTATCCTAACGAAGGCCACGGCCAAGGCGTACACCCAGTCGCAGCAATGCTTCGACGGGGGGCGGTTGTTCTGCAGGTTCCAGGGCTTCGAGGAACGGAGGTCAAGACAACCGGACCGCTTGCCCAGTCAGTACCGGCGCAAACAGAAAGGGGGGCGGGGCAAGGGCTTCTTTCAGTCCCCTTCCTCAGCAGCAGCCTCAGAAGGAAAGAAAGCATGACGCGTCCCTTCGGGTCCACGTGTCTTCAGTGGCAGGCAGGCTTGCCTTCCACATGCAATTTTGGTGCCAGAACTTTGCTGACCCCTGGATCCTCTATGTAGTATCCTCTGGGTACCGCCTACCGGTCCCTTCTCCTCCTTCCTCCCTTCCACTCCCAAAGATTGGGAGGGCAACTCTGTTGGCGGAGATCCGGTCACTCATCGAGAGCCAGGCTGTGGAAGATGTCCCAGTTCCCAGATAGGATTGGGCTTTTGTTCCAGGATTTTTGCCATACAAAAGAACCACCAGGCTGGCCTGAGAGTTGTGTTGGACCTATCCACCCTCAGCCTATCTCTCCCTCCCTCTTCAGAAATTCAAGATGGTTACGCCAGCACTCGTTGCGGAGAGACTAGACAAGGCAAGGGAGACTGGATGTGCTTCCTTGATCTGAAGGATGCCTAACAACACGTCCCGTTTTGGCAACCACATCGCTCCTTCCTGCGCTTCAGGATCATGGGCTGCCATTTCCAGTACAATGTTCTACCATTTGGCCTCAACTCAGCCCCCAGGGTATTAACCAGACTCATGAATGCGGTGGCAGGCCGCCTCAGGGCCCAAGGCCACCACGTCTACCCGTACCTGGACGACTGGCTCGTCAGGGTGAGATCTCCAGAGGCAGTTATGCACACTTCCTCTGCACTTATGAACACACTCCACGACCTGGGGTTTACCATCAACCTCAAGAAGTCTCTGCTGCAGCCCAGGCAGAGCCTCACCTTTCTGGGTCTCATCTGGGATACAAGCTCCGAAAAGGTCTTTCCCTCGGAGGACAAGATTCCGGCCATCAAGAGGGCCAATATGCACTTCCTTACCAGAGCAGTGACCTCGGCCTGGTGGTACCAACACTTGCTGGGTATCATGGCAGCAGTCCTTGGCCGTGCCACAAACGAGACTCAGGATGAGGAGGTTACAGTTGCACTTCGCAGCCTCATGGAATCAGGAGAGGGGCTCCAAAGCGGAGTTTATCAACGTACCGCCTTCTCTCCACTCGGACCTCACTTAGTGGTCGAGGGACTGTAACCTTCGGACAGGCAAGCCCGTCCAGCAGCCGTCTCCACAAGTCACTATCACTAGGGATTCCTCCCTTGCGGGCTGCACAAGCCACTCTGCACAGCCACAGCGTCCATGGAGTCTGGACCTGGCAGGAGTAGGGGTCACACATCTACTGGCTGGAACTCAGGGCCATCTAGTTAGCTCTCAGAGCTTTCCTTCCTCTCATTGGGGACAAGTCCGTCCTTATCCAGACCGACAACTCCACCAGCGTGCGCTATGTCAACAAGCAGGGTGGTACCAGGTCCCCTCCGCTGTACACCCTAGCGGTCAGCAAGTGGGAATGGGCCTTGAGAACAACATCTACCTCTCGGCCGTCAACCTCCTAGGGGAGGCCAACTTGGAAGTGGACAGGCTCAGCAGACTGGGAGCAGACAATTACAAATGGCAATTGAATGACCAGGTGCTGATGGAGGTCTTCAGCAGATGGGAGCCCCCTCCGGTGGATCTATTTGCCTCCTGGAAGAACAGGAAGTGCCAGCAGTTTGCATCTTGGCAGGGGCTGGGCCCCGGCTCACTGGGCGACGCATTACAGATTTGGTGGGAAGGCATGCCAGCTTATGACTTTCCTCCCACACCCCTGGTCCACAGGGTAATCTGCAAGATAAAGGGCGCTTGTCACCGGAGTCATTCTGATAGCTCCGTGGTGGCGGGCGAGACCATGGTTCTCCGAACTGCTCAGCCTCATGGACAGACCACAACTTCACCTTCAGCTCAGTCAGCCCATCTCTTGTCCCAGCAGGGGGGTAGGGTCATCCAACCCGCTCCACAGAAGTTAGCGCTTGCAGCGTGGTTCCTGAGCAGGTCACCCTGAGCCTCTCTCATAGAGATCATTCAGGGCGCCAGGAGCAAGACAACCAGGAGCCAATACAATAGTAAATGGACTAGGTTCTGTCCTTGGGCAGACTCCAAGGAGATCGACCCCCTTGCGTGCACACTGGATGACGTACTCTCCTTCTCGGCACACCTTGCGCACTCGGGTGTACAGGTGGACACATGTCGCACCTATCTGGCAGCCATAGGGGCCTACAGAATTTCGGAGGAGCAAGTCTTCTTGTCTTCCAACCCGATAGTCGAAGCATCTGGTGGGCTAGTCCAGGCTCTACCCGCCCATCAAGAGGCCACACCCCGTGTAGGACCTCAATGTGGTGTTGGGCGCCTTGTAGCACAAACCCTTCGAGCCAATGGCGTCCGCGGACGACATGGTTGGTCACCATTCAGACAACTTTGTTAGTGGGACTCACCTCTGCTCGCAAAGTCAGTGAGATCCAGGCTCTGGTGGCCTCAGAACGCTGTACCACCTTCCACAGGGATAAGTTGGTCCTGCGGACTTACTCTGCGTTCCTACCTAAGGTACCCTCAGCTTTCCATCTAGACGAGGAAATAGTCTTCTTCGCTGACCCCAAGGACGAGGCTCAGAGGGTCTTGCACTGTCGGGATGTCAGACACCCTCTGAAATTCTATCTGGACAGGACCAAGGGCTTCAGTTTGTCAGACGCTATTTTTGTCACTTTTGGGGGCTCCAGACCAGGCTATTAAGTATTTCTGTTGCACGGTGGATGGTTGCTGCCATCAAAGATGCCTATGAGGGGCTGCACAAGCCGCTGGCAGCTAACATGCACGCTCATGCTGTCAGAGCCAAGGCCACGGCCATCACATTCCAGCGGCAGGTTCCGTGGCAAGTCATAAGCACGGCGGCTACCTGAGCCACCCCTTCGGCTTTCTGTAAGCATTACTGTTTGGACGCTGGCTCCAAGTCAGACGCAGCCTTCGGACAGGCGGTTCTAAGGAACTTATTTGCTCAAGGAGGGTCCCCCCTCCACCCTGGGGCTAAATTCATTTGTAATGGTTATGCAGAATCCTGTGCAGTTCCCTTGGGGAGCACTGCAAGAAGATTAAGACTACATGAGTAAGCAGTAAACCCAATTGGTAGCAGTCTGCACCACCCAGATGTACCTGGTAGCTGTGGCTGAGCAGTCAGACTTCTCTCAAGATGAGTAGGGCAGTATACAGAGGATACACAATAGGGCTAAAAACACAGTAGAGCAAGCAAACTCTGACCAGAGCTTGGTATCAAAAGTATATAATTATTTATTTAAAACACACTTTGGGAAATACGCTAAGCACTCTAAATCAAAGCAAGTTCAAACACAGTCAGATAAAGTATACACACCTCCCTTAATAATTATTAGACAAGTCTAGGTTAAAACACCACTATTTGTAAAAACAGATGTGAGCGCGTAACTTAGATGGCACTCCAATAATTAAGTTAAAGGGATAGAAAAAGGCAGGTCCTGATAGAGTTTGGCCGGGATGACATCTGGTCCTGGCGCTCGATTGTGCACCTAATTTTCCAATTACTGTTCAGACCAATGATGGAGAAAAAACATTACAGAGAGGTAAGTAATTAGTTCTTCTCCGGACAACCCATCCTTCCTTCCAAAAGTGGTGTCAGAATTTCACATTAATCAAACAATTCTGATGCTGTCCTTCTTCCCTGTTACCCAATCAGAAGTGGAGTCTTGCACTTTTGGGGGCACCCAACAGGGCATGCAGGCAGAAATAACAACAAAAGTCTTATGGATTTTGGCCTGCAGATTGCGTTGCTATAAACTACAAGGCAGAGTTCCACCTGAGTTAAATCAAAGCTGTAGCATTTCAAAGACATGCTCCATAGAAGGCAATTTGCAAGGCGGTTATATTTCGCAGCAATTAAGAAATTCCACAGTAAATGTTTTGTGTAGAATTTTCTATCCACATACCTAGGACAAGGGCACATTATTAAATGTTCAAGCAAGCTCTCTCTGATTAATTTTGTGTTTGACTTGAGTAATTCCTTTGTTTTTTTCATTACTTACTGCAGTACACTCTTTCTTTCAGAAAGTGGATGTTCTCTGCGGAATCGGAATTAAAAAGGTTGCATGTGGGACACAGTTTTCTGTTGCATTATCAAAGGACGGGCATGTCTACACATTTGGACAAGGTAAGGCACACTTCACAATTAAATCTTATAGGCCTTCTCTTTTTCAATTTTCAGACGAAAAATCTTTGTTTATATCTATCTCTGCATTTCTATTCTTGAAAGCACACTATAGCAAGAAGAAACACAAACATGGGAAATATTTACATTGTGAGAAAAATATTAACAAAGGTTTTACAAAGCCATAATTTTCATCATAAAGCTAACAAGCTACGTCCCAAATTTGAAAAGACATTACTAGCCCAAAAATTCAAAGCATCAATCTTTTTTTTTTTTGGGAAGAACCAAGTAAAATAAGTCGGTGTAGTTTTTCTAAAACCAGTGTAATATCAAATGTAACTGTTTATGCCACCGAATGAAAAATAAAATTGATTTTAAAAAAAAGAACTGTAATATCATATTCCTAGGAACCTGATATCAATCACTCTTAAAGGAAGCACCACCCTTTGTGAAGAGATAGTGGGACTTTGGATGGCCCACTAAGGCAGCGTTCATGTAGTCCAATCTAGGCAGACAAGCCTCTGCATGTTGTATCTAAATTCATCTGACTCGATTAATATAGCAGCCATTGAAAATAGAAGGACGTTGTTTTTTTGAATTTATGTGCATATCCAGTTGGAAGTTTTGCTCCTGGATGAAACCCAGTAGTTTGGCATATATGTCTATGCTCGCAGTAGTGCCACCCACCGTCTTCTCCCAGGTTTGAATGGAAACCATAGTTTTGTTATGGTCAAGCTGAACCTACGTTTTAGCAGTATTTAGGTTTAATATGTTTCTAGTTATCCTTCCTTCAGTCTGAATGAGGCAGTACTTTAGTTCAGATGTTTCTTGTCAGAGCTAGAGCACACATGTCTGTAAAGCAGTCTCTCTTCTGCATACTGGTAAAGCTGTATGGCCAGCTCAGTCATCAGATAACCCAGTGGCACTACATAATACTGCTTCTCATCTGTTGGCTTTGGCAAACCTTGTGCAGAGGAACTTTGGACTTCTTACCCCCGAACCAGTTAGTTACCTGAACGTTGAATCTTTGAGGCATGAATAGCTTACTTACCTGTTAGGGAAGGACTGCTGATGTGAGGTGCCTGCCTTAATAAGTTGTAACGTATTGTGTTTTATTGTGCTTTCTTGCCACTTCACTGTTACAGTTAGTGCATTGTTTTGTTGAATTGCTTTGACCTGTATTGGAGGTTAACTTGTTTTGTAGTCCCATTTTGTCATTGCTAACAGCTGTGTATGATTTTATGTGCATGTAGCTATGAGTATTTCTTTAGTGTGTGATATATTTAAAATGTACTTCATTTGTTTTTATGGCCTAAGACATAGTGTCATTTTAAACATCTGTGTTTCTTTATTACTTGGATGTCTGTGTTGTTAACTGGGCTTATACACCAGGGCCTTATCTCCAGAAAACTACTTACTGCTCTATCACCCTGTGATAGTTTGGCTAGACTAAGTGCTTATAACCTTATTCATCAATAAGGTTGGTCTCTCAGAACCCTACCACAGAGCTAGTTCTGAAAATCCCTCCTAACAATAAGCATTGGTCAGAACATGCAGGATTTCAGCCAGCACAAACCCAGACAACAGTTGTCCCCAAAAAAGTACGGGCAGTTATGGGAATGTTTTCGAAGTCACAATTCCGATTTCTATGGGAGTACGGAAAAGGCCCTTATTATAAAGGTGGCAAAGTTTGGGTTAATCAATTTAGAGGCTGGAAAATAGTTGGCATATGCAGTTGGCCTCTTTAATTTAACAATAGAAGTTAATGTTGGTGAGCTTTGCTACGCTTTAACACTTAGGGCCTGTGAGAAACCTGAAGGTGTCTCCCTAGCTAGTCCCTGGGGATCTGTCATCCAGGTGGCCAGGACACAGCCATCGCATTGGATCCAGTTCTGGGGGTGGACCAGTGAGGGAGGATAACCTGTGTGGGGTGTCCTTGGGGAGTTGGGCACCGACAGGTGAGACGCAGTCTCCCCCTTCTTGCAACACCCTTCCTACCACATAGGATATTCCAAAACACTGCCCCCACACCCCCACCCCTTTTCCGACATGAACACTTTCGCACAACACAAAAGACAACGGACTACCACCAGAGCCGTTTACCTGACATTTCCCAATACATGGTCCAGGCAATTGACCAGATTCACACACACCTGACTGCCCTTTCCAACAGGGATAAAAGGTGGGGCACGAGAGCACAGTACGAGCAAGGCAGACCGCATGACGTGGGATCTAACTCAACACGGCAGTTCAAGAGAGAAAGACTGTGCATACCGAGAGGGTGAAAAGGAGAGAAGCGACCTTGCCCTTTCCGACCAAGGCCTGTGAAACCTCTACAGAAGGATTCATATGTCCGCGAACAATAGCCAGCGTGTGTTGCAGCAGATGTCAATGGTACACAAGACCCTCCTCTGCTGATAACCAAGCCAGGGAGAGAAGTTGGTGTCCGTGGTACCAACATTGACTCCAAAGAGAGAAAATCTAGCGGTTGATCACAGCCGATGAGTCGAGGGGAAAGTCGATAAGAAACCGAACAGTGTTGAACAAAAAGTGGCAAGTGGCAATCGGCAAAATTGAACTGTGAATGGCGGATAGAGCTATTGATGCAAGAAAGGGGAAAACCAGCAGAGTCCGACACCAGGTGGGTGCTCACTCAGGGAACTCTGGGCATTACCTGATTGTTGAAACTACCATAACCAGAAGGCCTTGTGAAAAGCTGAAAATTGGTCAAAGTGGTCATACAGGGGTCTTGTAAAATCCTCTGTACAGTCGATAGTCTTTGACCGACAGATGATTGTGAAGCTAAGGGAAATGATTCCGACTTGGTGAAATTAGCGCATTAACATTGTCAGTGTGTTGCAAAGATTGGCAAGAGTAAACCCGGCAGAGGGATGCCCACAGTGAACTTTTTTGCAAAAGTTGGCAAGCGTGAACCCGGCAGAGGGATGCCGACAGAAAGGGGCAAAGCCTAAAGAACTGTTTAAAAAGACATTAACATTCATGAATGCAAGAAAAGCCATAGTGAACCCGAAAGAGGGAGGCTGATGTCCGAGAGCGGTCCAACCCCGAAAGAGGGAGATTCGGTGCTGGAAAGTCATTACCCAAAGTGCATTTGGAACGTTTTATCTGTTTTGTTGAAAATCTCAGGCCCTCTAAGGCAAGAGACTTTGGTTGAAAAGAGACTTAAACATCGAAGAAGCTGATAGCTGGTACGGAACTGTCGTCTCTAGCTGGGAAAGCTAGAGTGTGTGCTGTGCTCAGGAGATCCACCTTATCCTGTGCTCTAAACCTGGGGAAGGGAGGCCACTGGCAATCACATCCTGACTTATTATTTGTGAATACTTCTTCTTTTATTGAAACCTCTATCCCACTCTTTCTGTAATTAGTTGTAAGGATTTGGCAATGTATTTTGTTTTTTTAGTATAGGCCTTTTGCTTTGCCAAGACGCCACAAGGATTGCCTTATTTTTCATTTGATGATCGAATATTGCTCCCATCTTAGATTTAGGTTTAGGCTAGGCGTTTTTCCACCCTGCATTTAAAGTTTAATAAACACCCTTGAACTGTGATCTCATGTGTCTGTCTTTACTGTTGCTACCATGAGTTCCTCCCAGGCCTCATTACAAGGTTGGCGGTGTGGGAAATAAGCTGATTTTCAGAGTAAAAGTCGAGGATGCACCTCCAGCTTGTTGCTGGTAGAAAATCCTCCACTTTAACTCTAAAAATCAGCGGATTTACTGTGCAGTAATTCCGCTGGCGGTAAATACACCAAAAATCCCCATGGAGTCCTAGGGACTCCAGACATGGGGAATGGCCACCACTTGTAATCCTATGGTAACTCCACAGGACCAAGTGGCAGTAACAGTAATTGATTTGAGCGGTATTTCAGTGAATTTACTGCCAGAATACCACCAAACCCGTATTGAGGCCCTTGGTCCTGGCTGTAAATACTTAGTTGGAATTCATGTTCATTCATCTAGATCTTCCATTGCTTCATTTCAATGGCAGTCTGCAAATTTGACTCAACTTGGCTTTCTGTTTCTCAAACTTTCCTTGATACTCTCGAAAGCTATCCTGCAAGATTGCATATTTCCACCAGCTCAAGTTTTTCCTTCCATTTGCATGCTACTATTTACTGCCTCTATCACCTCGGAGAGGGGATGAAATGCCCCAATTATTGAGGAGGGTGAAGAGTAGGGCAGATATGCTTGTGGATTCCTGGGAGTTGAGGGGAAAGAGGAGAGCTGGGAGAGACTGAGCCATGAGGAGGCATGAGAAGCAACATATAGCCGTTGCAGCCAAGTGCTATGTGCAGAATGGAGAGTGGGCTGCTTCATCCCAGTGGCTTGTGTGATAAGTTAGAAGCAGGAGACGGACAATGAAGCATGATTTATAGAAGTTTTATTCTTTCTGAAAACACATCTTTCCCTAACTCTATGATACTAAGCTCTACTCTACACAAACTAAGGTAAAAAGGCGTGCTTGTCAGAGTGTCAAGATGGTTAAACATATATGAAGTCCTCTCTCCAGAAATTCCATTCTAACCTGCTTTCTCTCCCCACTGCTCAAAAGAAGATATACAACTACCAAGACATACATTTGGCCCTTCTCATGGGAAATAGATGGCTACGGTCTTCTGATCCCCCGCCATTGTGTCTCTTTACCATAGGCCTTTGCCAATGTTCACAGTCCAAAAACATGTAGTTTGTGTGTGGCTGGTGTGCCGTCCTGGGGTTCCAGGCGGGTATTTCTGGTTCTTCTTGAAATGTGTGTGTCTCACACTCCTTCTCTCTTCAGGGAGACATGCGTATTTCCCCCTTCCCGTAGTCTGGGGTCTTTCACTCTTTCTCCTCCGCTCTGGGGCTCGCTATTGCTCATTTGCCACTCTGGGCTTCTCTGTTCTTTCCCCACACTGGGGCTTCCCTCTCTCTATTTTCCCACTCTGGGCCTCTTGGTTTTTTCGCACACAGCCAAGCTTCTTTTGGTTTCCCTCCCCACTCTGGGGCATCTCTGGTTCTCCCACACACTGGGGCATCCTTTGATTTCACCCGCCGCTCTAGGCTTTCTCTGCTTCTCCCCCAGACCGGGGCTTCCTTCGGTTTTTCTCCCAACTCTGGGGCTCCCCTGCTTCTACCCCATACTGGGGCTTCCTTCAGTTACTTTCCCCACTCTAGTGCTTCTCTGTTTCTACCCCACACCGGTGCTCCTTCCTCTGGCCATGCCTCCCGCTTCCTGTTCCTCACAAGCCACTGCGTACCAGTATATGGTGAGTAGTGCTCTATGGGAGGGCTATGTAGGCCGACTGTCTCACCACAGAGCCGCTTACGCAACTCCTCAATTGGGACTTTGCAGCAGTGGGAGTAATCTCCTGGATACCGCTTGCTCAGTGTGGGAGCTGGAGGGTGGTTCTCCCTTTGGGCTCTGCGTCGGCCCTCTGAGGTACTCCGTTGGGCTGCCTCAACACGCAGCTCTGGTTTCTTACCTGCTGGGCCGCATTGCACTCTGCTGGTGCAGATCTCCGGGTATGACGCTATGTCTGGCATTCTGTCTCTCTGTGTCTCTCTTCTCAAGATGCGCTACAGCGTAATTAAACTGTGCGGTTGGGGTGATGCTCCTTTCTGATTGGTTCGTTGCCAGAAGTGATGCCAGGAGATATTTTTTCTGCTGTCTTCCCTAAAGAAGGTGGAAAGAAGTTTGGGTCAGAAGCCGAGCCAGCCATTGTTAAATGGTTATCTCACACATGATGTCCTGCATACCCCCATACAGCTGTTGGTCTCTAGGAGTAGGAGTGGTAGCTTAAGCCCCGCTGTGGGTTTCCCTGTCCCCTAAGGGGGAATCCCCTCCAGAGGAATCCCACTTACCCTGTTCCCTAGGGGGTGTTAAGCGTAACAGGCTCACCTCCCTATTCCCAAAGGGGGTGGCTCCCCCTTAGAGAGAGGTGCCAAACTCCTTGGATTCATCACACTTGGCTCTCCCAGGAATGAGAAGAACAGGCATGAAGAAGGCACTGCGCCATCTTAATGGAATTTGGGGCCAGTGCCGCAGACCATACCAAAGAAATGAAGGAAGGAATTCAGACTCTATGGCAACCTCTCAGCATGATGGCAGCCCATAGCTCTATATGCTGCCTGAGAATTATCATAATAAGCATGGGTACCATCTTCAACTCCTCTTAACCTCTTCACGCTCACTGGAAAGATTAAGTACATTTCAATTGGATACATCGCACCCAGAAATTCCTCTCCTTGAGATCTATCCTGATAGTCCGCTCCGAAAACCTTTTCATTTAGTCTGAAGGTGGTGTCAGGTGGCCCGAGGCTCTTCATTCAGTTCCTTGTGACAGGGGAAGGAGTACAACCCCTAACACCCAGAGGTGCAGCAGCGGTGCGGGCAAGCACCCTCCCAGCTCCTCCTTACCTGTAGCAGCAACATTGCAGCTGCTGGGAACAGACGCTGGAGCAGGAGTGCCGAAGCAGGGGAAAGCAGTAGAAAGCTGGCTCAGCAGCGGGGGACCGGAGAGGCTGGGGAACAGCAGCCCGCGGGGGGTCACTCAAAGAGGCTGCATGTGTGGCTCTTAGAAGCAGCATGAGAACGGGGCGGTGCCAGCACCATGAAGAATGCTGCCTTGAGGAAGAAAACCGACCGAGCCAATGGATGGGGAGTGCGGCTCCAGCCGACAAAGCCTGCTGGAGCCTGCGCTAGAGGAACCCCCCTACACCACCAGGGTATCTTTATAGTGGAGCAAATCCTCCAGGAATGCCATACTAATGTGAAACCCACTAAACCACCAGAAAATACATTATTTCAAAAAAGCCCTACAGATAGGCCAGGCAAATAAGTAACAGCGATTCCTTCCAGATGCTTCTATAGCCCATGTTAGAAACACGGCAGAGAAGGGGCAGGGTTTCCAAACCCGTATGAATCATCTACTAGCCTGCTCCTGTCACACCCCTCTGAACCAGGTAAGTGATTGGTCAGGTATGAAGGCATCATGAAGCAAAACACAGAACAGATTCAAAGTTCAAACAAACTTACTTTATTTAACTTAAATGTCAGGATGGATGAAGGCCTAACTTGCACTAAGCTAAGGTAGGATTTACCTACCTAAAGAAACTAAGGACAGTCCGAGTCAAAGAGTGCAACTTAAAATTTTGTCTGTGTCCAACGCCTATACTTTGCCCTCCAACTAAAGCTAAACAATGTGTACGGATGTCAGCAATTAAAGAGAAAGTGTTCCAAACAATGTTCTGAGCTTCTTCGAGCTTCTGGCTTACTTTTCAGTTCCCCTTTCCAAGTATTAAACAGTTCCACAAAACTCTCTGGGTGCACTGCCCCAAGTTCAAAACCGCTCCACAAAGTCTTGTGGTTCCCGTCCCCAAGTCCAAGACAGTTCCACAAAGTCTTGGGTTCCCTTCCCCAAGTTCAAGACCAAGTTCAAACAAAACAGTTCTCAAAGGATTGAGATCCTCCCCAACCCTCTTACCAAGGGTCATTTCTCTGGTTCACCATTGCACATCTGTTAAAACACAAGTCTTTCCATGTATGTTTTCATTGACATGCTCCTTCAGGATATTAACGCTCTTGATTCCTCCCTTCATAGGATTTTCACACAGTCTAAGCACTGTAGTCAGACCACACGGCCCACCCATTACAGTTCACACAAACGATACCCACTTCTTGCCTTTTGTTCTTTAATATGGCTCCCATGCAGGGGTCCCCTTGGTCTAGGCGCAGTTGACAGACCACATGCCGAGTGAGCGGAGTCCTGCAGAGTCCTTGTGGTCCTTCACACCCTGCCCTAGTGCGGTCTGGTTTCCGTGGCTGTTGTCAGGAGGAGGAGCCATTAATTGAAAACTGGTGTGTGCGAGCGGAGTCCAGCCGAGTCCTTGTGGTCCTTGTGGTACGGCCGGGGGAGTGAGGGAGTGATCCTCCTCCAGCCCGTGGACCCATGGTCTGGCACCCTAGCCCATAGCCCAGCAGTCCTGTAGTGTATCACGCAAGTCCCTCTGGACTGGGTATATTCTGCTGAAATCATCAGGGTTGTTTTTGCTACCCTTGCTCTCTCTCTTCCCGTTTCATATGGCGTCATACGGAAGTTTTACAGCCTGACGCATACAAACTCTTACTTACTCATATATTCACATATACAGAATATATAGACTAAAGGCCTAAGAGGGCGGGGCGGGAAGAGTCGGACTTCGGCGGCTCCTCGAGCTGTCGGTGTGCACTGTCCTTGGCCTGACGCTCTACAGTTCTACGGCTCCAGGCACTAAGTGTTGGGGGAATAGCCGCTCCTTCACAGGAAGCAGAAATAAACAGGATCTGGATATTTGCATCTGCACTTTGGTGTTTCGGATACCTAACCGGACCACAGCCCTTGGGATCATCTTGTGACGCGGCTACTAACTAGCCATCTGGTTAATTGTTCACTTAGGGGGTTGCAAGGTTTCCTCTCCCCCGTGATTCTTACTGAGGATTTGGCAGTGGTTAAGACCAGTAGCTGTGGCTGCTCTTTAGCCTTTTCATGCGTTTGTATGCTTTGGTACCCTATGAATTTGGACATATTTTGAAACAGAGCTTCTGTATTTCTTTAAGCAGGCAAACAGTCACTACTAATGAAGACTTTTAACCTCGGCTGACCCATTTCTTTTCTTCAGATTGTGGAGTTCAATGATTCTAATGATCTTATGATGATGGAGTCATTTTATATAACTGGATTTTATCGTATTGTATTATCATTAACTGTGTAGCAACCTTTTATCTTTTTGATCCTTATTATAGGGAGCGTATAGGGATGTATCTCTTTGATCATTATTATAGGCATCGTGTTTTATCATTCATTATTTTCAATATCACCCTTTTCCTCTTTTTAGCTTGATGACTTATTTCTTTTAATCTGTTTTGTGCCATTTGTGACGTCCTGGTTAAATGTGCTGGTTACGTTTGATTAACATTATACTTGGGGATTAGAGTGTTTAGTGACAATCTTTGAGCGCTCACTATCCACTGCCTTGTACTTGGCTTCTGGTTACCTCTTAGGCAACCCCTGTAAGACTACCCTGCGACTGAGCTGAAAAATGTTAAAAAGGAAACATAGAGATGAGGGACCCCTGGGAAAAATGGCTACTAATGTTAAAAAAACAAAGCAAACGAGTCCCTAAGTTCATCATCAAACCTGGAGCCAGGGCTCTTAAGCCGTGAGTCAACACTCACTGGACTCTTATTGAAAACAATGGCAGGGAATCTGGCAGACAGGATACAAGTAACAGAAAAAGCCATATGGGAAGCTGCTTCTTCGATAGGGGCCATGAATGTTCTAGATGGGGGGGGGGGTGTCATTGATTCCCAGGGTTTCCTGTAATTTGAGTATCAAGGAGATTGGCACAGGGGGTGGGGCGCCTGGGGCCTCTGGGGGTGGAGGGGCTCAATACAGACAAGGGAGCTACTGGGGATCTTCCACCAAGCAAGGGTAATAGTATATTGGGTAATGTAGAGGAGAATGTGACCCCATTGGCACTTTCTGGGGGCAAGGGGGAGGAACTGTTTGAACAGGGGGATATCCCACCCTTGGGAGAAGTCTCAATTGCCTCATCTACAATGGAGGGCGACAAGACCTGGTTGGAGTCCTTATTGGATAGAACATTGAAACCCCTCTACCAACTACTGGCCCCGAATTCGGGGTCTATAACTGAGAACCCATCGTCTGAAGTAAAATGGCTGGCTAAAATTGAGGCCACCAATGCCCTGCTTCATTCGTTTAAAAGTGGGGTTATGAACACTCTGGCAATACTAGATGATACAATCACACCGAGATTTGAAAATGAAAGTGGAGGAAATTAGTCAGAACTGTGAGAGAGGAAGGCCCAGTATGGGGCAAGTTCCAATTGGAGAGAGGTGTTAAGTGGGGCATGGAGCAGGGGAGGGCATGGCTGCAGGAGATATTTCCCCCCTGGCTGAAAAGCCGCTAGTGTGCCAGTATGTTGTACTAGACCCAGGACGCTGCCAATTGGCATAATAAAGCCCCCACAGAGTGCCTTGGCAAAAGTCGTGGAAACAGGATGGGCTAGTGGGGCGAGTGTAGTATTAAGTCCCCCCGGCAGCGTCTCCCTTAGTGGGAGTGATAATGCAGATTCAGGGCTTACTGCAGGGTGCTCTTGAAACATCATCTTCTCTGATAAATAAGGCCTCACATTGGATACATTCTAATCTGATGGGCCCGAGTATTGACCCTCACACAGTTATAATGGCCATAAGAGTGGGAATTTTCTAACCTGATAAGAGCCAGGCATATGGTGACTTTGAATTTAACTAGAGGTCCAAGGGCTAATGGTTCGAAGTTTGAAAGTAATTTGGTGGGTCTAGACTACTTTCATCCTTGTACGAGGCTGGTGCCAGCCCCATTGGAGGGCCGCAGGGAAAGACAGCGATCTGGGCTCCTGGGAATGGAGGGTGGGTCCGTTTTAGTTGCCCCAAATATAGTGCATGCATAGGCATAGGCAACAGTGACTTGGAGTAACCCCCAAAGATCAGGGTGGGTCGAAAGCACTAGGAGGTTGGTGTCCCAGGATAGATTTGGGCCTTTGTCATCAGGACTGACAGGAGGTTGGCCAGCCACTCCCCCCATAGGAGGCCATAGGGAGCCAGTCTGGTGAGGGTGTGAGTCAACTGTAGCTTCTAAGGAAGTAAAGATTATTTCATGGAATTTTTATGGTTCAAGGGGTAATCTGCAGTTAGATGAGAGCGTGGAATTCTTGCAGTGCCATGGGACCATCCTGCTGCTGGAAACCTGGGACCTTGAGATTCCACTCCTGGTCGGCTATGTTTCCTATGGCATCCCTGCCTAAAAGAATAGGAGGGGGAGGTGCTACGGAGGTCTGGTTGCAATGGTCAAGGCTTCCCTAGCCTGTAGGGTGGAGGTGGTTGAGACCAAAATGGACTATTTACAATTTTTGAGGTTCAAACCCACAGGCACTGAGATGTTTGATGCTTTAAACTTCTACAATAGCCCCAACAAGGCAAAGGGGGATAAATGGCCTAAAATTAAGGAATGTTTGGACAAACGTGGGGCTTGGGTAGGGCCCACCCAACGCAGACTAATCTGGGGGGCGGGGGGAATTTCAATGTCAAAATGGGATCTGATCTACCATAAGATCTGTATGAGCCATTGGAGGACCAGATCTTCAAGGTTTTGGATCCCCAAATGGAGGATGACCGGGTATGTTCTAGGGGTCTTCAATTGAGTGCTTGGCTCATTGAATGGGCGTATTAACCCGGATATCCCTGGGAAATGTATGTTTAACAACCACTTTGGCACTTCAACCGTAGACTATTTTTGTTTGTCTTTGGACATTTGGAATCTCAGTGTGAGTTTTGAGGTACCCAGAGTGGGGAATAGCGATCATTACCCCTTGGTTCTAACACTAAGAGGCCTGGTTGAGGGGGTAAGGCAAATGTCTAGCATACCGTGCCAACTGTAGAGTGACGCAGTGTCTCAAAGAAGAACCAAATCGGGGAAAATTCATGGCTCTAGCCTGCATCTGAAAATATTGTCCATGCAGTAAAGGGGAGCTAATGGGAATTCTAGAGTACTCAACTGGTCCCAGGGAAGTGGTGTGTCTCTTTACAGCTATCCTGGCAGCACGTAAGGGGGTTTCTTGACTGTACCCAAACGACAGGGGAGTGGTGGCAAGAAGGGCTAGTTCAACCAGGCCTGCAGGACGGCCAAATTGGCACACTTAGATGCCCTAAAACGTCCAGCGATGGACAGACGGAGCATTGTTCAAGCTTGTTCTGACTATCGCAGAGCAATAGAGCAAAGGAAATTGGAGTTGGAAGATAAGGCCTGGGAAGACTTCTTGGAGGTGATTAGGTTGAATGATGCCATGGGTTTTTGGAAGTATGTTCAGTGAGGGCCCTTCGACAAGAAAAACCTGGGTCTGCAGTGTACACAAGTGGGGGCGGTGGGCTGTCTCTCTCATTTTGGGACACTCTTTGATGATGGTTGCTCTCGAAAAGAGAAGGGGTCTGGTGGTACCAGTTTACGTTTCACCATAGAGGAGGTGGTGAAGGCAATTGGGGCCCTGTCACAAAACCGTGCTCCTTGCCCAGACGCCATACCAGTAGATCTTTTTCAGGACTAAATTGATTTATGGGCCCTCCTGGCTGACCCTGGCTTTTAATGCCTACATCAGTTTGGGGCTCTATCCACCCTCTTGGAAGACAGCACTAGATGTAACTCTGCCCTCTTCCTATCGCCTGATTTCTCTCCTGGACAACTCCTTCAAAAATTTTGGACGGGTACTGTTTGGTCACATCAAAAGCTGGCTTGCAGAGGCAGCAATCTTTATGGACATCCAATTTGTTTTTCGCCCTGCTTTGGGTAGGATGGAGCAAGTGGTGAATTTGTACCTTTTGGTGTCCATTTTTGTGTTTTGCAGGGGCAAAGTAGTCTATCTCGCCTTTATGGACTTGAGCACAGCCTTCAACAAGGTTGGCTGTCCAAAGTTGTGGGCTGTGCTCGAGTCCATGGGTGGCCCAGTGGAAATCTTTGGAGTATTGCGGGTGATCCATGCAGACAGCAGTGCTAACGTTCGATTTGGGCAGGGGCCAGAACCCCCAGGGCTTTACAGGCATTGGTAGATGCCTATGCCTCATTTATGACTACCCTAAGATTGAAGATTAACACTGTCAAATCGGCAGTGATGTGCTGTAGTGGAGATAGGATGCTCATAAAGATGCGTCCCATACTGTGTAATGGGGAAGTTATTTCCAGGGTGGTAGAATACGATTACTTGGGCGTGAGATTTTCCAAGACCTTGACGGGTAGTTCCCACGTTTAAAAACAGTCTTTGGGGACTTATCTCGTTTCTCATCACAATGTAAGGGTCAGCATCTGCAATCAACCCTTAGCGATCTACTCATTGCAAGTTAAGGCAGCCATGCATTATGGAGCGGCCCTGTGGGATTATTGCAAGTCGGGCGACCTGCAGGACAAGGAAAAACGGTACCTCAAAAACGTATTGGGGCTCTCTGGTTCTTCTTCTTGTACTTCGGCTCACAGGGAATTGGGGCTGACCTATTTGGTCGATGACTGGGCAGCTGCCCCAAGCATTTTGTGGCTGGGAATATAGGGAAACAAAAATGCTACTCTGTCACTTCATTATAAGATCCTCGCTGAACAGGGACTTGTGGGCCAAAATACCTTGGCTGAGGTCGGTAAATGAGATTTTGTGTCAGTTCAGTGTTCCCAAGTGCCCCCTCTGGCAGAAATCTTTTTGCCACAGGAGTAAGAACATACAACGAGGCAGTGACCCGGGTGATTGTGGTCAAACGTGCCCTTGCAGCAAGGGTGACAGTCGGATAGTGTTCACAAGCTCATAATTGGGACTCCAACTCTACAGCCATATTTTGTCTGGGCCAGGAACAAACATCATAGCTGGCTCATTACTAGGGCAAGATTTGATTGTTTACGGCTGAGGGGTGTGATGCTGGAAATGCATTGGAGGGACAGGACATCCGTATCCTTGTCCTTTACTGCTTTTTATCCTGTGTGCTGTCGTGTTTTCCGCGCAGGAGTTCATGTGGGACACCTGGCGGTGCAGCTCTCTTTTGGTTTGGTGTACAGACCCATGGGATACCCTTATGGCACCCATGGATGGGGGGGTACAACCCTGTGCCTCTAGTGTATGTTTTTGGGCACCTGTGGGTGGCCCACACAGCAGGGTATGGGCTGGTGGCAGCTCTGTGCTGAATTGACTGGTGCCCTGTGCGTCCTCCATTTTGGGATGCCCAAGCCCTGTCATTGTAATCGGCAGATTCCTGATGTAGACAAGATGGGCCCCGTGGCATCTTGCCTTCCATCGCCTGTTACCTTGATCTTCCCAAAGTCCCGGGAAGCCCTGACTCTGTCCCTTCCCCCTGACTGGCTGTTGGGTGGAAGTTCCATATATGGTAGTGTGGGGAAGTGCCAACCAGACTAGCTGGAGCCTTCCCAACGACCGTATGTTGTGGGTACACCTGTGGGTGGGACCTGGGTGAATGGAGTGTGTGACGAATATACACTTCTTGTTGTGGATGTCTAGTTTCTGGTGTTTGACACAATGACTGAGACAGCCCTGCCCGAAACTGGAATGAATGTAGTGTGCAGTGTTGAATGGCGTGGTACTTGTCCGAATCCGCATTCTCTGTTGTGAGTGTCTGGATGGAGAAGAATGACTGCTGAATGCCCTTCTCAGTGATTGGCTGCCTGAGTGTGACCCAGTGGAATGAATGGGAGATCAACAGTATATCTGGGGACCTCTCACTGCTAGGATTCGTGTCCAGAAGCTGAAGTCCACTATGACGAGTAACTGGAGTAAACCTGAAGCTTGACCTTGAAGCCCTGCTGGACGAGAAGACTTGCTGTTGCTCTTCTTCATCAATCTGAAAGCTGCTGTGTCTACAAGGACTGACCCAGGAAGGACCTGGTAAGGCGCCCACTTCCCGAGCTACGAGGGACCATCGTGCACCAGCTGATCTTTGCCAAAGCTCCCTGGTAGACAGACCTACAAAAGGCTGCCGCCCGGAGACAGGGACTGCCGCAGAATCCCAAAGAGAAGCGCCCGGACTGTTGTCCGTCGACGACCGCCGTTGCCGACCGGAGCCACCGTGCTCCCGTTGCCTAAGAACTTTCGATTCACAGACGCGCTCATCCGCATCGCCGCCCGCCTCATCCCGCTGGAGAAGGCCAGACCGTAGACGCGCATCCGCCGGTGGGTTTCCCGCCACCCAAAGACCACAGACACCGACGACTCGAAGCCCTGGCTGGGCCACAGTTCTTCAAACTCTTGGTGGTCCAGAACTATCGACATCGAAGTGCCCCGCACGCCTCTTCGTTGCAGGACATTTACGCTTCCCCGTCAACGAGCAGCGATAGGAGAGAAGCTACCACTTCACCGCCGTAGTTCACCCTGTTCTTCACTGGACGTTCTACGACACGTGACTCCTGCCTTAAAGGGAGGGGCACTCAAGAAGGGCCGTCGATTCCCCGACGAGGAACGCTACAACGCCAGGTACTTTGGGGTTGCTTAACTATTGGAAAGGCGCTTGTGAACAATATATGGACTGGACTTGTGATATATCTTTATTCTACAGGTTGACCAGGTGGGGGGCTCTCCACACAGAACTGTATCTAACGGTAGGGCCCAGTATTCTGCCAATTGTTCTAACCAACTGCTTTCCT